>NC_141687.1:1832092721-1832692721 GCF_964263255.1 Lissotriton vulgaris
AGACAGAAAGGTTGAATCAATGTGTTGAACAGTATTTGAGATATGAAACATTGTTGGAAGACTGATCAAATATTTTGAAGAAGAATTTACTCGTAAGAATGTTAAAAAGATAATACAAAAGAGATCTCCATGTAGCAATTGCTTCAACTCAAGGACAAATGAGGTTGAACTTATTTGATGTTATTAAAAAGCAGGTTTCTAGACAGTTCTAACTGCTGTTTGGTTATGACACATGATATTACAAGTGGAGACCTAATTTCTTGATCTCTTGCAATATCTGGCAAGATCATATTGGGTTACGTCATGCATGTTCTAATAAAGTGGATTCCAAAATACCATTTAATTCCATACAATAAAGTCTTACATTTCTAAAATCTTTAGGTCCCCCCTTTTGTAAGGGCCCCAATTGATTTCCCATTAACTTTATTAAGAAAACCCCAGAGAGTTTGATATTGGTTCTAACACGAAGAAATCCAGGAGGCTAGGGCATAAATTAAAACTCAATTATTGAGTATTATACTGATTAATGGCTTAAATACTCCAGCATGGATAAGTTCTGCTTTACAACTTAATCATAAGAGAAGCCCTTATAGTTGATCACATTACATTACACTGAAGGTAAAGCTTTCCCAGGTATTGCTCGAGAATCTTAACATCATAGAACAATCTAATTGCCCTAACTCAAATCTTAAAGGTTACAGTAAAAAATGATTATCTTTGTTTTTGTTTACTTTTCTCAACAATTATTCAATTGGAAGTTGCATGGCATAGTCACTCTCTCACGGATGGGATGATAGAGAGTGCGGTATTGGCAAGAGTAACACTCAGTCATATAATTTGCATACGTCCAAAATTACATTACTATGGTGGAGTCTATCTGCTTCATTGTACGCTTAATTCAGTGGATATTCAGTTAGTCTCTGCCAATATGACTATTGTTTACTATAAGCTGGCTGGCAAAATGAAAGAGTGAGTTGTAGAAACATAATCAGAATGATCAAACTTTTTACAAATAACCCCAATCTCCCTCTTTAGTGCAGGTGGTCGAGGATGCTATATGTTCAGAAGTCAACAGATATGTACTGGGGGAATATGGGACTTGTTATTATATATCTCGTATGGGAAGACTTTAAAATCGGAGTCCAATGGTAATTAGCTGTCTTTTTTTGCTTCTGAGGGATGATAGGGGCTGACAAGACATGAGCTGCTCTTCCTGTTTTTTTCTTAGTTCCCACACAGATTCCTCATTTTATAAACGGATTTTTTTACTGTAGGTGACTTATATTGTCTTTCACGCTCTTGTTTTTATTGTCATTGATTTTTGTTTTATATATGAAACACATTAAATGTACTTGCTTCCTGTTAACAAACCTCTCTTTTTTTTTTTTAAGTTCGAAATAATTTTATTAGGTGGAAGTAATACAATAATGCAAAAGACAAAGTAATACTACGTATAAACGAGCTACACGCAAAATATCAAGGTGTAAAAGAACAAAAAGAAGAAAAGAAAAAGAGTAAAAGAAAATACAGTCAGCTTACAAAATATACAAGTACGAAAGACATCAATGAATGATAATGCAATTCATACAGGAAATTCAAATGATCTACAAGAATTCATAATATGAAATACAATTAAGGATAAAGCATAAAACTGTAATATAAGGGAAGTCACGGAGGTTTAGATACTTCTTGTTGACGTGGGTTATGTGACAGAGAGCGTTGGGCACTCAGATAAATGAACGTCGTAACAGGAGACCATAAATTTAAACGTCTTGTTGCCATGTGTAATGGGTACACAAATGACGTGTCTAGTCTGTGGTTAAAACAAACAGCGTACCACCATGCCTGGTATGATAATTTAGTAAAATCTTTCCAATTTTTAGAAATTTGTTGAAAGGGCACTGCCAATAACAAATCAATAATTCGAAAGTTAGAATGACAACCTATCCAAATAGGGGTTACACTACCTATTAATATATGTGGGAAGGAGAGAGGGTGAGCAGAGTGAAAAGTAGCATTAATCTGAGACCAGACCTTTCCCCAAAAATTCCTAACCAGTGTACAATGGAAAGGCATATGATAGAGGTCAGCACGTGGTTCTGAGCAGGACCAACAAGTATCAGGGAGATGGGAGTGCCATGTATTAAGAGCTAAGGGAGAAAGTAAAAGCCTATTATATATGAAAAAGAGGGTCTGTGTGGTGTTTGCAGCTCTAGAAGATTTCCTAAGTATAAGCCATATATTGTCCTCAAAAATCTACCGTCCAAGTAGATTCCAAGATTTTTCCCACAGTGCTTCTATTTTAGTTTTATCTCTTAAAGCAGATGGGGTATGAAAAAATGTATAGATGACAGATGCTTTGGATCTCAATTTAGCGTTCTGGGAAGTGGTAGAGATAAAGGGTGTAAAATGTTTATACGCATCTTGAACAGCTGCCAATAAACGAGAATATTTAGAACTGAGATGAGAAGGTAAAGCAAATAAAGTACGAGCTTGAGTAAAAGGTATAGGTTGGCCATTATCATATAATTGATGCACCCAGATCAAGCCCCCTTGTCTCCAAGATTTCCAGAACAGAGGCTTATTATTGATCATAAAAATTAAATTTGAAATGGACATGCGTGATTTTTTGTTACTCCATAAGAAAGAGGATAAGACTGAGCTGAGCTTTTTAAAATATTTAGAGCGAATGGAAGCCGGGATATTAGAAATGGTAAATAAAAAAATTGGGGAACGCATCATTTTTATGGTATCTAAGTGACCCCACCGAGACAAATATAAGGGATGCCATTTTGACGTCAAGGAGGAGAGCCTTTGTATACAATCATCCAAGCATCGAGATAACATTCCTGAAATGGAAGAAGTAAAATGTAATCCCAAATATTTAATATATTGAGGATTCCATGTGAAGCCTGAAGTGGCAAATTCAGCTTTCAAAGTATATTTGGTGAAGGGTAAAATTTCACACTTATCTTTATTGAGCTTATAACCAGAGACCGAGGCAAACAAGTCAACCTCTTCTAAAAAGGTGGTAAGGGAAACCTGAGGTTGTGAAAGAAATAAAAGAATATCATCAGTGTAAGCCGCCATTTTAACACTGGTATCTTTAAAAGTGAATTTCAACAACAAGGGGAACCGTGTGCGGACAATATTTAACGGGGTCCAGTGTACATGTCCGGACGACTAGTAGCACAAGAGGGGTTCAAAGTTCCCCGTTGAGAATGTGAGAAACAAGAGTGCGTGCAGCATAGAGGAAAGACAAAGGGAAAAGGGCATTTCCCTTTTTGGAACTAAAACCCTCACACACCTAGCAAGCTAGATGTCATGCTTCATCATATGGGTTCTGCTCCTCGTCAGACTGGCGCTGCAATGTCTGACGGGCACCAGTAAAGGGGCTCTTTATCAGAGATCTTTTGTTCCAGCCATATGGTGCAAGCGGGTGAGAGGGCGAGTGAAAGTGTAGTCGTGAAGTGGTGGTGAATAAAAAAGGTGGGTCAGTTCACAGGGAAATTTATTAGCGTGGCTGACACCCTTGGTTAATAATAGTGGGAGGGGAGATATGTGCTAAGAAAGTACTCAGCAGGACATCTACATCCCTCTGGTCAGGTCTTTAAAGGTGAAGCCATGAATATTGTCATTTTGAGGAATTCGCAACAAAAAGGGTTCCAAAACTAAATTAAAAGGAAAAGGGGAAAGAGGGCAGCCCTGTCCAACACCTCTGCCAAGACGAAAGTAGGAAGAGAACGCATTATTAGCTGATATAGCCGCTCTTGGGTTAGAATATAGAAGAGAGATAAAGGAAGTAATCTTTGGGTCAAAACCAAACCATTTTAGGGTACTAAAGAGATATGACCACTCAACTCTATCAAAAGCTTTTTCCGCATCCAGGGCTATAGCTGCCAGTGAATGGTCAATATGGGGAGTTTTGGAGAGTATATAAAAAAATAAGCGAGTATAATCAGTGAGGAGTCGGCCTTTACCAAAACCAGATTGCTCAGATCCTAGCAAGTCAGGCATATGAGATTCTAAACGTAAAGCCAAGGCTTTGGAGAAAATTTTATAATCAATGTTGACCAAGGATATGAGACCATAATTTTTACAATATTGGGGATCCTTGCCGTCCTTAGGAATAATACATATAAGGGCATCTGAAAAGAAACCATGATATTCACCAGATTGTAAAAAGTATAAGTGTGTGTAGTTTAGGAATGAGTAAATGTGCAAAATGAGTAAAAAATTCTACAGTGAAACCATCCGAGCCCGGTGCCTTGTCTTTTTTAAGTGTTTTTAAGGTGCTGAGAAGTTCCTTTTGTGTCAAATCAGTCTCTAGAGAAGAAAGGTCAGAGCGCGTATTGGGAGCACGTTGAATATTAGAAAGGAAGTGAGATATGTTTTGATCAGAGGTAAAGGTTTCAGAAGAGTAGAGAGATTGATAAAAAAGAAGGAATTCATTTAAAATATCTTCATCTTTAAATTTCAGTTGGTGAGTCTGGTCAAAAATAGACTCTATATTAAGTTTATTGTGTTTGACCTTTAAATAATTAGCCAGTAGTTTACCTGCTTTATTTTGACCGCCATAATACTTTACGCTGGATTTTAGTAGATAAGTAGAAGCGTTGTTGGTTGGATCTTGATTAAATTTAATTTTAGCTTTGAGGTCTGATAAGCATTCCTTGGATTTGGAAGAGTAGTAAAAATGCTCCAATTGTTTGATTTTACGTAGGAGGGCAATAGTGGTCTGTTGGGCTTTTTTAAGTTTTTTCGAGATAAAAGTAATAATAAAATCTCCAGCTGAAGCTTTGAAAGCATCCCAAATTACATTGATGGGTATATCATCTGTTTGATTAAAAAGAAAATATTCATGGAAAAAAGAAGTAAAGGACGAAATAAATAAGGGATCTAAAAGCAAGTGATTATTAAAACGCCATTTACGAGACACCGAGGGTTGTTGTAAAACATCAAGACAAATTGTTACAGGAGCATGATCGGATATTAGGATAGAACCAATATCTGCACCCACTAAAGATTGAGTAAGATTGTGTGAGAGAAAAAAATAATCCAATCGTGATTGAGTGTGGTGCACGGAAGTGTAAAAAGAGTATTCTCTGAGTGCGGGATTACATAACCTCCATGCGTCTATCAATTTGTGCTGTCTAATCATTTGTGTAAATGATTTGTGGGATCTATGAGGAATAAAAGGGACTGAGGAGTTCCGATCTAGGAATGGGCCAAAAATTCCATTACAATCCCCGTAAGAATACAATTATCCTCATAGTGTTGTGTAATATGTTGAGGTAGGGAGGCCCAAAAAGAAGGATCACCAACCTTAGGTGCATAAATATTTAGTACTAGCAGCCCGTCCCGACCTTGTCCGGGAGCAACAGGCTTCCCCGACTCCCACCCGTCCTGACATTGTCCAGCAGCCCGGGCCCCCGCCCGGCCCATCCCCCGCCTGCCCCGACCCCCACCTGCCCGACCCCCCACCTGCCCCGACCCCCCACCTGCCCCGACATGGGTCCCCTTACCTCAGCCGCTGCTCCTCCCGCCTGTCCGCTGCTTGCACCGCCGCTGGCCTGTCTTCTGCTCCTCACGTCACCGCTCCTCCCCCGCGCCATGTCCGCCGCTCCTCGTCGCGCTCCTGGACGCCGCTCGTACCCGCGCTCCTTACGTGAGCACACATGTCGCGGCCGGCGCTACTTCGGAGGGACTACTTTTTTTTTACTGTAAATTTTTTTAATTACGTTTTAAAAAGAAATGTATATAGCCTATAACCATCTACACACCCTGACGATTCCAACGGTGTATCGGGTGTGTGGATTGGCGCTGTGGTTCCCGAGTTTACCCGCCTCAAAAGCTGAAAGTTCTTCCTTTATTATAGTAGTATAGATAGAAAGTGGGACATTATCTATCAAGACTTTTACAAGAACCCATCTACCCACTTGATCTGCAGAATGTAAGAGTACCTTGACAGAAAGGGACTTCCTAAACAAAATAAGGACACAATTACGTTTGCCATCACCTGGGGAAAAAAGGACTTCACCCACCCAACCTCTTTTCAACTTTGCAGATTCATCATCTGATAGATGAGACTCCTGTAAACAAGCAACATCTGCTTGTAGTTTAGCTAAATGAGTCAAAACTCTCTGTCTCTTAATAGGGGAATGTAAACCTCTGACATTCCAGGATACGATTTGTAAGAGCATAAATTAAAAGTAAAATAATGCATTAAACAGTGAAATAAGTAGAGTATTAAAAGCATAGTCATAAATCCTACAATGAACCAACTGTATACATAATAAAACGTTTGATAAAAGAAGAAGAAAGAAAAAAGAGAGAAAGAGTAAGAAATATGAAATAGTTGAGCATCCAGAGTGTGTAGGAAGAGAGGGAAAAATTGTACAGTAGATAAAAGAAAAGGAAAACAAGATAAGATAAGAAAAAGAACAGAGAAGAAAGGAGAGAGAAGAATGATAGTACAAAAACCAAGAAGAAGAAATGAGAAGAAAAACTTTTAAAAATTACAAACCATACGAGGGGTGTGGGGATGGAAGACCATATGGAATAATGACGTGCTCGAGACTCAAGAGGGAAGGCGGGAAAGGAAAACGGCACCAACGGATTGTAGCAAAACATGAGGAAAGGAGGAAAGCACGGAACGGGAGCCTGTGAACCTGTGAGGGGAAAAAAAGAGGTTAAGCATAAGATAAAAACAGTAGAAAGAAGAACGGATGTCAAGTTGATAATAGCCATAAATTAATCAAGAACTGAAGTGGACAATATTATTAAACTTGAAGCAACATTAACAATATAACTATCTCCTAAGAGATCTCAAGGGTATATTCGTAAATACATCATAGGGACTGGTGAGACTTATGCAAGAAATACCAGTAAAATCAGAGTCAAAATGAACTATTTGGAATGTGTCGACAAAGAGGTATCCATTGAGTCAGTCGAAAAAAGAGTTAAGAAAACCTTTAAGCTTTAGTGGATCCTCGTAGGTAGTAGTTTTGTTGTTAATAGGGACTTTGAATAGAATGGGATGAAAGAGACCATCGATCGTAGTTGAGGTCTCATTGCCAAGAATTCTTTATGGCAATCTGCTGTCGACTTAGCGTAATCCTGAGCAAACAATAATGTATTCCCTGAGTAATTTTGATCATAGCTCTGGCGGTAGAAAGAACATTCATGAGGTCAGTGTATTCAAGAAAATATAATATCACTCCTCTTGGTATACTCTTTGAAGCAGCAGATGCTAGGTGAGACAAGGATCCCAATCGATGAGCTCTTTGAATGTTTAAGTTGGTACTATCCGGAAGTTTAAGAACTTTGGGAATAAAAGACTTAAAAAAAGCGATGGAGTCTGACTCTTCTGTCCCTTCCGGCAGACCATAAATACGTAGGTTATTTCGTCTGTTTCTATTTTCTAAATTTTCTATGTGCTTATGCAAAAGTGACACTTGAGAACACAAGGATTCAATTTTAGAAGTAGAAGTATTCAAAGAGTCAACATTTTGTCCCAGAGTAGTAACGCGGCTTTCAACACATGACCATTTATTAGATAGTTCTTGGAGTGTAGAAGTAGTTTCTTGAAGTGTTGAGGTGGTTTCCTCAACAAATGGACGCTAAGCCCCAATTCCCTCTAGTAGTAAGTCCATGGTAACTGAAAAGACTTGCTTAGGAGGAGAGGGAGGATCCTTCTTCAATCGTTTGGTGGAAGCTTTAGTTCCAGCAGAAGTGATAGTAGTTTTAGGTGAGGAACTTACTGGATCCTCCATGTCCAAACACTGTTAGCGTGAGCTAGTTGGGAGGAGAAATGTATATCTAGATTGTGTCTCTGCCAATTGCTTTCTCATGGAGAAGCCAAAAATGTCAATAAAGAAACAGTAATATATCATCACTGTGAGGAAGAAAGCACAAGGCAAAAAGGCTGAAACCCCCCAAATAAAAAAAACCATACAATAGCATAGTTATAGCATAGGTATACTGGGGTACACAAGAGAAGTCGATAAAACAAGGAAGGAACAAGGAAGGAATAATATTTGAACATGCCACAAGATACATCGGTCAAAAAGAAATCATGAAAGAGTGTGGAACAAATCAAATTTCAGGGAAAATACAATTCGAACCATTGAATTAGAATAAAATTGTCTGCATATATATATACTATGAAGGAAATGACTATTAATGTGATCAAGTGTCGAAGTCACATCATACAGCCATCCCATAGAATGCACAACATAATGAACTAAGTGCATAAATGAGGCACAAGCAAGGAAAAGTCTCCAGAACTACTTCAAGGAGAAGTTATTGTAGGTGCGTAACACAGGCAGTTCACCAATCCACAATGTGGGTGCGTTGAGAATATCAGCTGACACTCCCGAGGGAATATAAAACCCAGTTGCGCAAAATGGCGGTCACAAAATGAGGAAAACGTTGCATCCCAGGAAACAAGGTAAAGTAGGTAGAAAGCAGAGAATATCAATGAAGAGGTAGGAGAAGTAGTTATGCAGCATTATTACCGGTGGACGTCTTGAAGAAGTCAGCAGAAGGCAGCCATATATCATCACAGAGCTCCGGTCGTGAGAGGACCCAAAATGGCGGGCTCAATTCCAGCAGTGCTCCGTCACAGGTCCTCAAAGCAGAAAAAGGATGTTTCCAGCGTCGTAGCAGTGCTCAAAGTCGAGTATCATGGAGCCGGATACTTCCGACTCACATGCTTGCAACTTTGCGATTATACCTAGGCGAATTAACGTCGTCAGGCCGATTCTCCCTCCGCCGTCCTCGGAGAGCTACGGGCAAGCCGCCATCTCTGTCAGGCGCTAGCCGCGCCTCCCCTAACAAACATCTCTTTTCTGAACAGACAGCTTTCATGGCTTGACAAGAAGCTGGTTCCCAACTGAAAAATTATCTTCACAGTCAGAAAGAGTGTGTGAGAGAGAGAAAAAACAATTACATTGTTCTGATTTTTATCATGGTATACTTTCAAACACAATTGCCCCAGTAACACTTTTGGAAGCATCCATTTGGAAAATTAAATAGTTTTTACGATCAGGAAAACTATGAACAGAAGTGGTCACAAAGGCACTTTTCAGGTTCTGAAAGACATAATTGCCCATTAGTTGCGGGAAACAATTTTCTCAAGGAAAGGTGATAATGAAGGGTGCGTTTCAGGATTTGAGAGTGCTCTGCCTTCAAAAGATCGATTATGCCAACCTCAGATTTCCATCGGGCCCTCCAGGATTGGAAATCCTGGTAATCCTGGGGGAAGAAGAGATCTGCTCAATGAATGACACAGCAATGTAGCTTACATATGCCATCTTCGTCAGCCTAAAATGGGAACTGCAGAAGGCATTCATATGAATAATGACATCCCAGGTCCTCTAATGGCGTATTTGAGCTTGGCTCTAGTGATGTCTTGGAGGGTGTTGCAGACCTTGGAATAGGCACTGGCTTCCCCGTGCTTGCGGCAATAATCTTAAGCATAGACACGGTACATGACAATGCATGGATTCCTTTCAATCTTGCTGTGTTGTAGAACAGACCTTAATTGTGCTATTACTTGTCAGGCACCTACCCTCTGAACATGATATGGTGTGTTAAAGGCTAAAGTTATTATATATAGTATCAACGCATCTTGAATCTCATCATGACAGTGCAGCAGAACAGGTGGTAGCACCCAGTGTCCATAGGTTGTGTCAAAGACTATTGACACTAAAAACATGCATTCATTAAAAGGGTCTGATATATCCTGAATCTTCAGTATAGGTTGCAGATAATTCTTCAATCCAGAAGCTTTGTAAGTGCAGCTTAAAAGTCCCATCAGTTTCATATTAGCGTTGATGGTGCTGAGTATGTCACCTAGATGGAGGAAATGGGGAAAGCTGCACTTTGCATGATTGGTGCAGGTAGGAATTGTCCAGTACAGACCAATGTACAACAATTAGATTTGGTCTTAAAAATGTTTGGATCTAGTGTTGGCTCCTCCGCTATGCTGAGGAGCATCGCCCCACTGCTTTTAAGCAGTGCGAAGAAGAAGCATAAAATGATAAAATCGTGCCGCTCTGCGGGTGGACGAGTGGGATGGGGCTGCTCTGTTCTTGGAGCAGGGCAGGCGGAGGAGTCGTTTGCCCACTCCTAAGTGCACAATTACTGTTTGGTTGTCCTTCTCTGGCCGCCCAAACCAGTCATGCACACTTTCCCCATTCTCCATGCAGGCTGCATTACAGCATGTGTGGAGAACAAGCCCAGGCCTCTATTCCCTTGTTGAGAGTCGAACCAGGACGCTCAAAACCAATCACAACGCTGCATTGCTGCGTTGTGATTGGTCAGCGCAGCCTGGCTGAGCTTCCATCGAGATGGAGGAGAGCAGGAGGGGAGACGTAAGACCCTGCGCCAAGGTACTTAAAACATTTTTTTTTTATTATATGCGTCCACACTGACAAACCCTCCCGCTCACCCCCCTGCATGACCCGCCCACCCAGCTACCTGCGATCCATGGCGGCCACCACTGTTTGGATCATTCAGATTGTGATGTTTCTGGCGAGATTAGTAAGTAATGGTTGTAGTGATGCCTTTGGCGATTATAGGACAGGGAGGCACTCGCCTCTCTGGAATCTACATGGTCCGCCTTGTGGCCTCCAACTATGGAGGGCAATCGGTAGGGTGGCCAACCATTCTGCAAGTTTGTCCCACAATCATGGCTCCTGGTTTCCTGTACAAAGGCACTGTATACGACAATTCCCACTTTTGAGCCCTTAATGTTTATGTTTATGTTTGGGGGGGTTTTATATAGCGCTCTATCGCTCCGAGGAGCATCTTGGCGCTTGGTTCAATTTGTGTGGATCGTAGGCAGAGGGGAGATGTAATAGCCCTTAAAGTAGATATTAGACCAGGGTTTTGCAGGTGGTGGCAGTTAGGTTATAAATCCAGGTTTTAATGGCTTTCCTGAATTTGCTCTCACAGGAGATTTCACGAATTTGAGGTGGAAGTGTGTTCCAGGCTATCGAGCCTTTGACCGCCAGGGACTTTCCCCCTCTAGTGGCCAATCGAAACTTTGGAATAGTCATTAGGTTGGCCGTAGCAGATCTTAGTTGACGTCCGGGGTGGTAGCGGTTAAATTTGTTAGTCAGGTAGGTAGGGCCTCTTTTATGGAATGCTCTGAAAGAGATGGTCAATAGTTTGAATAGGATTCTCTTTTGGATAGGGAGCCAGTGGAGGGTGTCAAGTGCTGCGGATGCTGAGGATTTTCTTGGTATTTTTAGCACCAGCCTTGCTGCAGTATTTTGCACCATCTGCAGCTTATGTAGGAGGGCCTTATTGGCACCCACATACAGTCCGTTACAATAGTCCAACCTAGATGTAATCAATGCCACTGCTACCGTTTTCCTTGCTGGTAGGGGGAGGAAGTCAAAGAATTTCCGAAGGCTTTTGATGATATTAAAACAGGAGCCAGCCACTTCACTGGTCTGTTGCTTGAAGGATAGTGCCTTGTCAATTTTAATTCCTAAATTTCGGGCACTCTTTATGGTACTCGGCGGGGCTTCAGCATTAGGTGGCCAGCAGGTTTGGGGAGAAAACAGATTATTTTTCCCAAAGGGTAGAATTTCCGTCTTTGCAGTGTTGCATCTCAGGTGGTTTGTGTTCATCCACTCGAAAGTGGCCTTCAGACAGTCTCTGAGGGAACGTTCAGCAATTGCCGCGTCCTCATCTAGGATTACAACTAGTTGAGTATCATCGGCATAGGCTATTGAGCTGATAGCAAAAGAGGAGATAAGTTTCATTAGGGGGACCATATATAGGTTAAACAATATAGGGCTTAAGCTAGAGCCCTGAGGTACCCCAGATTGAACTTCGCTTGCCTCAGAGTAATGTGGACCTAGGAGAACAGTCTGTTTTCTTTGTCTGAGGAAGTTGGTGAACCATTTCAACACGGTGCCCCCTATGCCTGCGCTACTCAGGCGATGAAGTAGAATATCATGGGACACCGTGTCGAATGCCGCAGACAGATCCAGTAGGATCAGGACGGCTCTTTTGCCCTGATCCAGAGCGGCCCTAATAGTTTCCGTTGAGAAAATTAGGGCGGATTCAGTTGAATGGTGAGAGCGAAAACCTGCTTGATTGGGATGTAACAAATTGTTGTTCTCTAGATACGCAGTGAGTTGTTTGTTTACACATGTCTCTGTGAGTTTGCATAGTGCTGGAAGAAGTGATATGGGTCGGAGGTTTGAGAGTGTCGTAGGGTCCTGAATAGTTTTTTTCTGAAGGGGTTTGACTACCGCGACCTTCCAGCATGCGGGGATGTCTCCTGTTTGTAGGGAGGAGTTCAGGATTGAGTTTATAATTGGGTTGACCTCATCTTTTATAGCCTTGAGCAGTAGGGGTGGGCAGGGATCAAGAGGGGAGCCTGAGTTCAATTTAGAGATAGCTTGAGCAGACTCGGTTGAATTAATCAAAGTAAAATTATCCCATGTGGTAGTACAAGGTGAGTCTATTAGGATGGTAGGGTCATCTGTGTTTAATGCTGGTTGACTGATCTGTGGAAACTCTTTTGTAAAGTTTGTAATTTTCTGTTCGAAATATTCCGCTATTTTGTCGCAGAGGGCTTGGGATGGTGGAATTTCCTGTGATAGTATTTTGGGTTTTCTGAAGCCATTGACTATTTGGAATATTTCTTTTTGATTGTTGTTGGTCGATTCTATCAAGTTGGTGTAATAGTTAGTTTTCGCCAACTTGATCGAGGTATGGTAATTCTTCCTAACATTCTTATAGTTTTCCCTATCTTCCTTTTTATAATGGCGTCGCCATTTTCTTTCCAGGAGTTTCACTTCTCTTAACGTGGCTTTTAGGGATTTAGTGTACCAGGGAGCGGACTTTTTCCTTTGTATTTTGTTAGATTTGGCTCCTCCTGTTGTCAGTTTTTCCCCAATGGATTTCATCCAGTTGTTATAGTTTGCGTCATCAGTACACACATTTCCCACTGGTGTTGGTTTTGCTGTCTGTACCCAGTTCATTAGTTCCGGGTGCTCGGTGATTTTTTTCCAGCAGGGGGTGGGATTTGTGGTGGTGGGAATAGACTTAATTTCTTTATTGTTGTCTGTTTTTAGATTAAAACTCATAAGTTTATGGTCTGACCATGTTTGGGTCAGAGGAAGATCGACAGTTAATGTATTGATATTCGAGCATATGCAATCTAATATATGCCCGGCATTATGAGTATGTAAATGAAGCGCCTGTCAGTGACAGCGAGGGAGAAGCTGCAGCACAGGAGGGGACATGCACAATACAACTTCAGCAGCATGTTCCACTATAAAGACGCAAATCAAGCCACGTGCTGTAAGCAGCCCAGCATGTTTTAATGAGAACCATGCTGGGCCCTCTATTGTAGGCCTGTTTCTAAGTGCTGACATACTGTCATATTAGAGGACCCGGGCAAAGGGAGAGTATAGTTCACCCACGCTCAAACAGTCTTAGTAGGAGACCTAAGACACTCTGCTACTTGCTTCAATGGCTATACATCTACCACTATATTGCATTTTGGTGAATATACTCACCCAGATAATATCCCGTCCAGTTCTTTTACCCATACACTTACCAACAACAATGACATGGATTTTAAAAATTCCGAATCTTGCCAAAAAGGGAGCAGAGGAATATGTTCAAAATGTAAATGCCCAAGAACACACAATTTGGCTAAATGGGAAGGCAGAGAAACCAGGTCTGCTGCTTCCACATTTTTTAACTAGCCCACAAGATCACAAATAAGGTGGCAAGGCCAAGAGACTACCCCTACCAGGGAAATGCCACTATGTTGTGGGGCTGCCCAGCTTTAGAATACAGTGTTTGTACAATATTTATTTCTAGCATATTTAGGTGAACTTGTAAAGATGATATTAGATGTCAAGTATCTTCGGACCTGAATTATGAATTTTCCATTTGCAAAAGTTGTCGCTAATTGCACTTTCACTTTTTGTAAATGGAAAGGATTTCTGTGTACCGACCTATGCACCAACAGATTGGTTCACAAAATTCAGAATCGTAGTGGGTCGCAATTCAACTGATCTCAATAATATGCAAAAGTCAGGTCGAAAATTATGATTGGCTATAGTGACAGGGATGGTGGCTTGCTGGGGCTAGCAGATCACCATGTCTGTGATTGCTTTAAAGTTAAACAATCTTTTTAAAAAAAAAAATACAGCCCCTTTCCCTAAAAGTTAAACAAACCTTTTTTAGGAGTAAGCATGGGTACCACTGAGACCAATCGCTAATCCAAAAAATTGTTTTTACCAACAGTCTCAAAGGTGAATGGGATTCAAGGGGACCCCTTCCCGTTTGTGAATGGCTGACCATCAATTTTGAATTGGTGGTAAAATATTAATGTTTTGTGATAGAATTTCGGTTACAATACAATAATACATACCTTAAGGAATCGGCATTTGGAAGGGATGTCCTTAACATGCCCCTTTCAAACAGGCACTCCTTAACTTTTACTTTACCTATGTAACAATTCAGAAACTCTTTTCTGTATTGTTAGTTGTGTTTGCTGCTTTTCAAAAGGAGTTTTATCAGTTGGAAACCATTGGATTTACCGAACTGAAGGTTTGCGAGTGTTAAAACACTTTGTACAAATCTAGTTCATGGCTAAAACATGCCGACTGCATACATCTTGTTCTGTTGTTTCGAAGCTCCCCCAATATTTTGTTATAAAGAGAAAAACATATGAGTAGGTACTGAGATCTGGCAGTAGGTGGTTACTGGGCAGTATCTGTAGGCAGCACTGATGTTAAACATTGTTGTTGCAGGCACTAAGACTATTTCAGACCATTTGGCAAACAGAATTGTTAATTTCGTTAATGCATCTGTCAATAAGGAGCAGTGATGGAATTACTCCAAAAGTTGGTAAATGGCTTGGAACTCAAATACATTAATTATACTTGATAATCTCAATAGCTGGCCAAGTTATATATTTTATGATAGCCCGATTTAGTGGCGAGGAAAAGAAAATGAAGCCCAGAAATATGCTCTGCCTAGACCCCAGCTCCCCAACAAACTTCTACTTATGTCTCGATGAGCCCAAAATGTCTCCAGGCATGCAGTATCCTGAAACAGGTATGCTAATGTTACATCACAGACCTTACATTGGGAGTTACTACATAGCATGCCTTATATCAAGAGTTGTTAAGATGTTACATTATAGGCAGGTGGGTAAATTTAATATTGTTGAAAAGCAAGAATATATATATAACGCGTCATGCCAGATTGAATAAAATGGTTTTCACATATCCCCGCTGTGCCGCCTCTTCTACTTTGAGAGAAGGAGAGAAGGAGAATGCTATGGAATATGTTGCGCCTTCCTTCACGCGCGCAGATCAACAGAGAGCGCGATCATTCCTGAGGCGAAAAGCCGGGAATGCGACACAGCGTTAGCGTTATTTTAAAAATTGTATTTTACCTTCTTTTACTGCTATTGACCTGCTGCCTGCAAGTGGCATTTCCTTGCATTGCTTGTTTGCTCTTTGCCCCCATCACAGCCGATTAGACGCTGTCTTGGGGCTTCTTTGGCCGCCATCTTAGGTGAGGTAGAGGGCGAGCGGACCAGTTGCTCGGCCCTCCCTCCCTCATTGCCATAAATGGCCACACCCCTACGAACGCGCAGCGGACGAGCGCAGCGGGCGCGCCGGCGGCGCGCCAAAGGCAAACCCGTCTGCTGCCGTCTGCGCCCAAACGAGCCCTGGGACCTGTCCCCCTGCCCAATTGGTCATATATTCCTTGAAGGATCTTCGAGCATTATACCAGGCAAGATTCTCTCTTTGTCCTATTACCCTTGGCCGCCTAAGCCAGCTACATATTCTTTGCGATTCCTCTACCACACCTGAGACCCTGCCCGCAATCCCTTGTTATAGCCATAGGTCCACACCCACCGTGACCCTCAATCTGGAACTTCACATTTTATATCTCAATACCCGCTCACTGGCTAAACACCAATTGGACATTTTTTTGCTTCTTCTAGATGATAAACCTGACATATTTTTTATCACGGAGACCTGGCTTAGCATTGATTCCCCTCCGGACATCCTGGCAGCACTTCCGGATCAATACTACATCTTACATGCTGACCGGGCCCCAGGAAAGACGGGTGGGGGAGTAGCCGCAATTATCAAGAAAGATCATGTCTTTACTTCCCTGTCCGCCTTAACCCTTCCGGGAGTAGATAATCTGGTAATAAAACTTGACTCTAAATTCGGCCCCCTTACCTGTGTCTTGGTTTACAGACCCCCTCAATATATGGCCTCTTTCCCTCTGTCCTTGTGCGAACAGCTTGCCACCTTAGTCACCGACTTCGCTAAAATACTCCTGGTTGGAGATTTTAACTACTGGTGTAGTGATGAGTTGGGCGGCCCGCAAGCCTCCGAACTCATGGAACTTTTGTCTGGCCTTAACCTCCGGCATCATATTTCATCTGCTACGCATGGTAAGGGCCATATTCTTGATCAGGTGTGGAGTAGTAATCTTACAATCTCCACTCCCACCATAAGCCCCTGCGTATGGTCAGACCATTTTTTGATAGAAATTCACCATTTCCATCGCATCTGACAGCAAGTCTTGTGCAACGGCAGGAGGCTTTATTCGCAAATGGAGTACTCTTGATAAACCAGCATTCTTAGATAGCTTAGCAAGTACACTTCCAGCTGACAACCCTGATCTCGGACAGGCTGAAACAAACATTTCTGATTGGTTGTTAGCAGCAAGCAATTCACATGCCCCTCTGAAGAAATTTAAAATAAGCCGCCATCCGGATTCCCAAAAATGGTTTTCTGAGGATTTGAAGGCAAAAAAACGTGATACCCGCCAGAAGGAACGTAAGTGGAGGAGTAATTACGACCCTCATGCTAAAACTATCTATATAGCTGCACGTATTGCCTATAAGCAAGCTATACTTCAATCTAAGGCAACCTATTTTTCTGACATAATAACTAGTTCCAGAAATAAATCTAAATAGGTTTTCTCCATTGTCAACAAACTATCCAATATGGAAAGAGCCCTCCCAAAACCTATTGTGACCCAAGACCTCTGCAATTCCCTTAATTAATTTTTTCTGGACAAAATCTCGGCAATAAAAGCCAGTATTCCAGCTACCGGCTTTAAACCGCATACCACTTCCTCGAGCTCTAGTGTCCATACTTTTGCTCACTTTCCACATCTTAATATCAATTCCCTATGTACCTTATCCATAAGGGTAAAATCTGGATCCCCCTAGAGATTGCTGCCCCCCGTATATTCAGAAGGAAATCCTTTCGGCTATTCCTACTCCTTTCTTGACCTTTCTTAATGCCTCCCTCTCTCAAGGAGTGGTTCCCAAATCCTTCAAAGAGGCAGTGGTTGTACCCCTCCTAAAAACAAGCACTGGCGTTGCCAATAGGTCTCGCAGTAGGAAAGTTGGAGCTATTGGTTGTGTAAATAACAAAGCCCTTTATGTATTAAAAATGATAACAACAGTGAAAGGCATTGTTATTTGCAATTGTAATGGCTCCAGCTGTCGTACTGCGAGATCTATTGGCAACGTGAGTGCTTTTCGTGTGTGAGTGGCGTTGTGTGTGTGAGTGGCGTTGCGTGTGTGAGTGGCGTTGCGTGTGTGAGTGGCGTTGCGTGTGTGAGTGGCGTTGCGTGTGTGAGTGGCGTTGCGTGTGTGAGTGGCGTTGCCTGTGTGAGAGGTGTTGCCTGTGTGAGAGGCGTTGCCTGTGTGAGTGGTGTTGCCTGTGTGAGTGGCGTTGGCTGTGTGAGTGGCGTTGGCTGTGTGAGTAGCGTTGGCTGTGTGAGTGGCGTTGCATGTGTGAGTGGCGTTGCATGTGTGCGTAGTTGAGTGGCGTTGCGTAGTTGAGTGGCGTTGCGTGGTTGAGTGGCGTTGCATGTGTGAGTGGCGTTGCATGTGTGAGTGGCGTTGCATGTGTGAGTGGCGTTGCATGTGTGAGTGTTCTTGCGTAGTTGAGTGGCGTTGCGTAGTTGAGTGGCATTGCGTAGTTGAGTGGCGTTGCGTAGATGAGTGGCGTTGCGTAGGTACGTGGCGTTGCGTAGGTGAGTGGTGTTGCGTAGGTGAGTGGTGTTGCGTAGTTGAGTGGCGTTGCGTAGTTGAGTGGGCAGCGTTGCGTAGTTGAGTGGCGTTGCGTATTTGAGTGCCGTTGCGTAGTTGAGTGGCGTTGCGTAGTTGAGTGGCATTGCGTAGTTGATTGGCGTTGCGTAGTTGATTGGCGTTGCGTATTTGAGTGGCGTTGCGTAGTTGCGTGGCGTTGCGTAGTTGCGTTGAGTAGTTGCGTTGTGTAGTTGCGTTGCGTTGCGTAGTTGACAGTGGCGTTGCATGTGTGAGTGGTGTTGCATGTGTGAGTGGCGTTGCATGTGTGAGTGGTGTTGCACGTGTGGGTGGCGTTGCGTAGAGTGGCGTTGCGTAGTTGAGTGGCGTTGCGTAGTTGAGTGGCGTTGCGTAGTTGAGTGGCGTTGCGTAGTTGAGTGGCGTTGTGTAGATGAGTGGCGTTGCGTAGTTGAGTGGCGTTGCGTAGTTGAGTGGCGTTGCGTAGTTGAGTGGCGTTGCGTAGTTGAGTGGTGTTGCGTAGTTGAGTGGCGTTGCGTAGTTGCGTGTATTTGCGTGGCGTTGAGTAGTGACGTTGCGTAGTTGAGTGGCGTTGCGTAGTTGACTGGCGTTGTGTAGTTGAGTGGCATTGCGTAGTTGAGTGGCGCTGCGTGTGCGTAGTTGAGTGGCGTTGCATGGTTGAGTGGCGTTGCATGTGTGAGTGGCGTTGCATGTGTGAGTGGCGTTGCATGTGTGAGTGGCGTTGCATGTGTGAGCGTTGCGTAGTTGTTTAGTTGTGTGGTGGTGTTATTTATTGATTCTTTGTTGGTGCTGTCTGAGTGTATTTTAGTGTTGCTATGTTTATAGTGTGATGTGTATATTTGTAGATGTGATGTTGTGTAACTATTTTTTAGCATAATGTAATAAATGGAATGTGTATGTAATTTTTTTGTATTTTTTTGTGTGTAGTAATATGTTGACTGCCTTTGTTGATGCTTATGTATGTATTTTAAATAAAAAATGGCGGACGCAATGCGTCCCCTTCACGCAACCTACGTTTAGTAGGTCATCGGTCTAGTTTTTTTTTGCTTTCCTTTTGGAAGTGTCCAATTTTTGATTGACGTTTTATTTCAGCCAATCGGAGCGCTACGTTTTTGACGTTGCGTTTCGATTGGCGTGCGTCAACGGTGGAATTCCCCAGAAGATCGAGATTCGCGGGTCGCAGAAGGCGTGTTCTTGTTCCTGTGCTGTTGTTGCGTCGTTAGACAGGTAAGACTTTATTTCTAATTGTTTTATTTATGTATTCGAATGTAGTATTGATAGTATGTATAAAGTAACGAATATTATATTTTTTATAAAAATGTAAATCTTTTGTTCGCGACTATATGACTTTTTTGTTATTTACTTAAAATATAGTTAATTAACTGTTTATAAAGTTGATATATAATGTCTGTTTCTGTCAATTTTAATGTTTTAATTGGTTCTATTTGTATTTTTACATACATGATCTGTATTTTAACTTCGAATAAGTATGTACTTTGTATTTATGTAATAACTGGATGTGATAAGTTTTAATGATTTAAATTGTTTATTTTTACAATGACAATGTTTGTAAATGTTTCGGAGGCACAGTGTTTAATTGAAGATGTGTAAATGTATTCTTTTGCGAATGTTATTTATGTTTTTATTTTTTATTAACGAAATATGCGAATAATGTAAGGCAACTGCAAATGTGGATGTTTCTTTGTGTTTTAATTTGCAAATGTATGTTGACGTTATTTTCATTATTCCTTCGTTTATCTGTGTTGATTGTTTCGCTTTTAAATTTGTAGTTTTGTGATTGTTACCTAAAGGTGTTAATAATGTACGTATTATGAGTTAGTTATGTGGTTGTTAGCTAGTGTCGTTTTTATTTACTTGGTGCGTAACAGATCTTGTGCATTTTATTTTAATTTTTTTTTTTTTTTTTTGCATTTTCGTTTTGTTGTTTGGCCTTAGTTTTGTAGTTGATTGTCTAGGTCTCAAAAGGATATCGTACATTATTTTTTTTAAAGTAGTTGATGTGAAACGTTAATAATAGTGTGTAAAAAACTTGCTGTATAGTACTCGAATAAAAAGAGCATGCTAGTTTAATAATGATGTGAATTTTTTAAACGCCGGAAGTTGTCTGTAGGTGTTAATTGGAGGTGAAGATAGTTCTAGACAATGTACCCTTCAGAGTGAAGGCATCTTCTTTCAGCATCGCATTATTGTTAGGTTGATAAGTTGGCAGAAACCTTTATTTTTGATGTTTCCTATTTGTGGGTAGGCGGACATTTGCAGAATGTTCTGAATCCGTGACCTGGGGGACTCTTGTGTAGTGCCTTGTGGACGAAGCAACGATCTACAGTCTGAGCATGTGGTGTAAAGGGTGCTACCTGTAGCTTTGTTGTTTGATGATGAACAAGTTGTGTGTGATAGTAATGTGTTAATCCAGTCTAGGAGTGTTCACCGCAGGAGCAGGGTGCCCTTGTGTGGGAGAACAAGAATTTGCAAGAGTCCCCAAAGTAAGCTTAGGTGATAAAAGACACAATAGATTACGTCTTTGACATTATGAATGAAAGTGAAGCATAATATTGTGTGTGTGAGGATGAGGGGGTGAGGGTAAATGTTGCCTAACGCTATTTATGTGTTTTACGGTGTAGTTGGAGGGTGGACTTGGACGGTGTGAGTGTGAGTGTGAGTGGATGTGAGTGTCTGGGCATTTGATGTTGTGAGTGAGGCTGAGCGTGTGTTGGTGAGTGATGGTGTGTGAGGGTATGAGTGTGATTCAGGGTGTGAAGTTGTGAGAGTGTGAGAGTGTGATGTAGGGTGAGGATGAGTGAGGGTGTGTTCGGCTGAGGGTGAGGGTGTGATTCATAGTGATGATGCCTATAAGTGATCATTTTTTCATTGTGAATATTGTACACTTCAAATGTATTAATGTTGTGAAGCGTTTTTTCAGAAAGCTAATCCTGCCCTATGTAATGTTGATTGATGCTGTTGTTAAGGCAGAATAAAAATCAAATACATCAGTAACCTTTGTTATATAATGCATGTCAAAAGTAATCATTTTTTTGTACGGTACACATCAATTTGCACTGCAAAAGCTTGGCTTGCATTAACATAGATGCGCATTTATTTTGTCTGTGTTTGCTTATTCGAGACAATGTTTACCTCCTTATAAATTCCCGACAACAGATGTGCATTAATTGTGGCAAACTATAAGTATGAAGCCACCTTTAAAAATAGTATTGTTGTTGTTGTTTAGTTTGAGTGAAATTCTTTCTTGTACTTATTAGTGAATTGCAAGTAGGATGTGAGGTCTAGTGTTCTTGTGATGATGGACTTTATTGTTTTTGTGGATTATTTCCACCATTGTTTAATTGTTTATTTACTTCCCCTTACTTTAGTGACTGCTTTATGTTGTGAATTTTTGTCCTTTAGAGGTCTTTGTCCCCTTTTAAATAGGTGTATTACTCGCTGTGTATTCAGATGTTTCCCTTTTTTCTTCGTATTTTTTTTGTTTCTTGAAAAAATGTTATATTGAACAATACTTTACTGCGTTTTTATGTATTAATTTGTGCACTGTCCTTGCGATGCATTAAGTTTTAATTTTTGAATACCTACAAGTGTGTAATCTGATGTTTTGTTATTGAATTAAATTTTGCCTAATGCTATTTACTTTTGGAGTTGGAGGGTGGATTAGTAGTTGGAGGGTGCATTAGTAGTTGGAGGGTGGATTAGTAGTTGTAGGGTGTAGTTGTAGGGTGGTGTTGTAGGGTGGAGTTAGAGGGTGGACTTGGACGGTGTGAGTTTGAGGGTGAGTGGATGTGAGGGTCAGGGGGTGTGAGGGTGTGTGATGGTGTGTAAGGGCGATTGAGGGTGACTGTGTGAGTATGAGTGAGGGTGTGAGAGTTGTGAGGGCGAGGGGGGTGAGGGTGTCTGAAGGTGAGGGGGTGAGGGTGTCTGAAGATGAGGGGGTGAGGGTAATGGGGTGTGAGTGTGTGTGATGGTAGGTGTGGGTGAGTTAGGGCGAGTGTTATGAGGGTGTGAGTGTGTGAAGGTGAGTGAGGGTGTGCAAGTTTTAAGGTTGAGTGTGTGACTGTGGGTGAGGGTGGGTGAGGGTGTGTGAGGAGGTGTGAGGGTGAGGTTGTTGAGGGTGAGGGTGTGTGAGGAGGTGTGAGGGTGAGGGGGGGATGTAGAGTGATGGTGTGTGAGGGTGAGTGGGGGAGGGTGAGTGAGGGTGTGTGAGGGTGAGGTTGTTGAGGGTGAGGGTGTGTTGTTGAGTGATGGTGTTTGAGGTTGTGAGGGAGTTTGAGGATGAGTGATGGTGTGTGAGGCTGTGTGTGAGGGTGTGAGTGGGTGTGAGTGAGAGTTGTTGTGATGATGGCTCTAAGTGTTTTTATTTTTGCCGTGAATATTGTCCACTTCAAATGTATTAATGTTGTGAAGCGTTGTTTCTGAAGCTAAGAGACCTATGTAATGTTTCTTGATGCTGTTGTTAGCGCTGAATCCAAAATCACAGACATCAGTAATTGTTTTTATATGATACATGTAATTGTTTTTCATTATTTGTTTTGGTAAGGTACACATCAAGCCGCACTGCAAAAGCTTTGCTTGCATTAACATAGATGCGCAGTCATTTTGGAGGGTGGAGTTGTAGGGTGGTGTTGTAGGGTGGATTAGGAGGGTGGCCTTGGACGGTGTGAGTGTGATGGTTATTGGATGTGAAGTTCAGGGGGTGTGAGGGTGTGTGATGGTGTGTGAGTGTGAGTGAGGGTGACGGTGTGAGCATGAGTGAGGGTTGTGAGGGTGGACTTTGAAGGTGTGAGGGTGATTGGATGTGATGTTCAGGGGGTGTGAGGGTGTGTGATGGTGTGTGAGGGTGAGTGAGGGTGACGGTGTGAGTATGAGTGTGGTTGATGGGATGAGGGTGTGTGAAGATGAGGGGGTGAGGGTAATGGGATGTGAGAGTGTGTGATGATAGGTGTGGGTGAGTGAAGGTGAGAGTTTGAGCGTGAGTGAGGGTGAGTGTTGTGAGGGTGTGAAGGTGAGTGAGGGTGTGGGAGTTTGAATGTTGAGTGTGTGACTGTGGGTGAGGGTGAGGGTGTGTGAGGGTGAGGGTGAGTGAGGTGGTTTGTGGCTGAGAGTGTGTGATGTATAGTGAGTGTGAGAGTGTTGTGATGGGTGTGAGGAGATCGTGGGTGTGTGAGTGTAAGTTGTTTGAGGGTGAGGGGGTGTGTGAGTGGAGTTGCATGCATGAGTGGCGTTGCATGGATGAGTGGCGTTGCATGCGTGAGTGGGGTTGCGTGGGTGAGTGGCGTTGCGTGGGTGAGTGGCGTAGCGTGTTTGAGTGGGGTTGCGTGGGTGAGTTTTGTTGCATGTGTGAGTGGCGTTGCGTGGTGAGTGGTGTTTCTTGTATGAGTGGCGTTTCGTGGGTGAGTGGCGTTGCGTGGATGAGTGGCGTTGCGTGGATGAGTGGCATTGCGTGGATGAGTGGCGTTGCGTGGATGAGTGGCGTTGCGTGGATGAGTGGCGTTGCGTGGATGAGTGGCGTTGCGTGGATGAGTGGCGTTGCGTGGATGAGTGGCGTTGCGTGGATGAGTGGTGTTGCGTGGCTGACTGGGGTTGCGTGGATGAGTTGCGTTGCGTGGATGAGTTGCGTTGATGTGGGAGTGGTGTTGCTTGGATGAGGGTGTGAAGGTGAGTGAGGGTGTTCGAGTTTGAATGTTGAGTGTGTGACTGTGGGTGAGGGTGTGTGAGGGTGAGGGTGTGTGAGGGTGAGGGTGAGTGAGGTCGTTCGTGGCTGAGAGTGTGTGATGTATAGTGAGTGTGAGAGTGTTGTGATGGGTGTGAGGAGTTCGTGGGTGTGTGAGTGCAAGATGTGTGTATTTGTGCATGTGTGTGTGGCGTTGCATGTGTGTTTGGCGTTGCATGTGTGATTGGCGGTGGATGTGTGATTGGTGTTGCATGTGTGATTGGCGTTGCATGTGTGAGTGGAGTTGCATGTGTTATTGGCATCTGTGAGTGTTTTGCATGTGTTAATTTATCTTTTTAATGTAATGTGTGTGTGTATTTGTGTATTTATATAGTGATTATAAGTGTTGAGTAATTAATTTTAAACTGTGTTTTATTTTTAGTATGTTAAAATGACGTACGCTATTTTTTCCCTTTACGTTAGTTACGTAAGGGATTTTATCGTTCTAGTCTTTTTTTTATTTTGCTGTTGTGTTTAGTGTGACGTAATTTCTAGCCAATCGCAGCGCTACGTTTTGTGACGTAGCGTTGCGTTTGACGTGCGTCAACGTGGAATGTTCCAGATTGGTGTGAATGTTTGTGCGGGAAAGGCGTGTTCTTCTTCCGTTCTTGTTGCTGCGTCGTTTGACAGGTAAGATTAACTTTTAATAACTTTTAGTACATGAAGCTGTATCTATTATTACTTGTGTTTATATATTTATTAAAGTAATTAATTAATATGATGTATTATTGATGTTTTTGTATTGCGACTTGTGTATTTTCTCCCGTTTGTACTTAGAATAGAGTGTTGTAGTGTTCTAAACGCTAGATGTTCTTTTAATTGTAATGTTTATAAATGTTATATATAGCAATGTATATTTTTGTATGTGTTCGTTTTTTTGTAATTGAGAACGTTGTTCTATTTTGTGTATGTACTTGCTTATTATGTTTTGAAGTACTCGAATTTCTTGACTGGCAAAGTTTTGATTATGTATTTATGTCGAATATGGTTATGTTATGTCCTTTTATTCTGAATTTGTGTGATGTATTGTTATTCTTCCCTTAGCGTATGTGCGAGTTGGTGCAATATACAGTTATTATTTTCAAGAATGCATTTTTTTAAAGATGTTCAATGTATTGTGTTTGACGTGGTATTTTCCTTTATATTAGTTATTGTAATTATTAGAAATGTTGCATGAATCGTGATTTTTTTTTATTGCTCGAAAGTGCTTATCCCAAAAATTTTATTCGAATATTTGAATGGAATACGTTGTTTTTGTGGGCGGTTTTTGACGTTAACGTCAGTTACGTATATCTTCCGTGTTTGTTATGCAGGTAAGAGCAATGATGTGTTTTGGGCGTAATGTGTTAATTTATATTGTTCTATATTTATATATATATATATATATATATATATATATATATATATATATATATATATATATATATATATATATATATATATATATATATATATTTATTGATTCTATCGAAAGTGTTGTTCGGCTTTTACTATGTAGGCAATAGCAGCGCAAAGTTTGGTGACGTAGCATTGTGTTTTCTGTGCGTTAAATGAAATTTCCAGCATCACTGTGCACCAACACAGTTGTATTTTGCACCCCAACAGTTTCATTCATACATACATCAGTAGTGAACAGCAAAAAAACAGGCTTTTATACCTGTAATTGTGTCTGCTAAGTTAGAATGTGTGTTGAAAGCGTGCACTTACGGCCGGTGCTGTGTATGCCTGTTGAAAGTGTGGACTGCTGTCTGTGTGTGTGTGTGTGTATGCCTGTTGAAAGCCTGCACTGATGACTGTTGGTGTGTGTGTACGCCTGGTGAAAGCCTCCATTGATAGCTGTTGGTGTGGGTGCCTGTTGAAAGCGTGCATGTTATGTTTGTGTGACGTTTCTTTGCTGAGTAATGCTGTAGTGGTGATGAGTGTTGCTGTGGTGGGGATAGTGCTGCTGTATCGTTGTAGTGTGATAGTGTGTTGTTGGTGAATGATGCTGTTGTGGTGGTGTAGAGTGATGCTGGTGTGTTGGTGAGTGTTGTTATTGTGGTGCTTAGTAATGCTGTTGTTGTGATGATTGTTGCTGTGCTGGTGATGAGTGGTGGTGTGTTGGTGTTCAATGATTACCACCACAGCATAGCTCTGCACCACAACAGTAGCACTTCTGACAACACCTGCATCACTGAGCACCACCAATGCAACACGCAGCAACACCACATTATCACTCAGCTCCCCCATGGTACCATTGAGCAACAACACAGCATCACTCTGCACCGATACAGTTGTATTTAGCAGACCAACAGTTTCATTCATACATACAGCAGTAGTGAACAGCAAAAAAGCAGGCTTTTATACCTGAAATTGTGTCTGCTATGTTAGAATGTGTGTTGAAAGCGTGCACTTACGGCCGGTGCTGTGTATGCCTGTTGAAAGTGTGGACTGCTGTCTGTGTGTGTGTGTGTGTGTGTATGCCTGTTGAAAGCCTGCACTGATGACTGTTGGTGTGTGTGTACGCCTGGTGAAAGCGTCCATTGATAGCTGTTGGTGTGGGTGCCTGTTGAAAGCGTGCATGTTATGTTTGTGTGACGTTTCTTTGCTGAGTAATGCTGTAGTGGTGATGAGTGTTGCTGTGGTGGTGATAGTGCTGCTGTATCGTTGTAGTGTGTTGTTGTTGAATGATGCTGTTGTGGTGGTGTAGAGTGATGCTGGTGTGTTGGTGAGTGTTGTTATTGTGGTGCTTAGTAATGCTGTTGTTGTGATGAGTGTTGCTGTGCTGGTGATGAGTGGTGGTGTGTTGGTGTTCAATGATTACCACCACAGCATAACTCTGCACCACAACAGTAGCACTTCTGACAACAACTGCATCACTGAGCACCACCAATGAAACACGCAGCAACACCACATTATCACTCAGCACCCCCATGGTACCATTGAGCAACAACACAGCATCACTCTGCACCACCACAGTTGTATTTGGCAGACCAACAGTTTCATTCATACATACAGCAGTAGTGAACAGCAAAAAAGCTGGCTTTTATACCTGTAATTGTGTCTGCTATGTTAGAATGTGTGTTGAAAGCGTGCACTTACGGCCGGTGCTGTGTATGCCTGTTGAAAGTATGGACTGCTGTATGTGTGTGTGTGTGTGTATGCCTGTTGAAAGCCTGCACTGATGACTGTTGGTGTGTGTGTACGCCTGGTGAAAGCGTCCATTGATAGCTGTTGGTGTGTGTGCCTGTTGAAAGCGTGCATGTTATGTTTGTGTGACGTTTGTTTGCTGAGTAATGCTGTAGTGGTGATGAGTGTTGCTGTGGTGGTGATAGTGCTGCTGTATCGTTGTAGTGTGATAGTGTGTTGTTGTTGAATGATGCTGTTGTGGTGGTGTAGAGTGATGCTGGTGTGTTGGTGAGTGTTGTTATTGTGGTGCTTAGTAATCCTGTTGTTGTGATGAGTGTTGCTGTGCTGGTGATGAGTGGTGGTGTGTTGGTGTTCAATGATTACCACCACAGCATAACTCTGCACCACAACAGTAGCACTTCTGACAACAACTGCATCACTGAGCACCACCAATGCAACACGCAGCAACACCACATTATCACTCAGCACCCCCATGGTACCATTGAGCAACAACACAGCATCACTCTGCACCACCACAGTTGTATTTAGCAGACCAACAGTTTCATTCATACATACAGCAGTAGTGAACAGCAAAAAAGCAGGCTTTTATACCTGTAATTGTGTCTGCTATGTTAGAATGTGTGTTGAAAGCGTGCACTTACGGCCGGTGCTGTGTATGCCTGTTGAAAGTATGGACTGCTGTATGTGTGTGTGTGTGTGTATGCCTGTTGAAAGCCTGCACTGATGACTGTTGGTGTGTGTGTACGCCTGGTGAAAGCGTCCATTGATAGCTGTTGGTGTGGGTGCCTGTTGAAAGCGTGCATGTTATGTTTGTGTGACGTTTGTTTGCTGAGTAATGCTGTAGTGGTGATGAGTGTTGCTGTGGTGGTGATAGTGCTGCTGTATCGTTGTAGTGTGATAGTGTGTTGTTGTTGAATGATGCTGTTGTGGTGGTGTAGAGTGATGCTGGTGTGTTGGTGAGTATTGTTATTGTGGTGCTTAGTAATCCTGTTGTTGTGATGAGTGTTGCTGTGCTGGTGATGAGTGGTGGTGTGTTGGTGTTCAATGATTACCACCACAGCATAACTCTGCACCACAACAGTAGCACTTCTGACAACAACTGCATCACTGAGCACCACCAATGCAACACGCAGCAACACCACATTATCACTCAGCACCCCCATGGTACCATTGAGCAACAACACAGCATCACTCTGCACCACCACAGTTGTATTTAGCAGACCAACAGTTTCATTCATACATACAGCAGTAGTGAACAGCAAAAAAGCAGGCTTTTATACCTGTAATTGTGTCTGCTATGTTAGAATGTGTGTTGAAAGCGTGCACTTACGGCCGGTGCTGTGTATGCCTGTTGAAAGTGTGGACTGCTGTCTGTGTGTGTGTGTGTGTATGCCTGTTGAAAGCCTCCACTGATGACTGTTGGTGTGTGTGTACGCCTGGTGAAAGCGTCCATTGATAGCTGTTGGTGTGGGTGCCTGTTGAAAGCGTGCATGTTATGTTTGTGTGACGTTTGTCTGCTGAGTAATGCTGTAGTGTTGATGAGTGGTGCTGTGGTGGTGATAGTGCTGCTGTGTCGTTGTAGTGTGATAGTCTGTTGTTGGTGAATGATGCTGTTGTGGTGGTGTAGAGTGATGCTGGTGTGTTGCTGAGTGTTGTTATTGTGGTGCTTAGTAATGCTGTTGTTGTGATGAGTGTTGCTGTGCTGGTGATGAGTGGTGCTGTGTTGGTGTTCAATGATTACCACCACAGCATAACTCAGCACCACAACAGTAGCACTTCTGACAACAACTGCATCACTGAGCACCACCAATGCAACACGCAGCAATACCACATTATCATTGTGCCCCCCCACAGTACCATTGAGCCACAACACAACATCACTCTGCACCACCACAGCCGTATTTTCCACATCAACAGTGTCATTCATACATAGTACTGCAGTACTGTACAGCACCAAAGCATTCTTTTATAGCTGTAATTGTGTGTGGTCCGTTAAAAAATGTGTAGAAAGCGTGCACTTACGGGCGGTGGTGTGTGTGACTGTTGAATGCGTGGACTCATGGCTGTTAGTGTGGGTGTATGCCTATTGAAAGCGTGCATTGATAGCTGTTGGTGTGTGTGCCTGGTGAAAGCGTACATGTTCTGTTTGTGTGACGTTTGTCTGCTGAATAATGGTGTTGTGGTTATGAGTGGTGCTGTGTCGTTGTAGAGTGATAGTTTGTTGATGGTGAATGATGCTGTTGTGGTGGTGGAGAGTGATGCTGGTGTGTTGCTGAGTGATGTTAGTGTGGTGCTGATTAATGCATTTGTGATGATGAGTTGTGCTGCGTTGTTGATGAGTGGTGCTGTGTTGGTGTTAACTTATTACCACCACAGCATAACTCAGGCCCACAACAGTAGCACTTCTGACAACAACAGCATCACTGAGCACCACCAATGCAACACGCAGCAACACCACATTATCACTCTGCCCCCCCACAGTACTATTGAACAACCACACAGCATCACTCTTGTATAGTTATTCTCTTTTTAAAAATGTAACAGCAACAGCTATTGTTCTGTATGTTGTATTGGCACATTGAACATTGTTTGAAAAAAATATACCCACTCAGAACGAAAATGACCATGCTACTGGATATGTTCAAAATATTATATTTATTTTCAGTAAACACAAAACATTAATTATTTATTTAACTTTGTAAAAAAATTGTAATTGTGAGGATTGTTACTTAATCACTTAAATCTTCCTCCGACTTTTCTTTAACAATTTTAGTAATTTTGCCATTGCAAAATATAACCTCACATGTTTGAGGCAAATAATGAATTAGTGCTTCACCAATGTCATCCACCTCTTCGTCCAACATAAACCATTGTATAAGTGTTGGATTTTGTACATCCATCGATTGGTAAATATCTGTGTTGGTTATTTTTGTTGTTAAGGTGCTCCAATCTCTGTTTGTGCTTTCCACGCCATATATTTCGACGTCAATATTATCTTGTGGTGGTGTTGTTACCTGTTGTAGTAAATAAAAACATAGTTATTTTTTTTTCCCCAAAAATGTTACAGTGTGTCTCAGAGAGAGTGTTGTACAGAGGCAGTTGTAGAGAGAGGCAGTTGTAGAGAGAGGCAGTTGTAGAGAGAGGCAATTGGAGAGAGAGGCTGCTGTAGAGAGGCTGCTGTAGAGAGGCAGTTGTAGAGAGAGGCTGCTGTAGAGAGAGGCTGCTGTAGAGAGAGGCTGCTGTACAGAGAGGCTGCTGTACAGAGAGGCAGTTGTAGAGAGAGGCAGTTGTAGAGAGAGGCAGTTGTAGAGAGAGGCAGTTGTAGAGAGAGGCAGTTGTAGAGAGAGGCAGTTGTAGAGAGAGGCAGTTGTAGAGAGAGGCAGCTGTAGAGAGAGGCTGCTGTAGAGAGAGGCTGCTGTACAGAGAGGCTGCTGTACAGAGAGGCAGTTGTAGAGAGAGGCAGTTGTAGAGAGAGGCAGTTGTAGAGAGAGGCAGTTGTAGAGAGAGGCAGTTGTAGAGAGAGGCAGTTGTAGAGAGAGGCAGTTGTAGAGAGAGGCAGTTGTAGAGAGAGGCAGTTGTAGAGAGAGCGTGTTGTAGAGAGAGGCAGTTGTAGAGAGAGCGTGTTGTAGAGAGAGCGTGTTGTAGAGAGAGCGTGTTGTAGAGAGAGCGTGTTGTAGAGAGAGCGTGTTGTAGAGAGAGGGTGTTGTAGAGAGAGGGTGTTGTAGAGAGAGGGTGTTGTAGAGAGAGGGTGTTGTAGAGAGAGGGTGTTGTAGAGAGAGGGTGTTGTAGAGAGAGGGTGTTATAGAGAGAGGGTGTTGTAGAGAGAGGGTGTTGTAGAGAGAGGGTGTTGTAGAGAGAGGGTGTTGTAGAGAGAGGGTGTTGTAGAGAGAGGGTGTTGTAGAGAGAGGGTGTGGTAGAGAGAGGGTGTTGTAGAGAGAGGGTGTTGTAGAGAGAGGGTGTTGATGAGAGAGCGTGTTGTAGAGAGAGGGTGTTGTAGAGATAGGCTCTTTTTAGAGAGAGGCTGTTTTTGAAAGAGGCGGGAGAGGCTGTTTTAGAGAGAGAGTGGAGAGAGTGTTGTAGAGAGAGCGTGAGTGTGTGTGTGTGTGTGTTGAAGTGATAGAGTAAGGGGTGCGTGAGAGAGCGTGTGTTCCTTACTTTTAATTTGCTGTGCCTTGTCGTGTTCAATATTTTCTGTCCATTAAATTCATGTACTGTGACATGAGTTAACATGACATATTCTCCTATGTTTATTGAGAATAGAGTAGCCTCTCTCCATAATGTGACTTTTATGTCATCAGTGGCATCTTTTAATGTAATAGATTTTATTGCCGTATTTTGTCCATTAATGAGTACAAGTTTACTTTCCTCTTCCTAAAAAGAAATAATAGTGTTAAAAATGTAAAAGCACTGAAGTAATATGTAATAATTGTCCAAGCATTGAAGACATAATTATTAAGGGCTATTGCTCTTTTCCAAAGTACGGTGTTGTTCCCAACTATGTTAAAAAAACTTGAACTCTGATGTCTCAGTTTGGCGCTCTTCTTTAAACACCTATCAACTTTACTTTTATAAATGCAGTGTAGCTTTAGCTCACCTATTTACACATTGTTAATTGTTCTTATTTGGCTGCTGTACAGATCATTTATGATAGATAGAACCCCTCATAAACATACCACCATATGTAATGTGTTACAGAGACCACACACAGAACTGCAGCCACTCTAAATTAAAGAACATCTAAGCATCAAATAGTACACATACACACAAAGACACACACACTGGTAAAGGGAAAATAAATATTGTCAATGGCATAGACAACACCACACACACAAACGGACAACTCAAGCAGAGAGACCAACAGTATAAATCACCACAACTTACTTCTGAAATGGTCCCACACACTGTCATAAGACTTCTCAAAGATGCCCGCTTTATTTCTTTTATTGGCGAAGCAGATGGTGCAGGAGGCTGCAAAATGTTTTCCGCTTCTTGAATTAGCGCTTGAGTTATAGTCATTGCTGGAAATTTTGTTACTTTTGTTTGCTTAGTAATCAGAATTGTGTTGTTTTTAATTATAAAATTGCGTATAAGTAGTCCACAAGTTTTTTGTGTCTGCTGATATAAACTTTCCTGGTAGCACATAGCTTTAATTGTTCCAGTTTTGTCTGCCAGAGCCAAATGAAAAAGTACTTTATTTTCTTGTTTTGCGTTTTTGTAATTTGTTTTACTTGAGCACTTGATCACATTAACTCTTATGGGTTTTTCATACGGCTTGTTGTCATTTGTGGTAATGTTAGCGATTTCTTCAATAGTCAACATCTGAAATAGAAATATAGGTTAAAACAAATGTTAAATACAAATCCATAGTGCTTTATGATCACTGTAATAGCATTCTAATATACCATAACTTTGAAGTATGTGATTGGTGTATATATATGATCTAAGATAGATTGGTAGTCTGTTGTGTAAGTATCTATAAGTTGTGTACATTGCAACTTACTCTCAAAGAACCCAATGAGTTTGTTAGTTTGTGAATTGCTTTGAGAGACATCCACATTGAAATCTCCCATAATGATGAATTTGTGTGCTGGGTAAAAATTAGTGATACTGGTAATAATTTCTAAAAGATCTGTAATAAGTTTATGTGGTGGTTTGTAGACTATAATAATAAGGTAATCTGTGTACTGAATCTGTAATGTAAAATGTAAAATGTCTATCCCTTGGTGTGTTTCATAAATAGGTAATATCCTAAGCTCTTTCTTGTAGTAGAGTATCATCCCATGGTTAGTGTTGTATGTATGAAATTTATCAAATATCATGTGATCATATTGTTCTACATTAAAATCATTTGCAGTTGAGTTCCTTGTTGTGTTGATCTCAGTTAAGCAAATAATGTCTGCTTGCATTATGTTACTATCAGCTATCATTGATGTGAAATGCTTCTGAAGTGATCGTATATTGTGTGTTATAATATTGAAATGTGTTTTGTATGTATCTAATTGTGGGATAGTGATTTCAAGTTGCATTTCGGTCCTTAATCTTTCCATTTCCTCATTAACTTTTGGGTGTATTAGAATTTTAGTTTCATCAAAATTCTTCACGTATATGTTCTGTATACATTTAGCTCTGCTTATAGCAACGTAATGTAAATGATGAATTTTGCTGTTATTAAAGTGTATATAAAGTGGTTCTATAGTGTCCCCTTGTGTGCGATGTATAGTACGTGCTGATGCTTGTCGTAAAGGAAATTGTTTGCGTATAACAGTAATAAATTTCTTAGTGTATTGAAAATGTCTAGCTATAGCATGTATTGGTGTCCATGACTTTTCTATTTGTGAATGATATAAATGCTTATATTCTTGCCTTGCTTTTTGCCCAACACTAATATTGTCAAATGATACCCAGACTAGAAATGGAGTATTGTTAATAATGTCAACAAATTGGACTATACCAGCTGCGCCACTTGTTAAACCATCATTTACATCCACATTGCAAGTTAAATCATAACGGAGCTGTAAAGCAATGTGTAATGTATGTGCAAGTCCCATAGTTTTTGTTGGATCCTTAGGCAATTGCTTTAGTATAGTTTTTTTGACATTTTCTGAAACATCTGAACTCACGGTATCGTTAGCTACTGTTATATACACTGGATAATCCTTGCTATGTTTATCCAAAACAATTCTGTTAATTTCATTAACTTCAACATTTGTAGACATAATGTATGGGATTGTTTCTAAGAGACTCTCATTAGGTGGCATTTGTCTTTGCTTAATTATTAGAATATCTTCTTTAGTATGCTTCCCTTCTCTTAATCTGTTTAGTAGTTCTGCAAATTGTAGATCTTCTTTTTGACGCATAATCTTCGTTAATTCAAAGAGTTTAAAATGTTCTTTCCATAAGTTAATACTTAAAGGGCCATACAAATTATTAGAATCCTGAAAAATGTATCTGTCACAAACAGGTTTCAATTGGTAGAAGTCACCAATAGCTATAATAGAAAGTCCTCCAAATGGTTCATTTGACGACTTTATTTCTTGTAGTCTGTTATGTATAAAATTAAACATTTTTTGACCCACCATCGAAATTTCATCTATAATCAGAACTTTAACATGCATCATTTGCATTTGAAGTGAAGTTCTATTTTCATGACTTAGTGGTTTATAATCAAAACTTTGTGAGACTGGAATTTTGAAAGTACTATGCAATGTTTGCCCTTGAATATTATGTGCTGCTTTGCCTGTTGGAGCAGTAAGTAAGACATGTATATTATCAGGATTTTCACCTGCCTTTGTATTATAGTAGCGTAGTAATGTTTGATGTAGTGCAGTTATTAGAAAGCTTTTACCAACACCAGCCCCTCCAGTGCAGAAAGTATAGCATGGAGTACTTTTCGTTTTTAACAAATTCAAGTGATGGTAAACAAAATTGAGTTGTTGAGCAGTTAAGTTGTGCATTATCTGTTGGTATTTATCATCAGGTAGAATGGAGTTAGTTAAGCTTGTTTCTTCAGTTATTGTTCTAATTCCTAAATCTAATGACAAATCATATAGATGTTGATTTTCTTTATTATTCCCTTCATCACATACATTTTCTGTTGGTATGAATTGAGGTGATAGAGGAGGGGATATAATATTTTCATTCCACTCTTCATTCGTAATGTTTCTAACTTCACCGTGATTATGGTTATATATTTTAACTTGTGAATCAACAACCTTTTTTACTTGTAGATACCTTTCAAAGTAAGTGTCCTTGTTAGCGATAATTTTAGGTTCTTCTCTCCATGGATAGTGCAACATTAATAGTTCTCTATAATATTCTTCTGGCTCTTTGTCTTTGTTAAATCTGCAAAAGCGTATAATTTTTCTCCGTTTGCCCTTACTTAAAGCATACTTGCTATTTATATTCTGCATACCTACATCCTCCTCAGTACATTCTATTTCAATTTCTTCCTCATCTGAGCTGTAAAAGTTTCTTTCAGCAAGTAAATCTTCCGAGTCATTTATTTCTCTGGTATATTTTTTTTTGCTGGAGTAATTAAAATTTGAGGCATAATCAGCTAAAGTACACATTTCTAATGTTTTGGGTCTCTTGCAGTACTTAGCAATAATATTTTCACATTGAATGTCAGTCGAATTTTCTGGCAATGAATTAATAGTTTCCATATCGCGCATTAAATAAGTTCTTTTTTCTGGAGGGCTAGTATTAATAACTACAAATGCCCGTGAACTTTTCCGTAATGGTATCTGAAGAATGAGATATGCTGCTTCTTGAGCACTAATTTCTGTGCAATTGAGGAATTTGTTCCCTATGTGTTTAAGTTGTTCTTTGACATTACTATTGTTTTTCACTTCTTTAGCAGCTTGTGCAATAAGTTTGCTAATTCCTCTTTGCGATTTGCTGATATATGAAATAATATAGACTGCACAAGCATAAGCATCTAGTACAAACTGCAAGTCTATGTTTGCTCGCCAAGCTTTTAAAATCGTACTATTGTAGTTATTAATGAAGCATTCATCTGGTGTTCTTTTTAAAAAAAATTGTTGGCTTTTCTAAACTAGTTTGTATCGAAGTGATATATTCTTTATTATCCATCTTAATAACACCTAAGAAATCATCAAAAGAAAGTGTGCTAAAAGTTGCATTATTCATAGCTTCATGGATACGTTTTAGATTATCTTTCCATTGCCTATCTGTGCCTTCAAGTGTCAATGGCTCTAATATGAGAGTTTTTGACATAGGATATTTTGGGTATTGATATTTACATGTTCTTTTTTGTTTCCGGCGGCAATTTTTAGTGTGCCCATGCCTTTGTAAATTTATTAAAGGCTGTAAAACAGTGTCATGTGACTTATTACATTGAATATATTGCTGAATAAAAACATTGACATCTTCTAATGGCGACACACCATAGAGGGGTGCATTTTTTACCCATAGTAATGCATGTATATGTGGAGAACCTCTCTGTTGGAATTCTACTCTGTAAAAGTAGTCAACTATTTCCCCAATTGGATTTGTCCCGTTCATCAAAACACAATTAAACAATTTCCTCACTTGATAGTCAAACTGTCTAGCACATGTAATAGGATCTTCTTGTATTAATCGACATTTTGTTTCCCAAGACATGTTATTGAATTCCTCTTCTGTGCATTCATTTAAGTTTTTAACTCTCAATAATATATTTATTAAATGGTGCCATTTTGTTTCAGCAGCAGATAAAGTCAAGAAAAAAGTTGGTATTCCAAGTTGTCTTATCATAGCAAAAAGATCTCTTTTACAACTTTCCCAATAAGGAGGTGAACTGCGTATAGTTTTCAAAACTTTATAACCTTCATTAAACTGGAACAAATTTTCAATATTATATTTTATATCTTTAGCAGTAATATTCTTACCATCTGTATATTTTTTCCGTATCGAAATATTAATTTTCCCTTGAATTTGCTTAATATGTAATTTTTTAAGTTTAAAGAAAACATTAGTCATACTTTTAGCTACTCTTCTATCATGACTTCTTAATTCCCATTGGCAAATAGTACTATAATGTACCGGTATATGTCTTTCCTTATTGTTTGGCCTTCGTTCTCCACAATAAATTGTAGGGAAAGCCAAAAATTCTGAATCTTTATCCTCATATAAACCTCTTGGTGTATTATATTCAGCTGGAGCTAAACTTAAAACATTTACCCTATTAGAGGTAATTGTTTCATTTGTTAACATAGTATCTAAATTTCCAGCTTCCATGTTCTCAGATGTATCTGAAGAATAGCTTGTGTCCGAATTATCATTTACATTGTTGATTTCTGGAGGTATATACTGCCATTCGGGGTTAATTGTCACACCATATTCATTAAACATGACACTATTGGTTGCTAGCCATGTAGCTGCCTTTTTAACGGTGTTTGGGCGAATATTTTCATAATGCGTGTGCGATCTATACATTAGTTTCCTTTTTAATTTTACTGGGATGGTCAAGGCATCATTCATTTGCCTTGGTAAAATTGTAACTGTTGTCATTACATCTGCAGGTACATTAACAACAGCACCTGATAATGATTTTTGAAATCCGCGTGGTAAACTACGAATTTGTAAAAAAGGTATCCTAGGAGAAACTAATCTTTCTTCTAAATCGTATAATTCTAATTCAATTGGTACATTTGGAAATGACATGCCATTTAGGACTGAACATGGTGGTATTTTATCTTTTCTGATGTAAGCATAGCAAGTCATACAAATTAAATTTGTTTTCTTGCTACTAATGTTACACCTTTGAAACATTTCTGTTTCACAAACAGTGCGAGTATTTTTAATTGTTTGTTTATGCCACAACTGGTTGCAAATAGTACAAACATACTCTGGTCCATGCAATATTTCACGATGGAATTTATTAATAATTAAATGGATTTGTTTATTACCTTTGCGTTTTTCTCCCACCGTTAACATTACATTTGGTGGGTTTTTTTCAACACCTTTATTTCCAAGATTGTCAATGGCTCCTTGTGCATCACTTTTCTTTTTTCTTTTTTTCAGACTATGTTCTGAAAGGCTAAAGTAATCGAAGTTGATTTGACAGTGTTTATTTGTCTCCAGAATAGAAGTACTTGTTTGTGGCAAATGAGTTTCCTTACTAGTATTGCTATTAGTCACCTTACTTTGAGTTGCTAAAGCGTCCATAGAAAGTAAACTCGCTTTATTTGCTTTTCTTTTTCGTCCCAGAGGTAAACTTACAGTTGGTCTGTTTTGTTCAAGTACTTTATTTCCAACATTGTCAAGGGTTCCTAGTGCAACAGTAGTATTTTCACTATTTTTTGCACTATGTTCAGAAAGTCTCAAGTTAGCTTTGTTTATTAGAGACTGTTTGTTTGTCCCCATAATAGAAATACTTGTTCCTGCCAAATGAATTTTCTTACTCGTTTTTCTAATACTGCAATTACTTACAGTACCTAAAGCCTCCGAAGAAAGCAAACTCCCTTCAAAAATCGAATTGTCAATCACTTGAGTAGTATGTACAAAGATTTTAGTAACTGGAGTTAAATGACTATTTTTCTTGTGCACTCGAAGTGCTCTTTGGAATGTTTGCTTCAAAATTTGTTTTACATCTATTGGTGTTAATTCAAATGGTATGCAATCCTGCGAAGAATTTCTAAATTTTTTGGCTAGATTCATTACATAATCCAAAAGTACTTCAAAATTTGGAAATTCTAGAGTTACACAGGTTCCATTTGAATGAGGCATGCCTTCATTGTCCCTGCTATGTGAATCAAATACATAGTATGTTTGCCTATTTCTAAAAATAGAAATGACATATACACTCATACAAAGTAGTACCCCACAGTACTTAGAAATCCCTAAATGCAATGACTGGTAATATCTGGATAGTTTTCATCAAAACGTTTAAGGACATTACCATAGAAAGGGTTGCGTAGAGTAAGTGAATAAAACCTATTATTGTGCTCTATATATTTTGGCAAATCATCAGGATGCATAAGTGTTTCTTTGTTAAAAGAATGCATTTGTAGATATAAAGCATCTCCAAGGTCCATGATATAATGTAGATCGTTGGAGTTCCATGTATTAACTGGTTTGCATACATTGTGCAAAATAGCAAAAGTACTATTTGGTAAGCATTGCTTCCCTTTAGATGTACTATTAAATCTTGTATTGCCTTGATGGTAACTGGCTTTTAAACATCTATGCATGTTTTTTTTTACTCCCTTTACTTTATTCCTCTAAAGTCTATTCACTGAAGTAAGTCAAATTACTTATGTAATACCTATTTATAGTTGTTTCCAACCAAGAATATTATTTACCTTGATTTGTGGGTGATTGTACCTCAATGGATGAATCTGAAATAAGAGTAATATGAATTGTCAGAATATTATTTACATGAAATGACACGTCAAATCCCAAACAAAAACAGGAAATGCAATAGTAGTTTTGAAAGTTTGTATACTTTTGTGTCAGAGTGTGACAGAGGGCATGATAATAGATTGTGTGTGTGTGCCTGCTTTTAGTTTTATGAGCAACTTTGTAGTGTGAAAGTGTGTGATGTGTAGAGTGTATGCTTGTTGCCCTGCATACTGAGTACAGTTTGTGAAGTAGAGAAAGAATGAATGAAGTGAGATACACATTTCTATTTTTGGTATGAAATGAGTGTTGATAGAAAATACTGAGAAGTAGGAAGAAAAATATTTGAAGCATGAAAGTGAGTGAGCCAGTCAAAGTAATTGGTATTTTTTTTTGTAATGTATTATTATGAACACATCATTCTGACAAAGGAAAGTTGTGAGGTAGGATAGTAAGCGGCAAAGTGTGTGCGCTTTGGCATGCGAGAGAAATGCTTAATGTGAAAGTCAAATTGCTAACTCAGTTTCCCTATAAAATTGTCACTATGAGCATCCTCCACCCCCCAAAAGTAAAGAGTGACAGTATTTAACGTTGTTAGTCCGAATCCCTGAGTAGCATAATGCATGCTAAAAGTGGGAGTCAACTGTTGTAAGAAAGTAGATGAAAGCATCTGCTATTTTAAATAACAATTAGCATGAGGCTTGTTATAGTTGGAAAATAGCACGAAAAAAACAGTAATGTTAATGTAATAAACGTTCCTGATAAGTAGCAAAATGTTGTAAGCTTTGTGTGCCAAAGGATGGAGCAGTGGAGTAGCAACGAAATGTTGTGCAGGGAGGGGACAATATGTATAATTAGTGTGAGCTACATATGCAGAGGTAGGAGCTGACTTTGATTGAGATTCTGTGCATTTATGGGACCTGTGCTGTGTTTGAGTAACATATGGTTCGAATTAGTGTCCCCTGTGTGTTACCATAAGGAGGGCTCATCAGAGTTGGAAGGGTAGGCTGTGCAGGCATGGCCTTATTATTTGTACAAAGCATTGGCACTTTAGTATTGAATTAGCAGGTCAAATAGTTCAAGAGATGTGGCAAAGTGGTGTGAGATGCCCATGCCCGAACAAAATGCGTGAGCAGCAGAGTTGGATCACGAGTGTGCATGCATTTGACTGTGTGTTGATATGTATTGTAAATTTGTAGTGATGTGTGGCCAATTTGTGTATGTAGTGTTTTTGTTTGTATGTTCATGCAACTGTGCTTTATAGATGTGGCAAAGTAGTTCGATCTGTGTGTGCCTTAGGAGGGACCAGCGGAATAGGCTCAAGATGTTGTTAAAAAATTTGTTGGAACGAAGGGTGTGCTGGATAATAATAGGTATAGCTGTAGGAATTATAGTATAAAAAGCCGTGTGTTAAAAAGAATTTTTTTAGCTCTTTAAATTCTTGATGTAAATGTTGTGAATTGGTGCAAACTGTATTTTTAACTTAAAAAAAGGATGGAATAGCGTAGTATGAAAGATGGGCTGGGCATGTAATGTACAAATGTGCTTAAAATCCCCGTTTGCCATGTTTGTTGTGTAAATTAGCACGACCCAACGTTAGAATGTCCAAATACCAATTGACATGCATGTAATAGATTGCCTAAAAAAAGTGTATTTTTCAAAGAGAGTCTGTGGGCTGCTTGTGCGTGTTGACGTGCGTAACTAAAAGTCGAAGGTGTGTTTGAAGAACGTGGCGATGAATGAGAGCAAAGCTATGAAATGAAATGAAATGAAATGAAATGAAATGAAAAAGGTTCTTAATAAAGCGCACTGTGACCAAGCGGCTTCCTGGCGCTAGAGGTAAGAGCTGAGGGAGATGGGAGAAGCCAAAAGCTATTTAGCAGGAATATGCAATAGAAAACAAATGGGTTTTTAGGGCCTTACGGAATTGGGAGTAAATGGTGATTGATCTGATCGACAGAGGGAGACTGTTCCAGAAAGAGGGACCCAAAACAGAGAATCTGGTGCCTCCAGTTTTGGATCTACGAAACCGAGGTACATTGGAAAGGAACTGATTAGAGGAACGGAGGGAACGATTAGGGGTATAGGGAGTGATGAGAGAGTTAATAAAGGCTGGGCCAATGCGGGCCCGAGCCATAAAGACCAGACAGCCCATCTTAAAGAGGGATCTCTGAGAGATGGGGAGCCAGTGAAGTGCTTTCAGAATGGGGGTAATGTGGGAAGACTTTGGGAGGTGGAGGATAAGGCGGGCAGCCTGGTTCTGAACAGCCTGTAGGCGGCGAAGTTCGTATGCTTGAATGCCCACATACAGGCTGTTCCCGTAATCGAGACGGGAAAGAATCATTGCCAGGATAATAAGCTTAAGGGCGTCAGACGAAAAGAAACGGGACACTTTTCGGATGATTCGGAGAGAAAGAAAACAGGAGGAAACAACCGAGCTGATCTGGGCATGCATAGAGAGGTCCCGGCTGACTTTAATGCCCAGGGTCTTTGCCGAGGTCGCTGGCAAAGGAGGGGGGCCAGAGATGGAAGGCCAAAAGGCGGTCGACCAAGGGGAAGAGGAAGGGCCAGTCAGGACCAACTCCGTCTTATCCAGATTGAGCTTCAGTTGATTCCGATTCATCCAGTCTGAAATAAAGACCAAAGTGGAGTGGAATTTGGGTAGGGAGTGCAAGGGAGAAGAAAGATCAAAAACAAGCTGGAGGTCATCCGCGTAGTTATACACGGAGACCCCCATGTCGAGAAGGGAAAGAATAAGGGGACGGATATAAAGGTTGAAAAGGAGAGGGGACAGGGAGGAGCCTTGGGGAACTCCACAGGGGACCAAGCGGGTGGGAGCGGAGTAGCAAGAAAGATGTACCGCCTGAGTCCGGTCTTTAAGAAAGGAGGCGAGCCAAGAGAGGGCAGTGCCCCGAACGCCCGCTGCGCAGACACGGTCGAGAAGGATGGAATGGTCGACCGTGTCGAATGCAGCGGACAGCTATGGTGTGCGTGTTTCCGTGCGAGAGACTGTGAGTGTGGGGGTGGGTTTGGGATAGAGAATTTGTGTGTTGCTTGTGTTTTAGTGTTTATTTACGCTAGTGAAACACATAAAAATGCAGATAAGTGAATGAGACAGAAGGTAAGGCAGGGTGGTTGGGTATGCTTGCAAGATGGACGTGTAAAAGTGGTGAAAGTGTGCGTGTTTCCGTGGATGAATGGAAAAGAGATAGAGTCTGAGGGCTGTGTGTTACTGTCGTTCGTGTGGACGTGCCTGATTGGGATAGGATAAGCAAGAGCCACGACCAGAAAGATAATTTTGGTGGACTGTTTGTGCATGTTGCCTTGCGTGCTGAATGGAACAGAGAGATGATTAGGTGTAATAGTTCCAGCAATTGAAAGACAGGGTGGTATGCTTAAAAGTATGAAAAAAGTGCACGTCTGAATATAAAAGGCAGAAAAGTGGAGATGAATGAATGAGACACAAGGCAGGGGGGTTTTCTTGGAATAAGCACGTCTAAATGTGTTCAAAGTGTGCGTGTTCCTGTGCCTGAATGCAAAAGAGAAAGTCTGTGGTCTGTTTGTGCGTGTTGGTGGTCGTTATTGGGATAGGATAAGAAAGAGACACGAACACAGATGTTTTTTTCGTGTATGTGTCCCAGCTAGTGAAAAAGTGGAAATGTATTTGATTGTATGCATTCCTGATGCCGGTGTGACTGCACCTGCTGCACGAACGGAAATCGTGCCTCTGAAAGAGTGTGTGCAAGGGAGAGGGGAGAGGCATGGTGAGCTGTGCTTGGTGTTTACTGAGAAGGACCCTGTAGGGCGTTGTAGGTGACAGGGCAAGTCACCACAATAAATATAAAGAAAAGAAATGAGCGTCCGCCATTATTTCCTGTTAAAAGAAAGACAAACATGTGTCTGAAACGTGCTGGAGGGAGAGGTGGGGGTAGGAAGCGACAGTAGCAGGGGGAGTTTGCTTAAAAAGAGAAAGTCTGTGGTCTGTTTGTGCGTGTTGGCGGTCGTGATTGGGATAGGATAAGAAAGAGACACGAACAGAGATGTTTTTATCGTGTATGTGTCCCAGCTAGTGAAAAACTGGAAATTTATTTGATTGTATGCATTCATGATGCCGGTGTGACTGCACCTGCTGCACGAACGGAAATCGTGCCTCTGAAAGAGTGTGTGGAAGGGAGAGGGGAGAGGCATGGTGAGCTGTGCTTGGTGTTTACTGAGAAGGACCCTGTAGGGCGTTGTAGGTGACAGGGCAAGTCACCACAATAAATATATTGAAAAGAAATGAGCGTCCATTATTTCCTGTTAAAAGAAAGACAAACATGTATCTGAAACGTGCTGGAGGGAGAGGTGGGGGTAGGAAGCGACAGTAGCAGGGGGAGTTTGCTTGCAAGATGCACGTTTGAATGTGGTCAACGTGTGCGTGTTTGAGTGCGTGAATGGAAAAGAGAGAAAGTCTGTGGGCTGTTAGTGCGTGTTGGTGTGCGTGATTGGGATATGATAACGAACAGACACGAACATCGTCCAAATGTTTGAAAAATGTCAGTTAATATTAACCCAAAATTTGCATGCTAACCCCCCTTTTGAAGATATTGCGAACTTGTGTGAGATAAGTTTCCTAAATGAGTGACCAGCAGAGTAGTAAAAAAAGTGTGTGCAAGCGTGTGTCGCGTAGGTGTTATGTCATGTTGAGCACACAGACAGCTAGAGGGAGTCTATAGTGCCATTGTTAAATACCATTTGTTGACAAAGTGTTTACGGAAGACAGTTAATTCTATGACAACATTAACATCCACATGTACTTACCTAAATTAATATGTTTTTTCCAGATCACAAGTGGTACAGAATGAATTGAAAACAGTCTGTGTTGTATCTGTAAAAGAAAAGTATAATTTACTAACATGTATTACCTCGGTCTTTGATGCTCAGTAGAGTACGATTGATCGATTTTGGGTGAAGTAAATAAAAAAAATGAGTTGATTAACATTATTGTGGATCGGGCAATGCAGTTATAGGAACAATAAAAGGGAGGCTAACATAGAATACTATAGTATTCATGATCTCGGGTGACAGAAGGAAATCGGAAAATTCATGTTGAGTGTGCTGTTAAAGGGACCGAAAATAGTGAACGATCACAAAAGATATGTTTAGAAACTGGAGAGATAGAGGGGAGAATGTGTAGAGGTAGCAAGCTTGAAGCCCGCAGACGTTTTGCTGTGGCCCCCTCCCCACCTTACAGAGGTGAAAATAAAGAAGAAAATAAAAGTTGTCGTGCATGGATGCAAAAGAGTCTAGAGTGTTTGTTCTTTTACTGCGTATTTGCGCGAGTAAAAGCCTGAAAGGTGCAAATGAAGGAATGAATGAGTCAGAAGTGAAGACAGGGGGCGATAAGGTAAGGCAGGGTGGGTATGCTTGCAAGATGCACGTCTAAATGTTGTGAACGTGTGCGTTTTTCCGTGGATGAATGGAAATGAGATGTAGTCTAAGGGCTGTTAGTGACTGTCGTGCGTGTAGACGTGATTGATTGGCATAGGATAAGCAAGAGACACGAACATGGTGCAAATGATGTCAAAATGGCATTTAATATGAACCATTAATTGTAATGAAGGCCGCAAACGTTTTGCTGTGGCCCCCTCCCCACCTTACAGAGGTGAAAATAAAGAAGAAAATAAAAGTTGTCGTGCATGGATGTGAACGAGTCTAGAGTGTTTGTTCTTTTACTGCGTATTTGCGCGAGTAAAAGCCTGAAAGGTGCAAATGAATGAATGAGACAGAAGTGAAGACAGGGGGCGATAAGGTAAGGCAGGGTGGGTATGCTTGCAAGATGCACGTCTAAATGTTGTCAACGTGTGCGTTTTTCCGTGGATGAATGGAAAAGAGATGTAGTCTAAGGGCTGTTATTGACTGTCGTGCGTGTGGACGTGATTGATTGGCATAGGATAAGCAAGAGACACGAACATGGTCCAAATGATTTGAAAATGGCAGTTAATATGAACCATTAATTTTACTGCTAAACACATTTTTAAGATATTGCGAAGTGGTGTGAGATACGTGTCCTAAATGAGTGAGCAGCGGAGTAGTAAAAAAAGTGTGTGCAATCGTGTAACGCTTAGGTGGTATGTCATGTTGAGCATACAGACAGCTAGAGGGAGTCTATAGTGGCCTTTAAAAATACCATTATTTCACTAAGCGTTTCCGTAACACAGATAATTCTATGACAACAGTAACATGCAGATGTACTCACCTAAATTATTGTTAGTTGAAGATCACAAGTGGTACAGAATGATTAGCAAACAGTCTGTGTTGTATCTGTAAAATAAAAAGTATAATTTAGTCACATGTATTACCTCCGTCTTTAATGCTCATTAGAGTACGATTGATCGTTTTTGGGTGAGGTCAATGAAACAAATTTGTTGGTTAATATTATTGTGGATCTGGCAATGTAGTTATAGGAACCATAAGAAGGAGGCTAAGATTGAATAATAAAGTATTCATGAGCTGAAGTGAGCGAAGTAAAGCATAAAATGAATGTTAAGAGTGTGCTGTTAAAGGGACCGAAAAGAGTGAACGATGAAAAAATATCTGTTTAGAAAGTGGAGAGATATAGGGGAGAATGTGTAGAGGTAGAAAGCTTGAAGATGAGAGGAGAAAGAGATAAGGAAATGTAGAGACGAACAAGTAATTGAAACTTGTAAGGAAAAGTCAAGTGTAGTACGAAAAAAAGTACAAATGCACTTACATTCCAAAGTAGTCGCGTAGTGTCTTTGAATCTGTAGTCTTCGTTGCAAATACAGCGTCGTTCCGTCGGTCACTGTTGTCTTTCTGGACACGAAAAAGGCTATGGCTCACAATGAGCCTTTCGTGATCTTAAATAGGCCGAAGTGGAGAAGTTTCCCGGTAAGGTGTTTGGAAGTGGACAAAGGATGAAAGGTACATCCCCTTCCCTTGGCCCCAGGAGATGTCTCCAGAGATAATGTGTGTAACTCCGAAGTGTGAAAATTTGAATGTGTATGTAGATGTAGGTTCGATTGTGGCGCCACTAGCGACTTTCGTGTCTCCTTGACGCACGCTTGTTAATGTACGTGTCTTCCCGCACGCAGCAAGGAAGAAGCATTCAGAAAAAAGTAACGTAAATCCGACTAAAGCTTATATTTATCCATATTTTTTAAAAATAAACAAAGTATAAAGCAATGAAGGGTGTAAAAGGTACGTGGGTATAAAGATAATGTAAAAATATCGCGGCGTTGGGAGTCCTAAATGTGACGTTAAGAATTCGAGCTCATTATTTCACAATAAATGGTAGTGAAGTAAAAGAGCACTTGCCACACTAAGATGTCAAAGATATTGTAACTGTCTAATCTATCCATCAGTTGTGTGTGATACAAAAGGATGTATAGTGTTTGTGTGTATGCATGTGCTAAGCATATACTGAGGGCTAGTGTTCTGTGGAGATTGTTAGGAACTGCACAAAAAGTTGCATACTGAGGCCTGTGTGCACTGACAGTGAGGGCTGTGTGGACTGAATGATGGTTGTGTGCACTGTGAGTTATGTCTGTGTGCAGATAGTGTCTGCAGTAGGAACGGATAGCGTACTGTATGCAGTGTGTTTGAAGGATGTGTGCATTGTTAGTGAGGCCTGTGTGCAGTGTGAGTGACGCCTGTGTGCAGGTGGATTTAGAGTTGATAAAAGTATCAGAATGATTTCTGTGTGCACTGACAGTGAGGTCTGTGTGGACTGAGTGATGGTTGTGTGCACTGTACGTTATGTCTGTGTGCAGATATTGTTTGCAGTACGCACTGATAGCGTACTGTATGCAGTGTGTTTGAAGGATGTGTGCATTGTTAGTGAGGCCTGTCTGGAGTGTGAGTGACGCTAGTGTGCAGGTTGATTTACAGTTGTGTGCACTGAGTGCTGCGTGCACTGTAAGTGCTGTCTGTGTGCAGTAAGTATGTTCAGTACGCACTGATAGCGTACTGTATGCAGTGTGTTTGAAGTCTGTGTAAAGTCTTAGTGAGGGCTGTGTGCACTTTGAGTGAGGCCTGTGTGCAGTGTGAGTAAGTGCTGTGAGCAGTGACTGAGAGGTGCTTGCACTGAGTAACGCACTTGCTTACAGTTTTCTTTTGATGGAAATGCGTTAGTGATATGTTTAGAATTAGTGTGCCCTGTGTGTTTGCAAAAGGAGTGAGCTGCGGAGTCTGAAAGCTAGTGTGTGCAGGCATGTCCTTATTATATGTACAAAGCATAGGCACTTTCGTTTCGTATTTGCAGGTCAAATCCTTCAAGAGATGTGGCAAAGTGGTATGAGCTCCCTGTGCCTAATGAGTGAGTAGCCGAATAGGATCACGATTGTGTACATGCATGTCACTAATGTGTGTTGATAAGTAGTGTACATTTAGTGTGATGTGTGGCCAAGTTGTGTCTTGTTTGTCAAACATTGTCAATTCCGATGACACAGACTTTTATATATGTGTCGCAGTGTTGTGATCTGTGCGTGCATTAGGAGGGAGCAGCAGAATTGGCTCAATATACTGTGTGGATAAAAGGTAGTGACGAAGGGTGTGCTATTTAAGAGCACGTACAGCTTTAGTTAGTATATAGTATTGAAGATGCATGTTATAAATAATGTGTTTGTCGTCAAATGCGTCACTTATTTAAAGTGTTGTGAGTTCTATGTAAAAAGAAAAGATGGAAGAGCGTAGTAGGAAGGATGGCCTATGGAGTCATGGGACAAATGTGTCAAAAATGCTGTTTAATATTTCCTGAAAATTTTCACTCCAAATAATTTTCAAGATGTGGCGAAGTGGTGTGATCTGCCTGTGCAAACTGAGTGAGCAGCAGTGTTGTTTTTCGAGGGTGTGCATTTATGTGACGAATGTGTGTTGTGAATGAGACTGAAGTTAAGACAAGGTGGGATAAGGTAAGGAAGGGTGGATATGCTTGCAAGATGCACGTGTAAATGTTGTGAACGTGTGCGTGTTTCCGTGGATGAATGGGAAAGACATAGAGTCTGAGGGCTGTGTGTTAGTTACTGTGGTGCGTGTGGACGGGCATGATTGGGATAGAAGAAGCAAGAGGCACGACCAGAAAGTTGATTTTGGTGGACTGTTTGTGCGTGTTGCCTTGCGTGCTGAATGGAAGTGAGAGATGATTTGGTGTAATTGTTTCAGCAATTGAAAGTCAGGGTGTTATGCTTAAAAGGACCAAAATAACTGCACGCCTGAATAGGAAATGGAGAAAGGTGTAGATGAATGAATGAGACAGAAGGCAGGGGGGTTTGCTTGCAAGATGCACGTTTAAATGTGGTCAACGTGTACGTATTTCCGTGCGTCAATGGAAAAGAGAGAAAGTCTGTGAGCTAGTTGTTGTGCATGTTTGCATGCGTGATTGGGATAGGATAACAAAGAGAGACGAACCGAGAGTTTTTTTTTTTTCGTGTATGTGTTCCAGCAATTGAAAGACAGGGAAATTATTGGATTTTCTGGATTTATGAGGCCAGTTCCAATGCACATGCTGCACGAAAGGAAAGCGTGTCTGTGAGAGTGTGTGCAATTTTTAGTGGAGACACTTGGTGAGCTTTGCTTAGTGCGTGGTCGGTGACAGCACAAGTCACCACCAAAAACAGAAGTGTTTTTTTTAATCCTACAACATTTTTGTAGGCTCATACTGAATGTTTAAGTTTGTCCGCACACGTAAAATGTCGTCTCATGATGGTCGATTTGTTGTGGGTGAATGGCCTAAGCAGGCCCTTAGGGATGTTGCTATGCATGTTTTGTGTGTAACTTTGCACTATGAAACGTAAGTATAAATAAAAAAAACAACAATAAGACCATTGTACGTGCATGTCATCGAATGTGTAAAAGAACGTGCCGCTTGACACATTGTTTTTTCTAAAGTTGCTTCCCTTGCTTTATGGTTTGGCGGAAAAAAAAGGCGCCTTTCGGTCTCTTTACTTAACATTTGCATTTCCCCGCGGATGGCCGACAACAGATTACAATCTTTACGACTCTGATGAAAGCAATTCAGTCTCCTGGGGTGGTTAGGCCCCAGACGTTTGACTCTGGCCCCCTCCCCACCTTACAGAGGGGAAAAGAAAGAAGAAAAAAAAGTTGTTGTGCATGAAAGTGAAAGAGTCTAGACTGTTTGTTCTTTTAGTGCGTATTTGCGCGAGTAAAAGGCCGAAAGGTGCAGATGAATGAATAAGACTGAAGTTAAGACAGGGAGGGATAAGCTAAGGCAGGGTGGGTATGCTTGCAAGATGCACGTGTAAATGTTGTGAACGTGTGCATGTTTCCGTGGATGAATGGAAAAGAGATAGAGTGTGATGGCTGTGTGTTACTGTCGTGCGTGTGGACGGGCCTGATTGGGATAGAATAAGCAAGAGGCACGACCAGAAAGCTGATTTTGGTGGACTGTTTGTGCATGTTGCCTTGCGTTCTGAATGCAACAGAGAGATGTTTTGATGTTATTGTTTCAGCAATTGAAAGACAGGGTGTTATGCTTAAAATGAAAAAAAAAGTGCACGTCTGAATAGGAAAGGCAGAAAGGTGTAGATGAATGAATGAGACAGAAGGAAGGGGGTGTTTGTTTGCAAGAAGCACGTGTAAATGTGGTCAACGTGTACGTGTTTCTGTGCGTGAATGGAAAAGAGAAAGTCTGTTGTCTGTTTGTGCATGTTGGCGGCCAAGATTGGGATAGGATAACAAAGAGACACCAACAGAGATGTTTTTTTCGTGTATGTGTCCCAGCCATTGAAATAGTGTAAAATAATTTGATAGTATGGATTGCTGAGTCCGGTGTCACTGCACCTGCTGCACGAACGGAAAGCGTGTCTCTGAAAGAGTGTGTGCAAGGGAGAGGGGAGAGGCATAGTGAGTTGTGCTTGGTGTTTACTCAGAAGGAACCTGTATGGCGTTGTAGGTGACAGGCCAAGTCACCAGAAGATATATATTCAAAAGCAATGCGCGTCCAACATTATTTACTGTGAAAATAAAGACAAAGATGTGTCAGAAATGTGCTGGAGGTAGAGGTGTGGTTCGGAAGAGACAGTAGCAGGGGGGTTTTGTTTACAAGATGCACGTGTAAATGTCGATGCTACAGACTTTTATATATGTGTCGGCGTGTTGTGATCTGTGCGTGCATTAGGAGGGAGCTGCAGAATTGGATCAATATACTGTGTAGATAAAAGGTAGTGACGAAGGGTGTGCTATTTAAGAACACATACAGCTGTAGTTAGTATATAGTATTGAAGACGTGTGTCGTTCTTTTGAGTGAGTGCTGGGTGCACTGTAAGTTCTGTCTGTGTGCAGTAAGTGTGTGCAGTACGCACTGATAGCGTACTGTATGCAGTGTGTTTTCTGAAGTCTGTGTAAAGTCTTAGTGAGGGCTGTGTGAACTTTGAGTGAGGCCTGTGTGCAGTGTGAGTAAGTGCTGTGATCAGTGACTGAGAGGTGCTTGCACTGAGTAACGCACTTGCTTACAGTTCTCTTTTGATGGAAATGCGTTAGTGATATGTTTAGAATTAGTGTGCCCTGTGTGTTTGCAAAAGGAGTGAGCTGCGGAGTGTGAAAGCTAGTGTGTGCTGGCATGGCCTTATTATATGTACAAAGCATAGGCACTTTCGTTTCGTATTTGCAGCTCAAATCCTTCAAGAGATGTGGCAAAGTGGTATGAGCTCCCTGTGCCTAATGAGTGAGTAGCCGAATAGGATCACGATTGTGTAGATGCATGTCACTAATGTGTGTTGATAAGTAGTGTACATTTAGTGTGATGTGTGGCCAAGTTGTGTATTGTTTGTCAAACATTGTCAATTCCGATGACACAGACTTTTATATATGTGTCGCAGTGTTGTGATCTGTGCGTGCATTAGGAGGGAGCAGCAGAATTGGCTCAATATACTGTGTGGATAAAAGGTAGTGACGAAGGGTGTGCTATTTAAGAGCACGTACAGCTGTAGTTGGTATATAGTATTGAAGATGCATGTTATAAATTATTTGTTTGTCGTGAAATGCCTCACTTATTTAAAGTGTTGTGAGTTCTATGTAAAACGAAAGGATGGAATAGCGTAGTAGGAAGGATGGCCTATGGAGTCATGGGACAAATGTGTCTAAAATGCCGTGTAATATTTTCTGTTAATTTTCACGCAAAATATTTTTCAAGATGTGGCGAAGTGGTGTGATCTGCCTGAGTGAGCAGCAGTGTTGTTTTTCGAGGGTTTGCATTTATGTGACGAATGTGTGTTGTGAATGAGACTGAAGTTAAGACAGGGTGGAATAAGGTAAGGAAGGGTGGGTATGCTTGCAAGATGCACGTGTAAATGTTGTGAACGTGAAACTTTGCACTATGAAACGTAAGTATAATAAAAACGAAACTAATGAACAACAATAAGACCATTGTACGTGCATGTCATCGACAGTGTAAAAGAACGTGCCGCTTGTTTCTAAAGTTGCTTCCCTTGCTTTATGGTTTGGCGGAAAAAAAAGGCGACTTTCGGTCTCTTTAGTTAACATTTGCATTTCCCCGCGGATGGCGGACAACAGATTACAATCTTTACGACTCTGATGAAAGCAATTCAGTCTCCTGGGGTGGTTAGGCCCCAGACGTTTGACTCTGGCCCCCTCCCCACCTTACAGAGGGGAAAAGAAAGAAGAAAAAAAAAAGTTGTCGTGCATGAAAGTGAAAGAGTCTAGCCTGTTTTCTTTTAGTGCGTATTTGCGCGAGTAAAAGGCCGAAAGGTGCAGATGAATGAATAAAACTGAAGTTAAGACAGGGGGGGATAAGCTAAGGCAGGGTGGGTATGCTTGCAAGATGCACGTGTAAATGTTGTGAACGGGTGCATGTTTCCGTGGATGAATGGAAAAGAGATAGAGTGTGAGGGCTGTGTGTTACTGTCGTGCGTGTGGACGGGCCTGATTAAGATACACTAAGCAAGAGCCACGACCAGAAAGCTGATTTTGGGGGATTGTTTGTGCATGTTGCCTTGCGTGCTGAATGGAACAGAGAGATGTTTTTTGTTTCATCAATTGAAAGACAGGGTGTTATGCTTAAAATGAAAAAAAAAAACAGGGTGTTATGCTTAAAATGAAAATAAAGTACACGTCTGAATAGGAAAGGCCGAAACGTGTAGATGAATGAATGACACACAAGGAAGGGGGTGATTGTTTGCAAGAAGCACGTGTAAATGTGGGCAACGTGTACGTGTTTCTGTGCGGTGAATGGAAAAGAGAAAGTCTGTTGTCTGTTTGTGCATGTTGGCGGCCGTGATAACAAAGAGACACGAACAGAGATGTTTTTCGTGTATGTGTCCCATCCATTGAAATCGTGGAAATTAATTTGATAGTATGGATTGCTGAGGCCGGTGTCACTGCACCTGCTGCACGAACGGAAAGCGTGTCTCTGAAAGAGTCTGGGCAAGGGACAGGGGAGAGCAGTGACGAAGGGTGTGCTATTTAAGAACACATACAGCTGTAGTTAGTATATAGTATTGAAGACGCATGTAATAAATATTTATTTATTTTCGGAAAATAGGTCACTTAAAACTTTGAAAGTGTTGTGAGTTCTATGTAAAAAGAAAGGATGGAAGAGCGTAGTAGGAAGGATAGGCTATGGAGTCTTTGGACAAATGTAAATTATTTGATTTTATGTATTTTCTGCGTCCGGTTCCACTGCACGTGCTGCACGAATGGAAAGCGTGTCTCTGAAACAGTGTGTGGGAAGGATAGGCTATGGAGTCTTTGGACAAATGTAAATTATTTGATTTTATGTATTTTCTGCGTCCGGTTCCACTGCACGTGCTGCACGAACGGAAAGCGTGTCTCTGAAACAGTGTGTGCAAGGGAGATTGAAGACGCATGTGGAGAGGGTACACCGAGCAAGAGGAAGGGAAGGCAAAGAAAGGAAGGTGGGTGAAGAAAGGTGGAGAAAAGAGCGCTGGGACGTGGAAAGGCAAGGAGGGGGGTATGGCAGAGATGTAAACAAACTACATGCGCGGCCGCCATTTTTTTCCTGGGAGGTGCTGGTGTGGCAGGAGTGCTGATACGGCAAGGCTGTGTTGGCGGGGAGAAAGAGAGGAGGTGCTGATGTGGGAGGGGGAAGTCGCGGAGAGAGAGGGGAGGTGCTGTTGTGGGAGGGGGGAGTTGCCGGTGTGGGAGGAGTGCTGCTAGGGCAAGGCTGTGTTTGCGGAGAGAGAGAGGGGAGGTGCTGGTGTGGGAGGGGGAAGTTGCTGGTGTGGGAGGAGTGCTGCTAGGGCAAGGCTGTGTTTGCGGGGAGAGAGAGGGGAGGTGCTGGTGTGGGAGGGGAGAGTTGCTGGTGTGGGAGGAGTGCTGCTAGGGGAGGAGAAGCCCTGGACGTGAATGCTCGTGCATGTTTGATCACGTGATTCACATGAACTGCAAGAAAACCGCGGCTGAAAGCCCTTTGGTTTGAAGAGAAAATAGCCGACTTGAATTCTCCCCATTTCCCATTCCTGCGGAATGGTAAAGGCGAGACCTAAAAACAGGAGCAGACCCCTTGACCCTCTCTAATTATAGGCCAATTTCTCTTCTCCCCTATCTGGCCAAAATACTTGAAACTCCTGTGACTAGCCATCTCTCCAATTTTATTGAGCAGGTTAACCATCTGGACCCCCATCAGGCAGGGTTCCGGCCTGCTTATTCCATGCAGGCTGTCATAACTGCTGTCATGGATACGCTTCGTGCAAACGCAGACAAGGCAATACCTCAGGCCCTGGTCCTACTAGATCTGTCTGCAGTGTTCGACACGGTCGACCATACCATCTTACTCGACCGTGTCGCACAAGCTGGTATCCGAGGCCAAGCATACAGCGGGATCAAGTCATTTCTCAGTGACCGCACTCAAGCGGTCCGCCTGGCCCCTTTCACTGCCACTAAACTCCCAATCACTTGTGGGGTCCCTCAAGGGTCCTCCCTTTCCCCTCTTTTGTTTAACCTTTATTTAGTCCCTCTCATTCAATCGCTGAGGAAGTTTAAGGTCTCCACATTTAATTATGCGGACGACCTACAGCTTATTTTCACTGTGGATGGCTCTACTGCCTCTGTTAAGGAATTCCAAGAGACTAGGTTACACATCTGTCATTGGATGGATTCAAACCATCTAAAATTGAATCCAGGGAAAACAGAAATCATTCTCAACTGCAATAGCAAAATATTCTGAGGTCCACATTATTGGCCCCCTGAATTGGGCCTCCCGCCCACCCCCTCTTCCTCAGTTAAGAGCTTGGGAGTAATTATTGACAGTAAACTTTCACTGAAGGCCCAGGTGAGCTTGGTGGTATCCTCCTGCTTCTACCAGTTACGCAGAATAAGGAAGATCAGCCGGATGTTAACCCAATCGGCCCTGATCTAGGTAGTGATAGCGCTTGTGCTATCCCACCTGGACTATGCCGATGCCATCTATTTGGGCCTCCCTCTCTATCTGGGTAAACGTCTTCAACTGGCTCAGAATCAGGCTGCCAGATTGATCCATCGGCAGCCCCACTGGCAGTCTGCTGGGCCTCTGCTGAAACAACTCCACTGGCTCCCTGTTGGCCAGCAGGTAAAATTCAAAGTAGCCTGTATGGTTTTCAAATCCCTCCACGTCCGTAGCCCTCAATTTATTAACCTCCTTTTGTCCATGTACGCCCCCTCCCGCAATCTTCGTTCTGCCAATCTTCATTAAGCATGGGCGAATTTTGCGAATCTCGCGTTCGCGAATTTTGCGGATTTGCGAACTCGCAATCCGCAAAATCCACGAATTCTAGCGAATTTGCGGATTTTTTTTTGTGTGTTCGCAAGGATTTCTGCCAGTTCGCGAGGGTTTCGTACCAGTTCGCAATTGCGAACTTACATTTCGGCACGCAACGGTCGCGATTATGTTGTTTCTACGTCTCGTTCATCATCACAGGTTCCCAGCACCCTCTGTTTCACCACTGCAACCCTCTGTTACATCAATGCCACCCTCTGGTTCATCATCACTGTAGATTATGGGGGGGAAAAGCAAGCACACCAGTCCTGCTTCAACTGACATGAATTAATTTGGGGTTAGTTTATTAATGTGTCACTGTTTTAAAATTCCAGTCTGGCACCTGCTTCCTTATCTGTAATTTTGCTTTCTGTTGCAGTGCATTTTTTTCCCAGGACCTTTGTGGCCTACCTGTAACTATTCTATGAGCCTGCTGTGAGGGTCAGAGCAGGGTCATACAATTGTTGCAACTAGCAACTGAATTCTGGAGGGGCCCCAGTCAGGAAGCACTACAGGGAATTGTTACTAATGATGAGTTTGAACTCTTGCCCCTGCCGAGTGCTTTCAGTTTTGAAAAACTCGTTTTTCTGCAATTTCGCGGGATTCGCGGGGCGCGAACACGCGCGAGATCAGATTCGGAAGCCGCAAATTCGTGCGAATATGCAATTTGTTTTTTTGCGGCGTGTTAGTTGGCAAGGTTTTGTGCGTTTTTGCGAGCCGCTCGTAGCGCAAGGCGCGAAGTTACCCTCGCGGTCGTTCAAGGGCGCGGCCATCTTGTTTGCCTGACGTATTTCCGTTTCCGGGCGCGAAGTGTAATCTCGCAAAGTCTGCGGCTTGCCAGTACAGTTTCGCGCGTGTTCGCAAGGAAAATCTCGCGCCAACTTACCTGCGCGGTCGTGAACGGGCGCGGCCATCTTGTTTCTCATTCATTGCTATGGTTCTGGGCATAGTCTTTGTATCCTCTCTAAATCTCTGCCATCCTTTGCTTGTTTGTAGTTTTTTTTAATCTATTTTACTTATTATCTATCCCTCTATTTTTCTAGCCCTATATTTTTGTGTTTACTGCTACTTTTGGTTAATTTTAAACTACTTTTTTAAACTCTTTTCTTTTCTTCTCTTCCCTATTCTATTTTCTTTATTCCTTTCCGCCCAGACCATGGTGAAGGGAGCCGGGAAGCATCCCGAGAAGGGGGAGGGTCCCGCACCCCATGTCCGGCTCCCGTGCGGGCGTTTGAGGGGGGAGGAGGTCGTACCCAGGGAGATCTTTACCCCGGAGGAGGTGGGCCAACTCATTTTTTATGTTCAGCGCCGCCTCCCCAGGACCATCATGGGAGGCGGCAAGATCAGTGCCGGGTACGGGGTCCGGGAGCGTCGGAAGCGGTGGGAGAAGGTGTACCAGGCCATTTACCACCACTCTCGGGTCTGGCGCACCTACAACCAGGCCACCCACCGCTGGACGGATGTCCTGACCCGTGAGCGAGATCTGCTCGACCTCCTTGGCCTTGAGATCCCCGGGCTTGGTGAGTAGTAGTAGCTATTTCTTTACTACTATGTTTTCTCCTGCTGTGTTATTATATTGCAAATTTTTGTTTTTTACCAAGAGCAATAATGCTGCTCATTACATTGTAGGTAAATTATATTTCAAAATCTTCTGTACATTTCAGGTACACTGCTCTCCTTCTTCTCAGTAGTGTTGCTACTATGGTTTTTTTTTTTAATTTTGTGTTCATTTCATTGGCCTGTGAAATTATGTATGAGTGTAGTTTAAAGAACTGCGTAATGCTACACACTAAGGTTCAGATTTTTAATTACCGGTGCATCCCTGCAAAGTAGCAGGGATGCGCCAGTAATTGTGCGTCACGCCACCATCACCCATGGTGCGCCGTATTTACAATGCGGCGCACCATGGGCCCAAAACGTCACCAAAGCGTTACGCATCTGTGCCGTAAAGGCGGCGCATTGCTGGAGTTGCACCGCAACGATGGTGCAGCTCCATCAATGCTCTGGGGTGCCCTATCCCCCCAATGCTGCGTCAAGCCGTACGTCTGCTTCAAGCAGGCGCAGGGTTTGAGTCACGCATCAATGTCCTCAAAGTGACTGATTGAAAACTTGTAGATTTCCCTCAGCCACTTTTAGGATGCGTTCCTGCGCAGGAACGCCCTCCCTTGCGCCGGAACGCCCCCTATTGGCGCAGGGCTTTACAACGTGATGCATCTCCCATATGCGTCACGTTGTTAATATACGCCGCACCATTGCGCCTCTTTTGTGCTGTCGCTGCGTCACAAAAGTCACGCAACAATGGAGCAAAAGAGCCGCAAGGGGCTTCTAAATCAGCCCCTACAGACTCAAGTCCAGTCCTTCCTTTGTACACATGCGATAAGAAGAAATAGTGGTGGTGGATTAATAGTTTGAGTATTTTAATGACTGGTTAATGTAGTAGGAAACTTTAGTGTTGTCGCTGATCTTCAATCACGATGGACTTTGGCTGTCACTTCGCGTGCTGCGGACTGCTGCCTGCCAATCCTAGGCAAACCTTTTTAGTACTTTGTTTAGTGAGTTACATAAGGTAATTTCCAATTCGACGGTCCGCAAATCAAGCAATACTAAAGTAATAACGTAGTCGACCACATGAGATTGGTCAATAATATATCCCGTGGAGTAGTTGTCTATTTGCTATTTCGCAAAAATATTTTGTTAGTTCTTTTGAAATGTTTGATTTGGTTGACAAATATCATCCATGTTTTCTGTTTTTCTTTCTTTCATGTTGTACATCAGCTTCCCCCAGGGGCAAGAGGAGGACACAGGAGGAGGAGGAGGGTGCTGTTGACGATGCAGGCCAGGACCGGGCAGGCGAGGGCTCCTTTGCTGGCCCCAGTAAGTTTTAATTTTAATATAGAGTACTTATTTTTTCCTAGCGTTCCTCATTCGATTTTTTCTAAATCGTCTTTGATCTTCTTGTAGACAGGATCTAAATTCTTATCCTGCCTCGACTATGACTCTGTGCAGTATTACTAGATTATTCTTATTAGTCTGTCTGTGTAGCTAACTAAGATTGCACATTTGGCATTTCCATTGGACTCCCATTCTAGTCAGCAATAGCTCTATGCACTGAGTGCAGTCCTCTGGGATTGTCCATAATGTCTTTTCAAGTATTCTAAATGTTTATGCTTTGACAATTGCCAACAATAAAAAGGTGAATGACCACCAAGAAAGAATAAGATGCTACTTTACTTTTGGTTTGGATAGGAGGACAATCCATTCTACTACTGTTGCCTGGACAAATCTGCACAAACAGAACTATGGACACTAAAAAATGCATTGCTTAGCTTATCAATTATAATAGGTGCTGTTAGACTTTCCACATACCTCAGTGATAACAGACTTTGTAGTTGAACCCCCAATCTCCTTACTGACTAGATAGTGTGGCAGAGTCATTTAGCTCCCAAAGTCACCGATGGCAGAGGCACGGACTCATGCTTGCAAAAATTCCAAAACCTTTAGCTCATCCACTCTAGTCTGGAGGACCAAAAACCACAGAGTCTATTTGAGTTTAAAAGCTTTATTAAAAGTAAACACATTTATTGAAATCAAGTTTGTCATAAAAGTTAACGTTTAACTGGAAATGGAAAAGTACTTAGTGCTGACGATTAATTGGACACATTTCTTGTGGTCGAGCCGAGCTCTCACCTGGTTTGAACTTGATCCTGCTCGTGTTCTTAGAAGTCAAGCTTCTGTCTGTTAGGAGAAAAAGTGGTGCGTGTTAAAAATAAAAAGCAAGCATTCATCAGTTGTGCCAAAAAGTGCAGCAAGACAACAGCCTTCCATGGAAAAAGGGACATTTTTACTTTACAGTAGACAGTCACAAATTATTAAATTGTATACAGTTTTTTTCACATTTCTTTCTTCCTCCTAGACTAAATATTATATAGTAGTGAGTGGTGTATTCTAACATTATTAAATGTACTTTGTAGGTGGAACATCTGGAGGCGGGGCCAGCGCCGAGGTGGTGGTGGCATTAGACGAGGAGGACAACTCTGGGGAGGAGGCGGTGCAAGTGCCGGACAAATCTGTGGGGGATGACACGGTGGTGGCGGGCAGAGGTAAGCTATACATTCCTTACTCATTTGAGATTGAAGACTGCAGAGTGTGCTTTCTGCCCGGGTGTATTATATAAATAAACCAGGTAGTAGGCTCCTCTAAATGTACTTCGACTTAGCTGTGAAGTTTTTGGCGAGAAGAATCCCAATCAGATCTGAAGTGAACTTGATGGAAGGGCTGAACGAAAAGCGAAAGAAGGGTGTAAGTAAGTGTGGAAGGACGAGAAATGTAATGATGACTGGCAAAGAAGAATGATATGTGTTTGCTTGGTCCCCGAGGTGGCTGGGAAGGAAAGAATATGGTATGGTGCATGGCTGGGTGAATGATGAAGCAAGGATGGGTGTAAGGAGAACAGCCTGGGTGGGTGAAACAGAAACTGTATGTGTGCATATACTTTGAATGGATGGATGCCTGGATCATTCATGGTACTATCTGACTCTTAGATAGCATATGTGTATCTAGAGAGAGTAGACGGTCACTGGATGAACTAAGTGTTACTTTGAAGAGCATGTAACACCGCACCCGCACGTCCGTTCCAGTGTAGGAAAGGCAAGGAAAAGAAGTTGTAATTTTGTCCAAATACTACCATGAATAGTAGCAGTAGTTTGTATTGCAACTGCAAGCACAGCATATATCTGGTTATTATGGTGGACACTCCCTACCTCTCTTAATAACTTTAGTTTAGTAGTAGTACGTCATTCATGTGTGGGGGTATCACTGTTCACTCCATAATAAGCAAAGCACCTAAAGTCATCCCATATGTCATCAAATACATCCCATGTGAAGTGATAGATAATCAGATTATTTAGCTTCTTTATTTTCCTTTTCTAATACTCATTTGGACTGTAGGGTGAAAGCTAAATTAATTAAGCAGTAGCCCTTTTAACAGAGTATTCTCAGTGCCACCCGTAATAGAAAAGTTAGAGCTTCACCACCTGCATGTACTGGACCGGTACAGTAACGCAAGTCTGTCTCACTCACCATGGTGTGCGTCTGTTTTTCTCGGGTGCAAGTTCACTGCGCTGGCATTATGCCGGCTTGCATAAGATAACGTACCAATTTTCCTAAACAAGAGAGAAGAAGAGGAATAAGACTGGTGTACTGTCATAGTCGACTGTAATGGAAGTCCATAGTGCTTGTAGAATTTGTCCCTTAAACTCCCACTAATGTTAGAGCAAAGATGAAGAAGTCGGAGGTTACATAGATACTGTCCTCAATAGTTATGTACTGTGCTTTCAATTTGCTATTTGTACTGTGACAACTTTCTGCTCAATCATTTTGTGTTAATCTTAAGGAACATTGGTTACAGACTATGTCTTTCTTTCTTCATGTAGTTGCTCCTTCCAAATCCAAGACACCATCAAGGAGGAAGGAGCTGGCTCGAATGGCCCGGCAACGGAGGCTGGATGCCACTGTCGCTGAATATCGACGGCTGGTGGCCCTGGAGGAGGAGGAGACGCAGTCTGGTACAACAACAACGTCCACGGGGACAGCTGCATCCTCCTCCGTGCGGGCTGCCAGGCAGCACAGTGCTCCAGCGGTACGGAGCCGGGCTACCAAAGCCCAACGCCAACGCCGAGCAGCAAAGACAGCAGCTGCCCCCCACAGGATTTGCAAGGCACACCGGCGCCGCTTATCCCTCAGACTGTCCTACCTGGAGCAGGAGGTCCTGAACTATAAGAACTTGGTGGAGGGCCTCCGCTTCGAACTTGCCACCCTCCGCAAGGAGCATGATGCCCTGGCTGCTAAAGGCAACAGCACCCTGCCATAGTGTCCCTTGCCCCTTTTTTAGAGACTTTTGGGGGTTGGGAATTGGGAGTTGGGTTTTTTGGGGACTTTTGAAGGACAATCGTTGGGGTTAGGGAGGGTCTTGCGGGAGATTATTTTCTTAGGGCTATAAAAATATAATTTTTTAAACTTTATCTGACCATACCTGTTTTTTACAGCTTTTGAGTCTGGTGGGTGGGGGTTTAACAGCAAGTTTGTTTTCCTGAATAGTCCTGTGACTTTAGTAGTACTACCGTCAATCTCTCGTCTCTCCTAATACTCCATTATACTACCTCCAACCAAACGCCTATCTTACCTGTAATTTCTGTTTGCAAGTAGGGCTAGGCCCAGGGCTGGCTCCACGGGAAACAGCGAATAAGATTGGCAATCCTGGGTGGATAAAATTTCCTCATAGCGGTGGTACTAGTGGTGTGACACAGTGGCAGTTGCATGCCTATGAAAGAAAAGAAAATGAAATCTGGTTTGTCCTCCTGAGCAATACAACGGTACAATAGAGAATATAGCAGGTGACAGTACACTAGAACAGTGCCACATTGTAGCCTAACAAATGGTAAAGTATAACTACTAATTCGGTTGAAGTTCTTTGACATTAGCCATGGGTCTTTGTCAAGCAGAGTAAGAATATATCCTCGGATTTCTTCACCAGCCTGTTGGTATCACCTTATCCTCCCCAGCAAGTGTGTGGATTTATTGCTGTAATTTAGTCACACATCAATCAAAACCACACAGCCCGGGGGAAGAGGGTTAGGGTTTGAAAAATGGATGGGTACGGGGGTTTTTGGGAAAGGTTTTGTGAGACAAGAAAAAAAAGCACAGCATGGACAAACAATTGTGAACATAAACAAATCTTTTTTTACAAACCTAGCCATCAATCTTTGAAAGTGCATGCACTACTGCATGCATGTCAGTAAAAAGTCAGTAGTACTTTCGACAACTGTGGAAGAAAGAATGCTACAGTACAGGGCGTGTGTGGAAATATTGATAACTATATTCAACATAAGGTCTCTGTTGCCAGATACCTGAGAGCCTTGCTGGTCACTATAAATCCATTCACAACACTCAATGGGGTTGTTCTGGAAGGTGTAGTAGATAGAAAAGGAGAAATTGCTCTTTTTCTAGGTGTCCCCTCACTCACCAGGGTTGCCCCTTGGTGACATGCTTCATCATTGGGGCCATCCCAGTCCTCTACGGGCTGGGGCGTGCTGCGACTTGCGAATTACGTAGGAGCACTTACAAATGACTATGTGTGGTGCAGATGTGATAGTGGAGTGGAGTGGACTAATTGATGTGTTAAAGGATCAATTTAGAAGCCGAGAGAGATCCAAGAAATGCAGTCACAGTCCTAGAAAAACACAATGGATACTGTATCTGTATGTTGTTGTAGTTGTCCTGTTGAATTTGGTAAGTAAGTTGCATGCAGAAAAAAAATCCTCTTATTAGCCGCACTCCTCCATTGCAGCTGACGCTTCGTCCATCGATGTTGGTCACCACCAGAAGACACCCTGTAAAAAAAGCACAGCATGGACAAACAATTGAACATAAACAAATCTTTGGGTACAAACCTATCCATCAATCTTTGAAAGTGCATGCACTACTGCATGCATGTCAGTGAAAAGTCAGTAGTACTTTCGACAACTGTGGAAGAAAGAATGCGACAGTACAGGGCGTGTGTGGAATTATTGATAACTATATTCAACATAAGGTCTCTGTTGCCAGATACCTGAGAGCCTTGCTGGTCACTATAAATCCATTCACAACACTCAAAGGGGTTGTTCTGGAAGGTGTAGTAGATAGAAAAGGAGAAATTGCTCTTTTTCTAGGTGTCCCCTCACTCACCAGGTTTGCCCCTTGGTGACATGCTTCATCATTGGGGCCATCCCAGTCCTCTACGGGCTGGGGCGTGCTGCGACTTGCGAATTACGTAGGAGCACTTACAAATGACTATGTGTGGTGCAGATGTGATAGTGGAGTGGACTAAGTGATGTGTTCAGGGATCAATTTAGAAGCAGAGAGAGATCCAAGAAATGCAGTCACAGTCCTAGAAAAACACAATGGATACTGTATCTGTATGTTGTTGTAGTTGTCCTGTTGAATTTGGTAAGTAAGTTGCATGCAGAAAAAAAATCCTCTTATTAGCGGCACTCCTTCATTGCAGCTGACGCTTCGTCCATCGATGTTGGTCACCACCAGAAGACACCCTGTAAAAAAAGCACAGCATGGACAAACAATTGAACATAAACAAATCTTTGGGTACAAACCTATCCATCAATCTTTGAAAGTGCATGCACTACTGCATGCATGTCAGTGAAAAGTCAGTAGTACTTTCGACAACTGTGGAAGAAAGAATGCGACAGTACAGGGCGTGTGTGGAATTATTGATAACTATATTCAACATAAGGTCTCTGTTGCCAGATACCTGAGAGCCTTGCTGGTCACTATAAATCCATTCACAACACTCAATGGGGTTGTTCTGGAAGGTGTAGTAGATAGAAAAGGAGAAATTGCTCTTTTTCTAGGTGTCCCCTCACTCACCAGGGTTGCCCCTTGGTGACATGCTTCATCATTGGGGCCATCCCAGTCCTCTACGGGCTGGGGCGTGCTGCGACTTGCGAATTACGTAGGAGCACTTACAAATGACTATGTGTGGTGCAGATGTGATAGTGGAGTGGACTAAGTGATGTGTTAAGGGATCAATTTAGAAGCAGAGAGAGATCCAAGAAATGCAGTCACAGTCATAGAAAAACACAATGGATACTATATCTGTATGTTGTTGTAGTTGTCCTGTTGAATTTGGTAAGTAAGTTGCATGCAGAAAAAAAATCCTCTTATTAGCGGCACTCCTCCATTCCATCTGACGCTTCGTCCATCAATGTTGGTGACCAGAAGACGCCCTGTCCACTGCCTGCCTGGCGGATGCTGAATTGCGGCTCGCTAATGTGAAGCCTGACTCCATCCTTTTTTCCCCATTGCACAGACTGAAACCCGGCCTGTAATTATTCAACGAAAAACAGGAAGTGATATAATATTACAACACCACTGATAAATAAATATAAGGTATGTAGGCTGTGGAGTGCAAAAAGTCACACTTTGCTTTTCCTAGTAGACAGTACAATATTTTTGACAGTGCGTACTCTGTCTGAGTCACCTTTTGAAGGATAAATAAGTATGGGCAAATTAATGTAGCGGATCTTTCCCCTCAAGCTAGGTGTACTGTAAACAGTGTTTTAGAACAAAATTAGATCTTCCCAGCAGTGCTCCCACCAAGACCCTTACTAAAGCCAGTCGCAAAAATGTAGAAGACCCCCAATCAAATCGGAAAAAACGAGGCCTAGCAGAAAACTGGTGACAAAACGTACTTTGAAAGTAAAAGTAGGCCCAAATACCCCCTTACCCACCGTGGATTGCATTCAAACCACTTGCAAGCAACCAAGCAAAAGTATCCATAGCCAGCATCGCTCCAAGACTCGAAAACCCCCCCACCCAAACACATGCAATAGAAATACTGCTAACCCTAACGAACCCTAAGTTAAGAGTAGTGGCAAAGGCTTTCTTTAACTATGCCAAATCCCCCCTTTCCCACCCAGGATTTTCTTCAAATGACTTGCAACCAAAATTACACATTCTCACGAGTGCTCTAAGACCCCAGAACTCAGTTGCAAAAATGTAGAACACCCCGAAACACATGCAATCCTGCTGCTAGGGCTAACGAACCCTAAGTTACAAAAAGTGCAAAAAGGCTTTTAGGTGTGGATTTTGTCCCAACCACTTCCACCCGGTATTAGACCTTCCCAGGAATGGCCCAAGACCCGCCAACCCACCCGCCAAAAAGCATAACACCCCCAAACAGGCCAAAAGCAACATCTCCTACTTACAATATTTCTCGGCCTTCGGTCCAAACGCGCTGCGTAGCTAGGCCATAAGTCGGGGTTGCCACCACGGATTTCCTGAAAAGCAAATGCAATCAAGATTAGAGTGTCCCAGCAGTGCTGACAGACCCCGAAACTCACCCACAAACAGACGGAACCCCCCCTAAGAGCACCTCAAAGGCAAGCAAGTCAGCAAAAACACTAAAAAATTTGCGCCTCGGATTTGGTCCAAACCACTATTATCCGGTATTAGAGCTTCCCAACAATGGCCCCAGAGCCGTCAACCCAAGAGAAAACGAGTAGAAGACCCCCAAACAGCCAAAGAGCAAAAGTACAAAAATGGGGACTTAGTCATTTTTTCCCAAATTTCCCAAATCACTCCGCGCGCGCTCTGCAGCTAGGCCCTAACTCCCCTCTGCCACCATGGATTTGCTTCAAACCTCTTGCAATGTAAAGTATCCATAGCCAGCAGTGCTCCCAGACCCCGAAACCCACCCACAAACACCAGGAAGCCCCCCAAACCGGCCCCCGAAAACGCTACATTGAGCAAAATGTCAGAAATAGCAACAAAAAAAATCGGCCTGGATTTTGTCCCAACCACTTCTACCCGGTATTAGACCTTCCCAGGAATGGCCCAAGACCCGCCAACCCACCCGCCAAAAAGCATAACACCCCCAAACAGGCCAAAAGCAACATCTACTTACAATATTTCTCGGCCTTCGGTCCAAACGCGCTGCGTAGCTAGGCCATAAGTCGGGGTTGCCACCACGGATTTCCTGAAAAGCAAATGCAATCAAGATTAGAGTGTCCCAGCAGTGCTGACAGACCCCGAAACTCACCCACAAACAGACGGAACCCCCCCTAAGAGCACCTCAAAGGCAAGCAAGTCAACAAAAACACAAAAAAATTTGCGCCTCGGATTTGGTCCAAACCACTTTTATCCGGTATTAGAGCTTCCCAACAATGGCCCCAGAGCCGTCAACCCAAGAGAAAACGGGTAGAAGACCCCCAAACAGCCAAAGAGCAAAAGTACAAAAATGGGGACTTAGTCATTTTTTCCCAAATTTCCCAAATCACTCCGCGCGCGCTCTGCAGCTAGGCCCTAACTCCCCTCTGCCACCATGGATTTGCTTCAAACCTCTTGCAATGTAAAGTATCCATAGCCAGCAGTGCTCCCAGACCCCGAAACCCACCCACAAACACCAGGAAGCCCCCCCAAACCGGCCCCCAAAAACGCTACATTGAGCAAAATGTCAGAAATAGCAGCAAAAAAAATCGGCCTGGATTTTGTCCCAACCACTTCTACCCGGTATTAGACCTTCCCAGGAATGGCCCAAGACCCGCCAACCCACCCGCCAAAAAGCATAACACCCCCAAACAGGCCAAAAGCAACATCTCCTACTTACAATATTTCTCGGCCTTCGGTCCAAACGCGCTGCGTAGCTAGGCCATAAGTCGGGGTTGCCACCACGGATTTCCTGAAAAGCAAATGCAATCAAGATTAGAGTGTCCCAGCAGTGCTGACAGGCCCCGAAACTCACCCACCAACAGACGGAACCCCCCTAAGAGCACCTCAAAGGCAAGCAAGTCAGCAAAAACACTAAAAAATTTGCGCCTCGGATTTGGTCCAAACCACTTTTAGAGCTTCCCAGCAATGGCCCCAGAGCCGTCAACTCACCTGCAAAGAGGTAGAACAACACCCCCACAAGTGCTGAGTCTTTCTTCATTGGGCGTAAACCAGCCCTCTGCTTTGATGGAAATAGGAGTCTGGAGGAGGAGGATAGAGGAGCATGTTCTTCTGAACTTGTGAACCTGAGGAATGCAGACTGCGGCACCTTCAAATCAATTAGCAAACAAGTGAAGACAGTTCTGCTGATGGGCTTGTTTTTGTGATTATCTGATTAAAGTTTGAATTATATTAACTGTGCACAACAAAGAAAGACAGACACACAGGAATAAAAGTGAATAAGGACGAAAAAGAAAGTTATTGATTCGTTGTCTCATTTTCAGGGCTCGGTATCACGGTCCAGGAATAAGAATAAGGCTTCGTCATCATACTCTGCGAATTCAGGCAGGGTGAGCTCAGTGTCACCTGACAGAGTAGAAATTCCCTCATCTATGTTGCTGGCCACCTCGTCTTCATCTGGCGCGCTTTCTCGTACTCTGAAATCTGGTGGTATGAGGTGCTGATTCATCTTGATCATTGTTAACCTCTCCACATTTTTGGGCGAGAGGCGGCTCCGTTTGGAAGTTACAATGCCACCAGCAGCACTGAAAACACGTTCAGAAGACACGCTTGCGAGTGGGCAAGACAAGTAGTTTAAAGCCAGGTTGGTGAGCTGTGGCCACAATTCTTTTTTCCCATGTCAATACGACAATGGGTCAGCATTAACATAGACCTCTGTTGAGTCATTCAGATAGTCCTTGACCATCGAATCAAGGTTCTCCTCCAAGGTTCCTCCTCTTTGCTTAGCTGTTGCTGTGACCTTTTGAGAACCAAACCCAAGCCGAGCTAGCCAATCCTCTTCAGCCTCCAATGTTACTGTTGCGTCTGGTGGTGCAGATGATCCGGTTGCCGGTCTCTTTAACGGCTGAGAGGTCACTTGTGCCGCAGCCACAGGTGCAGAAGAGGATTGTTGTGACTGGGGATGGCCTTCTGATGCTGATGTACTGCCTTCTCCTTCAATTTGCTGCCGTTCTCTTTCAAACCTCTTGCCTGAGGAGGCTATCCACCGTTTGTAACTTGTAACATCTTCATCAGCAAAAGGAAAGAATGCTTGGCCTGCCAGCGCCTTTTTGTAGCGTGGATCCAGAATAGTAGCACAAATGTAATGCTGTTCTGAGTGGATCATTTTAAGACGTTCATCACCTTGTAGGAGCTCTAATAATTTATCAGCCAGAACAAAAGAGTCTTGGTTTTTTACATCTTTTTCAAACACAGAACACACCTCCTTCAGTTGGTGCTCCAGCATGTACAACAATGGGATAGCTTTTCCCAAATTACAGTCCTCCTTGCTGACTGCACGCGTGAAGAACTCAAAAGGACGAAGCATGCGTGTCAGGCTTTTAACTATGTTCCATTGCGCCGCACCCATCCTCAGGTCCTCCTTCTGAGCTGTACCCTCTGTTAAGAAATAGTGATCGAGTACCGTATACTGCTCATACAGACGCTCAAGCATGTAGAAGGTTGAGTTCCAACGTGTTACCACCTCCTGGATGAGTGCTTTCACTGGCATTTGACGTTGATATAGCAGGCTCCTCAGCTGCTTCCGGGCCTTAAAAGAATGGCTGAAATGGTTGCACATTTTTCGGCAGGTGTCCAATACTCTGTACGCTGTACTGTCTTTATTACCCAAGAATTTTTGGACAACCAGGTTTATACAGTGCGCCAAACACGGCACTCTGAAATACTCACCCAGCTTCATGGCCTTAACTATATTGGCGCCATTGTCCGTGAAAACATAACCAACCTGGCATTTTTTGGGGGACAGCCAGTTAAGGACCTTTGTGTTAAAGACATCCAAAATGTTTTCTGCTGTGTGACGTTTCTCCAAACCAAACATGGCTAGTGTTGCATGTTTCCGAGCAGCTTTAAAAACAATGTCCGGGTGAACACCTGCGTTTAGCTTTGCTTTAGCCCCTGAAAAAGAGACCCAGTGTGCAGTGATGCACATGTAATCAGCGCCTGCGCCACTGGTCCACATGTCTGTTGTCAGATGTATAGTGTGAACAGCACTCTTCTGCAAAACTGCCCCAATCACCTCCAGAACATCTCCATGTAGTGCTGGAACCGCAACTCGGGCAAAATAGAACCGGCTAGGAACCTTCCATTTAGGGCAGAGCGCTGCCACTAATTCTAGAAAACCAACCCCTTCTACAAAAGAAAAAGGGAGAAGGTCCAGAGCTAGCATTTTAGCCAGCTTAGTGTTATACAGACGCGTCAGTGGGTGGTTGCGTTCATATTGCGCTTCGTTAAACAACATCTTTTTAATGTTGCCCTGGACCAAAGATTTACGGGATGATGATGATATCTTCGACCCAGTTACGCTCGCTGATGAACTTTTTCGTATTGATGTCTCACTCTCTCCCACACTCTTAGTGTGTCTCACATGGGGTGTGCTGCTGACAGGGGTACTGGTGTAAGTGAAGTGTTTGAATCGTCTTCTTCCTCCTCGTCATCATCAGATGAAAAATCAACGTTTTCATTACGTGCAATTCGGGCTTCCTTGACCGCCTCTAGTTGCGCAAACCATTGGACAGGATGCGCTCTCCTAAGATGACCTCTCTGGCCTCCGGTACCATAGTTGGTACCAAACTTACCACGACTAACTCGAAGCTTACAAATGCTACAAATGGCTACGTTTTCCTTTTTTGGGCAAACACTAAAGAAGTCCCAAACTGGAGACTTAAAATGTCTTTGGGGGCCGGAGGAGGCGGCGATACTGGTGGTGGTGGTCCTGCTGCTAATGCCAGATGAAGTGGAGGATGTGGATTGCCGAACTTCAGTACGTTTTGCACTTTCACCACCACTAATTGAGGTCGAGGTGGATGGAGGTCCCTTCTTGCGAGAAAGAAATATGGAAGCGGTAGGTGTTGGTGTACTAGTTAACTCCAAATCTAATGATTGTTGTGTTTCCATTTCCATTGCCTCCTCGTCGACATCATCATCACGCTCAGCAGCTTCTCGGGATAGGGTCAAAATGTCTCTTTGCTGCATGCCCGCTGGGGCTGCAGTGACCTTTATGATGACTGCCTCATCGTCGTCATCGTGAGAGGCGTCACCAGCAGCAGTATCCGTCACTTCTTGTTGAGCCTCATCACACTCCATAGCTATGAGTTTTTCGACGACCTTCCTTTTACGCTTAGGTACCTTTGTCAGATCATGGTGTGCCTCACTCTCAGACGGCAGTGGTGCTGGTTCCGAATTGGGATCCGTATCATCAGAAGGAGGTGGGCTTGAAGAAGATGTAGACACCAACCTTGATCTTTTCCTTGCTAGGGATGTGGAAGACAATGAATGATCATCAGGAGGAGTGGCTTCCAATGATACCTCGGCTTGATTGTCGATTTCCTGATGTGCCTCTACTTCGGGAGGAACAACTATTGTGGGCACTTGTGACCCTCCATGCACCTCTGCTTGCGCATCTCCTTGCGCTGCCTCTCCTTCCACATGTACTTGGGCTTGTACTTGCACATGGTGTTGTTGTTGCGGCTGTGGTTGTTCAACACGTGTCAGATGAGTTACAACAACCTGTGTTGATTCAGGGACATTGCTGCTACTTTCTTGCGATGAGCCAACATCACTGGTCGATGGTGATTGGAGAAGTACACTGACTGCCTCTGAAGCACTCAAGGGCTTTGACTTAAGTTGGCGTGGTGGTGGAGGCACTGAACCCAATGGAGCGGGGGTGCTGCTCCCAGCTTGGTCCCCAGCAGATCCTGCTGCTGCTGCAGGCGTACTTTTTTTTTTTGCTCCCAAAAAACGTGGCGGCCGGCACACCAGCCTCCTTGGTAACTTGCTTCTTCTGCTCCTTACTAGCAACTTTCTTGCTAGAGGAGCTACGGAGACCTTTTTTTGGGGCCATCTTCTTCAGAGCAGGTCAGACAGCAGGCCGCAGTTGCACGAATTGTAGAGTTGTCTGAGGCCAGAGGTGACGTCGCGTGACGTTATGCTGCACACACACACACCGCTGCAGGACTTCTTCCTGGCACTGGTGGTTCTCTTGAGTCTTGTGCACCTAAAAACAATGGAAGACAGAGGAACATCAGTTCAGTTATACACCCCAAAAAAATCGAAAAAAACCCAGAAAAATCAGCACAATCCCATTCCATCCATGCCCTCCATAATGTTTAAATTCAAGACACCCCACAGAAAGACTAGGCCCATGCAAGACTCACTACCCCTGGGCATAAAGGTTGAAAAGTAGGCAAAATGGTTGCAGGCCTAACAACAATGCCTGCATTCAAAATGGCCACTTGCCTCCCAGCACATGGCCAGGGCCTGTAGCAGCACTCAAATTGGCCCCCAGCCACATGGCCTGTCCCTCCCCATGAACACCCCCAAAAATCGAAAAACACTGAAAAATCAGCACAATCCCATTCCATCCATGCCCTCCATGATGTTTAAGTTCAAGACACCCCACAGAAAGACTAGGCCCATGCTAGACTCAAATACCCCTGGTGAAAAGGCCACAAGTACAGCCCCCAAAAACGAAAATCACTGAAAAATCAGCACAATCCTATTCCATCCATGCCCTCCATGATGTTTAAATTCAAGACACCCCACAGAAAGACTAGGCCCATGCAAGACTCACTACCCCTGGGCATAAAGGTTGAAAAGTAGGCAAAATGGTTGCAGGCCTAACAACAATGCCTGCATTCAAAATGGCCACTTGCCTCCCAGCACATGGCCAGGGCCTGTAGCAGCACTCAAAATGGCCCCCAGCCACATGGCCTGTCCCTCCCCATGAACACCCCCAAAAATCGAAAAACACTGAAAAATCAGCACAATCCCATTCCATCCATGCCCTCCATGATGTTTAAGTTCAAGACACCCCACAAAAAGACTAGGCCCATGCTAGACTCAATACCCCTGGTGAAAAGGCCACAAGTACAGCCCCAAAAAACGAAAATCACTGAAAAATCAGCACAATCCCATTCCATCCATGCCCTCCATGATGTTTAAATTCAAGACAACCCACAGAAAGACTAGGCCCATGCAAGACTCACTACCCCTGGGCATAAAGGTTGAAAAGTAGGCAAAATGGTTGCAGGCCTAACAACAATGCCTACATTCAAAATGGCCACTTGCCTCCCAGCACATGGCCAGGGCCTGTAGCAGCACTCAAAATGGCCCCCAGCCACATGGCCTGTCCCTCCCCATGAACACCCCCAAAAATCGAAAAACACTGCAAAATCAGCACAATCCCATTCCATCCATGCCCTCCATGATGTTTAAGTTCAAGACACCCCACAGAAAGACTAGGCCCATGCAAGACTCAATACCCCTGGTGAAAAGGCCACAAGTACAGCCCCAAAAAACGAAAATCACTGAAAAATCAGCACAATCCCATTCCATCCATGCCCTCCATGATGTTTAAGTTCAAGACACCCCACAGAAAGACTAGGCCCATGCTAGACTCAAATACCCCTGGTGAAAAGGCCACAAGTACAGCCCCCAAAAACGAAAATCACTGAAAAATCAGCACAATCCCATTCCATCCATGCCCTCCATGATGTTTAAATTCAAGACACCCCACAGAAAGACTAGGCCCATGCAAGACTCACTACCCCTGGGCATAAAGGTTGAAAAGTAGGAAAAATGGTTGCAGGCCTAACAACAATGCCTGCATTCAAAATGGCCACTTGCCTCCCAGCACATGGCCAGGGCCTGTAGCAGCACTCAAAATGGCCCCCAGCCACATGGCCTGTCCCTCCCCATGAACACCCCCAAAAATCGAAAAACACTGAAAAATCAGCACAATCCCATTCCACCCATGCCATCCATGATGTTTAAGTTCAAGACACCCCACAAAAAGACTAGGCCCATGCTAGACTCAATACCCCTGGTGAAAAGGCCACAAGTACAGCCCCCAAAAAACGAAAATCACTGAAAAATCAGCACAATCCCATTCCATCCATGCCCTCCATGATGTTTAAATTCAAGACAACCCACAGAAAGACTAGGCCCATGCAAGACTCACTACCCCTGGGCATAAAGGTTGAAAAGTAGGCAAAATGGTTGCAGGCCTAACAACAATGCCTACATTCAAAATGGCCACTTGCCTCCCTGCACATGGTCAGGGCCTGTAGCAGCACTCAAAATGGCCCCCAGCCACATGGCCTGTCCCTCCCCATGAACACCCCCAAAAATCGAAAAACACTGCAAAATCAGCACAATCCCATTCCATCCATGCCCTCCATGATGTTTAAGTTCAAGACACCCCACAGAAAGACTAGGCCCATGCAAGACTCAATACCCCTGGTGAAAAGGCCACAAGTACAGCCCCAAAAAACGAAAATCACTGAAAAATCAGCACAATCCCATTCCATCCATGCCCTCCATTTAAGTTTAAGTTTAAGACACCCCACAGAAAGACTAGGCCCATGCAAGACTTACTACCCCTGGGCATAAAGGTTGAAAAGTAGGCAAAATGGTTGCAGGCCTAACAACAATGCCTGCATTCAAAATGGCTACTTGCCTCCCAGCACATGGCCGGGACCTGTAGCAGCACTCAAAATGGCCCCCAGCCACATGGCCTATCCCTCCCCATGAACACCCCCAAAAATCGAAAAACACTGAAAAATCAGCACAATCCCATTCCATCCATGCCCTCCATGATGTTTAAGTTCAAGACACCCCACAGAAAGACTCAGTCCACCCACCACTGAGTACCCCTGGGCAAAAGGCCCCAAAACAGCCCAAAAATCGAAAATTCCAAAATTGTAGTTGCAGCAACTGTAATGCCCCAAACAAACTCACTTGTAAAATTTCTAATCCAAAAGTGATCCAAAGAAAGTCAAAAAGGCCTCAAATCCAAATATCCAGCAGCATCCACAAAAAGTAATCCTTCCAGCTCCAGATCCAAATGAAAAGTGACCAGGAGATGGACAAAGCACTGGGAGGAGCCTGCTGGACAGGAACAGGAAGTTGAAGACTGTGGGGCACTTCCTTCCTCCCACCCCCCTCCCCCCCTCCCCAAAATGGACTCCTCACAAAAAAAGTGCAGGCAAATGTCAACCTAAGGAGTTATTCAGATAAAAATCATCATTTCAAGAAGGTTTATGCTGCTTGCTGGTGGATTTCTTGTGCAGAAAGCAAATTTTATATTTTCGCGTGTGCGAGATTGTTGCTGCTCGCCGCATCTCAAAGCTCGCATTTGCGAAGTACCGCGAGACGTGATCTCGGCGTACTCGCGTTGACAAACGCTCGCTGCAAAAGTTGGCAAGCCGCGATTACGTAATCGCGCTTGCCAAATTCCCGCGGGATCCCGCAGCAAGATCCAAAATGGCGCAGCACTTGCAAAATATCGAGAAAAACAACTCGGCAAACGATGATAAACGCCGCGCGCCGCAAAATTGTATCACCAAGAGAAAAAAAATCCGCTGCATGCGAATTTGCGGATTTTGCGGGAAATTCGCAAATCTCGCGGATTGCGAATTTACCGAAAATCCGCAAAATCCGCGAGCGTAACGGATTTTCCGCCCATACTTAATCTTCATCTTCTGGTAACACCAATCTTTGAACTACAAAGTCAAGGCGGTCGTAGGTTCGCTACTCTTGCATCCAGACTTTGGAATTCTCTCCCACTGGAATAGCGTTTCTGCTCCGACCTTTTGGCATTCAGGAAACAGCTTAAGACCTGGCTCTTTTCATCAGCTTAGGCCCTCCACTTTTCATCAGGATGTTCTGTTCTGTTGGTCAGCGCCATGAAGCCCCTGGGTGTCCGTGCGCTTTACAAAAAACTGTTAACATAACATAACATAACGTGGTCCCATTAACACGCGAGGATGGCCCTCCCAGCAAGTGTCTGATGTAAGGGTGTTAATGAGGGAACCCGGACCGCCTCGCACTACGGAGGCTGCAGAGGCAACGTTGTCAAGGACAATTCATACTTTATGGAGGGACCTCCTTACTTTATCGAAGTCCCCGACTCTGCGTGCCGATGGAACTGCGAGGCTTGGGAGTGAGGGAAGTGAACTCCGTTTTCCCCATACAAGTGCACATGCTTCTAACTGCTAACATCGCCACTCGGCTTCACGATGGGAAAATGAAGTGTAAGCCGAGGAAACAGACCACCAAACCAGGAAGTTTGGACGAATGCATGCTGGGTAACGCAGTACGAAATATGGGAGCTTCGGTGACTCCGTGCCATGTTTTACAGACACCCTCAACACTATTTCAGTGATTCAGTCAGAGACAGAAACTGTTTGCACCAGTGGAACTATTTCGACATAAAGGCATCTGAAGAAGGTAGCGATCCGAAACGCGTCATACCAGATTGAATAAAATGGTTTTCACATATCCCCGCTGTGCCGCTTCTTCTACTTTGAGAGAAGGAGAATGCTACGGAATATGTTGCGTGGTCCCATTAACACGCGAGGATGGCCCTCCCAGCAAGTGTCTGATGTAAGTGTGTTAATGAGGGAACCCGGACCGCCTCGCACTACGGAGGCTGCAGAGGCAACGTTGTCAAGGACAATTCATACTTTATGGAGGGACCTCCTTACTTTATCAAAGTCCCCGGCTCTGCGTGCCGATGGAACTGCGAAGCTTGGGAGTGAGGGAAGTGAACTCCGTTTTCCCCGTACAAGTGCACATGCTTCTACCTGCTAACATCGCCACTCGGCTTCACGATGGGAAAATGAAGTGTAAGCCGAGGAAACGGACCACCAAACCAGCAAGTTTGGACTAATGCATGCTGGGTAACGCAGTCCGAAATATGGGAGCTTCGGTGACTCCGTGCCATGTTTTACAGATACTCTCAGCACTACTTCAGTGATTGAGTCAGAGACAGAAACTGTTTGCACCAGTGGAACTATTTCGTCATAAAGGCATCTGAAGAAGGTAGCGATCCGAAACGCGTCATGCCAGATTGAATAAAATGGTTTTCACATATTCCCGTTGTGCCGCCTCTTCTACTTCGAGAGAAGGAGAATGCTACGGAATATGTTGCGTGGTCCCATTAACACGCGAGGATGGCCCTCCCAGTAAGTGTCTGATGTAAGGGTGTTACTGAGGGAACCCGGACCGCCTCGCACTACGGAGGCAGCAGAGGCAACGTTGTCAAGGACAATTCATACTTTATGGAGGGACCTCCTTACTTTATCGAAGTCCCCGGCTCTGCGTGCCGATGGAACTGCAAGGCTTGGGAGTGAGGGAAGTGAACTCCGTTTTCCCCGTACAAGTGCACATGCTTCTGCCTGCTAACATCGCCACTCGGCTTTACGATGGGAAAATGAAGTGTAAGCCGAGGAAACGGACCACCAAACCAACAAGTTTGGACTAATGCATGCTGGGTAACGCAGTCCGAAATATGGGTGCTTCGGTGACTCCGTGCCATGTTTTACAGACACCCTCAACACTACTTCAGTGATTGAGTCCGAGACAGAAACTGTTTGCACCAGTGGAACTATTTCACTATAGTTACCTGAGCTAACTTTAACTTACGCCCCCGCAATACACTGCCTATGACCTTACATATTACATCACTAATGACAGTCAGTGACACCACAGATGACATCTCAAATGACATCACTTCTTACATCACTGATAACATTATCCACAGAACCGCTCAAAAACCCACTCACACCCCATACAACCTCTCGTACGCCCACTCCCACACCCACACAACAGTCACATACCCATCCAAAGACCCATGCAACTACTCATACATCCATTTACTCATCCACACAGCCACTCGCACGCCCACTCACTCACTCATAGAGCCTCCCACACAACCACTCACTCATACAGCTACACATACATTTAGTCAGTCACCTATACAGCCACTCACACAGCCACACACTCACCCGTACAGCTACTACATACCCGCTTATTCACCTATACATTCTCTCACACACCCAATCACTCGCCTATACAGTCTCTCAACACATCCGCTCAATTCACCCATACAACCAATCACACACTCACTCACACACCCACACAACCACTTGTATACCCATTCACACATCCATACAAGTACTCACACATTTGTTCACTCACCCATACAGCCATTCAGACAGACTCATACACTCCAATACAGCCACTCACACACCAACTCACGTAACCAAACTTCTACTCAAAGAGCCACTCACTCACCCATACAGCACACTTACACACCCAGTCACTCACTCATACAACCATTGAGACACCCACTCACTCACTCGTGTAGTCACTCACACTCCCATACAGCCACCGACATACCCACTCCTCCCCTGCACCTCTCTTCTCGGAGCAGTCCACCCCGCCCAGAATGCTGCCGCTGCAGAACGAAACATAAAATGATAATGACGCAAGTTATTATCATTTTTTTGTTTCCTGCTACGGAGCAGTTGGGCGACGCTCCCCCACCTTAGCGGAGGAGCCGCCACTGACCACAGTCATGGTCTAGTGTGTTAATTGCAAACTGGAGAACCTAGTGACAAGGCTTTAAATGACGGCTAAATTGTGTTCTTCAGGGCATTCACTTTTTAAATGTAGTCCTCTACTTCTTTTTAGGCAAGATTGGGATCAGTGAAGGAAAACAGTAGTTGGTGGTCTCTTTGTTAAATTAGAGCCAATCTAAAAGCTGCATTGTTTGCTTTGTTGTCGCCTCCTTTGAGTATTTCGAATCAGTTTTCTTTATATGTGGCAACCAGCATGTGTCACATCCCCAGGTATTGTGTGCCTCTGAGACGTGCCCTTTTATTGAAGTAAGTTCATTAGAGATGTAAAGTGGGATTTGTTTCCTGCCTACATAACATCAGGGTTCCATCAGTGCTGAGGGGTTGAGTTGAAGTTGCTTTTGTGCATAATTTGAGCAGGAGGACAGAGTATATAGGGATGTCAGAGCTGACTAGTTAATGGCTCTATTTGAGAGCCTGTTTTTTTTTATTTTGTTGTAAAATTGATAGAGAAGTCAAGTATTTTTCTAGATTCAAGCACTAGAAATGTTCAATGGGCAAATTTCCTTCGCAGATAAAAATCATCCTGAAGGAGAGAATTTTGAGACGCAAAAGATTACAATGACATCAAACCCCCTATGCCACTTAATTCCACTCAAACGCCTAATTACCAGGAATGCACTTGGTATAAATGAATAGTATTAGGTGCCACGTAGGTAACAGCCTTATGATGCTGTTATGCTTCTTACTCGGTCCCAGCTCTACTTCCATTTTAGAAGCATAAGCATCATGTGCCTATCTCTGCCCCCACTCTTCTGACGTTTCAGACGAACCTGCACTACCCCCACCAGTCCTTAAAAAGCGACGGCTTGACTTGTGACTGACTCTGCCCCTGACCTCCAGACTCCTTCACAGTCACTTGCCCGTACCCTAGCACCAGTTTAGCGCCCGTTACCCACTGTAGGGCCTCCATGCTGTAAATTGCATGGCAGACACCCATTGGGCTTCAGCTCCCTAAACACATCGCATGAAGGAAAATCCGCTGTGCTGAGAACTTTAATGAGCAGCCAGGCATGCAAGGGGTTAATTTCAGATTATGTACAGTGACTCCCAAGTTATTGCCAGTTGCCCGGGTTACCTTTTAAAACTGCGACATGCGAATTGGCAGAAATCAGCAGTGAATAGAAGGGATTTCATTGTGCAATGACAGATGGGGGCGGTGGAAAATGTTACCTTGGAAATTAACTCTCGCCAGGAAGCTGCAATATTTCTGAAAACAAAGTAGCCCTCTCAAACACAGCACTCGCGCGTCCCCCCTCAGATACAGCAGAGACACTCCACTTCCTCCACACCCCCTAAGCCCCAGATACAGAAGTCCCCTCTGGGCACCCCAAATAGACACTCTTCAGTACATGAAGGGATAAAGGGTGAGTGGGGAGAGACACGCGCGCGCCCTGGCCACTTCTCTGTTGAGGTTGCTATGTAAACTCCACTGTTCCTACTTAATCATTTACTTAGCCCGAGCGTCACATCACATGGTGTCTGTAACTGCTGTTGCGTGAAAGGACGTGACCGGCGCCTGACGGGGCCTCTCGGCTGCACTCGACTTTAGGGAAATAAAGAGGGTTGCAGACGGGGCGGTGTCTGTTAAAGGCCGGTAGAGGCAGAGCTGTGGCCAGCTAGACGCATCTCAAGGTCACCTCTAAAAAGCCGGCAGAGTTTGGGCATAATCATTCGTACGTTATAATTCGGAACCTCACTCATACCCCTCTAACAAGGGCAGAGGCTGTTTATGTAATTATGCTTTGCAAGCCCCCCAGCAGTGCGTTATGTAGCTGAACGAGGGCACAAGTCCTGTAAAAGAAGGGGGAGACTGATCGATTTAGGCAGTATGCAAGTGACATCATGATGCCTGCCATCACAGTACATGACATCACGACGTGTCACATTCCACGTGGCATCACAGTAAGTGACCTCACTGGAAGTGACATCACAAGAAGTGACATCAGATACTAAGATCTATTTGAACACAGAGGTCCTTTTGTTACTTGCAATTCATAAATTGGAATCCTTCTAGTAGACCATAGTGAGCTATAAAGGACATTTGGCTTCTGCACCTTGTAACCCTGACTGTCTCATGTAACACATCTTGTACATTGATTTGCACACTTACGTGATTTATTTTGAATGGATAATGTGTATGTTATGTAACACGCTCTAACACTTTGCATTGGGATGAAGCTGTATAAAAGAAATAAAATAGTGCTATTTAAATTATTTGTGTAAATACTCGGACAAACAAACCCATCTGACATTCTTACAGTGCAGGCACTTATGTACAGGGACTGAACAAAGTCAAAAGAATGCCTCTCTTAAGTACCTGTGAAGAGATAACAAGCTGTGTGCTTTTGTTTCCTTTTAGTTGCATTTGCATGCAAGTATGAGGTTCCGGGCTGCATTCAGTCAGATACTTAATCACAAGGAAGCCTGATGGCCCCTTAATTTCTGCCTTTATCTTTAGCTCAGCTGAAGGTGAACCCCCCTCCCATGCTGACCCCTCCGCCCCTCCCTTCGCTGCCTACACATTGCTGCTGGGAGTGGAAAACAGACAACGTGCAGTAGTGGAAGAACATGTCCAGTGTCTGAAAATTACACTGGGACATGAGGAGCCCAACTTCTTGGCAGGGGGGGGTGGCGTCCACCCTGTGAAAATAGTGGGTCGACGCCTTATACCTGCGTGTACCCCTGACTCGTGCACTGAGTTGAACTCTAGGGGGATCACAACATCTTTCATTAAATATAAACAACATGTCCTATACACACTGAAAAACAGTTAATCAATAGGATTGCATCCTCCTGCGTCATAGCATATTCGAGAAGCAGCTGCCGAAAAGAGTGCACATTTCTTATTGAGGTGATGAAATATTCATTTAATGATTCTTGCAAGCCAGCCGACACATGTTTCGTCGCAATACGGAGTAGATCATCCGCGACTCCTCAGGGCTTCCAGAAAAAAACGATTTCTATGGAGGTCGCTAAGCCGGTGATAATTCAAACCTGGCTTCGCCCAAAACCGGGTGCAGTTTGTAAGAGTCCACGACGTCAAGGACCCTTGGGAGATACAGGTGACAAGATCGAGTGTGTACGATCTTGATCAGTGTCTTTGATTTCGAAGACAACGCGATGGTGGAGTGTGTTGGGTCCTCCACTTATGTTCAGGATACTGAGTAGGGTTTGTTAAAATATCCACATAGGTCCGGGATACCGTATCTTGAGTATTAGAGAGTCTGTCAGTCACAGGCTGTTGGTGCCTTCACACACGATGAACGGGTGCGTCCACTTGGGTAGTTATGACCGTGTGGCCGTTGTTCGAAGTTCTTCCTGATCTGCACTTTCGAATCTCAAACCGTTTTTGTAATTTCGTGTGTTGATTGCAATACACGCATTGAGGGGTTATAGGACTCATCCCCTTGTCCTTTTTGCACCTCCACTTAATCTTCTTTGCTGACCTTTACCTTGCGAGAATTTATTTAGCTGAGCGCCTGGTATTTCCCCATATCACTAAAAACCCTTCTTCTAGTGACTATCTTTCATTAAATACTCCAGTTATGGGTAAGTAAATTATCCTGTTCTAGAATATGGGGTGAATTAATTATATGTTGATGCTATCTCTGCTAATGTACGTCTCTGCTTTTTGAGAAACTCATTATAAAACCTATTGATCTGAGCTAGGCTTAGACTCATATGAGGCGAGATTTACCTCTGACTGATTGTGCTCAGTGCCAGCAGGTCTTTAAGTTGAACCCTCCTTTTGGGATAGCCTACGTTTTTAGCCCAGAACAGTCCTTCTGTATCTACAATTTGTAACAAGATGGAAGGTAATTGTATACATTGTAATATACCCTTTTCAGGGGGGAAGACTCCAGATTTTTAAAGCCAAAAATGCCTTTTTTTTGTGTCTCCCACGTCTGAAATTGCATGTTTCAATACATTACTCCAATTTTTTTCTCAAGGTCTCCTACTTTCGTGTTCTAAAATGTTGGCATGTATGCAGGGTCGGAACGCGGCGAAAATAAGGCCCGGGCTCCAAAATAAGGGCGGCCTCCATTAGGGCAGATGATCACCGAAAAAGTGGTAATATCAGGGAAATCACAGTAAAAACCGACCCACCTGGCCATAAAACCGGCTGATTGCCCTGTAGGCCAGTCCCACCCTGCATTTATGTTTGCCAAGGATCTTTTTCCCTAAGGTCCCTCTAGCTGGCTGCACCATTATGCCTACTGGCTAGTTGTACAGTTCAGAAGGACAAGCCAGACAACAATATGCAATTACAGGCAGCTGCCCTTCATGTAGGGAGAAACCCATTCATGTTATGAATCTGCCAGATCATTGGTGGACTGAAATTAGGACCATTACACAAATTAACATGTTGTGAGACGTGAGAAAGCATGGTTCGTTCTGATTTGTTCTCAGTAGGAAATGGCCATCCCACAACAAGTCCTTGTTATAAGTGATACAAATGGTGACCTTTTGTGGGACTTCCAGCTGAGAGGTCAAAGATCGAAAGAGCAGAGACTTAAATATAGACAGCATGTCAGCATGTCTCACTGAGCTCATTTGGCTGTCAGTCTGTATTATTACATTTTTAGTTCAGTTACGTTCATCATTCCTATTGCACACACAATTCAACCATTCACCCATTTGAAGGTAGATTTAAGCTCCAAATCTCTCTGAAATTGGTAAAACTGAAGCAAACACAATCTCTTGAAAGTTTAAGCATATAAGAAGCAAAGGTACAGATCTAATCAATAAGAATACCTTCAACTTATGAAAGACCTTAACTCAACTCAGTTGAAATCAGACCAAAAAACTCGATCAACAATGCCACCATCTGAAGCAACGATTTCTTCAAAACATCAAAGAACTGTCTGAAACCCTGGAGAACTACCCTTAAAACCTGATTAAGGGAGGAATACAGATTCCTAGATCAGTTCATCTAAAAAAACGAAGACAAAAACAGGTATCACATTATCAAGTTTGAACCACCTAACATCAACTCAATCCTTATCCCATAATGCACACAAATAAACCTTATTCAACACCCTCTTAGATTCTTCAACCACTCTCTTCCAAGCAAAAAAAAAACACACCCTACCCTTCGAACCATAATAAAATTGATTTCACCCCTTCATAAAATCATCAATGTTTTTTGTACTCAAGGTATCTCTACTTGGACTCTCACAATACTGGACAAATCCTGCCTGTACTGAAGAAACTGTTCATTGACCAAGATGGCCTGCTAACTATTGCCACTTATGCACTTTCTGTCTCTAAGAACAATACAATGTTTTTTCCCACCCAGCTACTCGAAGAAATCAAGGCCTGAACTTCCTGAAGGACTACCACTCTGGATTCAGGCCATGGTGCAGCACAGAAATAGCTGCTATCCATGCGGTCAATGATGCATTGACAACTCCTGTCCCCTCATCCTCTTTGCTCTTTCAGCATCCTTGAATAGCACCAATCGCCTTACTCCCTACCTTCAAACAAAATGGGCTTCAAATGACGCCTGCTGCAATGGTTCAGCTACAACTAATGAGCAGAGACTTTCTCATCTAGATAGGTCCTTCCAGACTAGAATGGATCTTTGCGACATGTGGAGTACCGCTAGGCTCATCCATTTCTCTGATGATCTTTACTTTTATAGGTGTCTGCTCAGGCCTTCTTTGGCAAACAAGACCCCAATCTTGACCTGCAAACGTCATTCCAACTCTGTGCTCTGAAGAACTGCAATGCCACTATCCAAGCCTGGATGTCTGAGGCTTACCTCAGACTCCAACCAATGACAAACACATTTTTATCTCCCAGCGCCTGAGACTAAACACGTTCTCATCAAAGAATCTAGATAGCTTTATACCCTAATCGTCCAACAGTGTTCAAAACTTCACTTGGTTTCCCCATTACACCCTCAGTGAAATATCCTTCCTGACCCACATTATTCAGAAGACAAAAGCAGAGAATGTATACCTACTATGCAACCTTTGGTCCTCTCTTACCTTGATCGAGGCAATGCCCTACTGACTGGCGTGCCCCCCCCCTTGTATTAAAAGCAATCCTATGCAACAGCCTCCCTGATTTTAAATAAGATCTCACTTGCTTGTAGAGAATGTCACCCCCTCACCCTTTAAGCTTGCCTTACCTTTAAGAAGTATACTATCTAATAGAGATACCATTTGTTCCTCAGAATCTGGGTAGTTAATCAATATAGTCACATGTGGTTCTGTCAGAATTAAATCAACATCTTCTATATACTTCTATGAATGATAGTCACAAGGCTCAAAATGTGTTTCAAAGTGTATGTAATGTCTATTACCTGCCAAAATTACATCTACAGCATTGAAAAGTAATTCAAACGGGATGTTCTTGTGCAAAGTGGCAAAGTGTTCGTGCAGTGCAAAACAGTGCTTCGACCTATTAAAAGTCATAATTATTCAAACAGTTATCAAATACCTTCCACCCTTGTCTATGTTTTACTATCATTCACCTTTTCCCTGCTAGATGCAGGAAGTACAAGCTATATCTTGTAATGTGTCGATGTTTCGACCCCTGCAGTCATATGTGTAACTGAAAACATCCTATGGGGTCTGCCTCAATACCAACCAAAAAGCATAAGCGTATCCAAGCCTTCCTGCTTTAAATATTTTTTATTGGTGAATATGGGTTAACAGATTACATATACATATTATAAATCAACCTGCCCTTTCATAGCCAGTTTACAGATACTAGCAGGCATTTATACAAAAAGTAAATTAATATATAAAGGGTTGTGCATATACCACCCTTTTCGACCCCATAAAGGTTCAAAACTATGTAATCCCAGAACTACCACCTCCCTCCTTCCCTTTGCCAGGTCTGTTTCTATCGTTGACCCCCCGCCCGTTGACAGTGGTTTAGCGAAAACTAGTTACCATATGCTCCTCTGCGGCCCATCTTAAGTAAATGATAGGACTGGGAAAGGTAACAACTCTAACAGACAGGATAGAATTAGAAAATAAATCAATGTCAACTATGTGTGTATGTGTCAGGGATATTTATGCAGTCTTTGGTGGCGCCATTGAATGGTTTTACTATGTCCCAGTTTTGGGCAACAAAGTATTTCCACAAGCCTGCTCTTTCTTCCCGCTGGAGTAGGATGCTCTCAAACAGGGCCTGCTCGAGAGTGGTCCAAGCCCAGGTGCGGTGGTGGTGGTGGGTGGTAGACACCTCTTTCCAGCGCATCGTGATATTCTGCTTCGCCAGGAGCAGGACTGAATCGAGAAACTTGACCATAGGTCTCTCAAGCTAAGGATGGGAGAAGAGACCTAGCAATACGGCAGCGGAGTAATTCGCTTTTGTCAAGACTAGTTATGAAGTACAATGTATTTAATTAGCGGGCCAATACATTAGGAGCTGTGGACAAGCCCAAAACATACACAGGAGATGAACTGTGGTGACATGTCACCTCTGCTCCTGGGAAGATCCTGCTAATGCGAGCTGGTGTGAGATATGATCTATTCAGGACAATAAGTTGAATGTACTTGATTCGTGGCCTCAGGGTACCACATGAGGATATTCTAGTACAGCCACGGCCCATGGAGGGAGTACCGGTGGGACAGAAAGGCGAGGCGATGGAGGGGCAGGGTGGGGGGGTGCTAAAAACCGGAATATTGATAATTGGATGTAAGTAAACAATTTAATAAATAAAACGAATTTCGTAGCCCGCCGTGCATCGCAAAATGCAATGCAGCGCGCGCTACGACCTACCCCAAATAGTTGAAGCACTCTGTGCATGTAGCCCCAATGTGTGGACTTAAAGGCTTTCTTCAAATCGAGAGCAACGCGTACATCAATAGGGTACAAGGCCGCTGATTACTCCTTGATATGCCATAATCTATGGAGATTGATGAAGGTGTTTCAACCCAGTACAAACCTCACTTGATCTTCAAGAATTGTGCATGGTAAATCCGGTAATAACCAGTAATTTTCAAGAATGTATAGTCAATATTCAACATATCTATTGGACGATACAACCCCAAATCTATTGGGTCTTTGGGTGGTTTCAATAGTGTGGAAATTAGGGCTTCAGTGAGGGTCAGAGATAAGGACCCGGTGATAAAGACAGCTTCCTACAATGTAGCCAGTTGGGGCACCAAGAGGTAAGTGAATTGGGTATAAAATTCCTCCATTAAGCCATCCGTGCTTGGCTTCTTCCCTCTGGGTAAGTCCATTAGAACCAATTTAATCTCTTATTCCATGAGGGGGGTATCCAAGGTCGTCTGGGATTCCAAAGGAAAACACTTGAATTGTGTAGGAGCCACAAAAAAGATAAACAGTAAACATGGGGTCCGTTATTGGCAGCTGGGCTTTGTACATGTCCCAATAATAGGTGTAGAAGACATCGTGAATGGCCACTTGGGTGGGGCCGTCTCTCCTGTGGTTACAGTAATATTAAGCGGGCAGAACTGGCCTGTAGCGGCGGTACCATTCGTGCTAGGAGATAACTGGACTCATCCCCTTCATTTTTTTTTTTTTTTTTTTAAATATATTTTTATTGCAGGAATCAGTAAATCAGTACAGTAACGACCAGCATGGCATCATAAGCAATAGTAACAGAATAAAGCCCTCTGGCCCCTCTCCATAAAGTCTGTACACAGCCAACCAGCCCACAACCCTGGGGTCGGGCGGCGAATCGCAATGGGGGTCAGTAGGATGCTGGAGCTGGTCCGGATAATGCACTGTCCTTCATCTGCTTTTCCAAACAAGCCTAAAACCCCCAAAATAAACCCCCTCCCCATAAATGTCTACTAACTAAGAGAAACCCCCCCCCCCACCACCAGCGCCGGGGAGCTATCAACATAGGATCTGCTATCGGACCCACGGGGAAGGCAATAGGACTGTCAGTACTAACGTTCACCGGGACTCGGGGTGAGTCGCTTCTTCACTTTCAGAGTCGCTAGGGGCACTATAATCCCTGAGGGCCTGCACCAATATCTCCCACTCCAACGCGGCCTCCTGCGCCTTCTCATTACCCTGCCTCCAAGCCAGTTGATATCTCAGTGCGCTCTCTCCCGCCGCCCACTTCACAAGCTCACTGTGCCATCTGCTGCCCGCCGGACCAGCTCGTGCCTTCCAGTTCCTAGTCACCTCTCGTTTAGCAAGGAGGAGCCCCAGGTCGATAAACTTACTAGAAATTTTATTCCTGGGGGTATGGGGAAACCAGTGTAGGAGCCCCACCGCCGCATCCAATGATAAGAGTCTCCCTGTCACCTCCTCCAGGGTCGTCGCTACCTCCTGCCAGTAGGATGTCAGTCCTGGACAGGCCCATAACATGTGTAGGAGGTCCGCCTCCTGAGCCGGGCATCTAGGGCATTCCGCCGAGGCCGTGGCAAAATAACGCCTGATTTTCACCGGGGTCAGGTACGCTCTATGGAGAACATAATAGTGGACCAGTTGGAAACGGGCGTTGCGTGTGCCCTTCCAGGCCCGTCTCACCAACTGGGACCAGGTCGTTTCCGGGATCTCCCTACCAATGTCCTCCTCCCAGCGGGTCCTCAAAGTGGTGAGAGGAGCCAATCCCTCGGTAATCAACCTGCCGTATAGGCAAGTGACCGCCTTCACCGTGCCCGCCGACATCATTACGTACTGGCACACCTGAGATAAGTGGGGTTCCTCCTGCCCGTTCTTCCAGTATGCCTGGATCGCTCGTACAATGGCCGAGTGCAGCAGAAAGTCACCTCGGGAGATCCCGAAGCGGTCAATGAGATCCTGAAAGGACAAGAGCGCGCCGTCCTCGTACATATCACCAACGAGCTGTAAACCGGAATCCTCCCAGGCCGCCAAGCGTGACCAATCCCCTCCGTGGGGGAGGGCCGTCAGCATCCCCAACGGTATTTCTGGCGCATATGGTGTTCTCAGTTGGCCTCGGGCGTGGGCCCGATTCCAACACAGGCGGACAGTCCGCTCCTCCATCGACAAGTCCCGCAGGACTAAGCGTTGTCGCAGCGCTATAAAGGAGAGAACATGCCTGGCCATACCTGTCCCTCTTCCGTCTTCCGTCTTCCGGGCCCCGGAATTCCCTGGCGATCTCCTGGGTAAAGGTCTGGAGCTGTGCCGCCAGATAATACTTTTCGAAGTCCGGCACAGCGAGCCCCCCCTCGTCTTTCGGCCTCATCAAGGTATTGAGGGCCACCCGCCGCCGGCCCGTTCCCCAGAGGAATCCGACCACCATAGAGCGTAATCGACGGAACGTGGCCGGTGGGACCCAGATCGGCAAAGTCCGGAAGTAATATAACAACCGGGGAAGCGCCACCATTTTGAGCAGGGCAATACGTCCCGCCACTGAGAGCGGCAGCGTGGCCCAAAAGTCCATACAACCTCGGAGTGCTCGAATGCAGCGGGCAATGTTTCCATCTAGGAGGTCGGATTGTTCGTGGTAAACGAATACCCCAAGGTACTTAAAGCAGTCGGGCTCCCATCTAATCTCCCCACTCAGCGCAGGGGCGGGGGTACCCCTGCGTACCGGAAAAAGACAGGTCTTAGACCAATTCACTCGGAGGCCCGAGACCTCTCCGAACTCCGTGAGCGCCAATTCCGCTCCCGGTAAAGCGTCGACCGGGTCCTCTAGGAAGAGCAACAGGTCGTCCGCATAAAGCGAAACATAATGCGGGCCCGCAGACGTCCATAAGCCCGTATAGTGGGCTCCCGAGCGAAGGTGCAGCGCCAGTGGCTCCACCGCCAGCGCAAAAAGAAGCGGGGACAAGGAGCGCCCTTGCCGCGTGCCTCGCTCCACCGGATACCGCGATGAAATCAATGGGCCCGCTCGGACCCTGGCCGAAGCAGAAGCATAAAGAACCGTGGTCCATCGGACAAATCCCTCCCCTAGGCCGAGTCTCCGTAACACCGTGCAGAGGTAGTCCCACTCTAGGCTATCAAAAGCCTTCTCCAGGTCCACCGATAAGACTACCGGGGACGGGGCATCCACAAATGGTTCCCCTAGCAAACGGAACAACCTACGAATATTCATAGTCGTGTTCCGCCGTGGGATGAAACCGGCCTGGTCCTCATGCACCAGAGAACTCATGTGTCCCAGCAGCCTCGAGGCCAAGATGCTGCTCAGTATTTTGTAGTCCACCATCAACATCGATAGGGGACGGTAGGACCCCGGGTCGGATGAGTCTCGGCCCGGTTTGAGGAGAGGAACCACCAGCGCCTCACACATCGAGCTCGGGAGTCGCCCCAGCCTCTTCGCCTCCCTGTAGACCACCAGTAATCGAGGGGCTAGTAGGTCAGCGTACGCTGCATAAAACTTCACTGGTAGGCCATCGAGGCCCGGGGTCTTGTTTCTCGCCATCCGTTTAATGGCCCCGCGGATCTCCCCCAATTCAATGTCGGAACCCAAAGTTTTCGCCACTTCCTGCTCCACCGTGCGGAGCTCCAGTGGGCGAAGGTAATTATCAAGCCGGTCTGGGTCACGTGCGGAGCGACTGCGGTATAAACCTTCATAATAATGCCGGAAGCAACTAAGAATCTCCGGTTGGGTGCATACCTCGGTTCCGTCTACCCCACGCATATTTGTCGTCGTTTTGGACTGGCGCGTAGGGTTGGCCAACCACGCTAACAACGCACTCGCCCTGTCCCCCTCCGCGATAGACCGGACCGTATAGGCCTTATAATCAAAACAGCGGAGCCGTTCGACCTCCACCGCCACCTTCTCCCTCGCCTCCGCCGTTTGTGTTTGCAATTCCGGGTGTCCGGGGCGTCGAATCTCAAACTCGCGGAGTTCCCGGTCCGCTGTGTCTAGGTCAGCCAGGATGACGCGCCTCATGCCCACCTTCTTGGAGATACAGTAGCCCCTCACCACTACCTTAAAAGCGTCCCATTCTAACGCCCTAGTACTCGCGGAGCCGCCGTTGGACGCAAAATAATCCGATATCCTCTCCCCCAAGTCCGCCTTGAAGACACTGTCCTCGAGGATCTCGGGTCGCAATTTCCAGGTGGGCACCGCCGGCGTCCCCGGAAACCAGCGAAGGTCCAGTAGGAGGGGGTTATGGTCCGAGATGGTCCTCGATAAGTACTCCGATCGGACCGCTGCCGAAACCAGTTCGGGCGATCCAAGAAATCCATCTAGTCTGACATGCAACTCATGGAGGCTTGAGAAATATGAATAATCCCTAGTTGCGGGGTGATGCGCCCTCCAAATGTCCGTCAAACCCCAGCGGGTCTGCCAATCCTGACGACCCTTAGCCGTGCGACGGACCGGGGAATCGGGAAGCGGGGGATGCGAGCGGTCTATGTCCACATCCACTACGGAGTTAAAGTCTCCCCCCAGCAGGAGGGGCCCGGCGAAAAAGTGGGCCAACGAGCCCGATAACCTGGAAAGGAAGGCAGTCTGGTCTACGTTAGGAGCGTATACACAGCAAACGTTCAGGTCCCTCCCCCCTAGAGTGCCCGAGATGGCCACGAACCGCCCCTCTGGATCCAGTACTGTCCTCGTGACTTGGAAGGGGACCCCTGCCCTGATCCATATTAGCGCCCCCCTGGCATAAGCAGAGTACGACGTGGAGAAGACCTGCCCCCGCCACCTACGCTGAAGCGCCGCCCCTTCCGCCTTGTTCAGATGAGTTTCCTGTAGCAGCGCCATTTGCACTCCCCTACGCACTAAATAAGCGTGGACCTTGTGGCGCCTGGACATAGTGTGAAGCCCCCTTACGTTCCAAGTAACACATTTCAAGTTAGCAACATCAGCCATTGTCCCAGATTGTTCTTGCACAGTCCCCCCATCCGGGTCCCGTCAAAGAAAAGACATCAATCCTCCCAGCGCTGATGGCGGCCATTTTCCCCAACCCAAACCAAGCAACCCAAAAACCAACCAAACTCCCCTCCACCCACCCCAGAACAGGACCCAAACTGCACCATCTAGATCCCATCCAAACCTCGTCCTCCACCAACCCCAGAGCCCCCTCTAATCCTACGGTCGCCACCGTAGGAAGGCCTTATGGGCCAGGTGCGGGCTGGGCGGAGGCAGTGGGCCCTCGTCGCCCAGGCCACCAGGACTATAACAAGCCCCAAACAGTGCGAAGACCTCCCGGGGCAAAAGCAGAGGCCCCCCAACCCTCTCCCCCTCGCTATCATCAGTAAGGAACGGCAACCGCCTCCCCCCTGCCGGGCCCCCACCCAAAACAAAGCAGTATACCCCGTTACCCTTGTCCATCCAAAAGGTCCTCCACCGATTTCGGTGTGATCACCGGTGTATGGGCACTATCTGCTACTGAACCCTCCGAGTCCGATGGTGCTCCCTCATCACCCGGGTTTTCTTCCTCCTCGATGACTTCCTCCCTTGCTCCCGACAACTCCGACAATACTTCCAGCACTCCCCTCCGTTCCGATGATGTCTCCGCAGTCGAGGGCCCTCCCGTGCGGCGATTCCTGACCCTCTTGGATCGCCGCCTTTGTTCCGGCTCGTCTGCTTGTTGGGACGAGGAGCCAAAGCCATCTTTCCCTGTCCTGTACAGGTCGAGCCAGACACAGACATCCTCCGGGGTGTCAAAGAACTGGGTTTTGTCATCGACAATGATGCGGAGCCTTGCAGGGTATAGGAGTGAATACTGAATGCCCTCGCTCCTGAGCTCGCGCTTGACCGCCAGGAAGGAGAACCGCTTGCGCTGCGTCTCGTAGGTGTAATCTGGGAAAATGTTCACCTGACTGTTCGCTACTTTGAACGGGCCATTGTGCCTGGCGGCATTGAGGATTAAGTCCCTGTCTCGGAAATGCAGCAACCGCGCCACCACCGGCCTCGGGGTGCGTCCTTGCTGTAGGGGCCGTGCTGGGACTCTGTGGGCCCGTTCCAGAGTGTAGAAGGAGGACAGTCCCTCCGGGACCACCGTGTCTCGGATTCAGGCCTCCAAGTATTGCACCATGTCGCCATCCTCGATCTTCTCCGGCAGGCCCACCACTCGGATGTTGTTCCTCCTGTTGCGGCCTTCCGCATCCTCCGCCCTCCGTTCCAGGGTCTCAATTCGGGATAGGGCATCCTTCATCGTCGCAGCCAAGGTTCGCTGCGCCGGCTCCAAGGTTTTCACCGTGCCCTCCACCTCCTTGACCCGGTCTGAAAGTTTGCCATGGTCCGCCCTGAGGAGGCCCAGGCTCGTCGCCACCTGAGCAATGTCCTGTTGGAGGGCTGATCTCGTAGTCTCTATCGCCTCCAGGACACGGTCGAACTGTTGCTGCATCGGCGCGCCACCAGAACTTTTTGGGTCCCCATGCTCCTCTTTGTCCTGGGCTTCAGAGTCCGAGGCGGTCTGGGTGGATCCCTTGGCTCCTCTGGGTTTCCCCATGCCTCCAGGGGCACTCCGTGAGGGTCCCGTAGTAGGCGTCTCCGAGTGCGGGTGTCGACCACGACCTTCCCGGGTGCTTGTCCTCAATTCAGGTCCGGGCGACCTCCTTCTCCAGAGCCTGTGGAGACTCCGCCGCTTCGGCTCACGCCATCGCCACGGCGTCCGAGGGCACCGATGAGGGGGCGGAGACAGCCGTCGTCGAGTCGGGCAGTCCCGTTCACCCACTATAACCCCGGGGTGAGGGCCACCTACTCCCTCGGGTGATCTGTGGCGCCAGAGTGTCTCGCCTCCCATGTAGGTGGACTGGCCAGGAAGACGTAGCTAGTCGCGGAGTCGCGAAGCGAGCCACCGCTTGGACCACAGGGCGTCCGCTCCCGGTGCCCTCCACTGCGTGGGCATCCGCCCGGCCGTCCAACCGAGTGTAAATCCGTTGCAAGAGGTCCAATCCAGTAAAGTCCAATGTCCAGAACAGCCGGGGAAGGCGAAGCAGAGCGCCAGTCGCCACCCGCGGCACCTCTGCAACTCAGTAGTTCCGAATAGGGGGACAAAGGGGTCCGGGCGCCATGTTGGGTCGCACTCCGCGACTCCGCAAACTTCGGTTTTACTCCGAAACTACCCTCGTCCGAGCTTCACCAGGGGCCCCGGCAGGTTTCCGTCGGCACGCTCAGCAGAATGCGGGGTCTGGGGTGCCCCGCAGCCTCCGATTTTCAGGATAATTCCGGGCTTAGTCCCGGAGCCGAGCACTCAGGCGACCATCGCCATCGGCGCCCAAGCCACGCCCCCTCATCCCCTTCATAATGCACTCTGGTTAGGTATGTGGAGAAGTCATGACAGCGGAGTAATAAAAAAAACAGCTCAGGCTGCTGGGAGAGCATCCAGTTTATGTGGGGAGGGCTGTATGGCTCGCTCCAGCTCGAATAGGGAGAACTCTGGGTTTGTAATGTCTCTTGACAACAACTTGTGGATCCCCACTGTAGTTTTAATACATAAGCCCCTCGTTACTACCTTAGAGTCCTCCCACTCAATTATATAATAGAGGAGAAGATCTTGGGGTTTTATTTGAAGAATCTTTCTATGTGATTGGACAGTGTTTGGCAGAAGATGATATCCTCCAACCTCATGGGTACCAGTCTCCACATGGGGATGGAGGAAAGCAATCTGCTGCAGATCATGTTCATGACTAAGGGGTTATGGTCTGATAATGTCCAGGGCCGCTAATGCACAGAAGTTACAGTTGTATGAAAGACCTGGATCAACTTGTTAATCGTTTGAACATACTCTTTCAATTAATTAAATATTCATGCAACGGGTCCCCGTGGATGAACCCAATTTACTTAAGGTGTGCGTCTCACTTCAGTGAGTCCCGGATTGCAATCAAAATGGCCAAAGTGTTGCCTCGTATCAGCTTGCACCATTTCTGGCTTGCCTATCATTCATGAAAAGGGACAGTTGTGGCAGAGAACCCATACACGGCCTCACTAGAAATATATAAAAGAGGATGAACTAATGTTGACTGAACAACCTATGATAATACTGATTACCTTCAAGGCAAGCTGCATCATATGAAAAACACTTCATATCAAGACCCTCTTGTCCCGGCCTGAAAATGTGCATCAAATACTCCAGAGCAGCAACATGCAAGATTCTAAACCAAGATGAGAAATCCAGACAAGCACACTGTGAAAACCTGGAATAAGAATAAGATCCCTGTCTGAACCTGACAAACCTCCTCCTCATTTTCCACGAGCAAGTGATGACATCATCTCCCCATACGCTATCTCTCCACTGACTACCCCATCTACTGGCACACATTCAAGAATCCCCTTCCCCCTTGTACCCTTTTTTTTTCTGTTGTTAAGGCTCTCTGTAATTGTAACTCTCTTTTGGTACAGCACTCTGTAGACTGGTCTGTGCTCTGTAAATTGTGCAAATACATACCTTTTTATACTTATGAGTTATGAAGTTTGATTGGCTTGTTGACTTTATTGTACCTTTTGCTTCTACCAGGCACAGATTTACGCCCTGTTAAACTGAAGCAGATGGCCAGGGTCTTCTAATCCTCCATGTGGGAATCTGACTGACTCTTATCACTTGGTTCCTTCCAAAAGTTTTCTCTGCTAGACTTAAGACTCTTTGTCCTGAAGGGAAATCTCCTGAGGAGAACCACATCTAATTAAAAAGGAATGGAATGAGCGAGAGTCCATTGGGTGCAGTGCGAAGAATGGAGAAAACTCTGCCTGGATTGCCAGAAAATGTAACATAATTTTGCTGGTTCAAGTAAGTTTGGGAAACAAATGGCTTCCTTGCCGCTTTGATTGCACGATCTGTGGTACAGTGAAGTGGAAGTGAGAGGGTAGATTAGGGATCTTCTGAGAAGATTGGGGTGGGTCACCCTCCAATTACAGCCTATTGGTTACTGCCCTCATTGCGGCCATTTGCTACTGAGAATGAATTTAGAACCACATGGAGAAGAAAAACTCCACCTGCTCTTTATTCACTACATGTAGACTAAAACTGGAAATACTTTACTTACCTCTAACCTTAAAATACAGTCCATAGGATTGGACCCAAGCAGTGCTGGAAAGTGGATAACAGGCACAATTGTGTTTACTTTTGCTGAGGGCAGAGGCTCTCTGCTAAGGAAACGAGCTGCCTGAAGAGGCTAGAGTGGATTTGGAGCCTACTGCTGTCCAGAACCCCAAGACCCTGCTACCCAGAGTGAACCTGCATCAAGAGATCTCTGTGGATTTGGTTCCAGTAGAGAGAACCACTCTTACAACCCCTTCCTTCAACATATAGCAGTCAGGGATTACTAAAGTGCTTTGAGCAAACACTGGGCAACGAAGCAGATATTGTCCCTGAAATGTAACCTGGCTTGGATTCCGGCCCAATTCTAGTTCCCCCCTTCAGACCCATCTCTTTTACTCCATCCGGGCTCATTTTTCTCTAAATCCCATCCTTGCCTCAGTTCCGTTCGTTTTTGTTTCCATTGCTACTCTGCTTCTCCAGGAAGTTTTCTTGGTTCCCTTCTCAAAGGTTTTCAAAATTTGACCTCCACACCCAAGCCATCTGCCCCTCCAGGTGCTCTGTGTAGGAGTGGTCTGTGTATGAGTGAACCGTTCTTGACTCTTTTTCATTTTCCTGGATGGGACTGGTCTTCCTGATTGGCCAGCAATAGGAGGATTTTGATGTAACCAAATTAGCTGTAGATGTTGCCTTTCTGCACTTCTCTCTGAATACCCATATTGGGAATTACATTAATTATGGGTTGAATATATTATATGAATCTAGCCCAAAGGGAATTTACCCACAGCTCACTGAAGTTGGCACATTCACCTTCCATAGAAACATACATTCACAATACTCTGAAGCTGAATCCGATTCCAATCTGCGAGGGAAACCTCAGAAGCGTTTGCAAAGTCTCGCCGAGACTACCAGAACTAAAGTGATGCCATATCAGTGGCAGATTGAGAGATGAGCAAAGACAATAACACATAACATAACAATAACATAACATGAAATCAGTGACAGATTGAGAGATGAGCAAAGACAATAACACATAACATAACAATAACATAACATGATATCAGTGGCAGATTGAGAGATGAGCAAAGACAATAGCACATAACATAACAATAACATAACATGATATCGGTGGCAGATTGAGTGATGAGCAAAGACAATAACACATAACATAACAATAACATAACATGATATCAGTGGCAGATTGAGAGATGAGCAAATGAACATAAACCATAATATAACATAACAATAACATATGATATCAGTGGCAGATTGAGTGTAGAGCAAATTAACGTAACTCATACCATAACAATAACATAACCTATGATATCAGTGGCAGATTGAGAGATAAGCAAAAGAACATAAAACATACCATAACATATATCAGTGGCAGATTGAAAAATGAGCAAATGAACCTAACATAACACATAACATATGATATCAGTGGCAGATTGAGAGATGAACAAATGAACATAGCATATACCATGACATATGATATCAGTGGCAGATTGAGAGATGAACAAAGAAACATAGCTTATAACATGACATATGATATCAGTGGCAGATTGAGAAATAAGCAAATTAACATGACATGACTTGACATATCAGTGGCAGATTGAGAGATAAGCAAATGAACATAATATAATTTATGATATCAGTGGCAGATTGAGAGATGAGCAAATTAACATAGCACATAACATAACATGTGATATCAGTGGCAGATTGAGAGATGAGCAAATTAACATAGCACATAACAATAATCTATGATATCAGTGGCAGATTGAGAGATGAGCAAATGGACATGCCATGACTTGACATAGCATAACATAATTTAACAAAACAACACCGTAACATATGATATCAGTAGCAGACTGAGAGCGAAGCAAATGAACATGACTTGACAGAACAGAACATAATTCAACAAAACAACATCATAACATATCATATCAGTAGCAGATTGAGAGATAGTCAAATGGACATGACATAACATCAGTGGCAGAGTGAGAGATAAGCAAGTGAACATAACGCATAACAACATATCATATTTTGCATAGTCTCAATGAAGTAAATTTTTCAAACTTGGGATGTCTGCATGAGACAAACAAGCCTCAGAAAGGAATAGCAATTTCAAACATAGTTGCAAGGGAAGGAATGCAAATATGCGTATAAAGTCCCGGGTATCATGAAGCTTCAGAAACAGAGAAATCTCTACTAACAAAGTCTGTTTTATTTTGACCGCATACAATGCGCCTCTGTCTGAGATGTACAGTAGCTCTCTATCCTGGCAGACACGAGAACCGTCCACAGCCTATTCCTGTCACATATTCAGAAGCCACTGTCAAGAAACCAGGCCTCGCTGTAAGAAACCTCTGCTGCAGCTCTGTGGGACAGAAGCAGCTCTAGTACTACTCCCTGAAACAGCAGCAGTCTTACCAAGCAACAAAAGCCTTACCGACTCCACCTGCCTTACTGAACTCCAACTGCCTTACTGAACTCCAACTGCCTTACTGAACTGCAACTGCATTACCGAACTGCAACCAACTGCCTTACCAACCAGCAACAGCCTAACCAAACAACAACTGCCTTACTGAACTGCCTTATGAAACAACAACTGCCTTACCGAACAGCAACAGCCTTAACGAAGAGCAACAGCCTTACCGAACTGCAACTGCCTTACCGAACTGCAACTGCCTTAGCGAGCTGCAACTGCCTCACCCAACAGCAACTGCCTTACCGAACCGCAACTGCCTTACCAAACAGCAACTGCCTTACCAAATTGGAACTGCCCTACCAAACAGGAAATGCCTTACCGGGCTGCAACTGTCTTACCAAACTACAACTGCCTTACCGAACAGCAACTGCCTTACTGAACAGCAACAACCTTACCGAACAGCAACTGCCTTACTAAACAGCAACTGCCTTAACGAACAGCAACTGCCTTGCCAAACAGCATCTGCCTTACCAAACAGCATCTGCCTTACCAAACAGCAACTGCCTTAGCGAACTGCCTTACCGAGCTTCAACTGTCTCCCCAAACAGCAACTGCCTTACCGAGCTGCAACTGCCTTACCAAACCGCAACAGCCTTACTGAACAGCAACTGCCTTACCTAACAGCATCTACCCTACCGAACAGCAATTTCCTTAACCAAACAGCAACTGCCTTACTGAACTGCAACTGCCTTACCGAGCTGCAACTGCCTTACCAAACATCAACTGCCTTACCGAACTGCCACCGCCTTACCAAACAGCAACTGCCTTACCAAACAGCAATGGCCTTACCAAACTGCAACTGCCTCACCGAACTCCAACTGTCTTTCCAAACAAAGGCTACCTTACCGAACAGCAACTGCCTTACCGTTACCAAACAGCATCTGCCATACTGAACAGCAACTGCCTTACTAAACAGCTACTGCCTTACTAAACTGCATTACCAAACAGCAACTGCCTTGCTAAACTGCCTTACCAAACAGCAGCTGCCATTACGAACAGCAACTACCTTACCAAACAGCATCTGCCTTACCAAACAGCAACAACCTTACCAAACAGCAACTGCCTTACTGAACCTCAACTGCCTTACTGAGTTGCAACTGCCTCCCCAAACAGCAACTGCTTTACCAAACTGCAACTGCCTTACCAAACAGCAACTGCCTTACCAAACTGCTACTGCCTTACCGAGCTGCAACTGCCTTACCGAGCTGCAACTGCCTTATTGATCTGCAACTGCCTTACCAAACAGCAACTGCCTTACCAAACAGCAACTGCCTTACCGAACAGCATCTGCCTTACCAAACAGCAATTGCCTTAACCAAACAGCATCTTCCTTACCGAACTACAACTGCCTTACCGAGCTACAACTGCCTTACCAAACAGCAACTGCCTTACCGAACTGCAACAGCCTTATCAAACTGCCACTGTCTTACCAAACAGCAACTGCCTTACCAAACAGGAACTGCCTTACCAAACAGCAACTGCCTTACCAAACATCAACTGCCTTACCAAACAGCATATGCCTTACCGAACTGCAACTGCCTTACCAAACTGCAACTGTCTTACCAAACAGAAACTGCCTTACCAAACAGCAACTGTCTTACTGTTACCAAACAGCATCTGCCATACCAAACAGCAACAGCCTTACTGAACTGCAACTGCCTTACTGAACTGAAACTGTCTTACCGAACTGCAACTGTCTTACCGAACTGCAACTGCCTTACCAACCACAACCTGCCTTACCGAACAGCAACTGCCTCACCGTTACCAAACAGCATCTGCCACACCGAGCAGCAACTGCCTTATTAAACAGCAACTGCCTTACCAAACAGCAACTGCCTTACCATACAGCAACTGTCTTACCGAACTGCAACTACCTTACCGAAATGCAACTGCCTTAACGAACTGCAACTGCATTACCAAACAGCAACTACCTTACCCAACAGCAACTGCCTTACCGTTACCAAACAGCAACTGCCATACCGAACAGCAACTGCCTTACCAAACAGCAACTGCCTTATTAAACAGCAACTATCAACTGCCTTGCCAAACATCAACTGCCTTACCAACAGCAACTGCCTTACCAAACAGCAACTGCCACACAGAACTGCAACTGCCTTACCAAACAGCAGCTGCCTAACCGAACAGCAACTGCCTTACCGAACAGCAACTGCCTTACAAAACTGCAACTACTGTAGAAATTAGCCTTTTTCGGGGCCCACCGGTGCAGGGATTCACCCTTATCTGTCCACTGGTCCTTAAACCAACAAAATAGAATTGGCGCGGAAGCTGGAATATCAGATAACAAGTTTATTAATCACTCATGAGTGGGACTACATCAATACAACACCCTCAGGCACTGTAGAAGGTAGTACAATTAATACAGAAACCAGGGGTCTTTTATACCCTGCTTGTTGCTGAGTAAGCATGCAGACTCAAATAGAAGGTACAGGAATACACAGGAGTAACTATCAACTAACATGGGCAGACAGATATCACTTGGTCAGCAAAGTGGGAGGGGAGATAGAACTGCTTACATTACTTGGAATAGCCTGATAGTTACATTCTAAAACAGGTGCATTCTAGCAGCTACAGGCCTTTCTGAGCTCATACATTTCTCTGGCTTAGAATAGAAGGAGTTAACTAAAGCTGATGACTCAAGCAGAATAGAGAGGCAGGCAACAGTAAAGACGGCAGAATCACATGGCTTAACAAAATGGATGCCATAACTAAAATGGCTTCAGCTTATGCTAACGGCAATTTCTGCGATTTCCACACCACCTTACTGAACAGTAACTGCCTTACCCAACTGCAACTTCCTTACCGAACAGCAACTGCCTTGCTGAACGGCAACTGCCTTTCCTTGATGTGAACAGCAACTACCATACCAAACAGCTACTGTCTTGCCTAACTGTTAAACAATGACTGCACAACCAAACAACTGCCTTACCTCGCTGTGAAACTACAACTGTTACCATAAAACAACAACGATCAGAGCAAACCTCGCTGTGAAACAACAACTGTTTCCGTAAAACAACAACTATCAGAGCAAAGAATTGCCTTACCTCACTGTGAAATGATAAATGCCATATCAAACACCAACCGCCATACCTCTCAGTTAAACAAAACTGCCTGACAAAACAACTGTCTTACTTTGCTATAAACCAACACCTGCCTGACGAAACAACACCCACTTCATTCATACTGAAGCAACAATTCCCCAAACTCATTATGTAAAAGCAACTGCCTAGTCTTGCTGCAAAACAGCAACTTCCTTAACTCACTTTGTAACAGAAACTAGCCAAAGGACAACTGCCATACCTCAGTGATATTTGCCTCTTATATAGCAAGCAGTCGGCCTTTAGTATGGCATCACGATACAATCAGCAGTTTGGGGATAACCTTCTAAACAGTTCTGAGATTTCCATCACATACCAGAATCCAACTAATCTGTGGAGATGTGGTGTCAGTAGGGGAAGGAAGGAATGCTTGTGGTTACTGTTCTATGTGACATTAAGTGCTTCACCAGCCTACAAAACAGCAACTGCCTTAGTTCACGTTGTAACAGCGCCTGTTTTTCAAGCATCCGACACAGCAACTGTTCTTGCTGTGTAAGAGAGCAATTTGTTGAAACAGCACTAACCCTGTCACTGTGTGAAACAGTTGTGCCCGCTATGAAGTGCCGAATTATGACTCCTGTATTGCCCTGATGTCCTTATGTAAAAGTCATGTACATGAAGTTATTTTGAGGTATGAAAAATGTGTAGTGAGTTGTGTTTGAGAACAGCCACGTGTGGAGTGTGTTGCGTTGGCAGTGGCACACAGAAAACATGTGCAGAGTATTGGGGCATATTTAGAAGGAAATGACGGGGAGCAGAGCTGCTGAAAATTTTGCAGCACCATGCTCCGCCATTTTCAAAGTGCAGGAATGTGCAGTATTTACAAAAATATGGCACACCCCTGTGTTTTCCGTAGTGCTGGAGCTAAAAATAACTGCCTGCCACTAACACAGACACCCTTGCGGCATAGTACAAGGGTGTCTGCGTTGCAGGGAATGATTGTTTATGTGAAGGAAGGTGTCCCTTCCTGCACATAAACACTAATTCATGTCTTTTCGCTATTTCTATTTGTGATGCACAATGCAGCACACATAGAAAAAGCAAACACGAGGAGAAATACAAGTATTTCCCCTCGTTGAGCCATTCTAACACCTGCTTTAGCATGGTGTTTGTTTTTGGCGCTGCCTCAGACTTACAGATCCTTGTAAATCTGGGGCAGCGTCAAAAGCAATGGCTGTTGCGGTGGAACGCCCACAGCGACACCCATTGCACACCCCATTCATTCAGATACTTGCGTGAAAGGATATCATATTTACAAAGTGGTGTTGAGCCACAAGAAGTGGCTTAACACCACTTTGCAAATATGTTGCCTGCATTGTGCCACTGGAATGTCAGTAAAAGGGATGCTGCGGTGGCGCAGCCCCCTTGTAAATATACATGGTTGTGTTGATGTCTGGGGCATGTGGTGCTAGCTGTGTTGGTGTACAGGGGCACAGTTAAACATTTGTGTGGTGTCTATATGGTTGTCTTATTGTACAGAGTTCAATTAGTTTACAGGTGAAATGTGCAGAGCGTTGTATTGATGTATATGGAACATGTTGAGAGAGCTCTGTTGGTATACAGTGTTCATGTCAGTAGGTCCTTGGCATACCAGGGCATGAGCAGGTGTGTGTAAAGGATATATCAGAGAGACAGATGCCATGCCCTTCCCCTCAAAGTCCCACTTTTGGCCTCAGCTTCACCCTAACCCTTTTTCTGAGGCAAGCCCAGTGGCGGCTCCTCCGCTAAGGTGGAGGAGCGTCGTCCCACTGCTTTTAAGCATTGTGTCTAAAGGAAAAATAAAATGATAATAACTCATTGTTATTATCATTTTATTGTTTCTAGCTGCTTCGCGGGCAGGGGGGCTACTTTGCTGTCAGAGCAGGGCAGGACAGGAGTGGGTTGCCACTCCAAGTGCACATGAATCCTTGGCCAGTCCTCTGGGGCCGGCCAGTCATGTGAACTTTGCATGTTCTCCACACAGGCTGCATTATAACCTGCATGGTGAACATTTCCAGGACCCCAGTCCCCGTCTGAGCGCCAAATCACGGCGCTCAGACCAATCACAATGCTGCAACGCAGCTTAGTGATTGGTCAGGGGGGCCTGGGTGTGCTTCCTAGTTCCTGTTCCTGCCTGAGTCCGACATAGGAGAGACTGAGCAGAGACGAGGGACGAGGTGATAAGGTAAGAATTTATTTAAAATAAAATCTTTTAACATTCCCCTTCCTCCTTACCCCCGCCGGCTCCGCCACCCCCAATCTGTGCCAAGCCATGCCCGGTGCACCACCCCGCACTCATGAAATTAGACCAGACAACTGACTCAGACATTCCCTTTGGGAATGGAAAATCTGCTGCGACAAGAACTTAAAAGAGTCAAATCCTGTTCTAAAGAAGCCATCTTGTGACAAAGCATGCAGTGACTGGTGTGCCTAACACATTTGAAGTACACAAAAAAAGTGATAAATGGAGTGTTTGAGTCAATCTGAGCCACTGGAAATGTCTTGGGCCGTGTGCCAGTCCATCATTATTTTGCACACTGTGCCACCTCGGGTTGGACCCCGCCATACGTCAAGCAGTCTTGTCCATGCTCCAATAGGTGCAGTCAGTCCGAACTGCCAGGCCAAGTCCTCCCCAAACTGGAATACAAGCAAAGCAAGACTTGTTTCCCCATTATTCAGCCTTATCAGTCAGGTGCAGCTGTGCAGCAGTGGTACAGCGTGCACAGGGCGCACACCTAGGCATACCCGTTCCACTTAAGGCTTTGCACTAAAGCATACTAAAACGTAATGGATGGAACGCTTGAATCAAGCCCATCCTCTGCTAATTACTCAGAGCCACATCCCTAGTGAAGTAGTGTGGCTCACTGGTTAGAGGCGGCAGACCCGAGAGCAGAGGACGGCCCGGGACCAGGGTTCGATTCCCGGCGCGGCAGGTTTCTGGACCAGGGTCAGCGGACTCGATAATTCTCTCGCCTCGGTGCCCACTCTGATCAGCGATCACACTCGGCAACTCTGGGCATTAGCTTGCCTCATCTTCACTAATGGCCCCACCAGACCGCCGGGGATGCCTGGTCTCACCCTGGAGATACCCATTAAGGGACCATCTCTCAGGGAAGCCAGGAAGGGTTTCGCAGCGGTCGAAGCGCCTTGGGACCCTACGGGTAAGTAGTGCGCTATATAAATGCCAATACACAGTTCGTCGTTGTTTTGTACACCCGGCCAGCTCAGGCTAGACTGAGTCCAAAGTTTTAACTGAGCAGCGTGTCTCCACTGATATCAGCCTGAATGCATGACCCTGATTCTCGGGATTGAAGGCATGCACAGCCCTTTCCATGATCTCCAGGATCTCACCCAAATGAGAAGGCAATTCACTTTGGGAACAGGAAGGTAAAATGACCATCAACCCTTTCAAATGACTTCAAAATCAGCTTAGAAGAAGGAGAAAATGCCATGAAGCCCCTGCCCCCAGTTATGGAAACCCAATTTCATAGCTTATAATTTGGCACATTGAAAAGTATTCCCTTTCCCCTCCCGCTATGTTACATGCTATGTCCATCCCATGTCAAAGCAGTCTCTGAGAAGCTGGGCAGGTCTGACCCTTTACTATTGAATAGTTTTGTTCCTACAATTCAGCATAGGCAAAAAAGACAATATGTATCCTTTCTGAAACCCTGACACCCGCTGAACTCCATTGCCCAAACAAGCGTGGAGGCGTCCCGTGACATGAAACTTGTTCACGGTGCACCTATCCTGTGATTTGAAACCGACCTCAACCCATCTTAAGATCCAGGCCCTAGGAGACTCGGGCCATGTCCTAGCATTTTTAGGTCGAGCCTGGACAGCGCATGCGCTGCTGTGATGCATGCAGTATTAGGGTATGCACCTGAGGCTCCGCCCATATTTTTCATTGGCTTATGTCATTGTCCTTCGTAAATGCTGGCTGATGATTCGTAAATAGGCTAGTTAGTTCCTCTTTAGTACTGCTTTGTCTTCATTTGTATCCTCCCATGAGGACTGGCCCTTTGACTTCAGTTGTTACGCGGTATGTGTGATTTAGTCTGTAGGCACTACTTTTTTTAATGAGTGTCTCTTTCTGCAGGGACGACATGCGCTGCTTCAGCTGATTTTGAAAGCAGCGTGCATGCTGTGCTTTAGCTTCAACAATGGTGGCCTGCTGACTGCTCAATATAATTCCTCCTCTCACAGCAGGGAGCCCACTTTCATATTATCAACACTGGCACCGGGCTTTAATCACCCATAACGTCCACTCTACCACCCCACGTAGTTTCTCTTCCACTTGGCACTGGGACCTCCTTTTCTTTTCAAACATGGGGGCCAGCGCGCACTGTCCGGTCATCGGAGCGGTATTCACCCCTCAGCGCCGGATCATTTTTGGGCAGGTTATGCAAAATGAGCCCCGCATTCCCTTGAGGGTACAGAACAGCCCCCTGCTATGCCTATTTTTCCACCACTCTCTTTCTGCTGCCTGTCTCGGAGCCCCCGGCAGGACGAAAGCTAAGCCTTCCTCGGGATCCAGTATTCATGGAAAAGAGCATGTCCGGCCAAGTAACGCCTGCCTTTCAAGCTCAGCTTTTCAACAAGCATTTGCAATGCAATTGGTCTTGCATTTATGCGAGTATAGCTGTTGTCATTGTTTTAAAAACCAAAATATAAATAAAAGGCACTGTCATTTACAATGCCAATTGCTCAAACTCGCGTAAATGCGAGACCTATTGCATTGCAAATGCTTGTCCCCCAAGCAGGCTGGTAATGCAGAGAGACATGATCTGCAGGTCCCAGCAGAATAACAGCCTGCCATGAGCAGGCTCAGGAGTGTGATGCTATCGAATGGAGCCCACGGCCTACTCACCAACAGAGGCCTAGATGTCTATTGACAATTTAATGACAAAAAGTCTGTCTATCTTGGAATTACTTAAAATGTTTCTTGTTGTTTATCCAGTGGTGGCTCGAGTTTCTACTCAATAATTTATTTTGGCCTTTGGGATTATTCAGCCATTTTACTATCAAAATGCCACCTTGACGCTTCCTGTTTTATTGTATGGGGAGTGTGTGGGCATAGTGGTGTTAATGGGCAGAGGAGCTATGCAGAGATCTGTGCAGGGCCGGCTTTAACACTGGTGGTGCCCTGTGCGACAATGGTTGATGGCGCCCCTCCCCCCCCAATGACCACCTTTGCCACGGATTCAGGCCTGGACAGGCACCGGGCAATCCCCTGGTGCGCCGCACGAGTGGGGGCCGGTTTTGGGCTCCTGGGGGCCGATTTTGTTACAGGGCCGATTTTGCAGCTCCCCGAGTGGGGAGGGGGGGCCGGCCGAGCACTTTGCCAGGGCCGGTTGTGGTTCCCAGTCCGGCCCTGCACGGATTCCCTCGCCACTGCCCTTTAACAGTGCCCCTCAGGTCTCCAAAACCACTGTCTCTCGGATTCATTTAGTTTTATAGCACCACTCATACCACTGTAAGATGTCAGAACACTTTACATCTCACACACACACAGTGCACAGAGACAATCATAGGTGTGCAAATCAGTGTATAGGACATGTTACATCAGACAGGACTTCAAGGTGTAGTGTAGGAGTGACATGTTAGAGGTCCTGGTAGGCAATATAGTATATATAGGAGTCCATGTTCTGGAAAAGCAAAAATTCAGAATTTAAAATGTAACACCATTGTTGGGGGTTTTCTTTATTAAGAAACATTGTTTTCTACCCAAATGAACCCTTTTGGGAAGATTAGGATAATGAGACTGGGCAAAAAAATATAGCTCGAACATAATACTTGCAGTTTACACACAACTGTTTGATGACAGTTAATAGCTCAATGTTCTATTTTACGATTTTGCCTCACAAACGACAAGCAACAGAAGGAGCTCTCTTGCAGAAACAGTAACCCACTGACCTATTTATAATTCATGCACTTTGTTAGCCGCATGGTACATATTCTTAGCAGCAGGAATTTTAACCCACTGCGCTACCTTTGGGTGAGTCGAAACTTCCGCTAGACAAACCTCCCTCTCTTTCCTGGAAGGCTTTAATCACTGGAGTTATTTTGATATTTTAATTGATGCCTGATAATTGCTGGAGGCAAGGAACGCGGTAGCAGGTGCTTTTTAAATGACAATATACTTGCAAAAATGACGCGCCCACCCCAAGTCAGCGCCCGGTGCGGTGGCACCGATCGCACCGCCCTAGAGCCGGCCCTGGATCTGTGTTGGGATAAAGCAGCGCGCATAGATGCCATGCGCAAAGCTTGCTTGTACGTATGGGGGAATTTGCGGAGTTCTGTTGTGGGGCAGAGGGCATGTGCAGCAGGTATTTTGTGTGAGGTTGGCACGTGCATGGGGTATTATTCTTGTGCAAATTGTATGAGCATGGAGGGCAGAGGTATAGAGATACATTTGTGTCTAAGGCACATGAAAAGAAGTGTGTTGGTTTACACCTACCAGGTGCATTTTTTTTTACAGATACAATGTGCAGGACCCTAACACGAGCGATGTAGACATACTGTACCCCAATCTCTAGTTTGGTTTTAAAAATAGCCATTGTGGGGTGCCATGCCCTCTCAGACACTTGTGCACTGGTGTCAGTGCACCTGTTGCACCATTGATAGGGAGGCCCCTGAGCATGCGCACACGGTCTAGTTGTTGCTGTTTAATGGGTATGCCCCGTATTACTGTGCTGTTTCGGACACTGAAAGGATATTCGCTGAGAGACGTTTTGTTCAGTGGTAAGGTACAGTTGGTGTGGAGCCAGTTGTCTTGGTGCGGGGCCTGGAGGCGGTGCTTACATTCAGCTAAATGTGTGTACAGAGAGTATTTGCAACGAGTTGTGTTGAAGTACCTCATCTTGTGCAGAGGGTTTTGTAAATTGAGAAATAGAAAAAGAGAGAACATAGCCTTCCAAGTGTAATCATTTTCATGAGGTGGGTCTCTGGCTCCATCTTGTGGTCACAGCTTCATCTCCTTCTAAGAGGTTGGCCCAACGGCTGAGAACTGTCCCAATAACATGGGCTTTAAAGCGATTAAGGGGCAGATGGGCAAAGCTTTTACCAGTGTCAGATTCTCCGATTGGGCAAATTAGAGGGTTTCAGACCAGCCACAATCTTCTTCAAGTGTGCTAAACATATTTTACGATTGAGAAAACCTTTTCAGAGTCGAAAAATGGGTTTAGAAATTATTAACGATTTATTATTTTGAAGGGGCGTGTTTTGGGTATCCCTTCCAAATACTGAATCGAACCCTATGTTTCAATGGCTTGAGGCTATTCAGGTTACAAACGTAAGTTTTCGAATCCCAAGTTGGTCTGGTAACTCGTCTGTTCAGTGGCGATGCTAAGGGTCGGGGGTGGCGCAGCAAGGGGTGGAGAGTTTAAAACAAAAATCACTTACCTGGTTACGGCCACTGCCTCTCCGCTGTCCTCTCTTCCTCCTGGCTTCCGGAAGCAGGAAGCTCCTAGCTTCGCCATGGCCAATCACAACACTGCTGTCACAAGCAGGACAACAGCGTCTGATCGGTCTGAGCAGCCTGTTTGGCCGCTCAGGCAGTACCTGGGAGCCTTCGGACAGCCCTCCACCCAGCTGGGCAACACTGCCAGTAGAAACATGCTAAGTGCGCATGACGGTTGGTCGTCTTAAGACAGTTGGACAAACGTCAATGCGCACGCAGTAATGCCTATACCACTCCTCCTATGAACCAGCCCAGCCTTGCTCCAACCTGGCTCTGTGGCGAAAAATGAAATGGCAATACCAATGTGTTATTATCGTTTTATTTTTCCTTGTAGCACTGCTCTAGAGCAGTGTGGTAACGCCTCTCCGCCCTAGCGGAGGAGCTGCCACTGAGAGAGAAAGGGGTTCTTTTTGGACTCCTTTCCTTGAGGGAATCCAGATAATAATTTCAGGGTGGGTGGGTGGGCAGTGACTATTGACATTTTCTCTTTAAAAGTTGCCCCGTTCCCTTTAAGGAAATTGGGTTGCTTTAAAAAAAAAAAGAAAAACAACTTTTCAATTTTGAAATGCAATCAAAAAGATAGAAGATTGCTGTCCGTTGCAGGCCACCATCCCTGTGATGTCAATCATAAGGATGTCATAAATTGCAACTTGCATAAGTAATATTTTCTAAGCAGGTCATTCTCCGAACTTTTTAAGAAGTCGTATTTTGCAAATCGACCTATAAAAACACAGGTTGCTCGAAAAAATAGATGCCATTCACAACAAGTTGGGTCCTAATTTGTGACCTCTTTTTGCGACCAGTAACTGGTCGGAAGGGTCGTAAATCATATAACCTGGACAGTGGTGGCATGGGATACACAAATGAAAGCGAACAGTGATACCACTTGGGAAAGGAATGCGAGAGCTGTTATGGCTGCACCAGGCTCTGATCAAGGATTCATTGACCTGCCCTCAAGACATGAGAGGCAGTGTGCACGGAGTCAAGGCACTGTTCTTATGGCTGTTTACACAGGGGAAGCCGGAAGCTACAGCAAAGGTCAGCACTACTTGTAGTGTCTTGCCCCCAAGAACTCAGGCAGACACAATGAGGTATCGGTATGACCTTCTTTATTGCAGCGCCCTTCTTCCTCCTATCCCCACAGCTAACTGACCAGCTGCCCTTTGGGCTCCCAGCTCCTCCCTTTCCGCCCGCCCTCATCCCTCACTCGGGTCGGTCCTAGTGCCTGTCAAGTTGGTCACTGGGCATCGACATCATTACATCTCCCCCCTCTGTGAATAAACAAAACGAAAAGGACAACAAAAAAAATACAATAGACACCACGGCAAACAACAAATTGTTCTTCCTTTAGAATTGTTCAATGAAGCGATATTGCTTCGTGATCACGTGCCTGGGGCGTGACTGGAGGTTGGCACTGTCACTCTTATTCTCATCGGTAGTTTCCATCAGTAACTGACTGTCAGTCGGCAGTGTCTCTGGGTCACTTGGCTCCAGTTTCGGTTCAGTCAGTAGCTCTTTGACCTTTGGTTCGCACTTCTTGAAGTACGTCACATTCCTAGTAAGTCTTTTCCCGTCAGTTTCCGCAGTGATCATAGTTCCTTTTTGTTGTATTACTTTGAGTGGAACCTCATGATATTGGCAATCAGTCTTTCGGTGCTGCTCTTGTCGTGCCAGCACCCAGTCCCCTTCTTGTATTTGAGAGGTAGTGGCATGACGCCGTTCATCGGTGTAGTCTTTCATTCTTTCCTTCTTCATCTTGTCTCTGGCTGCGATCTCCTCATGATCAGAGTTGGAGTACAGTTCGTGCGTTGCCATACTCATCATTGGTATCCTGGTGCGCACTGGGCGTCCTAGCATGAGAGTGGCAGGACATTTGCCTGTGGTGGAATGAGGCGTATTTCGGTATGCCCGCAACACCTCGTCGAGTGCTGTCTGAAGGCTCTTTCCGGTGAGTTCCGCTTGCTGGATAGTCTTTTTGATCGTGGCCATGAAGCGTTCGATCATTGCGTTGGCTTGTGGCCATAGTGGTGTGATTTTGCGGTGTGTGAAGTTGAGGTGTTGAGCAAACTCAGCAAAGTCGTGGCTATTGAATGGAGGCCCATTGTCTGACTTCACCACTAAGGGGATGCCCCATGTGGCAAAGACCTCATCTAGGATCGGTATGACACACGATGCTCTCGTGGATGTGCACAGCTGTGCGATGGGGAATCTGGAGTACTCGTTCATGATGGCCAGGACGTATTGGCCCGATTTCATTGGCCCAAAGAAGTCAATGGCAATGTGTTGCCAGACACCCTCCGGTAGTGGAGACATTTGAAGTGGTGCAGGGGGATCCGGACGACTCACCAGTTGGCATTGCGGACAGTCTTTCAAGGTCGTCTCCACCATCAGGTCTAGTGTTGGGAACCAGACTCTTTCACGGAGTGCTCTTTTTGTGGCTACTATGCCCCGGTGTCCCTCATGTGCTAGGTTGATGACCCCTTGTCTGAGTTGTCTGGGGATCACTATTCTGGTGTCCCGTAGGATGAGACCATTCGTTGCTTTCGACAGTTCATCGTGAATATGTTTAAATGCCGCCATTTCTTGGTTGTTTTGTCCATTGCTTGGTGGGTGTCTCCAGCCGTTAGTTTGGATCAACCGTTTCACCTCTTGCAGGGTGGTATCTGTTTGCGTCGCTTCGCAGATGGCCTCTAGTGGAACAGCTGGAGGCCTTGCTTGGTTCACCACAAAGTGAATGTATTCATCAGCGATTGATTGTTCTGATTTGTCTGATCTCATGGGGTGTCGGGACATGTAGTCTGCAGGGTTTGCATCTTTTCCTGGCTTGTGGATTATGGTATAGGTGTACTCTTGGAGTCTTAGGCCCCATCGTTCTATTCTTGGTGGCATTTTTGCTCGCGGATTTCCAAATATTGTGATCAGAGCTTGATGGTCAGTTATCAGTGTGAAGTGCTTTCCAAAAATGAAAATGTGGAAGTGTTCACACGCCCAGACAACAGCCAGGCTTTCCTTTTCTGGCTGTGAGTATGCCCTTTCTGTGTCCGTCAGGCTTCTACTGGCATATGCTACTATGTGATGTTGGTCTCCTTCTCTATCATATTGCGCAAGGATGGCTCCTAGTCCTACAGGACTGGCATCTACTGTTATTTCCGTCTTTCTTTTTGGACTGAAGTATACCAGGTTCTTTGCCGATTCTACAGTTCTCTTGATCTCTCGAAATGCCCTTCACACTGAGTGGACCACTGAAAGGACTGTCCTTGTTTCGTGAGCATCCTCAGCGGGTAACTAAGTGTGGCGTAGTCAGGTATATATCTGGAGCAGTAGCTGGCCATTCCTAGGAACGATCGTACATCACCTACGTCTTCCGGGCTTGGTGTATCATTTAGCACTGCTACCTTTTCTGGGTCTGGTTTCATGCCACTTCCAGAGAATAGGTGTCCGAAAAATTTAGTGTTGGTTTGTGAAGTTCACACTTATCCTTGTTGAGTGTCAGGTTCGCGTCCATCAATGCTTGACAGACTTGATCCAGTGCTTTGTTATGTTTCTCAGTCGTTGCTCCATAGACAAGGATGTCATCGCTGTAATTTAGGACCTGTGGGATGTGGTGTATTGTTCTCCTGATGGCCTCTTGGAATATCTCCGCTGCGGATGACACTCCAAAGCTTAGTCTTTTATATCTGAATAGTCCAAGCTGTGTCGAGAATGTTGGGATGTATCTCGACCTTTCGTGCAGTTCTAGCTGATGGTACCCTTTGTTGAGATCCAGCTTTGAGAAAATCTTGGCTCCATTGAGGGAAGTGATCATGTCACTGATGTGAGGGCCTGGATGTCTCTCTCTCTCTCTATTGCCGTGTTGGGCGCCCTCATGTCTACACACAGACGGACTCGGTCAGTTTCTCCTTTCTTTGGGACCACCACGACTGGGGAGGCCCATGGAGTTGGTCCATCAGTTCTCTCGATGATGTCGGCTTCCAGTAGGTCCTGGAGTTCCTTCTCCACGGCTTCTTGCAGGTGGAACAGGATTTTTCGGTGGTGTTGCGCCACAGGAGTGATTTGTTCATCTATGTGCAATTTTATTTGGCAGTTCTTCATCTTTCCCAGGCCTTGAAAAAGTTTGGGGAACTTCTTGATGAGTGTTGGTTTGTCGGTGACTCTGAATAGGATGTTCACTAATTTCAGTCGCTCAGCAGTGGCTAGGCTCAGGAGGCAGTCGGCTTCAGGCCCCTCGATGACATGGATGTATGCTGGTATTGTCCGATCTTCATATGACTGTTCGGTCTCGAACTTTCCAAGGCATGTGAGTGGCTCCTTGGCCATCCACGTATACACTTGTACGTGGGCGTCAACTAGCTTTGGTGGTGGTTTCATAATAATAATAATAATAATAATAATAATACTGATATTTATAAAGCGCGAACAGCTACCTCACAAGGAGGTGTCCCGGCGCTAAAAATGCAGAACTTGTTTAAGAGGAAAGCACAAAAAAGGAGGGAGAGTGCTTATCTATTCTGGGCAAAGAGCCAAGTCTTTAGTAGCTTCTTGAAACTAGATTCTGTAGAGGCAGCTTGGATGGTAGTAGGCTGGGCATTCCAAAGTAAGGCCGTGCCAACAGAGAAGGACCTGTCTCCAAGTCAAGCTTTTTTGGCGCGTGGAACAAGGAGCTGAAGTCGAGAATTGGAGCGCAGGGACCTCTCCTGGTGATATCTGGGAAATCTGAGTTTTAAATAGTTGGGACAGGACCCCTTCAGTGCTCTAAACGCCAAGGTTAGAGCTTTGAACTTTATTCTACAAGCCACAGGGAGCCAGTGCAGATCGTGTAGATGCGGAGAGACATGCTGTCTGAAAGGGATGTGTTTTAGCAGTCTCGCAGCCGCATTCTGCACGATCTGCAGGTGATGTACCAGGTATTTGGGTAGGCCGAAATATAGGCCATTTGCGTAGTCCAATCTAGATGTAACTGTTGCGTGGACCACCATTTTTCGGCAGTCTGCTGGCAAAAGAGCAAGGAACTTTCGAAGGTTCCTAAGTTTGAAAAGACAGCCAGTTGTGACCTGTTGTATGTGTGACGAAAAAGAGAAACCCTCGTCCCAACCTACGCCTAAATTCTTCGCATGGGTGCAGGGTAAAGGGGCTGGACCCATTCAGGAGGCCACCACAGGTCCGAGGGGAGGTGATTGTGTTTGCCAAAAAAGACAACATCCGTTTTGCCAGCGTTCAACTTTAATTTGTTGGAATTCATCCAGCTAGCAATATCCCGAAGACAGGCCCTCAAATTGCTGAAGGCTGCCTCAGATATGTCAGAGAAGGGGAAGACTAATTGCGTATCATCTGCATACGAAATCGCCTTGACTCCCCATTTTGAGATCAGGGTAAAGAGAGGGGCTAAATAGACATTAAAAAGTAGTGGGCTGAGCGCCGACCCCTGAGGGACGCCACATCTAAGGTGTTTTGGTTTTGAGGTGAAGGTGCCCAGCACTACTTTCTGGGAGCGATCTGTTAGATAAGATTGTAACCAGCTCAATGCTTTGTCTTTCAGACCTATATTCTTCAGCCGTGACAGCAGGCTGCCGTGATCTACCGTATCAAATGCGGCTGATAGTTCCAGGAGCACCAGCATGGCTGATGCTCCTGAATCTAAAGACCACCTGATTGACTCAGCCACCTCAATAAGGGCTGTCTCGGTGCTGAAGCCCGATCTGAACCTGACTGAGTTTCATGCAAAATCTCTTTGTCCTCAATGAATCTATTCAGATGACGTTGTATCAATTTTACAAGCATTTTTCCGGGGGCTGCTAGAAGGGAGATTGGGCGGAGATTACTTAAATCATCCAAGGTGCCGTTTGGCTTCTTTTTCAGGGGAAGGAGTGTGGCGTGTTTCCAACACTCAGGGAATATGCCTGATGCAATGGAAGTATTCCAGATGTGTAGGAGTGGTATAGCAATCGCCTCCGACATCATCGACCAAAGCTTAGGCGGGCAGGGGTCATCAGGGGCCCCTGCTTTGCATTTTCTTACTTCCATCAGGGCCTCAGCAAAGGAGATAGGGTGGAATTGAGTTAGGGAGGGGGAAGGCAGCACAGTATCAGAAATGTCCGTCATTACTGTGGGCTCAGAGCTAATGAAGGAAGCATAAACCTTCTCAATTTTATTATCAAAAAAGTCTGAAATCTCCTCACAGAGTTTCTCCGACGGAGTGACTTCGGTCTCAATAGCCGTCGGTTTGAAAAAAGATTGGACAATCTTGAAAACTTTTTTGCTAGATTGCTCCGCAAGCTGAATGTAAGAAGCAAAGAAAGCTTTTTTTGCTTTCCTTGTAGCTTGGTGAAGACCACGGAGGGCTTCTTTATAGCAAGTTTTTGCTGAGTCGCAATAGTTTGCCTGCCATAGTCGTTCAAACCTTTTACAGTTGCTTTTTATTTCCCTCAACTCAGTAGAGAACCATGGGGCAGAGGGGGATTCCCTGCGTGATGTAGCGACTGTTGCAGGGGCTATGCTATCCACCGTATTACCTATCCAGCAATTCAGCGCTGCTGCATCAATGTTTGCGTCCAAAGACAGAGCTAAGGGGATAGCTGCGAGAGCGGAGCAGAGGTAGTGTGGTGATATATTGTCCCATTTTCTGCGAACATTTGAACGTCTCCCCTTTGTTCGATGCTGGTGAGGGAGGGAGAACAAGAAAGGGATAAGAAAGTGTCCGTCCATAGTAATGCGTTGGTATTCCGTCACTGGTAGATAGTTTAGCATTGCTCCACTGTCTAGCACAAATTGAGCGGGGTGAGAGCTGATGTCTAGGCGTTGGTATTCTTTTAGCTGATCAAGGTCAGCTACACGGTAAAGGTACTCCTTTCGAACTCGGGGGGGGGGGGGCGGGTGATGGTGATCGAGATTCCCTTGATGACGATCGCCGAGATTGGCATGTTCTGCAAGAGCGGCTGCTAGACTGTGACGATCCAGAGGATGAGTCTCGTCTGTCCCGGACTGCTCTGACATGATGATGACTGTTTGATGGTGGGCGTCGTCGGTGTCTTTCCCCGTGGTCACTCTTCGGTACTGCCCCACACATGCTTTCGAAGTGGTTGTCCCTGCCACATTTTCGGCATCGTTGTCCTAGCGCTGGGCAGGCATCTACATGCGGGAAGTCATATCCGCATTGGTAGCACTTAAGTTGTCTGTCTGATCGTCCCTTCATATGACTCGTGTCTTTGTTTCCTTTGTTTGACTGGTGGTGATGTCTCTTTGATCTGGAAGAACGAGTTCGTGGTGGAGACCATCTGTGTTCTTGTCGCGATTGTACCCTGAAGACTTGTTCCCGTCTCTCACTTTTCCCGGTCTCCATTTTCTTTGCGTGTTCGTCTGCTTGTTCATCCACTCTTGTCATCTCCTCGATCTCTTCCAACGTGTAGCTTCTCTTTAGTAGCTTGCGTCTTAGCGGCTCGGAGAGACAACCTTCTATCACTCTTAGTCGCAGTGCGTCCTCAGTTGAGAACTTGTCAAAGTCGCAGTGTTTTGCCAATCGTTTCAGACGTGTTACAAATGCCCCCATTTGTTCACCTCTTTCTTGTGTGGCCAGGTTGAAGGTGTATCGCTCAAAGTCGATGTTCCTTTTGTGTAGGAACTTGCTGTCCAGTGCTTCACGTACTTTGGTGTAGGAGTCAGAGGAGTCTGCTGGTAGGTCTTTTATGAGTCGTCCACCTTCTCTGCCAATCAGGTTCTTGAGGAAAAGCAGTGTTTCTTTAAGGTCTGACACCTTGGATGCTTGCATGAAATCCTCAAAATCCTCTATCCATTCTTGCCATCGGAGGCCCTTGCTCCTGCCGGATTCAATGACAAGTGGTTCGGGGCGGCGCAGGAGAGATGCTCTCATTATGCTCTCGGGAGATGAGTCAGGCATTGTGCGCTTGTGGTTCTGTAGTCCTAATTTACTTTCTGTTTGCTGCTTTTTGTTGCACTCGCCAGTGCTTGTTTGTTATTTGTCGCACTCAGCCAGTGCTTGTTTGCAGTCTTTGTTGCACTCGCCAGTCCTTGTTTGCAGTCTTTGTTGCACTCGCCAGGGCTTGTTTGCAGTTTTTTGTTGCACTCGCCAGTGCATGTTTGTTATGGGTTGCACTCGCCAGTGCTTGTTTGCAGTCTCTGTTGCACTCGCCAGTGCTTGTTTGTTATGTGTTGCACTCGCCAGTGCTTGTTTGCAGTCTTTGTTGCACTCGCCAGTGCTTGTTTGTTGCTTGTCAGTGCTTGTTTGCAGTTTCAGGCTCTTTGCCTGACTTCAAAATGGCCGCCGATGATTCCTCGCAGGGGATTGATCAATATTGCCTGACTTCAAAATGGCCGCTGGGAATCTCGTTTTCAGAGAGATTTCAGTTGTTTCTGCTCGTTTCTTCGACCGGAGCCACTCATTCACTCGGCGCTTCGATTTTCCACTCACCACTTGTCGTTTTCAGCCGTGATCTACCGCCAGAGTCACTGCTGCAGGTGAGGTTCCTTTTCTTAGTCTTTTACCGCCGGAGTGGCCTCCCGGTTGGTTCTTTCTGGTTATTTGCTCGAGCCTCACGCGTGGGGCGAGCTTGGCTTCTTCTGCCGCCGGGTGGGCTCCGGTGGGCACTTTCGCTCGAGCCTCACACGTGGGGCGAGCTTGGCTTCTTCTGCCGCCGGGTGGGCTCCGGTGGGCACTTATACAGCGTGCTCAAGCCTCCAGACGTGGGGGCGAGCTCCGCTCTGTCCGCCGCCGAGGTGGGCACTCGGTGGGGTTTTTTCCGCAGCGCACTCAAGCCTCCAAACGTGGGGCGAGCTCCGGACCAATCGGTCGCCGGTTGCTGCTGTAGCTCTTTGCACGCGCACGGTCCAGTACCTTCGTCGCCAGTTGTAGTGTCTTGCCCCCAAGAACTCAGGCAGACACAATGAGGTATCGGTATGACCTTCTTTATTGCAGCGTCCTTCTTCCTCCTATCCCCACAGCTAACTGACCAGCTGCCCCTTGGGCTCCCAGCTCCTCCCTTTCCGCCCGCCCTCATCCCTCACTCGGGCCGGTCCTAGTGCCTGTCCAGTTGGTCACTGGGCATCGACATCATTACACTACTGTGTGTTTTAAATTCCAAGCTGGGAGATCAAAGACAGTGAGCTGCAGAAAGGACATTGCTAAAACGAACTAGGCAATGTATTTGTTTTATTTTTTAACTATATTAACATAGTATTACGGCAAGTAATGTTTTACAACATCACAGTATAGAAGGCATTAGAAGTTTTAAGTGGCTACATCGAGATCGTGGTTAGATTTGATGGATGTTAAACGAAACCCGACTACATACATTTATCATATATTCACTGCCACCGATTTCAGAAGTGTGGTCAGTCCTGGTCCTTTCCGGAGAAAATTGATTTTATCACATCGCCCCCATTTTAACTATTGTTCTATGCTACCTTACTGAATGTGTTACTGTTAACGACAGTCAAACCATTTGGTCAGCTGGTCCATTCAGCCAAAAAGATATAAATCTCTGATGAGTTCTGGGAGCATCACCTGAAGACAAGGAAAGAATGCTGCAGCCAGAGCCGGATTGGTCATTGAATTCATGGGCATTTCTCTGGGGAACTTGTGCTGATTGAGGCCTGTTCTGAAAGTGCAGGCCCCTGCTGGCACCTCTGCCACTTTCTCCAGGCCTCCTAAGTTATTTGCAGTAGACACCGCAGAGATTTTAGGAGAGAAAGAGAGACCGGGAGGAGGAGGAGAGAAGAGAGGAAAGAGATTAAATGGATGGAAGGAAGGAGAGAGAAAGCAATAGAGCAAGGGGAAGAAGGAATTGCAGTAGGCCAGGATTACACTCACTGCTGTCTTACAGTGCTTGTAAATATGTGTTATTTACTAATAGTATTTGAATATAGGTGCAGGGCTGATGCTGTCTTTACCTACTTTTCTCTATTATCATGTGCCCTCCCCCCACGGGTGGCCTTTGCTCAGAGAGAGCCCTGGGTGTAATCAAATTTGGCGCTTTTGGACGCCCACTTTTTTCGCAGAAAAATACGTTCCACCAACCTTCCTGTACAAATGTCTACACATAGAAAGCCGCAGCGAGATCTGCAAAGATGTTCGAGAATTAAGTTGATTTGCCACAAAACAAACATCATCTGCTGCATAATCTGCACAGTTCAACAAAAAATAAATGTTTCTAACTCATTCATATCAAAAGCTACTTAATGCATGGGGACCTCTGCAGTGAAGGGCCCTTTGCAGAGTTTGACTGGTCATCTTTCAGTTGTTTGGCTGTTACCCTGGTTCTAATGAGGTGGAATCTTTGCCCAGACAGTACTTCCATGTGTGAAAATTACAAATTATTGAAGTAAAACTATCACATATTGTGCTTCAGTCCATTGCTCATTTGCTTTCTCTTGCTGCATAATCTGGCCACATAAATTCACCCTTCCCTGCGGCATAAATCCAGCCGCCCTGCACATAAGTGACCGTTGCTCTCCGCTGAGAGGCCAAGGATTGGATATGCACTTAGTATCAACACCTTTATCACCAACTGACATGCTCTGTGAGAAACTCCCACTTCTTTCAAGCTGCCAATTGTTTACATTTATTGTGGAGAAACCAAACTGCATTTTTGCCTGCATGTAGGTTTTCATGTTGCACTTGAATGCCTTTAATACCAGCTATTACTGCTCAGATTTTGCTCTCCCAACATGGGAAGGATGAAAAGCCAAATCTGCTTTGCCAGGATTCAAACTTGTCATCTGCAGTGCGTTGAATATTTCACATGGTGCTTTCAACTTGCTGTGCCATCTACACATTCCCCTCAGCTGCTGACAACTAGAATAACTGTAAACCTAATGACTGTGTGTTCAAATATTAATACAGCCTATCAACTAATAAACTGTGTCGGGCAATTTGGCCCTGCAACGGTACATAGAGGGCTCAGGCCCCGTTCAGCCCTCCTTCATGAATAAAAATGAGCTCTCCTGAATGATTCATCAGCTCAACAGCAGCAGAGCTAATGCTTTGACTTTTAAGAGGGCTCCATACATGTACTTCACTCTGACACAACATGCTGCACATATCCAAGTCTGCCCGGCTGCTCCTATAAGGACCCGCACTCTCCTTTGCACCCAGAGCTCCAGTTCTCAAGAGGAGAAATTGTAGATGTGCCGCTACTGAGTAGCTGTGAGTACCGACCCCTTTAAGGCACTGTCCCTGGCTGATAGGGTAAACAAAGATAGAAAAGCCATGTTAAAAATGACTACAGGCTAGTTTCAATAATATTCTAGCTCAATATAATTCTCAGATCCTGTTCCAACCCCTTACCAATGATCTTGAAAAACACTGGCGGTGGGCCCAAGTGTCATTATAGAAGCAAGAAGGAGATGCAGAAATAAAGGTCTTTTCTCTGAAGGTTGGAGGCCCTGTTTCTGCCGAGTCCTGCAGAGGTGGGGGGTGGGGCAGGTGTGCGCTACAGCAGGATAGCCCGAGAGGGAAAGCTACTATGTTTGTTGTTCCCTGCAGGGATAAATAGGCGAGATTATAGTAAGTGGAAAAGAAAAGTCTACCTAGCCTGCGGATCCCGTACAGTTCATGTGAGCTATGCGCAAGCACAGAGACAGCCACTTCACACACCACCATTTGTCTGTGCCTCAGCATCAGACTTCAAAGGCTGCAGCTCCCCCATCCCCCACGTGCACAACGCACACCACCATTTGTCTGAGCCTTGGCATCAGACTTTAACCCCTTCGATGTGCGTGACAAGGCCAGCTCGTCATGGGCGTTACCTGCGCTGCGCGTGTGACGAGCTGACCTTGTCACGTAACGCAGGATTTTCGAAATCGCAGCGCTCAGCGGGAAAACCGCTAGCGCGCATGTGGTTAAAGGAATGCGCTCCCGCTCCCCCGCCACCCGCCACAGCAATGCAGAGAGCTTGTTTTTTTTTTGCATCCATTTCGCGGAGAAGCCGTGTTCTGTTCGGCATTCTCTGCACCTTTTTCTGGACGAAAGTGAAAGCCTACCGTGCTTGTTTACAGTAGCCTTGCTCCTCAAATGCTGTTGCTGTGTTGCCATCTCTCTATGGACACTCAGCTTGAAAAGACTCAACTTGCTAGCTGCAATGCTACATCTGCTATGCTTTGCCTCTAGACACGTTGATCCCTCGCAGACTGTGCTGACTCTGCCCCTCCTGATTCTGAAACTGACCAACGCAGTCACCACGCAGTCTCTTGTCTCTGTCTTATGATGTCTGCCTTGCCACCATTTACTTCGGACCCTCACCTTCACACCTCCTCACCCTCACACACTATCATTCTCACACACCCTCACACACCCTCACTCACCCTCACACCTGCACCTACCCTCACACAACCTCACTCAACCTCACACCCTCACCATCACACCCACACCCACACCCCCTCACACTCACAACCCTCTCACCCTCTCTCACCCTCACACACCCTCACCCTCACACCCTCACCCACCCTCACTCACCCTCATACCCTCACCCCCTATCAACCCTCTCACCCTCACCCCCTCACCCTCCCTCACACCCCCTCACCCTCACACCCCTTACCCTCAGACCCCTCACCCTCACACCCCATCACCCTCACACCCCCTCACCCTCACACCCCCTCACCTCTCACTCTCACACCCCCTCACTCACCCTTACACCCTCACCCTCACACACCCTCACACCCCTCACCCTCACACCCCCTCACCCTCACACCCCTTACCCTCACACACCCTCACACCCCTTACCCTCACACACCCTCACACACACTCACCCTCACACACCCTCACCCTCTCTACCACAGCATCACTGAATGCCACAGCATCACTCGTTCGCCATCACATCATCACTTAGCGCCACCACAGCATCAATCTGTGCAACCATTCAACAACACCTGGTTCAAATATGTTCTCTCAATGTTTCAAGCTTTATTACAAATGTAACAAAAAGTTGTTATTATTTCACTTCTGTTCTTGGATTTTTGTCACAATAAAATACACTGAACATAATCTTCACAAAAGTTATTTACAAAACTTTAAGCTATTGCCATTATAAATTAGAATAACTTTTATTTAAGTATTAATTATTGAAAAAAAATTAAAAGCCATTGTTATTTGTAATATCAATACATGTTAGTCACGTAAATACAACACATATTGCATTACAAATGCTATTGGTGTCACATTTGCGAAAGGTATAACTATTGGCATAGTAAATGACAAAGCTAATAATTTCGCTATTTTCAAAAACAAAAAATAAATAAAAAATTTGTCATTTACAATACCAATAGCTCAAACTTTCCTAATGCGAGACCTATAGGATTGCAAATGCTTGTTGTTAGTGGCGACCGCCACTGGATTTCCCTTCGCTCCACACCACAGCTGTATTGATTTCATTGGTAATGAAACACGCCACACTGTGCGAGGTCTCTCTGATAATGACCAAATAAACTTGCACACATTATATTAACTTTGTGCACACTTTCAGTTATTCAGTGTGGGCTACACCAGCTGGGCACCTGTGTGCCCCTGGGAAAGCAGACGAGCCAGGCTTGGGCCTATCCTGCCCACGCCAAAGGCCAGCCCTGCCTCCCCTCGAACTCGGGGTGAATAATTTTGGAGAAACAAGACAAATTATTTGTAGAGGTTTGTTTGAAGATGGTTTTCTTTATTTTTGCCTGATAGTGTGAGAACAATTGTGAATGTGTAGTGTTAGTGACTCAATTTGTGAATGTGGGATGTTGATAGAACCAGTGCGAATAGATTTATTTTTTTGTACGTTTTACAGACTAAAATAGAGCACAAGAATAACTATTTCAAAATTTCCCTTCGCAAATTTTGTGAACTTTCAAATTCCACAATTATTACAAGGGTTGTGAAGATGTGCAAAACTTGTGAAGAACGAAATCTCACAAGTAGTTTTTGCCAGAGGAAATCCCTGCAAAATCCATGTTTAGTGATAGAACTCAATTATATGGAATGTTTTGTTGTAAAAAGTCTTCCTCAAAAAGTTTTTTGCGAGGATTTTGCTTCCTCAGCCAAATTATTGCACATTAGACAAAGTTTTAATTCCTTGAGAATTGCAGTTTGTCAACATCGCTACACATTGCAGGCATTGATTAAAATGCACATACCCCCATTCAAACTAGTTAAAGTGAGAGTGAGTGTTAGATGTAAGTAGGCAATACATTTTACATGCATCTTACTTTTATTTCGATTGTGTGATTTTGTTACTTTCCAATTTGAAGTGTTTTAGGAATCAGATTGTATCAATGGCATAGTGCAAAGATCACCAGTGATGGCTCCTCCGCTAAGGTAAAGGAGTGTCACCCCAATGCTCACTGAGGGAGAAATAAAAATGGAAAAATAAAATTATAATAACTTAACGTTATCATAATCTTATTTAAACATACTGGCTCTGTTATTTGGGGGCTGGGCTGTTTAGAGTCTGGGGGAGGAGTGGTGGCACCCTCTTAAGTGAGCATGAATGTTTGGCTGGCCATCTGGGGCCGGCCAAACATTCATGAACACTTTGCAACCCTACCCACTTTGGGCATTTTCAAGATGGTGAACACACTAAACTCGGGCTCTGTGTGGGGGGAGTGAATTATGGTAATCCCAGTGTCCTCCCACATCTAACACTAAAATCCACTTTGAGGCAGCCACTGTAGCCACAATAAATCCAGAGACAGAAGTCTGGTAGAACAAAAGTAAGGATTTCCAGCCACAAGACAGTAGTACACAAAAATAGTTTGGGCATCCTTCTTCCCTTCTTTTCAATTGCACTCCCAGTGTTAGATGTAAAACCTAGGCACATAAGTCTGGCAGAAGAAAGGTAGAGATTTCCAGCAAGTAGACAGAGTCTACACAAGAATTGTTTTGGCATCCCGTTTCCTTCAAGCAGAATTTGACACTGTAATGTCAAAAAGGACGCTCACACCCCCACCTTTCATATTTGGCAATGTTCAGAGGAGTCCAGGTCAGCCTATTGTTTGCTCCTGGGAAGCCTTATTCACCTCTATCAAAATGCTAATTACTGGCTAGCAGAAGTGGTGGAGCAAATGCAAATTTAGTATCCCGGAACTTCAGACAGGGAAAAGGTAACTTTCTAAAAGTTAATTTTCCTTAATAGTTATTAGATATCTGACTTCCCCATTGATGTGGCTTTTTAATAACTTACCTGAGACTCACTTTGCTCTTGTACATGTTCCTCTCTGGACCACCTTGGAGTATGTTTTCCATTTGTAGCAGTAGCCACCTCCAAAGCTAAACAATGTGTAGCTACCTCTGATGCAGGCTTGCAGGCAGGTCGCTCCCCACGCCACCACACGGCGGCCAGCTGCCTCGGGCCTGCTCCCTGCCGCCTGCCTGTTTTGCTGCCATTTCCCATGCCTTCGCGCCGCTGCGCCCCTGCGGCCCTGCCCCCCTGATCCCCATTGGCCACTCCACTCCCGCCTCCCAGCTACTCCTCCCTCCCTATCCCCCTCATAAGGAGGCTGCGCAGTAGCGTAGGAGCGACCTCTGACCCTGCTCGCTCCCCACGCCACCACACAGCCGCCAGCTGCCTCGGGCCTGCTCTCTGCCGCCCGCCTGTTTTGCCGCCGTTTGCCACTCCTTCCTGCCGCTGCGCCCATGCGGCCCCATCCCCTCCTCCCTATTGGCCACCCCACTCCCGCCTCTCAGCTACTCCTCCCTCCCTATCCCCCTCTTATGGAGGCCGTGCAGCAGACGCACGCAGCGGGCGTGCCGCTGAAACGCTGAAGGCGTGTCAAAGGCAAGCCCATCTGCGCCCATCTGCGCCTGGACCGCGCCCAGTGCCGGAACCCCTGGACTCCGCGAACGCCACAACACCAGACCCCGCTATGACGCCAGCACCTTCCACGCATTCAACACCGGCCAAAACCACACCTTTTTCCAAGCTGCCCCGAAACTGACTCACGGACCTTTCTCCTGCCACACCTGCAGCTTCACCTGCGACAGAACCACCAAACCTCCAAGGACTGGACCCAACCACCTCCGCTGCATACTCCTCAACACCCGCTCCGCACGCAAACACGCCGTCGAGCTCTGGGATCTGCTCGACACCTCCGCCCCAGACGTGGCCTTCCTGACAGAGACCTGGTGGAACGACTACTCGGCGCCCGACATCGCCATAGCCATCCCGGACGGCTACAAGATCACCCGCAGGGATCGCGCCAAGGGAACCGGAGGAGGAATAGCCATCGTCCACAAGTTCACTCTCAAGGTCGCCACCCACGCAGACGACACCCGCAACACCGCCGAACACCTGCACTACCGGATCCACACCGACCCCAACACCACCCTCAGAGGAACACTCATCTACAGATCCCCCGGACCCTGAGCTCAATTCAGCGACTCCATCGCCGACCTCGCCAGCACCCTCGCACTCGCCTCCACGGACTACATCCTCCTTGGGGACCTGAATTTCCAGCTCGAGAACAACAACAACGCCAACTCCGCCACCCTGATCAACAACCTTGCCAACCTCGGCCTCAGACAACTCGTCACCGCACCCACCCACGCCGCTGGCCGCACGCTGGACCCCGTCTTCTCCACAGGCACCCACATCGCTTTCGACGACACCACCGAACTCCACTGGACCGACCAGCGCTGCATCCATTTCACTTTCAATAAAACAACCACGCACCACCGCACCCAACAGTTACCTCGCCTTGCAGCTGATCACCACCCTCACCCAAAACCCACCCACCGACCTCACCAACCCAGACACCGCAGCTCGCAACCTCTGACAGTGGTTCGAAGACTGCGCCAACACCCTCGCCCCACTCAAGAAACCCTCCAGAACCACGCCAGCAAGAGAGCCACCTGGTTCACCAACGAGCTGCAGACCTCCAAACGCGCATGCCGGAAACTGGAGAAGATATGGCTCCACGAACACACACCGGACAACCACGCAGCCCACAAGGACGCCACCGGCAGACATCACCACCTGATCAGATTAGCCAAGAGATCCTCCTTCAAAGACCGCTTGGATAACAACGCACACGACAGCAAAGAGCTCTTCAGCATCGTAAAGGAACTCTCCAACCCCAGCGCCAACACCAAGGACATACTGTCCTCACAAGAACTGTGCAACTCACTCGACATCTTCTTACACCGCAAGATTGCTGACATCCATGACAGCTTCAATACCATGACCGCCACAACTACGCCAGACCCCACCTCCCTGTGACCACCACCAGCGGAAAACCGCCTGACCTCCTGGTCCAACGTCAACGACGACGAGACAGGCAAGTTCATGAACTCCATCCATTCAGGCTCTCCATCAGACCCGTGCCCACACCATGTATTCAACAAAGCAGACGTTGCCATCGCACCCCAAATATGGAAGGTCATCAACATCTCCTTCAAAACAGCGACATTCCTAGAAAGCTGGAAACACGCCGAAATCAACACCCTCCTCAAGAAGCCCAAGGCGGACCCCAAAGACTTCAAGATCTTCCGGCCCATCTCCCTGCTCCCGTTCCCGGTGAAGGTCATCGAGAAAATCGTCAACATGCAACTGGCCCGCCACCTGGAAGACAACAACATCTTGGACCCGTCCCAGTCCGGGTTCAGACGAAACCACAGCACCGAGACAGCCCTCATTGCCCCCACAGACGACATCAGGTGCCAACTAGACAACGGCGAAACATCAGCCCTCATCCTCCTGGACCTGTCAGCCGCCTTCGACACAGTCTGCCATCGCACTCTAAAGACACGCCTCCTAGAAGCCGGAATCCAAAAGAAGGCCCTTGACTGGGCCACGTCTGCCCGCCTCCCGCCCTTCCGATCCGAGGCCACCGACATCATCTGCGGCATCCCCCAGGGCTCATCCCGCAGCCCGAAGCTGTTCAACGTCTACATGGCCCCCCTCGCACAAGTGGCCCGCCAACACGACCTCAACATCATCTCCTACGCCAACGACACCCAGCTCATCCTCTCCCTCACCAAGGACCCGCACACCGCCAAAACCAGCCTCCACAATGGAATGAAGGCCGTCGCCGACTGGATGAGGAACAGCCGTTTGAAGCTGAACTCGGACAAGATGGAGGTACTCATCCTTGGACCCACCCCCTCAGCCTGGGACGACTCCTGGTGGCCGACCACACTGGAAACAGCACCGACACCCACCGACCATGCACGCAACCTAGGATTCATCCTTGACTCCTCCCTCTCCATGTCCAAACAGGCCAACGCCGTCTCCTCCTCCTGCTACAACACCCTCCACAGGCCCAAGTCAGCAGTAGACTGGACTTTGGCAACACACTCTACGCAGAAATCCCATCCAAACACCTACAACGACTACAACGCATCCAAAACGCCTCCGCCCGACTGATCGTCATTGTCCCCCACCGCAGCCACATCACCCCCCACCTGAGAGACCTACACTGGCTCCCCGTCGACAAGAGGATCACCTTCAAGCTCCTCACCCACACACACAAAGCACTCCACAACGCCGGACCAGCCTACCTGAACAGCAGACTCAGCTTCTACACCCCCACCCGCCAGCTCCACTCCGCCAGCCTTGCCCTCGCCTCTGTCCCCCGCACACAATGAACAACCTCCCGTGGCTGATCCTTCTCCTACCTCGTTGCCAAGACCTGGAACACCCTCCCTACCCACCTACGGCAGACCCAAGACCTACTCACCTTCAGACTCCTCAAGACCTGGCTCTTTGAGCAGTAACAGCCCCCCCCTCTCAGCACCTTGAGACCCTCATGGGTAAGTAGCACGCTTTACAAGTACTCTGATTGATTGATTGATTGATTAAACATTTTCAGATTCCCAGAGAGTCAGGGGCTACTGTTTGCCACTAGTACCCACAGGCTTAATGTTATTGTTGGACCCAAAAATTAGCACCAGGTCCACCTCTTGTGCACTTGACTCTCATGCATGGACAGGTTCACCATTAGGGCTTTGGGGCTGCGCCTCCATGATATCCCTTCACATTCCTGAACAAATAATTAATAGATCAATTTATTTACAGATAAGATTGTATCTTTAAACAAATTGATGTATTTAAGTCTGGGCTGTGTGTCCCAGGTTACCTGCCCCACCTCACTCTGAAGCAGGAGACAGAAGCCAGGCAGTAAATCAACTTTTTGAACTCTGACCCAAGATACAGGGCATAGTGTTATAAAGCCCTTCACAATGAATCATTGCAATTGAATTCTATGACAGTATCCACTGTAGGCAAGTGACGCTTTCAGCATCATAGATTTGGGCATTGAAGTCTCCATCCCTGTGTGAGAGCAGCCGTTCATCATGCACAGGCATAAATCCAACCCTTTCGCATTCGTCACACGTAGGAGTGGATGCAAGCATGTGTGATCTGGTGCCTTATTCTCGGTAATGGTAAGTATTAGAATGCTAATCTTCTGTTATGTAAATTGTTCTGAGACCCCTCGCCACACTAACGTCCCCCACTGTGACACCCCAGGCCCTGGCTCCACATCGCTGGCCGTTAGAAGTGGAGCTGCTGCATTTGTTACCCTGTGAAATGGATCCCAAAGTCAAGGAGGCCAGGGTTCTTGTTTCCTTGTGAAGTTGATGCAAATATCTGAGTCAAGGGTAAAGTGAGAGCAATGTGCTTACAGTAGACAGTTACTTGCTGTATGACATTAAAACTGACCCAGAGTACTGAGTCTGTGCGACTTAAAGTATCTCCAGTCCAGCTGAGCTATGTTGGCTCATTTGATGTAATTTCATTGCAGTTCTAATGCGGTCTGGCAGCAGTGTGTCTTTAAATCAGCTGCATGCCTCACTACAAGTACTACATCCCTCAGGGCCGGACTGAGACCAGCAACCAGCCCTGGCAGGTTGCTTCTCCGCCGGCCCTGGTAACGGGATGGGAGGGGGTTGTTACCCGCAAGGCACTGCTACCGCTTTTCTTACAGAGGGCCGATTTTGCAGCGCTGCTACAAAACCGGCGCTCTGTAAGAAAAGCGCCCCCCTGCAGCCACAAAACCGGCCCCAACCCCTCCAGCCCACCAGGGAAATGCCCGGTGCCTGCAAATGCCAGTCCGGCCCTGACATCCCTGCAGGCGCATGGCCATGCTGCTTAGTCTCCAGACCGAGCATGCAATGCAGAATTTAACAATAACATGGTATTAATGGAACAGTATTATGTTCCCAAGGTTTGATGAAATAATACACTGAAAAGAAAAGCATAGTGTGTAGTTTTTTTATTTGATTTACAAGAAAAAAGGTGGATCATAGTAGTCTGAACCATGGCCCTAAGCCCGCATTAACGCAGTCTTGCACGCCCTTAGCAACATTAAGCCAAAATCATGGATTGATTTACGAACAATGAGTGTTAAAAATGTTAAGGCAATGCAGGCAGCTATTTAGCTCCTCTCTTATTCCAAGTTTTATTTAATCTTGCCTCCCTCAAGAGTCAGCAATTTAATTACATTGTGTTTCTTTCTGTATTTATTTCATGCCTACTTTGAGCTCTGCAGGTGTTTTTGATTGAGAGCTCTGATGCTGACGCTGAAGCCAAAGCAAAGTGCATGTCAGTGGGTTGGGCTCTCGGCAGAGCACACAAAACAGTGTTCATTATGTATTCCAATTGTAATTGCAATTTTGTGAAAATGTGTGTGAAGAGCGCGCGCAGATGGCAAAATATTTACAGGGCAAAAGCAAATGTAAATAAATTGCTTAAATGTGAGTGAGTACAGTGTACGTTTTGAAGTGGTAAAGGGAGGGAGATGCAAGGAAGTGCATTCAGGGAAGAGTAAAAACAGGGTGCAGATGGACGAGATGTGCAGAGAAAAAGGACATATATATCTAACATAAATGTAACGTAAATGAAGGGCAAAACTCCTTCCAGGCCTCAATACTACTGAAAAATCTCAATTGAAACATTTTGAAGGTTAATTATTTATAACAAATCCTTGTTGTTATTCATTTATGGTAAACAGATAGCAACCATTGACAAAGCCAATCATACTGACAGGCTTTAGGTGCAGGTCAGTTGTTGTGTTATATATCTGGATGCAATTACATCTCAGAGAGAAACCAAAATACAGGTCTGGTAGCACTCTATGGGAATCACAGAAATTTATTTTACGTGTTCCCTTTAGAGAGTCAACACATTTTTCATACTGCTTAAAGACCTGTCTTCACATATTTCTATATAACTGATTGCATTCAGCAACTGTCGGTCCTTCCAAAACCTGGTTAGAGCATTTTCTTCCAAAGTTGATGCTGCATGCAGTTCAAGACACTGGACAAACACACACTTTAAAAGTCTGAAGTTGTTGCTTTGTATAATTTGTACATTACAGTAACTGTTGAACATATTAATGAAGTAAGATGTATGTGTTTAATTTTTCAAAACTATACGTTCCCACTGATTTATAAGCCTTGCTTCATTACTAAATCAATTAGCTTTAAAATGCACCATTTGTTAATCTTTTTTTATTTATTTTTTCTCCGGAGGAGTATCCAGCCTGGACCCCACGTTTGTCCATTAAGCTTACCTGTGTCGCTCACTACATAAAAGTCATATCAAACTTTTATGCCCCACAATTTTCAAATGTGACCAGCTGCCACTGGTCTCATGGTAGTTCACACACATTATACTGTACCGGATATTGCATGGGTGATTGCTAGTACCCTTTATGCATACAGGGAAAATAGATGAACTGTTTAGCTGCCAGTCTCCCCCCAATGCTTCTCAGTGCAACAGTCACACTTTACATTCTTTTTTTTTTAATTCATTTTATTGAATAAGAAAAACAAACATATGACAGCATGTAATAAAGTGACATAGTGCAAAAGTACCATATTCACCATCAATTTGTCAATACATTCCAACAGTACCATCCCGTTACATAACGTCAGTTTAAACATTATGACCAACAATTTCCACACTTTACATTCTTGGCAATCTTCTATGTAGGGCACATGACTAAGAAAGTATAATAAAGTGATTTGCTAGGCAGAGGTCCCCTCGCACAGCTCCACTGCTAGGGCACTGCCCTCAGCGCCAACTTGAGCTGCTCCCCCTCAGCGTGTTCCCCCTCCTGCCTCCGACCTCCCGCGTCCCAGCTGTTCACCCTCCCACTGACCCCTACTTAATGGGGGCCACTGCAACCCAAGGAGACCAAGACCTCTGACCTCCTGGCCGGAGTCACTGCTCTTCCCTCATGCAGCACCAGCATTAGAGCACTGTCCTCCGTGGCAACTTGAGCTTCTGGTAGGTGTTCAAGGCCCTCCTCCACCCACAGGCTCCTGCCTGCACCTCATCCCTTGTGGTCTAGTGGAAGAGCCTTCTCTTCTGCTAGTCTGCTCTATGTCTGTCATCCTTTTCTGTTTTTGCTTTTTCTGTTGTGCCTTGTCTGTGTCCCTTTTTCTGTGCTGCCTTTTTCTGTTCTGCCTTTCCCTACCTCACCTTTTTTCTATTTTCCCGCCGCTGCTGCCCCCTCGCCCCCTCCTTCCCAGCTGCTCACTCTAGCCCAACCCTTACTTAATGGCGAGCACATCTGTGTCCATCTGTGACCCTCCATGACCCGACTGCGACCAGCATCTGGGACGCAGGCCACCCGATTCCCTGTCGCTATGACCCCAGCACTCTCCACACACTCACCCTGGACGCAACAACAACTGCGAGCTCTCGACACCGAGCAACACCCAGGGCTCGATCTCTTGCCGACACTGCCGCCGCACCTTCACCCACCTACAGACCCAGGCAGCCACCCCCAGCTCACCGGATGCCACCGCACACAAGCCACTGAACTGCATACTCCTCAACATATGCTTCCTGCACAGACACGCTGTAGAAATCTTGGACCTCCTCAACACTCACTCGCCCGATATCACCTTGCTCACACAGACCGGGACCAACGCCAGCAACCCCATCCCTGACAGATGCAAGATTCTGAGGAAAGACCGCCCCAATCACCCAAGGGGAGGCCTCACCATCATCCACAAAAGCTCCCTCCGACTCACAACCACCAACTTGGACGACGCCTCGCCCCTCATGGAACACATCCACTTCCAGAGCCAGCTCAACCCTAGAAAGACCCTCCACGGAACACTTGCCTACATACCTCCCGGACCTCGCACCCTCTTCACCAACGTCATCGCACACAACATCACTCCCCACGCCCTCGCCTCCACAGACTACATACTACTCGCAGACCTGAACTTCCACCTAGATAACCACAGCAATCCTAACACCACCACCCTCCTGGAGAGCCTCACCAACATAGGATTGAAGCAACTTGTCTCCACCTTCACTCACACAGCAGGACACACACTCGACCCCATCTTGGCCAGACGAAACAACATTCGCTTCAGCCACACCACGTAACAGCTATGGACCGACCACCACTATATCCATTTCTCCTTCTCTAATCCCACCACACACAAGCGCACCTCCCGCTCCCCCTGCAGACACTAGAACAAAGTCTCTGAAGAACACCTCACCTCTGCCCTCAACTGTACACCTCCCCCAATTATGACAGATGCCAACACAGTGGCGAGCAACCACCAACAATGGATCGCAACTGTGGCAACGTTCTCGTCCCCCTCCAGAACACCACGAGATGACTCAACAAGAAAGCTAACTGGTTCACCACGGATCCCCAAGAATCCAAGCGCACTTGCCGATAACTGAAGAAGACGTGGAGAAACATCAAAAGCCCGGACGAATGCTCTGCTTACAAGGCAGCAACCACGGCACACCACCAACTCAACAAATCAACAAAGAAAAACATAATCCAAGATAGAATACTCTCCAATTCCCACATGTCCAAGGAACTCTTCGCCATCATACAAGAATTTCCCAGACACAACAGTGAAACAGCTGATGTCCCACCCTCCTAAGACATCTGCAACAAACTCAGCTCCTTCTTTCACCTCAAGATCAAGATCTCTATGACAACTTTGACGACCAAGACCACGCCATCTCCCCAACTCCCCCCCCAGTGATGCCATCCAACAGACTGTCCTCACCTGGACCCCTCTCACCACAGAAGATACCGCAAAAACAATCACAAGCATCCACTCCGGAGCACCTACTGACCCCTCCCTGCCACACATCTTCACAGGGCAGCCACTATCATTGCACCCAAACTACGCTGAACTATCAACTGGTCCCTTGAGACCGCCACTTTCTCCGACAACAGTAACTCGCTAAAGTAAACCCCCTCCTAAAGAAGCCTTCCGCAGACCCGACGGATCTCAAGAATTTCAGGCCCATCTCACTGCTTCCTTTTCCCACCAAAGTCATTGAAAACGCCATCAAAACCCAGCTAGCACACTTCATAGAAACCAACAACATCCTAGACACCTCACAATCTAGATTCTGCAGCAACCACAGCACGGAGACTGCCCTCATAGCCGCCACTGATGACATCCGCGCCCTCCTCGACCTAGGCCACACAGCAGCCCTCATCCTCTTGGATCTTTCAGCAGCCTTCGGCACCTTCTCCCACCGCACACTAGCCTCCAGGCTCCACAACGCCGGCATTCAAGGCACAGACTTAGACTGGATTTGTTCTTTCCTCTCAGGTAGAACACAAAGAATAAGACTCCCGCCATTTCTCTCCGAACCAACAGAGATCAGATGCAGAGTACCCCAAGGATCCTCCCTCAGCCCCACACTCTTCATACGCGGATGACACCCAGCTCATCCTGTCCCTCACCAGGGAACACAACATCACCGGGCTCAATTTCCAAGAAGGTATAAAAGACATCACAACCTGGATGAGCAACAGTTACCTGAAGCTCAACTCAGAGAAAACAGAAGTCCTCATCCTCAGCTCTATACCCTCCACATGGGACAACACCTGGTGGCCCCCCGACCTTGGAAACCCACCCACCCACCCCAACGGACCAAGCACGCAACCTTGGCATCATACTCGACTCCTCACTCACCATGAACCGCCAGATCAATGCTGTGTCCTCCACATGCTTTAACACCCTCTGCATACTTCACAAGACCTTCAAATTGATCCCCCCGACTCCAGGAAGACCGTCACCCACTCACTCATCACCAGCAGATGGGACTACGGAAACGCTCTATATGCTGGAATCAACAAAAAACTCCTCCGCAAACTCCAGTCCATCGGGAATGCCGCAGCCAGACTTATCCTCGACATTCCATGACACGACCACATCACCCAACACCTCTACGACCTCCACTGGCTCTCCTTCGAAAGAAGAATAACCTTCAAATTGCTCACACACGCCTACAAAACCCTACATAACACCGAACCCCAATACCTCAATGAACGAATCTCCTTCAATGCCCCCAGGAGAAACCTCCGCTCTGCTGACTTCACCCTTGCCATGGTCCTTTGCATCTACAGGGCCTGAGCAGTGCGCTATGAAACCCCTGATTGATTGATTGATTGATGGGCTATTATCACTTTTCTTATAGTATAAGTTTAAACCATTCCCTCTCGAGCTTCCCTGTGTTACTCAGTACCTTTAAATTGTCCATTGCTGTATTGTCCTTTGCTTCTTATGACAGAGAGTGCCTGCAGCTTCCAGAGTGTTGGCAGGCAATGGGGTTCCTTGTGTCGTGTGGCACATGGTCCAAAGAGGGCAGTAGGCTGGGACCTTGCTCGAGCAATACCAACATATGTGTGCCAGGCGTTTACGGTGCTGATGCGATGTCACCGGGGAGTGTAGAAATCTCCAGCACCAACTCAGCAGGCAGTCATCAAGTTGTGGTGCTTGTGCAAGGTGGGTGTTGTAGCTTGGGTTTTCCTTGAACCCTGACCCATATCCACCACTCGGGGTTGTCACAGTGAGCACTTAGCTGTGGTTGCAAACACCTTCGTCGATGCAGTTCACTTCTGGCATTCTTGCTTCTGTGGTGCCCTTGTACTTCGGACCAGTTGCTTCTAGCGTTTTGTGGCTTTTTGGTGCTTGATTGTAGCGTAAGAACTGAGATAGCTTTGAGTCCATAATACCTTTCATCAGAAGGTGTACGTGATCAGGTTTATAAGAATTTTAAACATTTTATCCAGTGCTGCAGGGATAGGATCTCACACCCAAGTTGCAGGGACTCAGTTGAGTGCACACGCTCAATTAGCGATGCCCAATTGATGAACACCTACCACGAACCCACCAAGCTTTTTTTGCACAAGCATTGTTTTCAGGTTACTTTTCAGCAGTCCTGTTTAACGAGTTCAGGCATGCAGTGGTAATCAAATCAATTAAATTACGTTGCAGGCAACACACTCAAACATTGCACTAAGAATTAAAGGCTTTTAAAAGTCATTATTTTGCTCAAAACGAACAGTAACATCACAGAATGAAAATAAGATTGCAGTTAAGACTGGTACTAATAATGAGAAGAATGGAAACATTTCAAGCATGTTTGCAAGTTATATCGCATCCTAGACCCTAATGCTATTTCTAATCCCTTCTCTAATTTAGTTGGCTAAAACATTAGATTGCATCCCTGCCTTTCAAGCATTTGTAATAGATCTCATAACATATCTCTTGTAGCAAGAAGTCTGGCTATTTGTTACCAGAGGTTTGCCATGGAGGAACAGCCTTGTGCTTCAGTCAAGGACAGGAGTTCCAGCAGAGCTGCTCTTGGCTCTTGCAACTAACTCTCCTGATGTATCTCTCTGATTGAGAGTGGAGTCGGGATCAAGAATCAGCAAATGGGCATTACCTCCAATGGTAATCTCTCTGGTGAAGACCTCTTCTAATGAATGGTCAAAAACCAGGGCTTTTAAGAAAATTTTGACACTGATTTGATCTGATGTTTACACAGCTAATCCGAGTTTGACACATTGTCATCTCCTTAGTCTTAAATTATCACAGCCTAATATGCGTGAGCTTAACTCCACATATTTACATTAAAGGACAGAACTATGTTAGCCTTTTACACACTGCCTTGAGGGCAGGTATGTAAACATGCTCATAATTGAGTGTGATGTCAGCCTACAGTGGAGAGTTGCATTGTGAAGTTCAACATAGAAACAAGAAATGTCTACCTGCATTTGAGGCGTGCATGTTTGTCAGCAGTTTGCACAGAGAAGAAATCTCTCGGGCCTAAGTTATTCACAACAAAGTATTTACAGCAAAATTCTTTTTAGTCCATGATCAAGCTTGTTCCAACAGCTTCTAATACATATTCCAAAAGTTCAAGATGAAGAACAATTGACTCATGAGATGGTATTTCAGGACCAAATGTAGGAAAAATCAACATGCTCAAAATCAAATGACGAATTCCGCTCAAGACTGGGGGATTTGGAACAGTGATGGTCAGTACACCTTCGATCATAAGTCCCGGCACCAACACCAGCACGTCCAATTTGATGTTAGGACTGTTACTGATCACTGTCACTGCCCTCACCCTCCCCGATCTCAATATGCCTGGCATCAGTCACAGGGTAGGTCTACTCTGGAGTTGCATACCTTCGACAAGGCACCCTCATTTACTTGATCTTCTCGGTCCTCCACGAACTTGCCCTACTTCAACTCCTCAGACACAGGAGCAAGATCCCTTTCGGAAACCAACCTCAGGTTCAGTCGCCTCTGTCTTTCTGGCCATAGTTCCCCGCTCTGCTAGTTCTCCTGCTTTCTTCTTGCTCACTCTGCTCACAGTTTTCTTCAGCTGAGATTTGCCTCACCTCACTTTCACAGTCACTTCACCTTTCTGAGACAGTCTCAGCTTCACTTCCGTCGTGACCTTCTTCAGCTTGATCTAGTGAGCAACAAGCTTCATCATGGATTTTCATTTGGGAGAGGAGCTGTTTCTTCCAAGGGTGCTGGAACTCGTCGAGTGTGTGGAGCATGCACCCAATTTGGCAGCCCTCCACACTTCACAGCAGTGTTCGGATTAAGGATGACTTGATAGGGTCCCTTCCAAGGAACATCCAAGCAGCTCTTTCGCACATGCTTCCGAACCAGTAACCAGTCCCCCGGACTCAGGTCGTGGCAGAGATCTCTGGAAGCCGGGACCACAGCAGTCTGCACCTGATGGTACACAGAACAGATGACATCAGCGAGTCCCTTGGAATAATCAAGAATCAGATCATCTGTGTTGCTCAGAAAGGCAGTCGTTGGCACCGCTGGTAACCTCATTGCCCTCCCCATCAGCACTTTATGAGGGGAGAGACCTGTTCTCCTGTCTGGGGTACTGCACATACTCATTACCACTAAAGGCAGAGCGTCTGGCCATTTCAGGGACGTGGATGAGCACACTTTCGCCATCCGAGCCTTCGGAGTTCCATTGATTTGCTCCACTATCCCAGAAGCCTCTGGTCGATAACTACAATGGAGTCTCTGATCAATGTTCAGTGCTGTGCAAAGCATCTTCATAACCTCACTATGGAAGTGAGTTCTTCTGTCCGATTCCAAAGAGGTCGGAACCCCGAATCTAGGCACAAGTTCCCTCAACAATAGCTTAGCTAATGTAAGTGTATCGCACCTGCGTGTCGGGTATGCCTCCACCCACCGTGAGAACACATACAGCACCACCAAAATGTACCTCAGATTGCATTTTGGCATCTCAATGAAATTTAGTTGCATTCTGTTGAAAGGCCCTCCAGACCTCCCGATGTGACTCATGGTAACTGCAGTTCTTTTCCCAACATTCATTTGTTGACACGTAACACACCTCTTAACACAGCTTTAGCCACTGCACGAAATTTCGGATTGTACCATGTCTGTCTGAACACTCGCACCATTGCATTTCTTCCCAAATGAACTGCACCATGAATTTGTCTCGCCATTGGACTCAACAGTTCATGCGGCAACACCACTCTCCCATCAGTTGAGACCCAAACGTCCACATCTCCCTTTACACAGCCTAAATTGATCCACACATTTGTCTTGTGATCTGACACTTGTTACTGCGTGCATTTGAGCTCTTCCCAAGTAGCTACCATTTCCATCATCATGCTTAACTCGTTTCCCTCCTGACATCCCTCTATGTCCTCTTCAGTAAAGGAATAGCCTTGCTCGGCACAGAAACGTGCAACTTCATCTGCATATCTGTTTCCGAGTGACACGAAATCTGTCCCCTTCCCATGAGCCATGCATTTCACTACAGCAATCTCTTTAGGACATTGCAAAGCTTCCAAGACCAACCTTACAAATTCCCCGTTCCTGATAGGGGATCCAGATGAGGTCATGTAACCCCTCTGAGACCATAACTGTCCCAAGTCAAGAATCACACCAAACCCATACTGGCTGTCAGTGTAAATGGTGATCCGAATCTTGTCTGCTGCCAAGCAAGCACGAATTAGGGCTATGATCTCAGCCACCTGAGCGGAGTAGACTCCTTCCAGGCACGCAGCTTCAACAATTCCTGTAATGGTGCATACAGCAAATGCTGCTCTCAGTTGACCAACACTGTCTCTTATGCATGAACCATCAACAAAGTAAATTTCATCAAGGTGAGTCAATGGTTCAACAACAATGTCAGGTCTCGGTTTGGTGCAAAGTTCAGTCACATTGAGACAATCATGGTCCTCACAATCTTCATTAAGCGTGTTTGGCAATGACATCAAGGTAGCAGGATTCAAAACAGAACACCTCTTGAGGGTCACATTCTCCGCAGCAAGTATGACCTGCTCGTAGCATGTGAGCCTATTATTCGTCAGGTGCTGTGTCTTGGTCCTGGCCATCAATAGCTCAACAGAGTGCGGTACGAATACAGTCAGTGAAAGGCCCATGACAATGCTCTCACACCTTTCAATGCTGACACCCGTTTCAGCAACGGATTTGAGACATCCAGGCAACGCTGAAGCTACTGGATCTAAAGTAGCTGGGAAATAGGCAACTGGTCTACGGACACCTCCATGATCCTGAACTAGTACTGCTAATGCACAACCTTCTCATTCACAGCAGAATAGTGAAAAAGACTTATTGTAGTCAGGCATTCCCAGTGCCGGAGCACGAAAAAGATCCTCTCGCAACTCCAGGAAAGCCTTCATACAGTTATTGTCCCATGGTACCGGATCAGTCACGTCCTTGTGCATCAGTCTCTGTAAAGGTTTTGCCTTCAATGAGAAGTTGGCAATCCACTGGCGACAGTAGTCAACCATCCCTAGAAACATCCTGACCTCTCTCCGTGTTCAAGGCACCATCATGTTCATGATTGCCTCAATCCTATCCGGTGACACTTTCCTTTTGCCCTTCTCTATTCTGTGACCCAAATACTGCACTTCGTTCAGGCAGTACTGCAACTTATTTGGCGATACCTTGTGTCCATTCTCAGCCAAATGATTCAACAGAGCGATGGTATCACTCCTGCATGCATCTTCTGTCTCTGACGCCACAAGGAGGTCGTCTATATACTGGACGAGAACTGAGTTCTGCGGCAGTACTAGACTCTCCAAATTCTTTTTCAATGTCTGATTAAAGATCGATGGACTCTCTGTGTACCCCTGAGGGATACGACACCACGTTAAGAGTCTGTTTTCCAGCTGGAACGCAAAAAGAAATTGGCTCTCTTCGTGCAAGGGTAGCGAGAAGAAAGCCTGACAAAGGTCAATCATCGTGAACCACTCAGCTTGGCACAGGATCTGAAATAGGATTACGGATGGATTCAGTACCACTGGACAACAAGGAACAACTATGTTGTTCACCCGGCGCAAATCATGCACAATTCTGAACTTCCTGCTCGGTTTCTGCAATCCCATGATTGGCGAATTACCTGGACTGCTCAATATCTCCTTCAGAATTCCCTGTTTAATCATGGACTCAATCACAGGTTTTATCCCTGCAATAGTCTCTGGGGTCAAATTATACTGAGGCGTTCGGGGAAAGTCAACATTCTGCTTAACCTGGACCTTAACTGGCTCAACTCGTTTAATCAATCCTATGTCTTCTCCTGTAAAGTGCCACACTTCCTGTGAAAATGAATCTCTCAAATCAAGTGGAAGCTCCTCCACTGCCAGAGCTGGGTACATCTCTATGCACATATGCTGATTTGCGACCTTAAAGGTAGCGTCATCATCATTAGTCTGCAGTTCCACTCCCATAGGGGTGCAATAGATGGTACAGTTAAGCTTGCAAAGGAGATCCCTCCTGAGAAAACAAACAAGACTTGAATCCCACACCACAAACTGATGTCTATCTCTGAACGTTCCTATCTTCACAGGAATTGGTTCTGTCAGAGGATTTGTCATTTTCCTATTTGCGGCACCTACAACCTGGATTGTCTATCCCGAGAGGGGTAGGTTGGGGATTACTGCAGATCTCACAGTAGAATTGGTAGCACCAGTATCAACCAAAAAGGTGGTAGGATGACCATCAACATCAGCTTCTACAAATGGTCCCCTCTGGTTTACCTCCAAGACTGCCCCAAGAGTGCAGTCTTCCTCCCCCCTCAGGCACCGTCATGCCAACGGATCTAAGTAACAGTCGTTGTTCCCTTCAAAGAGAGGCATCTGCTGGTAAGTCCGAGTCCCTGTCGATATCTTCGGTCGCAGGGGAACCTGGACTCGAGGAGCCATAGTCCCCCCTTTTATCGACTTAATCTTTGGTACTGCTGTCGTCGTCACCCAGGGTACCTGCACCTGAGCCACTTCTTCTTGCGGCTCCTGATTTTTGGGATTATAGGGGCACTCACGTCTCCAGTGTCCAATCTGATGACACTGGTGGCACGCTGTGGTCTTTTTCAAAGTTGCCACATCTACCCTTGGCTTGGAGTCATTGCCATTTCCCTTTTCCCGACCATTCTGTCTCCTACCTAAAGTTCCACCTCCTGACTGGGCCTGACCTCCCTTGTCAGCCGATTGCATCTGAACCAGCATCAGCTTGTCCTTAAGCTTCTTGTGCTTCGAGTCGATTTCATCATTATAGTACCTGGCATACCTCAAAATCTCATCCAGTGGTCTGTTCTGCCATCAGATCAAATGTTGCTGGATCATAAGGCAAATCTCAGGTCTCAATCCTAGAACGAACTTTGAGACAAACTGTCCTATGTCCTTAGGATCCATCACATCTAGGCCACTTACTGCCTAAAGACTTGCAACAATCGTTCGTAATACTCATGCACTGTTTCTTTAGGTCCCTGAACCATCTGATCTATCTTCACCCAGTCAATATCTTGTGGTGGTACCTTAGATTTCAACCAGGTAATCACTTGCTCGTATTTTTTCATCACCAGAGGTGACGGGCCATTCGTGGCAGCATCCCTTTCTGGCTCCACAGTGGGCCATCGATAGCAATCTTGCATGCTATCCACAAATCTATCGGAACCACAATATCAAACAAGGTGTTCAGGTCAATCCACAGCACCTTCGAAATCTGAACTAACCTCTCAACTTGCTTATTCCATTCGACTAGGCTCTCACTCAGCTTTGGGAAATCATTAGTAAAGGCAGCCAAATCTCCCATACTACAGGGAACATGTACATATCCTCCATTGACCACTTCCCATAAAGGGTATGCTCCAATTCCTACAATTCCTCCTCCTGAAGGAGGTGTCTCCGCCACACTCCATCTAATGCTCTTTTCTTCGACCACCTTTCTTTCCATTTGTCAATCAGTTCTCGAATATGAGTCTTCAGTCCAATCACCCTTTTCTCTTCCAACTCCTGATCAGCATACTGCAGTCGGTGATTACCCTGCAGCATTTTTGTCCTAGACAGATCCATATCATATTTATTCGCTTATTCAGTCAGTTTCTCATGGGTCGACCTAGCTTTCCTAGTCACATCCTTCGCTACAAACAGCAACTCATCTGGTTCGTAAAGTTCAATCCTCTCTAAAGGCAGGTTTCCTTCAACAATATTATCCACTTCTGCTTTTAACCGCATCACATCAATCCTTCTTGCTTTTATCACTGCGCTCAAGGTACCTCGACTAGATGCACCTCTCGATTCCCTACAATCATTGTCCTGTCCACTATGCCTACACTCTTCAGGGGTGTTGGGAAGAACCATCCTATTTCCGGTATTCCCACGGTCCCAATCCTCTCTTTGCCTGTGGCTCCGAGCCCCATCAGTGGTCCCCCATGTTCTCTGATTTGGCCTCAGTTCCCCAAAAAGATTTTGGTCTTGGGCCCCTCAAATCCATTGGTCCCCTAGACGAGTCTGCTGTTGCTGGTAATGGGGTACTCGATTCCACAGGCCTTGGCATTGGGCTCAATCCTTCTACTACACTGTTCCTGTCAGATCTGATAATTCCTTGCATACCCATCTGCTGCGGATCCCCACTTCGCGGTTGCTCAGGATTATATACTGACACTATGGGACCAATGGTAACCGGTACTGTAAGAGCGTCCGGCAGCCTCTCAGAACTGACACCTTCTACATTCTGTCCTTCTCCTACTACTTCAGCTCTAGGGGGGACCTGCGGTAGCCTAACTTCCTCCACTGTGGCTGACTTCTCCTCCCCTGACTCTGAGTTGTAAGGCGGTGGTCTCTCAGATAACAGCCTTTCTATCAATCTATCATCTGTATCACTTTCATCTTCCTCTGCCTTCTTTCTCTGCGCATCCCCTGTTTTATCCAACAACGGGTACAATCTATCTCCCTCAATCGTCTTTTACCCTCCATCTCTTTTCCAGCGCATCCAACCTTGCATCTTGAACTGCCCTAACCGACCTCTTCACTCTTTCCTGTCGCCTGTCCCTGTTTCTTTCGTGCGCCGCCCTGATCCATGCATTCAGTGCCTCAAACTGTGTCGAATATAGTGTGCAACCCAACATTTATAGCCATGTAATGAGCAGGAGTATCCTCGGGCGGGGCCTCTCCCCCCCCCTTACCCCTCCCAGGGTTCTAACTTTTTCTCTTTTCGGAACAAATCTCGCAAAACTTTAAAGCATTTCATGATGAAAAACCAGCGTTTCTTCTCCCGCAGCGCTCCTTTACTTCCTGATGACAATCCACTAATCTCAGCGCAGCTCCACACTAACCGCTCTATCCCAGCGCGGCACCTTTGACGTCACTCGCCTCCTCTTCGCACCAGTTCCCCTCCTTTACAATTTGTCTATCTCACAAACACGCGTCCCAATTATACACTGAAATGATCACTTCCGATCAAGCAATCACTTCGCTGACTGTACGTCCACAGTCTGACTGTACGTCCACAGTCGCGTAATTGTCACCGAACTGGCAACTGTCTGTCCACGAAACGACCGGACAATCACCTCACTGATAGGTTACAACCACACAGCAACTCATGACCAGCGTCAGTTACTCACGCACTCACACATTCGTTCCCCTTATCTCGGTCCAGCGGGCAATCGATGGTACCTCACGATCCCCTTAACAATGGCCGACAATTACTATATGTGTACGGTACACCTGAACCACTTAAGCTACTCCTTGAGCCTAAGATTTTACCGGGCTGCGCGCGCTTACAGCCTGATCTCCTTTTATACAACAGGCACTCCAACTCCGCAAGACATTACACTACACCGAAATATAAACACCACAATCTAACAACATATAACCCTATTCATACTCACTCTCCTACGAACTGCTGCTTTTCGCCGCACCGTCACTCTCCGTCGGTCTCCATGGAATGCTGTCTTCCGCCGACAATCCACTGGGCAATTATCACCTAATTTCTATGGGCCTTGGGAACCTCTAATCCTAATCTAGGTCTTGCATCGCTCCAGAAGGGAACCATCAACTCTGCTACCAACTGGGGAAGCTGGGATTCTTATCTAGATTTTCTTACCATTTTCTAGAATCCCAGGTCAGGTCGACTAGATCATTTTCCCTGTCTTAGAAACGTAGAGGGTAGATTTTTGCAATCATATCTTTAAACAACTTTACAATACAAATCCAAATTAGACTCAAAGGACCACTGACCACCAACTGAAAATTTATTACAAAGCCAAAAATAACTAAACATACAAACATCTCAGCAAAAGATTCAGGAAATAGACGGGCACTAATACAAAGGTAATCCTACGCAAGAGTCTCAGACGACCCAGAATAAAAATCAGGGTCAATTCTAGAAGCATTAGACATACCATTACCGACAATGTAGAAAGTCGAGACTGCATTCACAAAAAGGAAAAGAAATTTGTTAAACTGTCCCTACACTAACTCTAAGGTGACATCCCTACTTAACGAATTACCCAGCACGAATAAAGGTGTCAGCTGTGATGACTTCCTAAGAAGTACATTCACCTTCCAATAAGTTGCTTCAATTTCTGAGCTCGTTCAAAGATGCTCCTTCTTACACCTTACTCTGCCTTAAGTTCACAACTACCCACATCTTGCCTTTCCCAGGCCCTCTTTCTAGCCCCTAGTCTACTCTCTGCTCTCTGCTCCGGACTGCCTCTCCACCCTCGGATGCTGTCCCTAATACAAAACCCCAAAAACAGTGGACAGGCCCAGAGATACGCCCCTCTGGCAGGTACAGATCTTCAGACTTTTTCACTATGGCACCTCTCTATCAGGCGTCCGTTAGTATGTCCTTGGGTCCCAGGCACCTTCTCCACTGAATGTTGTACTCCCAAATTCCTTGGCAGCGTCTCTGCTCTCGCGCCCACTATCCTAACTCCTAAACAATGGACCCTTCTACCTAACGAGCCTTGTGGCCTTGCACCTGCAAGCTACAGTACGTGAGACCATCCTTACAACATTCGAAGTTACAATTTAATATTTGCTGAGGACAGCTTTTCCCCAAGTGAGAGAAATCATTTCTTTTTTCGACTAAGGCTACCCAAAGAAAAATACAGTTAGGACTCTACTGGCTTCCGCATGTCCCAGGCCGTTGTACTTTTAAACGCATTTTTAACATGACATGACATTACATTTCATCACTAACACGTTAGTTCTGCAAGCAATATATTCTTCACCATTAAACCCCATGTTAATCTACTCATTAATAGGCACATGTATTATTTCATTAAGGCACATCATTGTTAATACAACATTTCACATATGATTAAATTTCTACGGTATGCAGCATCACATTTTAATTAAGGCACAACATTAGTCTCTTAAACAATAAACACATCACTACATATTGCACTGATTCTCGGCCTAATGTTACATTTCTAAACTGCATTAGTAAAATCCTCTAAATATGTGGGTGCTGACTACTCGGGATTATGGTGCACCCCTACAAATTTTCAAAATACCATGGCGCTCTCTCAATGGCTTTCATGTAGATAGTTACATCAACATTAAACTTTCTACTGATAATGGTAATAGTTATGCCTAGGAGGAGAAGCGAAGGAGTGCGTGATTTGCTTTCAATGGAATTCACCAAGAACTTTGTGAAAAACAAAAATATGGACTTGGGATTTTGCTTTAGTCTATGTTTAGCATTCCTATGCTTAAAGTGCTAGTTGCTGTTATTAAATGTAAACTTTTATTTATGTTCCTCAAATCGGTTTGAAAATAACAGCTTTCACCAGCTGTATGTCATGCATGCAATAGGCAGCATGTTTGCTATAAAACCATAATAATTCTGTGTATTGTTAAAAACTCACAATGTTATATTACAGTCTTTCAAATTTATCTCTGTATTTCAGTTTTTTTTGCTTATGTGCTGCCCCCCAGGGTCTTGTTTTAGAGTTTTTTCAGCTGGTTCAAATAAAGAATCGTGACTGAATACAAGAAGGCAACATGAAGCTGTAGCCCACAGCCTACAGCAAGCTTAAGAAAACAAATCAGAAATAAAACAGTTTTGAAAGCTGTTGCAAAATCTATTAGAAAGAAAAGCTGGGTAGCAGGGCTATGAATGTGCAAGTGTTATGCCACCTGGGAAACGCTTATACAATCTATAGAGCCCAGAAGCAGCGCCTTTAGCATGGGTTTTGGGTTCCTTTGTAGCACTGGGACAGATGCTGGAAAACTGGCAAGTTTATCACGTGCAAATAAAATGTAGATGTTTCCCCAACCTTGATGGTCAGAAAATCTGGATTTTATTAAAGACACATAGCCACTTTAAAGAACTGAGAATGTTTTAAGACAAAAAATTCCAAACCAATAAAGGTCAGAACATACATAACTCTTCCTTCTTTTTTCCAAAACATTATTAAAGTAAGATAAACAAAAACATGAAAGAAAGGTCCCAAAGGGCTTAGATCCACTTCCTCATCGAAATCCAATAGTAGGAAATCCAACATTGAATAACTTCTCTTTTATTGTTGAACTCAACCTACAAATAAGCAGAAAGTAAATCAACAGAGGGTTGGGTTAGGGAGGGAATAATATTAGCCTCCGTGTCTTTAATAAAATCCAGATTTTTTGAACATCAAGGTTGGGGAAAATCTACATTTTATATCAAGACCGGAGGCTAATCTTATTGCAAGTTTAAAGCATTTTCAGTAGACATGAAGCAGCATTTTCAACAGGTCTAAAATAAAACTTGCGAAAAACCATATCATTTGACCAATCAGCACATTTAAGAATATCATTCAAACAACCTCCTTGCAGGAAAGCTTGAGAAGCAGAAGCACCACGAACAGAGTGTGTGCCAAGCATACTAACATCTACATCAGACATTCTCATCACTTCTTTAACCCATCTTGCCAGAGTTGAAGATGATACACCTTTGTGAGGTTTCCTGAAATAAATCAGTAACTGTTTGACATTAGAAGTTAATAGGGAAGTTTTCCCCTCATACTCTTTAACATATCTGACAACACATAAATTCATATAATCATCAATATAAGGGTAGAACATTGTTTGAGAATTAGTTTTGGTTCTACTGTTTAAATATAAACATATGCCTTTGGGAGAAAAAACTCTGTTAGAGATTTCTAAAGCTTTTACATCGGAGACTCTTCTAAAAGAGACTAAACAGAGAAGAGTTGTCAATTTGAAGGAAAGAAGTTTAGGAGAAAGCGAATCGTTTGTACCCAGACTATCTAGGAGCTTCAAGACTTTAGAAACATCCCATAGGGAGTTGTACCTAGACATCGGTGGATTTGAAATCCTGATATTCCTTAACAGTCTCCTAATGAGTACATTTTGAACTACAGATTAACCATGAACTAAAACATGACCAGCAGCAATAGCAGAACGATGACCATTGATAGTTCTGTAAGCTAGACCTCTTGCAAGCAATTCTGATAGATGTTGGCTATTTCAACGGCATCAACCGAAATGGGATCAAAATTCCTTTTGACACACCAGCAAACCTATTTTTGCCAAGCCAATCTATTCATGTTACGTGCTCCTGGTGCCTAAGATTCCTTGATGAGGTTTGATGCCTATTCAGAAAGTCCTGGCACTTCGCATAGATTCCTGACATTTTCCGAACCATCAATCTCAATTCCCCTCCTAGAACTAGATCATGCAGCTCTCCTGAAGGACCTACAAGAATAACCGGGAATACCGGCAGCAAGAGCGGATAATCCACTAGCATTTCCAACAACATAGGGTACCACACTTGAGACTACCAAAGGTAAGTCACAAGAACCAGAGAAACCTTCCATTTGTGAACCATTGCAGCTACTCGAGTAATCTTTGAAAAGGGAGGAAAAGCATATCATTTCAGAATCCTCCAATCTTGTCTGAAAGCATCCACCCCTGCAGATTCCGGATCCGGATGCCAACTGTAGAAAATCTTTAGTTGGGTGTTGAGTCTGTCCACAAAAAGATGTACCTGACATGGACCCCAAATTTCCATCAGACCTAGAAAGACTTTCCTGGTCAGACACCAATTGCTTGAGTCCCTGTGATTCCTTGAAAACTAATCGGCCTCCATATTCTTCAAACCAGGAATATGTTCCGCTTGAACCACAATATTCTGATTCAGACAATAGTCCCAAAATACTTTCGCCAAGCCTGTCAAATCTTTCGATTTCGGGCCTCCTAGCTTGTTGACATATCTTACTGCTGAAACATTGTCCATTCTCAAAAGAATTGAACATTTTGCAGAGTCCTTCGCAAAGCTTTTTATTGCAAAAGAACCTGCCAGAAGTTCCAAGCAGTTTATATGTAAACTCCTTTATTCTTCCTTCCAAAGACCACCAATAGAAACTGAGCCACAGCTCGCTCCTCCATCCTGACAAACTTGCATCTGACTCTATCACCAGATCCGGGAGAGACCCAAAAATTGCTCACCCATTCCATGCTTCCATATTTTTTAACCACCAGCCTATTTCTTCCCTCGCTTCTTGAGAGAGGGTTACTTCCTCTGAATAACTCAAGCCATCTCTTAAGTGTTTGCTCTTCAGACGCTGGAGCGCCCGATAATTCAAAGGACTAGGAAAAATGGCTTGTATTGTAGAAGTTAGCAAGCCTATTACCATTGCTAGCATTCGAAGAGATATTTTACCCGCAATTAGGATATGCCTAAGTTCTTTTTTTATGCGTTTTAGTTTTTCTCTTGGGAGTATCAGTTGACTTTGCACAGTGTCTATCCTAAAACCTAGGAATTGACTAACCTGATTTGGAACTAGGCAAGACTTCTGTCTGTTTACCACGAACCCCAGGTCCTCCAAAAGGTTTATTGCCATAGAAGTGTGATCTATCACTCTCGATTTCACTTGATCCATTATGAGTATGGCATCTAGATAGATAATTAGACGTATCCCTCATTTTCTTAGGTAAGCTGCCACTGGCCTGAGGACCTTGGTGAAACACCAAGGGGCCGAAGGGAGACCGAAGGGTTGGCATACAAACTCCCAGATCTTTCCTCCCCATCTGAACCGGAGATGTTTTTGGTGATTTTTGCAAATAGGGATTGTTAAGTACGCATCTTTTAGGTCTAATCTTGTTAGCCAATCCCCCGGTTGCAGTATGTCTCTTATGAAGTGTAGACCCTGCATTTTTATTTTATTGCAAAACGTAGACCCTCCATTTTGTAATGTTGATATTCTACCCAATCGTTGAGAATCTTTAGATTTATGACAGGTCTGAAACCATTCTCTTTTTTCTGGACTAGAAAAATATTGCTTACAAAACCTTTTGACGAATCTAGAGATTCCCTGATCGCACCTTTCTCTACTAGGTCTTGTACCTCTTTGTTGACTAATTCTGATAACTCTTCATTGAACCTTATGATTTCCGTGATATGGTCAGGCACAGGATCCCACACAAAGTCTATCTGGTATCCCATAACGGTGTCCAACACCCAAGGGTCTTGTGTTATCGATATCCATTTTTTCGCAAATTGGGCTAGCCTCCCACCTATATTTATAGGGGTAACCGAAGGGTCTTGACTTACCTGAGCCTCTTGAACGACAATCACCTCGTTGTCCTCTTCCTCTAAACCCTTGTCTCTGAGGGTAGAAACCTGCATAAGAGTTTTGGGATTGATAGAGGTTAGGTCTAAATCCTCTCTGAAAGGAGGTCTTTGAATTTCCTTGGCCTCGGCCAGGGAATCCACCTCCTGATCGACAGTCCCCGCCAAAAACACACCTGTCAAATACCTTCTTAATCTCCCTTTGAGATTTTTGTTAGGAGGCAAAGGCACCTACATACTTGGACATCTCCTTCATAAAATCATCGCCGAAGAGTAGCCCTTTGGCTTCTTGTCCTCCTTCATTGTTGGCTAGCTCCACCAATTGGGGGTCAATTTTTAGAAGGATGCTCTTCCTTCTTTCAACAGATATGGATGTATTGACATTGCCTAGGTCCTTTGAATCCATTGCCTTAGCTCTTCTACATTGAGAGTGGATTTGCCAACAAATGCCTCTTCCGTCATATCGAATATTTTGGTTAAGGGGCCAGAGAGGTCTGGTAGCCTGTCTTGGTACATGCGTAATCCCTTGTCTAACCCTTTACTGGGGCCCGGGCCACCATTGCCAATAAAGGCAATTATTTTTGGGTCCATATCAGGGGTTTGAGTGACTTTGTTGGATAACATTGGTATAGGGCATTCTGATCTGAGGCCTTGGGGATTTGTTTTCTTAACCAAAACTGCAAGTAGTCCACAAAATGAGCAGCTGGTGACCATTTGGGAAATAAGGGGTGTTTTAAGAGAGAGGGTTCAAACATAAGGCCCCCGAAGGGATCTGTTAACTCCCCGAAATTCTCTTCGTCCAAAAGTGATTCATTGTTTGCCTTGGGTAGTAATATCTCAGAACCAAATTCAGAAGAACAGCTCAGTTCAACTTCAGCGCTCCTTAAGGAGTCGTCACAATGCACAACCTTATGTTTGCGAGCATTAGGTATTATTTCTCTTGATTCATTAGATGGAACCACCAATTTTCATTTTGGCAGAGTTTTTGTTTGAATCAGAGAATTTACCTTTTTTATAGTTTGGGCCAGTTGTTTAAAATGTGTATGTTTTTTGCTAGCCTTGCCTCCTTTTTAAGATAGGGAGTCCTCATTAGCTGACCAAAATCTATCTTCATCTGAGAGTCTATTCTTGTCTAAAGAAAATGTTTCTAGCTTCTTATCCATTCTCTTCTCCACATCTTGAGAGAATTTTTCTAACATGCTTGCTTGTTTTTCAGTAGCAAAGCTGCAAACTTTCGGCAAGTCTCCTGACTTCCTTATTACCCAGGCATTCATGGCCTTTTTGTTTTTTTATTGAGAGAAAAAGGCGCGTCACATAGACATAATTTTAACAATCAAGGCGGTTCAAACAGTGATCAAGCTTTAACCTCTCTCAGAGCACCCGGTACAGCAGCCAGATTGTGGTCTCATTATACACCCTCCAAACCTACACCGGCATTCTCTCTAGTCTGATACGGTGCACAAATATCCCCTCTATAGGAGTTCCACTGACCCTATATCCAAAGCCATTTATTAGGGCATCCCCTAGATTCAAAGATGGATTTCTCAGTCACCATGAACCAATCCATATCGTTGGACCAGTCCACTAGTTTCGGCGGGTTTGGAGTCCTCCAAAGCCTAGCTATGTTACGTTTAGCGACCATGAGCCCATGTGTCACCCGCAATTGTTCTGAAGAGTTCAAGTCAGTAGGGTCCAAAATATTTAACAGAGCTAACATTATATTGCAATGAATTTGGTGCCCCAGTGCCTTCTCCCTCTGGCCTACCACCTGTTCCCAGTACTTTTGGATCAACTCACACTCCCAGACAATATATATGAATGTACCTTACTGCCCACATTGCCTCACACAACTGCTCTCTGAAACATACCCATACGAGCCAACAGGGGTCCCGACAGGTAGGATCTGTTAAGTAGCCTAAGTTGAACCAGTCTAAGTCTGGAGGAAATGGCCACCTCACGGGGGAAGTCAACGCCGCCCGCCACCCCTCCTCATCCAGACCTGCAACGTCAAGATCCCACTTAGCACGCAAGCTGGTCAGGGGGTCCGCCATGTTGTTAATTCCTTTTTTATAAACAAGGGAGATGGTCTTCTCCGGTAGATCACGATTGAGTAGCCTCTTCTCAAGCGGGGAGGAGCCAGGATGATCACTACTTTTAGGGAGAGCTGCAAGCAGGGCATGCCTAATCTGAAGATACCGGAAGTACTCGGACGCGGATAGGTCGTGTTATTGTTGCAGATGAGCGAAGGGCACCACACTTCCGGACTTCCAGAGGTCGCCAACCTTAGATATGCCAATTAGGTCCCACTTGTCAAAGCCTTTGGACCAGATTAATCTACCAAGTTTATCGCTGTGCCATAGCGACGTAGCCTGAGTAATTTTACCCTCCCAGCCCAAGCTCCTGTTGGCCACCTTCCATATAGCCACTGAGTGCCCTGTCCGGCCATTGAGAGCGGGCCACAAGGGTCGAGCATAAATCGCACCACTGAAGCTGCCCCCCCCCCCCCCCCCCCCCTCGGAAGGAGCCATCTGTCAATTTGAAAGGCTGGGTCGTCGTGTGACCTATAGGTGCCCTGATTGAACGCTGCTAAGTGCGCTGCACAATAATATTGTTTAATGTCGGGGAGCCCAATACCCCAGTCAAACCAACCAAGTGTAAGTTTATGAGTGGCTATACGTGGCGGCTTACCCTCCCACACAAGATCGCACACCGCACCCTCAAGGTCTCTAAAGTACGATGCCAGTACCAGAAGGGGGGTGTTTTGTAATGCCTATAGAAATCTGGAAAGGGACATCATCTTGAAGAGGGCTGCGTGCCCTAGAAGCATCAGTGAAAGTGACTTTCAGTGGTGAACATCGACCTTGAAACACTCCAGCGGCGGTCGGAGATTTCTGTCTTGGGATCCAGGGAGATCTTTTGAGACCCAGATTCCCAAGTATTTGAAACCGTTGGCTGCGGTCGCAAGCCGGCAGCCCCGAGGGATCGAGGGCTGTGTACCATTTGGACATAGAGCAGCGACTTGGACCAGTTGATGGTATGGTATACCCTGAGAATCTACCAGACATGCCAAATATGTCCAAGACAACATTGAGGGAGGCTGCCGGAGAAGCCAGGTACAGCAGGTTATTGTCTGCGTACAGGGAAATGCGGTCTTCCCAACCCAATGCCCAACGAAGGCCCCGGATAACGGAGCCCCGATGGACGCAAGTTGCCAGGGGCTCTAGGGCCAACGCAAAAAGAGACAGTGATAAGGAACAACCCTGCCTGGTGCCCCTCCCGAGAGCGAACACTGCAGACTTCCTGTTATTGACAACAACTTGCGCAAGTGGCCGACAGTAAAGAAGCCGCACCCAGTCAATGAAGTCAGATCCAAACCCCAACTTAAGGAGCATGGCAAACAAACATGACCATTCGATGGTATCAAAAGTGGAGGCCGGGTCCAAGGACACCATGGCAGCGTCCTCCCAAATCGTGGACGATCTACCCATCACCCCGTGAAGCGTGCGCAAATTAAGAGAGGTATTCCTCGCTGGCATAAAACCTGACTGATCCGGATGGACCAGGTGTGGGAGGACCCCGAGTAACCGAGTGGCCAGGACCTCTGCCAGAATCTTCGCCTCACAGTTAAGCAAGGAGATGGGTCTATACGATGAACATTTGTTAGGGGGTTCTCCTGCCTTGGGGATGACGACTATATTGGCCAACCACTGATCCTCTGGCAGGATACCCCTGTCCTTACTTTGCCACTGATGGTATTTATAGCACCTCTAATTGGAACCATCATTATAGGGATGCGATGCAATGGCAGCTTCACATAAAACCTTGTGAAACCCAGATTTCTACTAAATTAGCATCGAAAAGTAGGGAATTACTGTAAAGCAGGTGCTAACAATATGCCTTTTCAAAGAATGGTTTAATACATTGGTGTATGTGAGGTGTGCATGATGGTGTATGTAGTGTTTTGGGGTTAGAGACGGATGGGTATAGATGATGCTGGTAGTGTTGGGTGTAAGTGGTAATGTAGCGTCAAAGTGGTGGTATAAGGTGTAGGATATACACACTATTCGTCATATACATCCTTCCCATTTCTGTTGTATAGCGGTTCATGCTTTTTATACAAAAACTATAAACCCTTCCACTTCTGCCAGGCAACACCTTGTCATGGTTCATATTGCTCTGTCCTAGTGACGAAATACCACCAGTGAACGTGCACTGTACAAATTGCTATTCGGTCATTCATCCATCCATTCTTTGGTCATTCATTTAATCATTTCGTAGAGTGTATGTGATATAGTGTGTAGGAAGTTGAGTACAGTTGATATGGCTTGTAGGTCATGCAGGATGTAAGTGTGTGGCATAGGTGCTGGCAAAGTAGTGTGCAGGTGATAGTATAGGGTTTGGATAGCGGTGCAGGTGGATGTGCAGATTGCTAGGTGGTGGGATGTGGTGTAGCAGGTTATGGCGTAGATGGTGTAGGTTGTGAATGGCCGTAAGGGAGGGTTACAGGTGGTGTTATGATGATGGGTATGTATAGGTAATGGTGTAAATGACTGGATACAGGGGGTATCAACTTGTCTGTCTAGTGTGTAGGAGTTGGAGGGCGTAATTAGTGGTGTACGGTGCATGGCGTTGATTGTGGTGTAGTCAGTGACTGAAGGGCGTGGACAACATAAACCGAGGTGGCAAATGGCAGGACGTGCAGCTGGTTGTACCAGGTCCCACTAAGATTTCAAACGGCTTACAGGAGTGAACAGAAGGGGTAAATGTCCTGAGGGGAGTAGTTGTCGATAAGACTGCAGGATGTAGGTGTGGCATATGGTGGTGGTGTGGATTTTAGGTGGTATGGGACGGGTGGATGTTGATGGTGCACGTGATGGTTTAGTGGCTACGTGGTGGTATAACTGAGGGTGTAAAGTGGAAGTGGTCCTTTAGGTTACAGCAAATGATGTAGGATGTGCAGGGTATAGGTGGTGTAGGTGGTGAATGGTGATTAACTACTGACGTAGGACTCATAGGTGCAGCAGTAAGGATAACAATGTAGGTGAGGGTGGATGGTGTAGGGAGGAGGTGGTGAAGGTTACAGATGGTAGTGTAAGATTTGGCGGCATATTAGCATGGGCAATATCGCTGCTTTAGCTGGACTTTTTCCTGCTAAAGTGGCGATGTTTTCATCACCCTATAAGCAAGCTGTCGCTAACAGCAGTTAGCTACAGCTTTTAGGCGATAGCTACAGGTTTGGGGCCAGCTTTGCATGTCAGCGATATTTATCGCTAATGACATGCAAAGTGGGCGTACCCAAACTGTTAGTGACTGAAAAAGTCGCTAACACAGCTATCGCCTATAAGAAAGGCAGGCGAAGCGATAAAAAAAATTGCGCTGAGCGCGATTATCGCTATAAACTAACGCCTACTAAAAAGTTGACTTACCTGTATAGCCAATGGGGGTGGGTTATCAGATTAAAGCCCCCATTGGCATTAATGCGAGTATATCGCTGGATTTCCATCCATATTCTCGCATTTCGCCGCTATCGCTGGATATTTTAGCACAATGGAGAAAAACGTTGCCAATAGCAGGTTTTCTCCCCTAAAATATCCAGCTATAGCCAGCAATAAAAAAAAGTCGCTAACCACGTTTAGCGATAAATATCGCTATTTCTTGCTAATAGGGCCCTTAGTGTGTAAGTAGTGTATGATATAGACGATTCAAGAAGTAAATATGGATCTATGGTTATTGTGGTAGTGTAAGGACTAGGTGGTCATATAGGGTGCACTTGGCGATAAAGATTGCGTTGTAGAGTGGCCGGTCTGGCGCAGGCCATGATGTAGGTGGTGGTGTAGGATTTTGGATGTTGTGAAGAATGTTGCTGGTGTAGGATATAGGTGGGGTAAAGAGTTTAAGCGTTGTTGTAGGGTGTTAGTGGTGGTGTAGTGTGTGCCTTGCTGTAAAACCGAATTTTTCTATAAGAGCCTCACTTTCCACCCGCCATACACCCCTCCACAGTCTTGCACTAGCTATAGCTACGCTTGATTGGTCAATTATGTGGTTGAAATATACAATTTTCCCAGCGCACTCTTGCTTCCGGGTTGTACGCTGGTGGCGTGCAGATATGCTTGCGGTGTCCTGCGTTTTTCCCCTGACCAGCTCACTCCATCATGAGTGAGACTAGGCCCCGGGGCAGGAACCGCTGGCTCTAGAAGGCAGGTTGGGGGGAAGCGCCCCAGCTGGAAATGTCCTCAGAGCGAAGGCGAAGATGGAAAAAGATTTAAGCTGAAAACCGCAGTATCCTGCCTCGCTCAGTGCAGGCGCAGCTCGGAAACTAGACGGGCGACTGGGGAATGAACCCCACCGTGAGCAGCAGCTCAGATGCAGCCTTTCACACGAATATGAAGCGGAACTGTAATGGCGGTATTTGTTTTCTAGGACGCTTCTTGTTTAAAGAAGGAGTGTGTATGATGGATGAGAGGCAGGTGGAAGCAGAAAAGAACAAAAATATCTGGGGTCCCTCGGACTAACCTGGGTTGGGTCACGGGTGTACGACTTTCCGCGGAATAAACGATATACATTTTGTGGTAATTTACAAAGGATTTATGTGGTAATTTCCTAAGGATTTAAGTGGGAGATTGCGTGGTGAAAAGCGATGCAAAACATTTCGTCGATTAACTTACCATTATAAAATGCCATGGATGCAGCGCAACATTGTGCATCTCTGTGCCAGCAGCACCCGCACACTCCTCAGAAAGTCTATGCCTTTGCCTCACGCGCCCACATGGAGCACCGAACGTGCCTCATTCAGGCGCACACGTTGTCGCTAGACTGCCGCACCAGAAAAAATGCAATTATCTCCTTCAAAATGAAAATATGACAACCAGCTGTAAAAAGTAAACTCCCTATCGAGTTTGAAGTCTGTAAACGACAGATGACTGACATCAATGCTAATTAATTCCCATTTTTGTCCATCCAATATTATTCCTATACACCCAGTGTAAGAGCACTTCATTCTATTGCACGCCGGATGCAGGGGTCTTGCTTGAAGCAAACAAGGAGAATCTTCGTTCTAGTGGATGAGAAAATGTAGATCAAGAAAACTGCTGCCTTTCGGTTCTCCCTTCCGATGAGCTCAGATATTGCTTCAAATCCCCAAAGGAAATGTGTACTGGTCCTTCATCTGGGTATTTCTCTCATACCTTGAGACTCACAGTACAAATATGTGTGGGATGGTCATTTCCAAGGAAGGATGCCTCTGGGAGACTTTGGATGATCCCCTGAATGATGTTGTTGCTCACAGCGGGCGTGGGTGTCCTGGGAGAAAGAAAAGGAGGGCAACAAGCATGTATCCTCCACCCATCCTGCATCTCCCTTGGACCTCTCATGGACCTCTCAGCCTCCCACCACTGCTTAATTTGTAAAAGATTGAGGGCCGGTGCCCAAAGTTCTGCACAGAAGACTGTGTCCTTTGCTATTAAATGTCATTGCACCCAGTCTTGATTCCACCTCAAGCCTCTTTAATACATCACTAGACACCCTGCCTCGTTATCTCTCTATTATAGAGCTTGTCCTTTCTTCCTTTGTGAAGATTTTTCTGGGTTCATCTTCCTCCTTCTTTCCCCTGTGTTTGGTTTTCCCTTTCTTGCTCTCAGTTAATATCTGATGAGGAAAAATAAGTGCTGGTTCCCAAAAATAAGTGTCGGCAGGCCCCACCAGCAACCACCGACGCAAATAAAGCACTGTTTCCTACCATTCCAGTAAGCTTTAAGCTCAAATCGCTTGGCAAGAAGAAAAAGATGGCATCAGGCTTCAATCAATCAGTAGATTTGTAGAGTGCTTCTTTTCAACCATGAGGGGATCCAGGCGAGGGCAGAGTCCAGTTGATTAGCCAAATAGGCAGGTCTTCAAGGACTTTCGGAACTCTGAAAGAGATATGGAGGTCCGTAGAAGAAAGGGTAGCTTGTTCCATGTCTTTGCTTTGAGCTAAGCGAAGGAGCGCCCTTGAGTCTTCTAAGTTTGATGCAGGGGTGATGATTAGTGAAAAGGACATGAGTGGGAGGTGTCTGGCGGGCTGATGGAAGTTCAGGTGGTGGTTCAAGTAGGCGGTCCGCAGTTGTGTAGGGCCTTTTATGCATGGGTCAGGAGCTTGAACTGGCGTCTTTTGTGGACAGGGAGCCAGGGGAGTTCTGTGAGGTATGGTGCGATGTGGGATCATCTAGGGCAGAGGCAGCTCCTCCACTATGGCATCGCAGCATCACCCCCCCCAAAAAAGTCAGGAAAGGAAATAAAAACAACACACATGTCATTCTATATATCCTTTTCTGCTGAGCCTTGGAGTCGGAGCCTGGGGGGTGACAGCACTGAGGGGAGTGGTAGTGCACGCCTTTCACTGCACATGATGGTTTGGCTGGCCGTTTCAGGCTGGACAAACAATCATGCGCAGTTAACCTCTCCCCAGGCTCCCAGTCTGTCCTGGAGCACCAATCGAGGGTGCTCAGGCCAATCCGGAAGCTTCTCTCATATGAAAGCAGCTTCAGGATTGGCCACATGGCTTCCTGGGAGTCTGTGCCAATCTGAAGCAGCGGAGCAGAGGAGCGCAATGTGGAATGTGGCTGGCTGAAGGTACGTTTTTTATTATTATTTTTTATTTGCCCCACCCCTTTGCAACCCCTATGCCCATTTGACCAACCATCCAGCCTTGCCATTTGTCCCAAATACAGGCTGCTACTGATCTAAGGAGATACAGGATGCCTCTGGCTGCGGAGTTCTGTATGGTCTGCAGTCATCAGAGGAGGTGTGTTCTGAGGGCCACCAGGATTCTTCCCATGGGGAATATTTGTTTCCAAAAATCAGTACCCCTCTCTTGCCCGAGCTGAGCTTCAATCAGTTGTCCTTCATGCAATTGGCATCATTTTTCATGCAGTTGTGGAAATTAGTCTTGGTGTTGTCTTCAGTGAGAGAGAAGATGAGTTGTGTGTTGTCGGCGTAAGATATGATGTTAAGTCTGAGGGTTTTGGCGATGCTGGCCAGAGGTGTCATATACGGGTTGAAGAGGGTGGGGCTGAGCGAGGATCCTTGGGTTACTCCTCAGATGATTTCCTTGGGTTTGGAGGTGAAGGGTGGAAGGTTGACTTTTTGTGTTCTCCCAGTGAGGAAAGAGGCAATCCTTCTGAGAGTCCTATGTTGTGCAGCCTTGTGATGTGTGTGGTGGGAGACTGTATTGAAGGCAGCCAAGAGGTCTAGGAGGATCAGAGTCTCTCCTCGGTTGAGTAGGGCTTGGATGCTGTGGTTTCTGAGGAATCCAGATTGAAAGGAGTTGATTAGGAGGTTCGATTCCAGATGTGAGGAGCGTTGTTGGGTGATGACCTTTTCTAATACTTTGGCTGGGAACGGTAACATGGAGAGTGGTCAGTAGTTGTTGAGTTTGCTGGGGTCTGCCGATGGCTTCTTTTGTAGGGAGTTGGCTTTTGCATGTGTCCAGTCCTGGGGGAAGGTGGTCGTGGTAATTAAGATGTTGAACAAGGAGGTGAGTACCTGGCTGATTCTGACTTTGCCTAGGTTGAAGATGTAGTGAGGGCATGTGTAGGTTGGGACCCCTGAGTGGACCGAGTTCATGTTGAAGGTGATGCCCTGTGAGGCGATCTGGGTCCATTTGGTTAGTCGGTTGTCTGCAGTGGTAGCAGGGCCTTTGTGTTGCTTGAGGAAATCGGTGGCCTTGGGATGGGGGTTGAAGTTTCTGTAGGCGTTTGCGATCTTGTTTTGGAAGAAGTTTGCAAGGTTGGCACAGAGTTCCTGTGAGCGAGTAATGTTGTTTTTTACAGCTGAGGGGTTGGAGAATTCTTTGACGATGTTGACAAGTTCTTTGCTGGTACTGGAGCTTGATTCGCTGTGTGAGGCTAAGGCTTTTTTCTTTTGTTCTCTCAACTGTCTGTGGTAGAGTTTGAGGGCTGTTTTGAAGGTGGTCTTGTCAGTTGTGGCTTTGCTGGTGCGCCATCTCCTTTCCAGTTGTTTACAGTGCCGTTTAACGTTTCTGAGTTGTTCAGTATACCAGCTGGCCTGCTTGGTGGAACTTCTGTAGATGTTGTTGCCAATTGGAGCAACGCTGACGGCACAGTTGGTGACCAATTGTTGAAGGTTCTGATGTTGTGGTCTAGGTTATTGGAGGAGATGGGGTAAGGGGTGTTCCATGTGTCCTTTGAGATTTTGCTCCAGCTGCAGGGGGGGGGGGGCATTGGATAGACAGGGTCCGAGATCTGTGAGCTGGTGATGTTGAAGTAGATGATAGAGTGATCGGTTCAGGTGAGCTCCGTGTTGTGGCTGTACCTGATGTGGTTGCTAGTGGTGAAGATGGGGTCTAGAGTGTGGCCTGAGCTATGTGTGGGATTGTGGACAAGCTAGGTGAGTCCGATGTTGTTCATGCTGTTGAGGAGAATAGGAGTGTTGATATCACTGTGGTCGTCGAGATGGAAGGTCCCTGAGGAAAATATAGGTGTTGAATTCTATTGCGCGGGGGCGATCCCTCCACAAGGCTGTTGATGCAGTTGCAGTGGGTGATCTTATATCCTTCGGATATTGCGGTGGTGATGTCGGGTGCGGAAGTGGGGTTGAGTCAGGTCTCAATGAGGAAAAGGATGTTGGGTGTGAGGGTGGAAATGAAGGACAACATCTTGGTGGTTTGTTTGATTAGTGAGTGTATGTTGAGCAGGGCGCATGCAAATAGGTGTTTTTGTTCAAGTGATTTCTATGATGTGTTTGGGGTGGGGCTGGTCAGTGGGCTAGTGTGTGCACTGTGGTAGGTGAAGTGGCAGTTGGGGCAAATGAAAGGTCCTACCACAGAGCATGGGTTGGCGCAGTGGCAGTGTTTGTTGCAGCACCCAGGATCGAGGGCGTAGAGCTCAGCAATGGTGTATTTGCTGGGGGCGGGAGGGCCAGGGTTTGTGGCTCTGGGCAGGGTTCATGCTCTGACGGGTGCAGACAGGCTTGCTTCTGCTGCGCAGTTGTGCTGCGTAGTTGTGCTGTGATCTGCATTAAGTAGGTCCATGGTGGGAGGGGCTTCTATTGCGGGAAGAATGGTGAGCGCGAAAACCCAGGCATGAAAACCCAGGTAGTGTCAGTGTCACTGGAGCAGGCTGTAACAAGCAGGAATCAGAGGCCACAGGCAAGTTGCAAACTGGGTGATCCTCCTATCATTCTGTATTTCGTGTTTTGACCCACAGTGGCACTTTATATACAGCTTGAGTAAATATGCTCCTTCCCATCAAAGAATGTCCTGATAGATAATAGGCTATAATCTACTTAGCCACATCCTCTTGAGCTGACCGGGTTTCTCAATTGGTGGTAGTGAACTCTGCCCTTCCTCTGACTTCACCTTCTAGAAAAACTCACCCCTACTCCCTCTTCCTTTGTGCTAGCAACATTGTGGATGTGGGACACACTGAACTGGTTCCTTGAATTCATGAGTATGCTGCTGGTCCATCCGCAGCCTGAGTGTGGGTCCTTCCTGGCAGTGGTCTTTCGGAGTAAGAGATTTGGCTTCTTATTCACTCACCCAGCACTACCCTGCCTGCTGCTGGAGCAGACCAAGTGCTATCCACCGATCAAGCTGTCTGTACAACAAGAATGACAGAATCACCAGAAAGTGCACCCTTTTACACCCAAGTAAACCACTAATTACTCAAATCAGTTTTTGCAATAAATAGCATTTGACCTTTTTTTTCCTCAGTGACACCAAGGACCGCAAACATTACCAACTCCCAAAACATTCTGATAGACTAATTTGTGATGATGTTTTTGATTTTAGTCGTGAACGTGAGTAATTGCAATGGGGATGGACGAAATCAATATTTTTGCCCAACTAAATTATCTGGAGTCATGCACAAAGAGAGAATAATGGCTTATCATAGACATGCTCTGTCGGTTATCAGTTGCAATCAAGCCAGTTATCATGATCAACCTAAACTGACAAAACTACAGTTCCACTAGTTAAAAAATTTCTCCATTGGGGGCGTGGCTATGGGGCCACGCAAGATGGCGGCATAGTGGTGATACTCCGCCGCACCGTACCTGCTTCAAAGCCTCTCCTGCGGTCCCACGGCGTCTTTCTGCCTCTAAGGGCCACATACTTGATTCGGAATGTAGGCTGCATCTAACGCGCTCATTCTGCATATTTTTAATTAGCGCAACACCTGCTGTTGAAGCCTCCGTGTCTCGGAGCCGGCTGCATCCGCCATATTGAAGCGCAAATTCTCCTCCCGGAGAGAAGCAGTTTGATAAAGCAATTCAGTTTGGCAGGTTGGCTCCTTTCATGATTTTTTTACCTCTCTCTTATTTTTTACGCCTCCTAAAACGCAAATGGAGTGTGTAATTACTAATTTTGCATCCATTTCTCCATGTTAAGTCCTATTGTACCTTTCTTTCACAAGACATCATTGGAGACTGGTTGTTAACGATATTTCTGGATTATCGTGCTACTGGAAAATGCATTTCACTCATACTGCCTTGGGACTTCAATGTCATGATGCTTAATCTCCTCCATTTTGATGTATACCTTCTTATTTAAGTATCTGTATGGTTATACACTACGTTTTCAGCAGGATTTCACTGGAATATGTTTTTCCAATACTTGACTTTATTCCTACTTATCTTCATCTATGAAGTAACACATTGCCAAGCAGCTCTTTTATGAATCGTTATTTATTTATTGCCTCCTAAGCCATACCTGCTGCTCACCAATTTTGCTCTCAGCATCAAGGAATTTTTTCCCATTTCTACCATCACTATTGGGAAGCTGTGTTTCTGCGTAATTTTTGGTTTACTCGCTTCATATGCGCCACGCTGTTTTTGGTGTTATTTCCCTCCTTTCAGCGTTAAGGTCTCCTACTTTACTTTATAAATTGCAGTAATTTTCTTTATATGGGCAAACTGCGTGAACCAAAGTTCGTTTTTGTCTCTTCTAAGTCTCCTCAAGAGGTGCCCAACTCAGCCTCCCCCAGCATCTCTTCAGGTGTGGATCAAATGGCTGGTCTAGCTCCACATCGTTCTTCAAACGTCTGAAGCAAGACCTCCATCACCAGATAAACCATCGGTCTCCAATTTCTATGGAGTTACTTTTAGAGGAGATACGCGCCCTGCGCCATTTTGTTGAGGAAACTAACAGAGACATGCAACTTTTGAAAGAAAAATGGGTGTCTATGGATGCTAGGATTACATCTGTTGAACAACAAGCTTCGGAGGTACAATCCAACTCTTAGCGCATCTCTTCTCTGGAGAAGTCGGTCCTCGCTCTCCAGCAACATACTGAGGATTTAGAAAATAGGAATGGAAGGAATAACCTTCGCATATATGGTCTACCAGAATCTTTGGAAGGGGACGACCCTGTGACATTCTTCACCTCTTCCATTCCAAAATTGCTGGACATGCCTCCTACCACTTCTCTTAGCATCCAGAGAGCCCATAGACTTGGTCCACGTTCATCTGACTCACCAAAACCACGAGGAGTTATTATTCTCTTTTTGAAATTTACGGATCTTCTTTCAGTTCTCTCTGCAGCTAGATCCAAACGTCAAGTCTCCTGGATGAGCCAGAGAGTGTTCCTCTCTGAAGATGTTTCCAGCGCCACGGCATCCAGGAGAAAGGAGTTTCTGAATCTTCGTGCGCCTCTACGATCTCTTGGTGCTTGATATGGCTTGTTCCATCCATGTATTTTCAAGGTTACTCACCAAAATAGAACATGGACCTTTCAAGACCCTGGAGAACTTAAAAACTTTACTCATCTTCAATCTGGTGGTGCCATGGACACTTCCACTTCTACTTGTGGCTGATCATATCATCTTTTCAATTTGCCTGTGTTTGTTTTTCTTCTTATAGAATTTCTGATAATGTTCTGTTTTCAAGTTTACCTTTAGATATTTCGTATACATTCTTATCTCTTCTCTTATTGCTTATTCTTTTTGATTAATTATTCTGTCTGCTTTGTTGAATATATTGCATTGTGCGCTCCTATTGTTATTTCCTTATTGTTATTTGCCTGTCTCTATCCTTACATAGGTTCATGAAGATTTTCCCTGAGTCCATGTGGGTCGTTTTCTTCGATTTCTTTTTGTCCTGGTGCGGTTTAGATTCCCACCCCTTGCCTGGGTTATCTTGTTGAGTGTAGCCATTTCCCAAATTTCCTTTTGTTTGTCTCCTTCAGGTACGTTATTCTCAGTCATCCTTTTGGATATGTACTGTCTCTTCTTCTGCTTTCTTCTTTCCTCCATTTCTTTTCCCTTCCTCCCCCTTCTTCCTATTCTTTGGACCTCAATCTCTATTCTTTGGTTCTCTGTATTTACTCTTCCTTTTTTCCCTTTCTATATCAACTCCCGACTTCGTCCACTTGTTTGCATTTTTTCTTTACTTTACCTTATGTCACCTTTTGTTATTTATATCTATATTCATTTCTTTTTATTCTTTTTTCTGTTATTCTGCTGTTTGCTAAGTATAGTTTTTTTTGCATTCTTGATTTTTATTACTATTGTACTTGTTCTAAATTCAGAGTTGTTTCCTGGAATGTGAAAGGTTTTATTAGTCCCATTAAACGGCAGAGAGTCCTCTCCCATTTAGCATCTTATAATCCTGATTTAGTCCTTTTACAAGAAACTCACCTCACTGAACTTGAATCCCTTAAATTAAAAAGAAATTGGGTTGGAACAGTTTTATTTTCACCCTCTAATAACAAAAAGAATGGAGTCGCCATTTGATGTCATAAAAAATTAAAATGTAAAGTTCTATCACAAGAAAAAGACAATGATGGCAGGTGGATTTTAACTAAGTTGTTCATTAATTCTGTACCTTTAACCGTTTTTAATGTTTATGGTCCTACTCAACCTGACTGTTCTTTCTGGCCTCTATTTTTTTTTTGCAGAGTTTTATATAGCACAAACTAGACACGAACCGAATCGGGTATCAGAGCGCTTTACATAGCACCAGTTATGTTACATGAGGACACACATTCATTTTAGGCACAGAGAGATTAAGTGATTTGCCCAGAATCACAGGAGGTTTTGGAGTCATTACCGAGACTCGAACCCAGATCCCCAGGTCCGAGGTTGAGCGCACTAGCCGTTAGTGTATTCAACATAAGTATGATCTGTTTATTTTAGGTGGCGATTGTAACCAGGTTGTTGACCCATTCCTAGATCGCAAATCCTCAGTTCGTTTCATTCCTCACAAAACACATAAGCAATTCCGTGACACTGTTCTGCAGTCACATTTTATTGACTCTTGGAGACTCTCTAACCCTGACACCTTAGATTATTCCTTCTTTTCTCCTCCTCATGCATCTTTTTGCCGACTGGACTATATATTTCTCTCTCCAATTCTATCTCAAAATTTACTTTCTTCCTCTATTGAACCCATAGTTATTTCGGACCATGCTCCCATTGTTACAGATTTTGATTTAATTCCACCGCCTCCCAAGCCATCTCGTTGGCGCTTTAATAGCACGCTTCTTACTGATTCTCATTTTTCTTCCTCATTCCGCTCCTTTACTACAGACTTCTTTTTATTCAACTCTGATCCTAATACTCCTCCTCATATCCTTTGGGACTCCTTTAAAGCCACTGCAAGAGGATTCATTATTAGTTTTGTTTCTAGGAAAAAGAAAACATTTCTCGAGAAACGTAAATCCTCTCTATCACATATAACATTTTTGGAACATAAATTTTACACTTCCTCGGATAAATGTATGTCACTAGAGCTCTTAAGGGCAAAATTAGAATTTAACAAATTTACTACTGACAATGCTTCTTCAATTCTTCTTCGTAATAGTGCTCGCTATTATGGTGGTCGTAACAAATCTGGCAAACTCTTAGCTAACTACCTCAAATCTCGTAAAGAACGTACCCTTATTGATTCTATTTAGTCTCCTGATAATACTCTTCTACATAGAGACACGGAAATATTAGATCAGTTTTAACAGTTTTACCAACAACTTTACACCCCAGAATCTCCCCCTACTCCTTCTCTTATTCAGAAATACTTTGAACATCTTCCTAAATCTCCTAACTCCTGTAACCCTCATCTTAATTTTCCAGCTCTTGACCATGATCTTTCATTACAGGAACTTTCCGTAGCCTCGACATCTCTTACAAAAAGTAAAACCCCTGGACCTGATGGGTTTCCTGTTGAATGTTATTTACACTTCTCTGACCTTTTACTCCCCAAACTTTTAACATTTTTCCAATCATTCTACTCATCTGGTAAAGCCGAAGGTACCTTTCAAGACGCCACCATTTGTCTTATTCCAAAGGATGGGCACAACCCCAAATTTTGTAAAAATTATCGTCCAATCTCTTTAGTTAATGTGGACTATAAATTGTTTGCCAAATTAGTTGCATTACTTTTAGATCCCTTTATGCCTCATCTTATTGGCAAGGAACAGTGTGGCTTTGTTAAAGGAAGACTCACCTCTGATAACTCTCGTCTCTTTCTTAATGTCCTCAATAAAGGCCCGTCTCTTTTACTTCCTTTGGCTGCTATTTGTGTTGAGGCCGAAAAAGCTTTTGACAGGGTTGATTGGTCCTTTTTGTTCGCTTCCTTACGTTGGCATGGTTTTAGTCCCAAGTTCATTTCTCTCATTTCCCTCTTATCTACTGCCCCCAAAGCCTCACTGCTTGTTAATAGTCAACTTTCTTCATCCTTTTTTCTCCAACGAGGAGTTTGTCAGGGCTGTCCATTATCTCCACTTCTTTTTGACCTAGCTCTTGAACCATTTCTGTCCTCCATTCGTAATAATACTTCTATTTCTGGCTTTCTCTATGGTGACAATCAATCGAAAATGTCTGCTTATGCCGATGATATCCTCTTGTTTATTTCTAATCCAGAAGTGTCAATTCCCCCCTTACTATCTGAATTTGCTTCCTTCTCTCAAGTCTCAGGTTATAAGATCAATTCAGATAAAACTGAAAATCTCCCTTTAACCAAAACCTGTCTTCCTCATCTTTTCTCCTTCACTGGTTTTGCCTGGAATAGTTCGAAGATTAAATATTTAGGTATTTTGTTTTCCAACTCCATCTCCTCTTCAATTCAATTCAATTAAATATGTCTGCAGTCTTATCCCGTATAGATGAATTGTTCTCCTCCTGGAACCCCCTTTTTCTCTCTTGGTGGGGTCGAATGGACTCAATTAAAAGGATGATTGCCCCTATTCTCATTTATATTTTTTCCATGATACCTGTTCATATTCCTGCCCTTTATTTTAAACGTATTGATTCCTCACTCTCGAAGTTTCTTTGGAAGAATAAAAAGTCAAGATTTCCCTTGCTGCCCTTCGTAAATCTAAACCTAATGGTGGGGTTACATTTCCAGATTTCCGCATTTACCATAAAGCCTTTTCTTTACGTCAGGCCTCTTGATGGCTTTCTTCGGAACCTACCCCTTTTACTCCTCTCTGGTTATCCATTGAACAATCTTTAATACTACCCTTTTCCTTCGATGAGGTGGTGCGTTTCTCTTCCAAATCTCCCTGTACTTCTTTTCCTTTATACAAATATACTTCTTCTCTTCTAAAACCCTTACTTCTTCCGCCGGTTATCACACGTGAATCGTTCTTGAATACCCCTATTTGGTATATTTTTCTTCTTCTTTTTAATAATAGACCCATTTTTGGCCCTCTTGGAGATTGAGGGGTATCATATGGGTTAACCATCTCTTTGATGGTCTATTACCTTGTTCCTTTCTTCAATTTCAACTTTTATTCAATTGCCCACGATCCTTTTTGCTGAAATGTACTCTCCTGATGACGATAATCCTTGATCATTATTCCCTCCCTTCTTCCTCATCATTGTCACCTCAATCCTCTCTCCTTCCAATCCTTGCTACTCTCCCTAAAGCATCTCATTTTTGAATTTTTCTCATCTCCTAATCCAGATCGTGCTAAAACTAAAGTGAAGCTTGCTTGGGAAGCGGATTTCAATTGTACGTGGTCTGTTACTCTTTGGGATAAACTCTGGTCCAGATCTTGAAAAATTTCTCGTTATGCCTCCCTTACTCAATCCTTATTTTTTCTATATCATAGACTCTATTTTCTCCTCTGGCCTTTTCGAGCTTTAAACCCTTTTCTGATTCTAAATGCTGGATCTGTGGTGCTTTACATGCTGATCTTCTTCATTTGCTCTACCTCTGTCCTGTTGTCTCTTCTTTTTGGGAAAAAGTTTGGTAAAACCTTTCTCGCATTTTTACACTCTCTATTCCATACTCAACCACCATTATTTTTTCTGGGTAATCTCTCTAATTCTTTAGAACTCTCTGCAAACTCACAGGGTCTTTTTGACCTCATGCTTGCTCTTGCATTCCGCACACATTTCCTCGAATTGGAAAGCTTTTACAAATATTTCCCTACAAGGTTGGTGGAACACTTAAGGTCACTTCCACAGACTGGATGTTGCTTTTGCATCTTCCTGCAAACCAATACGTAATACTGATCTTTTCTGGTTACCTCTCACCTTATACTTGGATCAAGTGGCTTTAAAAAAATCTACTCATATCAACTCGGAAAATTTTAAACCTCCTTGAAGGACCTTCATTCTCTCCCTTATTATCTTATCATTTACAGATTTTACATGCTTTGTCATTCTTTTATGCTGTTTACTTTGTGTTGCAAAACATGTTATTTGCCATAGTTATTTTTATTTTTAATATTATATTCTGCAATGTTTTATCCCTTCCCCTCCCCCCTCTCTCCCTCTCCCCTTTCTCTTCAAAATCCCCATAAAATGCTTTTTGTTACCCAATCATTGACATCAGCACCCATTGTTCTTTGCCGTTTTAAACAGTTTTTTTATTATGTATTGCGGATGTCCTTGTTTGCTGATAACCTTCTTTAATAAAGCTTTTCAAACACAAAAAAACTTCTCCATTGAGATTCTCAAATGATTCCACATCACGCTAGTAATCTCCAGGGATTAATTTGAGTCGGAGGTTTCTGGTGCTCTGCACCGGCACTTAGTTGTCAACACCGGGGCTTGTACCAGTCTGCCGTAAGGGAACACTGTTAAAAATTACTATTGACTGCCTCTCAAGCCTTTCTTAATCTTTGGGGGCTAGAGTAGATTGATTTGTCTCACTTTTAAGAGTATGATGATTAGTAATTGTGTTGGTACTGCCATTAACAGCGCTGACAGGGGCAATGTGTGTTGCAAGCTGCAGGGACCTCAGGAAGAGGGCCCTGACACTTCTGTTTTTTTACATATTAGGCACTGGTAATCTCAATCAAAGCAACATCCAATGTCAAAACAGTCCTGAATGTGCTCAATAGTACTCTGAAATCCAATGTGGGCACACATGCCCCAACGAAGCACAGCTCCACCTAACCAGCTCTCCCCACTCTTATGGAAAGGGGCGACCATTCGGTCCCCCCGAACGTATGGCGGAGTACCACGAGCCCCCCGGGAAGCCATTTTTGGGCGGGAGGCGAGCCTCGGCTGGTATGCCCGAAGCGGCGTAGCCGGGGCGCGCCTTTTCCCGCCCTAGAGTGGGCTGGCCTAGACACTGACGCGGCCGGCCACGCCCGAAGGGGCAGGCAGGGGCGGGTTTACGCCCGCCCTGAAGACGGATAAAAGGAGCAACAAGACAAGAACGCATCCTCTTGTTCCTGTGCTCTGAAGCTGCACCCCCTCGCTGCACGTGAGCTCGAGACGGAACGAAGAGCCAATTTTGAGCGTGTTAATCTTTCTTGTTTGTTTTACAGATATTCTGTTGGAGAATGCCTAAGAAAGTTGGAAAACGAATGACTACCGACCAGATGCTGCGTGTTCTTATGAAAGAGGTGACCGACCTAAAAAAGCGAATGGCGGATAAAGACGGGGAAGGGGGACCGAAACGTCCTTTGGCGGGAACAGCTCCGGGAGGAAAAGGCAAGAGGCCCAAAAGGGGAGCAGCTGGGGGAGACGTCCCGGTTCCCTGTACCCCACTCGAAGGGCCGACTCCGGTGCCGGCAGAGGGGAATCCGATTCCCGTGGTGGTCACCCCCGTGTCCGGGGAGGATATGCCGCCCGAGCTGGCGGCACAATTAGCAGCGTGGTTGGGTAAAAATAGCGAGGGCGCCACGGCTGACGAAGCACGGGTGTTGATGAAGCAACTGCGCGAAACGAGGGAGGCGGCGAAGGTAGCATCGCCAGTTATCGCGCCGGTTGCGGCGGTAGAAAAACCACCTGGGACAGGCTCAGCCACAGATACAGCTTCTGGTTCAGGTAAGCGGCCATTGCCGATTGCAAGAGATGAGTCTGCACCTTCACGAAGGGAAAAGTTGGGTCAACATGTCCCTATGGTTATTAAAGAAAAGATATGGGCAGAGGAGTATGTAAACATCTTCTCGTTGCTTACCGATCATTATGAGATGGAGCATGTTAAGAGCCAAAAGGAACTCATGCATCCGAGTGTTTGGCGCGCAAAGATGGCCGCCTTTAAGGTAAATGAAAACATTGGCAATTGGGGCAAAGCGTGGGGGATTTTTACATCCATTCTGGGTGAACGTAGGCCCGAGTTACTGCCCGAATTGCCGATTTATCAGTCACGGATCATGGGGTATTCCGTATCATATGGGGGCAACCAGTGGTTCTGTTACGATAATATTTTCAGAAAAGCGAAAGAACATGATAAAAATTTAACTTGGGATTGTTACGATTCTGTGTCATGGTCAAAAATGGAGGATACTGGTATGTTGAATTTGCCATTGGTAGGGAGTAGTGTGGGCGAGTCTTCCCGCCAATATGCGGGGACGCCCTTTCGATCAGGTACGAGTAACGACTACCACTCGAGGCCGAACGGCACCACAGGTAAAAGGGGGATTTGTTGGAACTTTAACAAGGGCAAATGTACGAGGCCCCAGGGGTCATGCAAATTTAGGCACGAATGTAGTGGGTGTGGGCAATCATCCCATCCTGAGTCCATGTGCAGAGCCAAAACGGGTGATAACGGGGGTAGAGGAGGCGCCAAACAGGTCTGAAATAGTCCGAGGGGCGCCTTTACCTACTCCGATTGATACCATGGCAATGATTCCTTGGCTCAGCGAATACCCGGATCACGCTTCCGCTGGGATGTTGCGGAACGGGTTTTCATATGGTTTCCGCATCCCAGTGGGGGAGTTTCAGGGTGTAGCGAAATGTAAAAACCAAATATCAGTCTTGCAACATACGACCGTGGTACAGGAGAAGATTGGGAGGGAGGTGGCTCGAGGTCGAGTCGCCGGTCCATTTGATGTGCCACCGGTTACTAACTTTGTTTGTTCCCCCTTAGGGGTGGTGCCCAAGAAGGACCCGGGTGAGTTTCGGCTGATACATAATTTGTCGGCCCCACGTGGTCTTTCCGTAAACGATGCGTTAGACCCGGAAGTGTGTTCGGTACGATACTCATCTTTCGATGAGGCCGTAGCCATATTGAATCGCCTAGGGCCCGGTGCGCTGATGGCAAAATCTGATATCGAGTCAGCGTTCCGGTTGCTCCCGGTACATCCAGACGATCAGCGTCTTCTTGGTTTCATGTTTCAGGGTCACTATTACATGGATAGATGTATGCCAATGGGGTGCTCTATATCTTGTGCCTATTTTGAGAAATTCAGTTGTTTCCTGCAATGGGTCTTCACAAGGAAGACGGGGTTTCAACAGGTTATGCATTATCTCGATGACTTTTTGTTTCTGGGGGCAGCCGGGGATCCGGAATGTGGTCAGGCTTTGAATGACTTTTGTGTCTTGATGAATCATTTTGGTGTGCCATTGGCACCAGGTAAGACGGTGGGTCCTTCGACTTGCATCGAGTTTCTAGGGATCGAGCTCGACTCTGAGGAAGGTTGTTTTCGTTTACCGGGAGACAAGGTGCTAAGGTTCAGGGCATCCCTGGAAACGTGTATTAGTAAGTCCAAGGTTAACCTACATCAATTACAACAATTGGTGGGGCAGTTGAATTTTGCCCTAAGAGTAATGCCAATGGCCCGCCCCTTTTCCCGCTCGATCGCTCAGGCCATGGTCGGCCTGAAGGAGGGCCATCATCGCACGAGGCTCTCGGCAGAGGTTCGTCAGGACATGCGCATTTGGTTGGCATTCCTGGCGGATTTCAATGGTCGAGTTGTCTGGAACAAACCGGCGGTGTCCTCCGAGGAGCTGGGGCTGTGGACAGATTCAGCAGGGAGCATTGGTTTTGGGGCCATATTTGGCACACAATGGTCGGCTCAAAAATGGCCGTCATGGTGGCATGAGGGTGGGCTGACAAGTAACATTGCTTTTCTTGAACTGTTCCCCATTCTGGTGGCCTTGAAGACTTGGCCTGAGGGGTTCAGAGATCACTCTGTGGTGTTCTGGTCCGATAATATGACCGTGGTTGAGTGTATCAATAGCCAGGCGGCACGATGCAAATGGATTCTGAGACTGCTGAAAGAAATTGTTTTGTTGTGTATGCAATTGAATGTGCTATTTAAGGCAAGACATGTGCCGCGGGTGATGAACCAAGCGGCTGATGCCCTTTCTCGTTTCCGTATGCAGGCCTTCTGGGGTTTTCTGCCCACAGCGGACCCGGTGGCGGCACCCTTTCCCGAAGCTCTCTGGTCTCTCGGTGCCCCGAACTACGAAACCTCGTGGGAGAGAGTTTAGCACCCAGGACGAGGAAGGCATATGAAGGGGCGTTCCGTTCCTATTTGTCCTTTTTGGGGACTGCTAGAGGGGAGCTTTGGGGCCAGGAGGAGTGGGTAGTAAACTTCCTGCTGTCTCTACATCAGGCAGGCAAATCAGTGGCTACGGCCCAGAGGCATCGGGCAGCCATCTCCTTTGTGGCAAGGGCTTATGGGATCCAGGACCCGACAGCGTCTTTCGTTGTACAAAAAGCGCTACGTGGGTGGCAACGCCTTGAGGGCCGCAGAGTAGATGAAAGGCGCCCGATAGGTCTGGATAGGCTGGCCCTGTTATTATCGGTACTCCCTTCAACATGTTCATCCCAGTTTGAGGCGGTGTTATTCCGAGCCGCTTTTTCGCTGGCATTCCATGGGGCTATGCGGGTAAGCGAATTAGTGGCGAGGAACAAGCGGGATGTGATGGGGGGACTGTGCCGAGAGCACGTTCAGGTCAGAGGGGAGACAATGACTGTCTCGTTTGTCAGGTCCAAGACCGATCAGGGTGTGATGGGAGATTGCATAGTCATACAAAGGATTCCCGGGTCCCCCATGTGCCCGGTAAGTTGCTTAGAGGAATATTTAGCGCAAAGGGTGGCATCATGGGGGGGGACCTTGTTGAGACACGCTGACTCCACCCCACTGACGAGGTTTCAGTTTCAGCGGGTGCTGGCGATGTCGATTTCCGCTGCGGGCTTGAACCCCGGCGAGTTTGGGACCCATTCCTTTCGGATAGGGGCTGCTACGGAGGCTATAGCCAGGGGTCTGAATATCGAACAAGTTAAACGTGTGGGGCGTTGGTCCTCCAACTGTTATAAAAGGTATGTGCGGTTGCACATGTTGTGAAGCTGTAATGATGTACTCATGCTTCTTGTTTTTGTTTGGTTTTCAGTTGCGCAAGCCTACGAGGCGGGGCGGACTATGCAGTCGACCCAACACCGGGCCAGCGGTCAAACATCACCGGCTGTGAAAAAGGAGGTGTGGGTCGTGGGCCACTCATACGTGAGGCGTGCCGCGGACGTATTCAAAGCAGGTGACATGATTCACGTGGCTGGGGAATACGGGTACAGTGTGTCCTTCTACGGAAAGGGCGGGCTCTGTATTGACCAGTTTCAATCATTTTTCGAGGGTTTGTTAGGGCGGACGAGGTCACCGCCGGCTGTAGTCATAGTACATCTTGGGGGCAATGATTTGGTGACCGCTGGTAGACGACTTCTTCTTGAGGCGATGCTTTCCACTGTAAGTTGGTTAGCGAGAAGAGTTCCAGGGTGCACGATTGCATGGTCCCATATGATCCCACGAAAAGTGTGGCGGGGGGCTCTTTCAGTCTCTGCTCTGAATCATTCAGTAAGGAAGATTAATAATAAAGTGAGTAGATTGTTCCGTTCAAGTACACTGCATTCTATCTCGCATGGTTGCATTAAAGGGGACAGTATGTATTTGGGGGATGGTGTTCACTTGTCCCGGGTGGGGAACGAGTTACTCATAGGAGACCTGATAGCTTGGCTGAGGACTTTGAGACATGACCTTTAGGTAGGAGTTGTGGGGGGTCCGGATAGCCGGTCAACTATCCGGCCTGTGGCGGTAAGGTCATGATCGGTGAGCACTAATTGGAAGATCCCTGTGAGTGGGCGTCACCCATTACGGATGGGAGCGCTCGAGGGAGGTGGCCATCGGCCCCTCAACGGGTAGGCGGTCCCGTCTAAGGATGGGCCGCCGAAAGGAAAGGAAAGGCGGTCAAGGCCCCTTCCTGGGTAGGAGGGGTTACAGCCCCCTCCTGGGGAATTTCCCGGGGCCAGGATATCTGCGACGGCAGATGTGGTAAGATGTGTGGGGTTTGGGAGGGGGTCTACGCTACCTTCTAGATACCTCACACGAGTCCTCGGACGACCTTTAAGTGGCGACGAGTTTATTGGGGCCCCCGTCAAGTCAAGGGAAATTGGTAGTTGCACTTGAGGTACACCTCTGTGCGGTCGCCCCTCACAAGTGAGGGGGATGTTTCTGGTTTAGGGATCTTGACACCGGTTACGACCTTGCCGTTGGCCCTTAAACGTTAGGATGTACAATTTCAAAATTTCAAGTTAAAGTTTGGTAGGATGTTAGTTCGGCTAGGAGAACCTTTGTATTAGAGAATATGTTAAGGTTAGCCAAACATCGCAATGTGGTAATGAAATTGTACATAATATGAAACTGTTATTTTAATGTTTTAATTTTGTTTCGTATTTTAATAAATACGGCCGGGAGGGTCACTCCCTCCCGTCTTCCAAAAGTTCAGAACTGTTTCCTGTCTCCCATCCTTGGGGAGTGTGTTGAGAGGGGGTGGCGGGTATCTCAGCCATATTGTATTTGTTTGGGGATTCCGTCTGAGAATTAGTTTGCATATTCAGGAAAGCATGATGTATTGGCAGGCCAAATCCTTGGACGAGATTTTGGCCAGTGCAAAGTACTGCAATGATTGTTGCATTCCATAAAGAAATCAACAACTGAGAAATTGAGGGTGTCTCATATCGGGTTCTTTTAGAAAGGTGGGAGGGTGGATGTGGCGTAACAGCCCCGCCACCAACTTTAGAGCTGGGGAACCAGGTTCAAGTCACATTGTCGGTTCAACATCCTGTGATTATTAGCAAATCACTGAATCTCCCTGTGGCTAGAAAGAATGAATGTGTCATTGTATAATGTAACTGGTGCTCATGTAAAGCACTCAAATTCCTTTGGGTTGAGCTTGTGCTATATAAAACTGCAAAAAAATCTGATTTTAAAAACACCTAATTTTGGAGCTGGTGTTCAAAATGTTAATACACAAGGCAATGGTATGCAAGGTGTGGATGGTGGTTCTCATGGTACAGGTGGAGGATATATTAACAACTATAACATGAATAATAATGCACAGATGAGAAATGGCCATTGCCACATCTGAGGGAAAAAGGGGCACTGGAAACAGGATTGTAAACTTTGTACAAATACAGTTCAAAATGAGTCACAAATGGCTCCCCAAATTCAGAAGAATACTAATCAGTTGGCACAGAATGGGATGACACTTTCAGTACTCCTGATAGAGTAATGGAACTGAAGTTATGAATAATCTTTAAAAAATGTTGTTGTTACATTTTTCCAATTGAAGCCACTGATTCGCCAGTGATATCATGTTCATAGTGAGTTCTTTGTTTGCTAGGTTGTCTGTGATAACACATCTTTAACCCATTCCTTAGTGGCTTGTTCCTGGATGGGCCATCTTCTCTGTCGTTTGGAGCTCCTCTGTTGATGAACACTCTCTTTGCATCTGTTTGTGCTATTCTTGTGTTCTACAGTCAATTCCATGTAGCCGCGGGGGCCACTAAGAATTACGCTTTACTATAAACTGCCACTATCAGTCTTGCTGGGTACAACAGAGCAATTTGAATATCATGCTTATGTAGACTTTAAACACCACGAAAGTGCGGTACTGCAGCTGTACCAATGCCATATCATCTGGGAAAATGTGAACATTCCTGGCTTTAAGGCTCTGCAACATGGTGCATCCGTACTTGGTGCTGAGCTCAGAGGGGCACTGTGTTCAGTGTTTAGAAATACCTTATGGGTTTAAAAGCACCTGTGGCAGATTTCCTTGTGTGTCCAGTAGTTTTAAGGCAACAATAAAAGTATCAAGATAACTCTGGTGAATAATGCTCTTGCTGGAGAGAGACCAGGATTTTGTCTAGTGGCAGTTTTTACTTTTCATAGAGTAGCTCAGAGGGTTAATACGTCTACTACAAAGAACATCCACTATGCAGATCAGAGAACTGTATTTTATGTGAATAGCTCAGTGGATTAGTGCTTTTCTCACAGAGATCCTTTTGTTAATTGCAATTCATAAGTTACAATCCTAATATAGCACAGTAACAAAACCTGTCATCAAAGATCTGCAAAGAAACTATATAGTATAGGTTTGAGGTTTATGTTTTCCCCCCATCTTTCATTATCCTAATGTTGCTAAAAAGGGTTCGTTTGGATAGAAAGACATTCTTATTGGTATCACCAACCCCTACCAGTCTGCTAAGTTTAAATCCTGCGATTGTGCTTCTACAAACCAAACACTCTTGAAATATATTACCTACTGTGAATTGCTCCCTCTGTGTGGTGATAGTCGCCTCAGCGCCATGCTACCTGTGCGCAGTTACTGGACTGTGCACAACAGGAGTACCACATGTGCAGCCCTCACATCTGTGGAATCCCAGCCAAACACCTACAACAACTACAAGGCATCCAAAATGCCTCCGCCTGACTGATCGTCAACGTCCCCTGCCGCAGCCACATCACCCCCCACCTGAAAGACCTACACTGGCTCCCTTCGACAAGAGGATCACCTTCAAGCTCCTCACCCATGCACACAAAGCACTCCACAATGCCGGACCAGCCTACCTGAACAGCAGACTCAACTTCTACACCCCGACCCGCCCGCTCCGCCAGCCTTGCCCTCGCCGCTGTCCCCCACTTCCAACGAACAACCTCCGGCGGCAGATCCTTCTCCTACCTCGCCGCCAAGACCTGGAACACTCTCCCTATCCACCGACTGCAGACCCAAGACCTACTCGCCTTCAGAAGACTCCTCAAGACCTGGCTCTTCGAGCAGTAGCGACCCCCCCCACTCAGCACTTGAGCCCATCACGGGTAAGTAGCGCGCTTTACAAGTACTGTGATTGATTGATTGATTGATTGATTGTGTACACACGTGTGCACATATGTTCACTTGTAAACCGCCAAATGCCCCACACCCCTGCTGCGTCACTGTGGCCTTATCTTAAAAGGCAGACACTGGTGGTAAACACAAGCAGTCCATTTACCGTGAGTTTACTGTGGGTGAGTCACCAGTTGTGAGGCTCATCCACAGTAAAAAGGTAAAAAAACAGGTGATCAAAAACAGAAAACTTTTGATGGGCAGAACCCATCGCTTAACTGTACTTTTAAATGCTTTAGACAAGTTCCTTGGTTTAAGCCTTGCTGGGCGAAGCCACAACTACCCAGGGTTGAACTAGAGGTTTTACAAACAAGCATGACTGGACCAAAGATGGTTTTATGAGTGCATTGCATGGTGAGGTCACACAAACACACCATATAATACACCCCAATCTTTACATTAAAAGAAATTAAATTAATGTGAGAGAGGCGCTATGGAGAGATGAGAGGCACTGTTGATGGGTGGTAGTGAGGGAATCCATAGCGAAGGAGATCATTGGGGTGGGGGTCATCAAAAAAGATTGTTGCACCAGACGCCACCTGTGATTAAGCTTGCCCTGGATGTGAACCTTAGAGTTTTCATGATTCCATGGGCCATGTTCCACTGAGATGTTCAGTATGCGGTCATGGTCTTGGTAGTTTACCTATTCTTGGCCGAGGCGGTGCCAAAGGTATCGATCTTCACTGGGGTAGTCGGTGTGCCCTTACCACTACAAAAAACCTTGTTCCATCAAGAACAAGCTGCCAAACAATGTTCCCATGTATTCCTATGGATTTGGGTCTTCAAAGGGCTCTGGGACACCCACTAGATGTACGTTACTACTCCGTGATCGCCCTTCAGTGTCTTCCATTTAGTACTTGAGGGTCTCTACCTTCCCAGAAAAGTCTTTCACTTGAGCTTGCAGTTCAGTTACCATAGGGTGCAAAGATGATAACATGGCTCGTTTTCTGTGACTCTGGCAGCTTTGTATGATCTGCTCTGAGTAACACGACATCCAGAGCTGCTGCATCAATCTTGTTCTCTATTGCCACCTTGGTATCTAAGATGGCTTGCAGAATAGATTCATATTTTTCATTATGTCTTAAAAACATTATTTCCAATGATTTGAGATTGCTTTCTGAATCAGCAGCTATATCAGTTTGTATATCAGATCCGTTATCCCCAATTTAGAGCTTTCCCATTTTGTGTACAGTTTTGCGAATTTTCGTTTGCATATGGTGTGTACTTGATTGAGGCAGTCTCTACATTTAATGCATAGCATCTCACAAATTACCTGCTCCTTCTTCTTAATCACAGTGCATATAATGACTATCCATAAAACATTTTGTACTAAAATAAAAGATGCTGCTGTCTTTTGTCACACTGGCCCAGATTGGCAATTAATGCTGATGGCGCCTGGTTGAAGTAGTTGAGTGCTGTTTCTTGTTCGTTGCATATCTTTAGAGGCTGCAATTACAGCGTCCTATCGCCATAAAGGCACCCTTGTAGACAAGTATCTCTTACAAAACTGAGCACTACAAAAGAACAGGCAACTGTCAGGTTGCAACTGGGGTAGAAACGCGGGTCCCTTCCAGGCCGCATGTCCTCATTAGCCCGCACCATCTCTGCAAGCCCGAAGAGTCGCACAACAGTCACACTGTCTGAGGTCCCTCTTGATCACCACTGGCGCTGCTCCACAGGGACCCCAAAGCTCATCTCTCGCTGCCTTTGCTGCAACAACTTATGTCTTCTTTTATGCCGGTTACAGATTGTTGCACTAGTTGCCCCTCATTGAGCTACCTCAATGTATTGCTCTCAGCGTATTGCAGCAACCATATTCATCTCAGTCATAGTGCGGGCGCCGGGGAGTTACTACTTTGCTATATCTGACGTGACACTGCCTCCTCTGCTTCCAGAGACTCCCTCATCTGCAGTCAGGTTATCTGTATGTGGTGTCTATTGAAACTGAGGCTACTGGGCAGGATTAATTCCTTCTTCTCATGGAACCGAACTGCACTCTGGTGCGATTCACTGCACTGTGGTTCAAGCCTCTTCCAGGCCTAAAAGTGATAAAGTAATCTATATGTATTTTTAAAGCTAGATCATTTGTTGGATTTTATCTATCCTTACGTATTGTGATTTGTTTCTTGGTGTTTACATGAGATATATTTGATTTGAGGATGGGGTTTTCCATGTTTTTCTTTACAGATTGTTTACTAGAAGTCGAGATATATTTTTGCGATTTTATATGGATTGAAATGGCCACATGCATCATTGTTGCCGTTTGCGATTTCTTAATTGCGAAAAATAAGGAATCGCAATTAAGAAATCGCAAACGGCTATGCATCAAGAAATCGCATTTTTTTGCGATTCCTTAAGATTCCTTAATTGCGATTCTCAAATTACGAATCGCAATTAAGGAATCCCTTCCCATTGATTCCTATGCGCCTAGAGGCCCATAGGAATGAATGGGAAGTCATTCTCAATTTGCGATTAGCATTTTGTGAATCACAAATTGAGAATGCAATTTCAAGGGTGCAGGGGGGGTCCAAAGGTCCCCCCCAACGCACCCCTGAAATATAACTTTAAGTGCATTTTTCATACACACATGCCCCAAGGGCATGTGTGTGTGTAAAATGAAACTTTCAAAATTGCACTTTTGTGCATTTTTAAAAGTTTTCGCAAATTACCATGAAGGTCAACTTCATGGTAATTTACCTCTCCCTATTTGCGAATTTGCAAATTAAAAATGTTCATGCATTGCATTTAAGAAATCTGAAATTGCGATTTCTTAAATGCAATCGCAATTTTAGAAATCGCAACATGATTGCGATTCCTAAAATTGCGAAAAACATGATGCATCCCAATTTTGTCAATTGCATTTGCAAACGTCCGAAAATGGCTATTCGCACCGTTTGCGAATGCAATTGACAATGATGCGTGTGCCCATTAGATTATTTTTTTTACCAGGAAAATAGTTCGTACTTTTTTAACTAATATTTTATTTTATTTTTCTTTGTGAATTGCAGTTTTACTGGAGCATGTATTGTATTTTCTATGTTTTTCAGGTTTGGATGGATTCGCTGTATTTGCATTGGTCATACTGGATGGATTATATATTTTTTTGTATTTTTGCTTTTTTTGAGTAAAATATTTAGCAGATCTCTAATGAATTATATTTTGTTATTCATGTTGTACGGTCTATGGAACATGTTAGCCGCAAAACTGTGAGTAATTCTACTTTTTTGATTATTTATTCATCGGCTGGGAATTTTGTAATTGAATTGCGTTTGCTAGAATGTTGCTGGTTTGTCAATGAGTGTTATGTTATTGTGTTATGTATAGGTTTAATTTATGTATGGTTTATTTATTTTGGGTTTTTATATTTAAGAATTATATTTTTTTATTATTTTGAAATTGTTTCTTCATTTTTTAGTGTGGTTCAGAATGAAAAAAACTGATAACAATTTTTTAGTTATAAAAGGGTTTAGGCTTCTAATGTTTAGTTCATTCATTTTTGGATGGATTTATTTATTTGTAATTTTTTCATAGTAATGTTCTGGCTAATATTCAAGGTCCGGTAGTCCTTGGTTGTTAGTAAATAGTAGCACACTTTTATTGCTGTGTGTGGCTACACTTTCAGGACAGTATAAATGGTTTGTAGTGGACCTCTTCTCTACCAGCATATGGCAATCAAATGCAATTATAACTTTGACTTTTCTAAAAAACAAATGCATTAAACATTGAAAAACAAATGTCACAAAAGGTGGGAATTTTTTAAAGCGGAAGGCACAATCAGGTACGAGAAGGCTGTTATGTACATAGGGCCCGATTCACAGAACTAACTTAAGACAAAATCCTAAACTGACTACCATTTGGTATTCACAAAAGGCACTTACTCATTTTGGTATTCACAGAAGGCACTTACTCATTTCGGTATTCACAGAAGTTAGGACTCCTAACTTTAGGACTCCTAAATGCCTTTTGTGAATACCAAAAGTCTTAAAGTTTGGGAGTAGTAAAGTTAGGACTCCTAACTTTAGGACTCCTAAATGCCTTCTGTAAATACCAAAAGTGTTAAAGTTAGGATTTTTCTCAGTTTAGGAGTAGTAAAGTTAGGACTCCTAACTTTAGGACTCCTAAATGCCTTCTGTGAATACCGATAGTCTTGAATAGTAGTGAATAATTTCTCAGACCACAATTGCTATTGATTATAATAGGGCTAGAAGAGGTCAGACCAAGGATACCAACTTGGCAACTTATATATTTTTTTTCGTATGGTGCTGGATGATCACTATTTTAAAGAAAATGAGGGCTCTATATATGATGTGCCAAGTTTAAGTTCAAGTTCAGTTTGCTTTATTCGACTTTGGTTCAAAATCATAAAAGCGTACAGTTAAAAACAGTCATAAAACAAAACATACAGTAGCACAAAGTATGTACAAGCTAAAAAACTTGGGCCCAGCCTGTGGGAATAATTTCATCATTGTTTAAGTGCGTTTTATAGGCTTAGCATTCACAGGCCTACCATTACATCAGGTTGTTATTTACTACAAACAAATTAATAGAACTTCCTATGCTTGTAGATGTTGTACATTGGTTCAAAACGAGTAAAAGCGGGGAAGCTACTACCATTCAATACACAGGCCTTTCAACCCATCAAATGATTGTGTCCTATTTTTGGTCTTAGAAAAGGGGGGTGTGACGCACTGGGATAAAAGTCATGTAAATCCCAGGTGGATATAGGACCGTCTGCTTCTCTGGGCTGCCAGGTTTGCAGATATGGGACAATATTTCTGTTCCTAAATTTAACTAGCACTAGGTCACAGGGAATGTCTTTTGGGAAAGAACCTAGCCAGCCCACCCTTCTGACACTCACTATACTTCCATTAAGGCCGGTTGGCAGATGTCTATTTTTTGTTAACCAAAACGTAACCTTATTTAGTAGATCTTCTTGTCTTTCGACTTTTCCATAAGAGAGTGCTGGTACTCCCGAAAGGACATACACAAATGGAGCAGCCTCCGATGGTAGTTGTATATGAGGTGCTTTATTGAGCTCTGCTCTAGGAGCAGTATACTGTGCTAATATGGGTTTAGAAGGGATCTTGGGAGCCTTTGGGGCTGGTGTATTAAGGGCTAGTGGCTGAATTTGGGCATTAATGCTTTGTGTAGATGGCGTAGGTACTTCGGAGGCAGCAGGTGGCTGGGAATGGTTAGATGTAACAACGTTTTTTGTAGGTGGCAAGTTGGCCTTGATCATTTCTTCTAAGCCCGTTAGACTGTCCCCTAGAGTCTTTAATTTTTCCACCAACGGGGATGTAATAGATTTAATCAATAGTTCAATCTGGGTCAATAAAGCCAGCTGGGAGGGAGGTGCTAGATGGTCTAATTTTTCTGCAGCCTCTGCGGTTGAGGGGGAATTAGTGGTAGCCAGTGAGGGGCTTATGGACAGTTTTTGTAACTTTGGGTGATTCCCTTTTTGTTTATCCTCATCGTGCTTCCTTTTAACTGATGTGACCTGGGGGAGTGATATACTTTGAGTATTAACTTTTTGAGGTAATAGGGGCGGTTCCAGTGCTCAGTCATTAGGGGGTAATGTACTGATGCTATTAATAGGACAGGGTCGGGCACCTTGTTGTTCATGTCTCGAATCCACTGAAACATACCTGGTTTTACATAGAATATTTAATTCCTCTTCCAATGAAAGGCTTTGCGCCATACCGGCTGTTAATGAAGGTGAATCTAGCCTGAGTGTGTTATCTACAGACTGGCGAGAACTGTTTTCCTCTGTTACACTAGAAATGGGCAGTATTATCCCATTTGGGTGGTGGACTTGTGTCCCATGGCGTGAACCCCTCTGAGGGGTGGCTTTTCTGTTATCCCCCTTGCGAGTCGTAAAGTGGCTTGGTTATGAATGAATTGTAAACGGGTAATACCAAGCAGTGACATTATCGGGATAGTTAAAGGTACGAGAATTAAAGTCTGTTAGTAAAATCAAATATTGGGTGCACCAAAAAGTATAGAGTCCAAGTCTCGTTACCTCCTCATGTGGAAAAGCCAAGGGGGGGGGGGGTCCCTCCCATCCTCCTCTGGCCTCTGAGGGCCACAGAGGGCCCGCCCTGCGACGCGGTTTCTGGGCAGGGACTTATGCGTCTCCTGGCGCGCGATTTGTGGTCGGCGGCGTCTTCCGCCGCAAGGTAGTCTGGGAGGTGTAGTTCTTGGCCTCCCTCCACACAGCGGCCGCTCGAGGTTGAAGGTGCGGCGGCTGGAGGGAAACAGGCGGGACACGGAAAGGTCAGGAGTTGCTGGTCCACAAGGTAACCCCCACTGCAAAGTGTGTCAGTAGTCGGTAATCTCAAAATGCACCAGGAAGTAACAAAACTGAAATCCAAATCCCAAGGAATGCTGGGACCTGTAGTCCGACCCACACTGCGGCCGCTGCCTGTTATCCAGAAAGGCTGCGACAGCGGGGCGGACGAATATCGCTTAGTGAGAGCCGAGAGGAGCAGAGGAACCAAGCATCTGGTGAGTAGGATGAATACATTTTAGAAACAGTCAAACGGAGAGAGCAGTCACGGACTGTCACAGAAACGGACTGTCACAGACACGGGCGTTATAATTCCATAGTTCTGCCCCCTCAAACCTCCTCCATACAGCACTTTGGTGATGCCAGTCACAGTTGCAGGAACAGTGAAAAAAGTGCGAGAAACTCACATTCAGGCAGAGCGGAGGTGTACTGCAATCAGCTACACCAGTCAGCGCGCACCAGCGCGAAATTCGGGAGCCGCTTGGAGAGAGTCAGCGGAATCAGTCAGAACGCCGAAACAATGTTGCCGCCATCAACCTCGTGGAAGGGGGGAGGAGCCACTAGTCTGCGTAGATTGATTTTGATGTGCCATTTAATGGAATGCATTCAATATAGTAATTCAAGGCATATGCTTAGAGATTACATATAGTGCCATGGTGATGATACTTACTCCACAACACCAAACCCCAATGCCTCAACAAAAGAATCTCCTTCCACCTACCCAAGAGAAACCTCCGATCCGCCAACCTCACCCTCACCGAAACCCCGCACATCTGCAGAGCCAGAACATGTGGAAGAGCCGTCTCCTACATCGGGGCCAAGACCTGGAATGAGCTCCCGATCAACATCAGACGCTCCCCCTTCCTAAACATCTTTAGGAAGACACTCAAGACCTAGCTCTTCGACTGAACTGAGTTGCTCACCCCTCCCCCCCACTGCCTTGAGACGCTCCTGGCTGATTAGTGCGCTTACAATTCCCCTGATTGATTGATTGATTGATTGACGATAAACTGTCAGATTTTAGAAAAAGAAATAAAGATCAGAGCACTTGAAAACAAATTGGTTTTAGACCCATGTGCTTATAAGCTCAAACTGGAAGCCATGAAGAAGCTTGATAGGCTAGTTGACAGATTGAAAGCAGTGCATTATAAGGAATATGTGGCCAGACAGCACTCTGGGGGGGGGGGGGGTCAGTCAGGTAGTTTATTGGCGTGATTGGTACACAGTGATAATGACAGGAAGCCGACCTGTGCTTTCAGGTCTGAGAACTAAGAAGTACTACATAGCAAACTGTCAGGTAGTTAAGATATGTCACTGAAGTTCTATGTAACATATAAATCAAAATTAACACTCTAACTATTGGTTGTGCATATTAATTCACCAGCTAGGGGTGTTCTACCAGACACCACCAGGGTGGCCACTGTGCTACCCAAGCAGGAATGAGACCCTCTAGACATGAAGTCTTATAGGCCGCTGTATCTCCTGAATTCCGAGAATAACATATTAGAGAAACTATTGATCAACAGATTGACTCCATTAATTTGTAATTTAATCCATCCAGATCAAAATGGGTTTACTCACGGGAGAAATACACACATGAACCTCAGACTACTCTTTTATGTCTTAGAACCCCCAGGATGCTCACGATGCCTATGGTGGCCTCTTATGAGGTCCTATGTAAGTCAGGGATAGGAGAAAACTATTTAAAGTGGGTGTGTCTCCTATTAATAAACCCAGTTGCAAGGGTAGGACAGATAAAGTCAACGAGTATCTTCGTCCAAGAATGGACCTTTCATAGAAGCACGAGTCAAGGTTGTCATCTGTTGCCATTACTATTTACATTAGTGATGGAACAAGAATGGGTCATGATCCCCATATTATCTCGTTATATGCGGACGACACATTATTATACATGCATGATCCGAAGGCCACTCTTCCAGAAATAATTGAAAGTTTTGGGATTGGTGGTCACATGGGATAATCCCATCTTATTCCCGATATATGTGGATGAAGGTACACAAATCTCAGAAGGTCTGGGTGTCCTCCTGGCCTGGATCCTGATACCTTTATTTAAATAGGAGTCTGGATATACAATAGTGATGAACCGTTGGTTTTGGGAAACCTATGGAAAGCTGCGGCAACAATTAGATCCTCTCTTTAATTTTGGAACGCTCCCTTCGTCTTTGAATAGAGTGCCCATCGTTAAAATGTTTATACTGCCAAAACTGTTATATTTTTTTCAGGCAATTCCAGAAATACTTAAGCAAACTTTCTTCAAATGAGTTAAACAGCATAATATTACATATGAGTTGGGAAGGTAAAACAATGAGACTAGTTATTGGGAAAACAGTGCTACAGTTACATAAAGGAAGGATGGGAGTGCCAAATCTGGAGTTATTTTATCTAGCGGCTCAACTTCTGTGGCCAATGCACTAAATCGGGGATCCACTTGAACAAGGCGTGCTGGAAATGTAGCTCTGTACAAATGGCGGAGGGCAACTATTAATGCTGTTAACTAAAGCCCATCTAAAGGCCTTTTGAGTGTCTAGGCTCTTCTGGCTCAGATACGCACAGAACGTAGGTGTCAGAACAGTATACGCTCCAGAAATTGTGTTATGGTGTCTGCCAAGATTCAGCGTCTTTGCAAAACATTGATATTTTTGTCATCTTTTGTTTGACTCATCAGTAATCACAGGGAAAGCCCCTACAGTTTCTAGCACTCTCTGTCTCCATGCTTTCTTTCATAACCCTAATCTCACATCCATCCAATAGTTCAAAGATTTACAAATGTGTCCTTTCAACATTTTCTTATGTGCTTTCTCAGTCACAGAGCAGTTCCATTCATTCAAAGTTTCGAACTGTGCAGGTCTGGGCTGCGGTTTCACCTCAAACATGAAATGCATCAAATTCTCAATGTTTTTCACTTCAAATGTACAATTCACAGGAAATTGCAACTTTTTAGCATCAGCAGTAATTCTTTTCAGTTCTTTAAGCTGCAAGCATATGTGTATTCTGTGTTCCAGTAGCATTTCATTGGTAGGGTACCAATTGCGGGTGGAACCTCTTCCCCACGGTTACGAATCGCAGACTCATTCAAAAGTGTACCCATTGTAATCTCAACCCAGATCAAATTACATGTAATACTTAATGCAACTATTCACAATACAACTTCAAAGCGATATCTATGCTACAGCATAGTGACAGTGGTAAAAAAATTGGCTAAGTGCATGAGAGAGATGAAAGAGAATGATTCAAAATGGAATAGCAATTTCAATCTGGTGCAAAATATTGGGATTCCCAAAGGTTGTAAAGGGAATGAAAAAGATAAATTACATGGAATTGTCAAGCACAGAAAAAGCCAAAATACTAACAATATTAAAGGTTGTTACAGGTGTGGTAATAGGTTTTATTTGGCAGATTACAAAGACTGTTTTATGGCCAATAATAAAACATCCTCTTGTGGATGTCAGAATACTCATGGGTTGAATAATGGATCTGGGTCATGTTTCATATGAAAGGCAACTGGAGTTAGCCATGGTCCATGATGTAACTTAACTTGGTTCCTCCTTTACTCTTATGGAAATCCTTGCATTTGGAAGAATAAATAAGAATACGAAAAATCTTTCAGTGTCCCCTGCTTCTTTATTCAAGGTAGATAGAATATTTGAATTGGGAGTGGTGAAGAAAGTGAAGTGAGAAACGATGGACCAAGAGAGATTTTTCAAGTTAATGGGGAGGCTGAAGAGTTGATGGTGGATCCATGGTGTGCATACATTTAAATGCATTTATATCATTATAAATACATGTATAATATTTAAATGTATTAATATATTGTGTTTGAAATGATTTCAGTGCTAATAATTAGTTAAATATGTTTTATTTAAATTTTTATGTTTAGCTAGATGCATAATACATTTTATTTATTTTTTATAATACTTAGGATTATACATTTTGATTGTGATTTTTTTAAAGTAAGTTTTACTACTGCTGGTCAACTTGCATTGGGAATAATAAATATAATCCATCCTAAGTTCAATATTTTCCTTACTGTTTCTAAGGTTGGCGTGAGAATAGTAAATATGACTGTTCCAAATTATATCACTTTCCCTAGTGTTGCTCTGGTTTGAGTGGGAATCGTAAATCTGACTCCACCAAAGTCCAACACTTTCCCTACAGTTGCTTATTTTGGAGTGGAAATACTAAATCTTACTCCTCCAAAGTCCAACACCTTCTCCTACTGTTGCTCAGTTTGCAGAGATAATAGTAATTCTGAACCATCCAAAGTCCAACACTTTCACTACTCATTCTCAGGTAGGAGTGGCACGTTTGAATCCCTTTGTTGTATATGTTTCCTGTATTTTTGTTTGAATTCATTTATAATGCTATGCTTTTTATTTATATGTACATTTTAAAGTTTATTAGATTAAAGTTATAGTTCACCTCGGAAGCCAAAGGATCATCCAGGAACTCATCTCCCTGCTCAACACCTCTATCACCACCGCAATATTTCCCAATGCTAGGAAACACGCCAAAGTCAGCACTAAAAAAAACCTCCACCGACCACAGCAAACTCAAAAACTACCAGATAATCTACCTGCAAAAGTACTGGAAAAGATCTGGAAAAGATCATTAACAAGCAACTCATGACACACCTGGAGCAGAACCAGCTACTTGACACCTCCCAATACTGCTTCCGCAGCAATCACAGCACTGAAACCAGCCTCATCGCAGCCATCTATGACATTCAAACCCTTCTCGACTGAGGAGAAACAGCAGCTCTGATCCTCCTCAACCTTTTGGTTCAACACTGAATCCCACCACACATTGATCTAAAGACCCCACCACATCAGCAATACAGGGGACGTGCTCAAATGGGTCACCTCCTTCCTCACTGGACGACTCAGAGGATGCACCTCCCACCTTTCTCCTCTGAACCCAAGGAGATCACCTGCGATGTCCCCCTAGGGCTCATCCCTCAGCCCCACGCTCTTCCATGCATATATGACTCCGGCGGGTAACATCGTACGATCCCACAGGCTCAACAAATGTTCCTATGCAGAAGACACCCAACTCATCCTCTCACTCGCAGGGGACCCCACCACCAGTAGAACCAACTTCCATAGATGCATGACAACCATCGTTGACTAGATGGAGAACAACTGCCTGCAGCTTAAAAAAAACAAGACAGAAGTACTGATCCAACACATGGAACGACTCCTGGTGGCCATCAGACCTAGGACCTGAACCCACTCCCTCCGACCATGCCTGAAACCTCTAAATCATCATTGACAAGAAGGTCACCATCAAATCACAGATCAACACGTCACCTCTGCCTTTTTTCTCACTCTGCGCATGCTACGTAAGGTCTTAAAGTGGTTACCCCTACACACGAAACGCACCATGACACAGGCCCTCATCACCAGCCGATTGGACTACGACACTTCAGAACACCTCAGTCAGACTCATCCTCGGCCTTCCCCGATGAACCCACATCACACCCCACCTCAGGCAACTTCACTGAATCCCCATACGGAAGAGATGCCAATTCAAGCTGCTGACCCACACACAAAAGGCTCTACTCAACCAACAAGCTTCATCAAGTGAGTGTAAGTGTTTTTAAGAGTTTATGGGTGTTAAACATATATAGTAACCTACGAAAGAAGGTAAATTAGTATACAAGGTGCACTACTACTAAGTGATACTACTTCTAACATATATTATTTGAGTGGCTGTGTGACTATATGTATCCTTTTGTGTATGGGTGGGTAAGTGGCTGTATGGGTGTATACCTGGGCGTGTAAGTAGCTGTGTGGGTGAGTGGGATGCTTTGAGAGGGGTGGTGTTGGAGTGAGTGGATGTGTAGTGACTGTATGGGTGAGTGAGTGGGTGTCTGAATTGTTGTATGAGTGAGTGAATCAGTGTCTAAGTGACTAAGGGTGAGTGAGTGGTTGTTTAATTAAGTGAGTTGGTGTGTGAGAGGCTGTATTGGAGAGTAAGTATCTGTGTGAATGGCTCTATGGGTGAGTGAGCGGATGTGTGAGTGCTTGTATGGATGTGTGAATGGGTATGTAAGTAGTTGCGTGGGTCAGTATGTGAGTGCTTGTATGGGTGAATGAGTTGCTGTGTTCAGAAGCTGTATGGCTGAGTGAGTGAGTGGGTGTATGAGTGACTGTAAAATAGTAAGTGGGTGAGTGAGTAGCTGTATGGGTGAATGTGTGGCTATGTGAGTGGCTGTACGGGTGAGTGACTGGTTGTATGAGTGATTGTATGTGTGAGTGGCTATACAAGTGGGTGTGTGAAAACTGGTATAGGTCTGTGAATGGGAATGTGTGTAGTTGTATGGGGTGGGTGTACAAGAGGTTGTATGGGGATGTGAGTCGGTGTGTGAGTGGTTCTGTGGAGGATGTCCTCAGTGATGTCATCAGTGATGCAATTCAAGATGTTATCAGTAATGTCATCAGTGATGTCACTGACCATGTCATGAGTGATGTTATATGCGAGGTCACAAGCAGTACATTGTGGGGGCGTACATTACAAATCTGAGCCTAACTATAACGTCCCTGAAACTTTTGTTTTTTTCACTGAATTTTTATGTTTTTTTTAACTAGAAGCTACGTTTTAAAAGTGGTGGAGAAAAGGGGCGGGCTTCCGAGCAGCTCCCTGAAATCCTGCTGTGTCGGACTTACTGGAGGTAACAGAAAGGCTTCTGGGCCCTCAAGAACCCTCCGCATCCCCAAGAACTTTATACCCCAACAACAAGTGCGCCAGGAGGTGCCTTTTCAAAATGGAGGAGAAAGAGGCCATGGCCTCTGAACACCTATCAGCAATTCCGCTGTGTGGGACTTACTGGCGGTAACAGGAGGTCTTGTTGTCCCTCCGGGGACCCTCTGGAGCCAAGTGGACTTCATTCCCCAAACAGCAGTGCACCAGGAGGTGAGTTTGCTGAGTGGTGGAGAAAGGGGCGTGCCTCTGAAATCCTCTCAGTAATCAGGCTGTTTGGGACTTACTCAAAGTAATTGGATGGCTTGTAGGCCCAAGGACCCTTAGCATCCAAGGGGACTTCATCCCCCAACCAACAGTGCGCCAGGAGGTGTTTTTTTAGAGTGGTAAAGAAAGGGAGCGGGCCGCCGGCGACTTGCCGGTCTCTTCAATTTTTTTATTTATACAGGGAGGGTGACCTTGAGGTCCACTTTCCTGGGCCGATTTTGACTCCAGGAACCCCATCCCCTAGGGCCCGGCCTTTTGTTTCTAAACTAAAGGGAGGGGGCAGAGAGATCCCCCCAGGCCTCTCTGGCCTCTTTTTAATTTTAATTAGTTTTACAGTAAAGGGAGGGGGACTGTGCACCCCCCCTGTTGATTTTGGCCCCGGGGACTCTATCTCCCAGAGCCCGGCCTCTAGTGTAGTTGCCCATGGTCCACCCAGGGCATTCATTTAGAAATGGTGGCGAATATGGCGGGGCCTCATGGCCACTCCGTGTCCCTGCTAGGTTCCCCGCCTACTGCGGGAGATGGCATTGCTTTGACAGAGAGGGACCTGCTGAACATGCAGCGCCCTCTCTGCCAAAGTAATTGTGCTCCACTTTCAAGTTCAAGTTCCAAAATTTGTATAGCGCACTACTCACCCAGAGGGTCTCAAGGCGCTTGAGGGAGGGAGGTGATTTACTTATCGAATATCCAAGTTTTTAGTTGCTTTCTGAAGGAGAGGTGGTTCTGTGTAAGGCGGAGGTGGGTGGGGAGGGAATTCCAGGTTTTGGCCGCTAAGTAGGAGAAGAATCTTCCCCCCATGGTGGATCTGTGGATGCGCGGAATTGCGGCGAGGGCTTGATTGGACGATCGTAGTTGGCGGGAGGGGGTGTAGAAGGAAAGTCGCGTGTTGAGGCATTCGGGTCCTAGGTCGTAGAGGGCTTTGTGTGCGTGGATGAGGAGACGGGACGTTATTCTCTTGTTGACAGGGAGCCAATGGAGGTCTTTCAGGTGTCCGGAAATGTGAGCTTGTCGAGGGATGTCCAAAATGAGTCTGGCTGAGGCGTTTTGGATGCGTTGTAGTTTTTTCTGTAGTTTGGTTGTGGTTGCGGCGTAAAGGGTGTTTCCGTAATCCAGTCGGCTTGTGACCAGTGCGTGGGTGACTGTCTTTCTTGTTTCGGTGGGGATCCAACGGAAGATTTTTTTGAGCATGCGTAGGATGTTGAAGCATGATGATGAGACGGCGTTGACTTGTCTGGTGATTGAGAGGGAGGAGTCTAGGATGAAGCCCAGGTTACGTGCGTGGTCCATAGGTGTGGGTGCAGTTCCCAGGGCCGGTGGCCACCATGAGTCGTCCCAGGCCGAGGGGAATGACCTTAAGCTGAGGACTTCCGTTTTGTCCGAGTTTAGTTTTAAACGGCTGTTCTTCATCCACTCGGCTACTTCTTTCATTCCTTCGTGTAAGTTGGATTTGGCGGTGTTTGGGTCTTTGGTGAGGGAGAGGATCAGCTGGGTGTCGTCTGCGTAGGAGATGATGTTGAGGTTGTGTTGGCACGCGATGGATGCGAGGGGACTCATGTATACGTTGAAGAGGGTGGGACTGAGTGATGATCCTTGTGGTACGCCGCAGATGACTTTGGTGGCCTCTGATTTAAAAGGGGGGAGGCGGACTCTCTGGGTTCTTCCGGCGAGGAACGAGATGATCCAGTCCAATGATTTTCTTTGTATTCCGACGTTGCTGAGGCGTTGTATGAGGGTGCTATGACAGACTGTGTCGAAGGCTGCGGAGAGGTCAAGTAGGATGAGGGCGACTGTTTCTCCATTGTCCAGTAGTGTTCGGATGTCGTCTGTTGCTGCGATGAGGGCGGTTTCGGTGCTGTGTTTGGCTCGGAAGCCGGACTGTGAAGGGTCGAGGGATTTGTTGGATTCAAGGAAGGAGGCGAGTTGACTATTGACTGCTTTCTCAATGACTTTGGCAGGGAATGGGAGGAGCGAGATGGGGCGGTAGTTCTTAAGTTCGGTGGGGTCTGCTGTGGGTTTCTTCAGAAGGGCGCTGAGTTCGGCATGTTTCCAGTTTTCCGGGAAGGTAGCGGAGTTGAAGGAACAGTTGATGACATCGCAGAGGTGGGGAGCGATGATGGAGTCTGATTTGTTGAAAATGTGGTGGGGACATGGGTCGATTGGCGATCCTGAGTGGATGGAGTTCATCAGGCGGATGGTGTCTTCGGTGGTGATTGGGTCCCAGGCGCAAAGGTTGTTAGAGTGCGGTTTTGGTTTGGGGGTGGGTGGAGTGGACTGGTCTTCGGACTGGTTTTCAAAGCTGTTATGTATTTCGGCGATTTTGTTGTGGAAGAATGAGGATAGAGAGTCGCAGAGGTCTTGGGAGGGAGTGATGTCGTTGGTGCCGGCGGTGGGGTTAGTAAATTGTTTGACGATGTTGAATAGTTCCTTGCTGTTTCGGGCATTGTTGTCAAGTCGATCCTTGAATGTTGATTTCTTGGTGGATCGGATCAGTTGGTGGTGTTTGCGGGTGGCGTTCTTGAAGGTGGCTAGGTTATCAGTGGTTGGGTTTTTTCGCCTGGTTTTCTCGAGAGTACCCGATGAAATAAAGTGTTCCCTTGAACGTAAATAAATGGGAGAAGCCAGAGGGTCAAGGAGAAAAATAATTACAAAATACAAGTATATATAAAGAATTCTTACAAGTTATTTAAAAATACAAATGCTAAAAGGAGAGTGGTCCAAAGTGGAACCCACTCAACACAGATAAAACAATAAAACGTTTTTTTAACATTCAATTTTGGCCAGCAAGATTGAATCACAAGGACAGAAAAGACTGTAAGACATGGAACTTGTGCAATACTGATTGTATATTCGGACTCTATTGTTAACACCTAAGCTATGTGCACTATAATACAGTATATCAGCAAAGATGTCGAGATCCTGAATTATACTGGGTGAAGCGTCGACGCGTTTCGGTGGTTTTCCAAATTTTTGTCCACCTTTATCAAGACACCTTTTATTTCTGTCGAGGTATTGGAGTCAATATAGTTACCCTTGGAGTCCGTATGCGAGGGTTGAATTGAATTTTTATTTTAATCCGTTGTTGGACGCAAATTATAAAACTGTGTGTCTGGGTCGTGCTACCGATATGGCGCTCCTGTTACTATAGGTATGTGGGCATACAGTCAGTTCAGAATTATTGTGCCCAATGTGTATTGCTGCTCTTCTTTACAGTGTTAAAATCCAGAGGCGCCTAAGTCTTGTCCTTGCAGAAATAGATTCAGTTTCTCTAATAATCCGCAAAGGACTGCTCACTTCTCTGGTAACCGTTAGTCTTTAAGTTGTAGAACCAGAGGCATTAACGTCATGTCCTCGTGTTATAGGAATCTTTTCCTGTTGTTTCACGACGGACTGCCTGCTTCTCTGGTTCCTCGGGGGAAAAAAAAAAGAAAAAAAAAGAGCACGACAGAGTTTCTTGGATTTCTTAAGGTCATCGTTGAACCAGGGGGCTTTTTTGCTACCTTGCTTGATTAGATGGTTTTTCAGGGGTGCTAGTTCGTCGGCGCTGTGGGTGATCCATTGTGTGAGGTTGGTGGCTGCTTGGTTTGGGTCCGATGATTTGGCAGGGGGGTTTTGGTAAAGCGCTGTGAAGAGTTGGTCGGTGGTGATTTTGTTCCAATTTCTTCGAGGGATAGGTTGTGGGGGGTTGTGGGTCGTGTTCTTTTTGTAGTTGAAGTGAACGCAGCTGTGGCCCGTCCACGCAAGAGAAAAATGCTCTTGATTGCTCAAAGTGGAGCATAGTTTACTCTGACTTGGCGGGAGCAGTAAAGCTCCAGCCAACCCATAGCAAACAGCTCTGTCCCAGGACTGGACACCCCAGGATAAAGCAGGAGCTAGCCCTGGGGGGTGGTGCTCCCCATGGCCAATTATGGATCTGAGAGGGGGCCTCAGGGCCCCCCTCCTTTCTTCTAATTTGCCCCGGGAAGGTGGTGGTCCCTGTGGCTGCAGAGGGGGGTCCGCGTGACCCCCCACAGTATTTTCATGAAAGGCCTGGGGAGGTGGTGGCCCCCGAGGCTGCCGAGAGGGGGTCTGCGTGGCCCTGCATTATTTTATGATTATAACCCAGGAAGGTGGCAGTCCCCGGGGCTGGAGGATCTGAGAGGTCCCCAGGGCTTGGAGGCTGTGAGAGGCCCCTCCATCTCAAAAAATAAATAAGCCCCTGGGAGGTTATGGTCCCTGGAGCAGTGGGGTAGGCTATTCCAGCATCACCTGCATTTTTCAAATTTCAGCCCACGGGGGGGAGGCGGCCGTCTCCTTCTGCTTTGGGTGTGCGCAGCTGTGGTTGTATTAACGTATGGTAATTATACATTACTTTACATTAAAAACAAAGGTTTCAGGGACGTTATTGGAAGGATGACGTTTCACCACACAAAACCACAGAAATTCAGCAGTTATAGTTAGTAACTATAGCTCTTGCCGTTACCTAACTTTAGGTTTAGCTTCTACCTCCCTCCTTTGATTAGAGGGGAAAAGGTGTATTTTGCCACATTGAATTGGCAATTAAAAATTGCACATTGGGTGTATGACAGGCCTGAGAAATGTATTAAAAGGGCTACTTGAGCAGTGGCACAATAAGTGCTGCAAGCCTGCTAGTAGCATTTAATTTTCAGGCCCTGGGTACATGTAGTACCACTTTTCTAGGGACTTACAGGTAAATTAAATGTGCTAACTGGGTGTAAGCCAATAGAACCATGTTTTAGGAGGAGAGCACAAGCACTGGTTGGCAGTAGTAAGTGCCCAGGTTCAGAAAACAGGAGGGGTGAAGGCAAAAATTTTATGGTGACACTGTACAGAGAACCAAGTCTAACAGTATCACTTGTAGGGTCCATGCTGTCTATATTCCCCTTTTATTAATTCTTCATGGTAGGCAGAAATTTAAAGTCTATGCAGTGGTGACTGGCGACATTTGAAAGTGATGGGGTGTAAAAATAGGGTATGACTTTTATGTAGCGAGCGACACGACCTTTAAAGTTTTCGAGAAACACCCATAGCTGCTGGCTGGAATCAGTCACATAGAAATCTCTGCAGAAAGGTCTTTCGGTGGGATAAAAAAATTGGGGCGGTCTCTAAACATGCAAAATAATTTTTTGTGGTTCTGATAGTGTGCCACCCAACCTGTATTTTGGTTTCGCTCTGAGATGTAATTGCATTCAGATATATAACACAACAACTGACATACACCTAAAGCCTCTCAGTATGATTAGTTTTATCAATGGTTGTTAGCTGTTTAAGATAAATGAGTACCAACAATGATTTGTTATAAAAAATTAACAGTGGAAATGTTTCAATTCTGAAATTGTGAGTCTGTGAATTTAATAGTATTGAGGCCTGTGTAAGGAGTTTTAGCCTTCAGTTATGTGCCCTTTATGTTAGATATGTATGCCCCTTTTCTCTGTACATCTCACCCATCTGCTCATCTTTAACTATCTCTTTCATCTTCAGCACATGTAGTGTAGTGTAGTTAGTATATTCCCAATAGGCTCTGCACATAGGAATAATATATCCTATAGATTTGACGTAGGACTGAGGTCAACTAGGTCTCTATCGAATATACTAAACTTAATTGTGTGTGTGCCAGCTAACTCAGAGGTCACTAGAAACTTTCTCGAATTCACAAGAAGGGATTAGTTTCTGACAACCGCATAAACATGACAACTTTGTTTCCCAAGAATAAGAATATATCTCTCAGAGTCGTGGAAACAATAGATAAGTATTTCACTGAGTCAATCGTGCATGCTTTGTTTCTACAGAGTTGCAGAGAAATAGAGACAGGCGTTTTCAATAAAAAGGTTTATTGAACAGTCTTCTTTCTCATACGAGAGAAGTGAACTGTTACAATCGTTATGTAGACTGCAAAGTATAATGTGTACAGCGAGAACAATATTACAAAAAAATACTGTGAGCACATTGTATGGTTTCTAAGCCATATAAAAATACATATATAAATACATAGACTAAAATACTCAACTGGTGCTTCTAAAATACACCTACCCCAATGTACCTAACCTAAGAACGCGGTAAGAAGTAAGTATTATGTAGCATAGGTTTTGTTTTCTTTGCCAAGAAGCTATCCAAGATTTCTCTAGGTTCTAATCAGCTCCATACCTTAGTTAGAATGAAGGAGGTCTGGTATCTCTGTCTCGAGACTCGAATTCCCAACACCCCGCAAGGGGAGCTTGGAAACACTGGAGCTGGATTCTCGGCAGGAGAAAGGCAGACTCTTGTTCAGTGCATCAGCTGGAGGGTTGGCTTCCTTCGGCACTTGCTTGTAGCGATCTGCGTCGGGCAAGTAGATAGTCGAACTGCTCTGAACCACTGTGTCTTGCTAGAGAAAGTGAAGGTATATTTATACCTTGAATAGTTCTTTGCAAAATACATGAGTTCTTGGACAAATCAATATTCATGTACGGGGAATTTCCCTGACTGCTTAAGCCGAATTTTCCAAGAAATCGTGACGTTTGGTATGGGTGGAAGTAGCTAGGCCTGTATTTGGTCTGCATGGGTTATATCTAAATAAGAGCTTGATTTCTATGCCTATATAAGGGCAATGTGAATTGTACCTATATAAGGGCATGAATCGGGAAAATTCACTCAGAGCCTAAAATGACACACAACACACCCTCTTTTCACTCTTCCCCAAATGTACTTTCTGGTATCTCCATTACTTCACCACTTCCAAACAAAATGTATTTCCTTTTGCTTTTACCTTGTAAATATTTTGAGATCTGGGTACCCTCTTCATACACATTTACACAGAATTTCAATTGCAACCAAAATATATGACTGTTGTTCTGTGTGCTCTACAGAGAGGCCAGTCCCCTGACAGGCACTTCAGCCTCAGTGCCAGAGCTCTCAAACAAAGCCCCTCATAAACTCCTGGCAGGGCTCAAAGCATTCACTATGCAAGAGTAATAAGAAGCACGGAAAACAATACAGAAGCACAACATAAAGAGCTAACGCTGTTGGGGAATGCAAGATTAAGTAAAAAGGAACTTAACGTTTTTAACACTCATTGGTCGTAAATCAATCCATGTTTTGGCATCCATGTTAAGGGCATAAAGATAAGCCCAGTTTTATCGCCATACAACAGATAATTGTTTTTACTATAAGCACATATTTTTAGGTCGAGCCTCGGCAGCGCATGTGCTACTCTGCAAGGTATGCTGTATTGATGTACAGACTTGAAGCCCCGCCCACTCTCCGCCCATATTTTTCATTGGCTTGTGTCATTGTCCTTTGTACATGTTGCCTTCTGATTCATTAATGGGCTTGTTAGTCCCTCCTTAGTACTGCCTTCTCTTCATTTGTAACCTCCCATGAGGTCTGGCCCTTTTAATTCTGTTGATACACTGTATGTCTTATTTAGTCAGTAAGCACTATTTTCTTTCATTTGTTTCTTCTACTGCAGGCACAACATGCTTTCCTGCAACATTCAGAACGCCATGCATGCCTTCACTTTCCAAGAAGCCCAGGACAATGGTGGCCGCTTCTTTGAAGTTAAATAGGTCTAGCATTTTCAAGAGTTTGAGCTATTGGCATTGTAAATTACAATGCTGTTTATTTATGTGTTGATTATCACAACAGATAAATAAAAGGCATTGCCATTTACAATGCCAATAGCTTAAACTCTCACAAATGCGAGACCTATTGCATTGCAAATGCTTGTTCCCTTTGCACTTGACTCGGATATTTGGATCAACTTTGCAAGGAAACAAAAACCCTGCTCGTCTTTTAGATCCGTTTTGTGGGGGGAACAAATACAGCAGTTTTACTTCTAAAGGGACCAGTGGCATGCAGCCTGGGCCTGGGGCGTCACAGTGGGGAAGGTTAACGTGACCAGGGGGTCTCAGCACAATATACATAACACAAGATTACCCTTACCGAGGACAAGGCACTAAATCACACATGCCTGCCCCCATTCCTACATGTGCAGAATTGTGAAGGGTGGGATCTATGTCTGTGAATGACGCACATCTGGAATCATGCAGGGATTGAGACTCCTATCCCCGAAATCGTGACGCTCAAAGAGTCACTGGCCTACAGTGGATACTGCCATAGATCACAATGAAGGGCTTTAGAAAGGTAAGCCCTGTGCTGTGCGTCACAGTACAGAATTTTGATTTGCTGCTTGGCTTCTGTCTCCTCTTCAGACAAGATAGCGCAGGGAGCCTGGGACAGGCAGTCCAGACTTAAATACATTGATGTATTTAGCGATACAATCATATTGCTAAATAAATCAAACTATGTCATATTTTTGTAGGAACGTGTATGAATTTCATTGAGGTGTAGCTCTAGAGCCCTAATGGAGAAAACGCAACTGAGTCTATTTGCTATGAACTATTAATTAAAGGAAATAACTGACAACATGAACTCGTGGAGTTCTGAGTTTTTCAATTTTCAAGAGTAAGACCGGCAGCAATCTGCTTCAAGCATGCACCAGCAGACAGAGAGCAGCGCATGTCCAGAGACCGCACAGCTCTCTCTCTCTCTCTCTCTCTCTCTCTCTCTCTCTCTATGTATATATATGGAAAGAGACAGTAATATTAGAATTTTTTAATTCATATATTTTTATTCTTGTATATTTTTAGTTTTTGTTTGGATTTATTTCAAAGTTAAACATTTTATATTATTTTTCAATTACTGTGTCCTCGCATTATCTGTTACATATATTTTTTAATTCACTTTTAAATATTTGCTTACCTATATTATGTCGATATTTGTGTCCACTTTGTTTTTGATTTTTTTTATACTTTTCATTATAAGCATGTGAAGTCGATATTTTTATCATAGATATTTTTCTGCAATTTTGTTTTCATCGCAATATTTTTGACCTCAGTATTATGTCCCAGAGTCGGTCTGGAATTGAGTTTAGGAAATTCAACCAGATGGTAGCAGAGATTGGATCTGCCATTCAAGGATGGGGCCAGACGTAAGTTATGCATCACGTCTTTGAATCTCATTCCACTGAGCAGGTATTCGTAGGTCAGGAGGGAAGGTTGTACATCAGTGTAACGAGATAATTTGTGGTAGGCTAGGAATACTAAAATGATAAGTATGGTTGTATGTATATTCATCAAATACAATTGCAAAAAGTGGCTGAAGCAGTCAGACATGATTTAAGAAGGATTCTAGTAGTGGTAAGGAACGAAATAAAGCGCATCTCAAAATACGTTTTGGAATTAACTTTATTGAGCTGGTGGAGGCATCAGAATGGTCACCATCAGTAGTAATCATGGAATAAGCTGATATTCTATGTGTGCCTCGGGTGTCATAATCAGAAAATTGTAATTATTAGCTTCCTGTTGCCAAATAGTAATGCAATAGTATCACATCTAATTGGTTGTTATTTGTGCTGGCTTCTGCAGCCTACGTCTTTCATTGGGTGATGAAAATTATTTTAAAGGAATAGGGTGGTGCCCCATTCTTTTCTTTTCTTCCAGGATGAGTTCTAATATTGAGGGACACTGACTTAAGGGTCTTGTAGGTGGGATTATATTGACCCCGGCCCTTTAGGGAAAGAGCCAATTGATGTCTATCACAGATCTCATTGAACATTACTCTAATTTTATAAAAAAACTTTGCATATAAAATGGCAATAGTGAAAAAATATTAAACGTAAAGAGTTTAAGTTTGCTGTGAGACAGCAAGAGAGCTTTAGGAGGATAGAAATGTAGGGCCATTTGAGGTGAATTTGGAGAGTATTTTGAAGAGGCTAATGTACAAGGTTTTGGTGGTGTTTTAATTCAAAGGAAGGAAAGACAACACAGACCTGTTGCTTTTGCTTCCAGATCATTGACTACTGCTGATTGAAACTACTCAAGAACTGAAAAGCATGCTTTGGCAGCGTGAGGTGGTAAAAATATATTGGTAGCCTCTTCTAAAGATATTACAGCTGAGAACACCAGTTAGGGGTGGCTAGACTGGTAAGCTGGCAGCTAGAATGCAATAATTTCAGTATTGATTGGAACATGTATTAGGACGGTGTAATACATAAGGTGATCTAGCAGAGAGTGTGATGGGTAGTATAGAGGGTAAGTTGGAGGTCGGGTATGAAGTTGTGATTCAAGAGAAATGCCCTAGTGAGGGTATAACATAATTGAAGGATGAGTTGTACTTAGCAGGGAATTTGATGAGGATGGGTGAAGGGTTTGTACTTTTGGAAGGGACGTGAAGTAAATTAATTAAGTTGGCACATGAAGATCTTTTGTGTCAGACTTTTACAAAGAAAAGACTAGAAGAAAGTTTTTGGTGGACGGTTATAGTTAAAAAAATGTCAAGGCGGGGTAAAAGGTGTTGAAAGCGTAAGGATAGTGAGAAAAGGGTGGAAGGTAGGTGTGGGGCTCAACCAGGAAGATAAGATGTTCCTGATGAGATATGGAACAAGACTTGTCTGTATTTTATTGAGCCAATGAATTACTTGAGAGTTTGTGAGATGTTTGCTGTTGTACTGAAGTTTAATTCTCATTGGTTGTAAGTTCAGTTTGTAAGGGTGTTAACAGAGAATTGATCATTGTTGTGTCAAAAAATGTTTTTAAGGGAAAGGTGAAGATTGTAGGTGTAGCACATTTAGTGAGATAATGGTACTCAATTAACATATGAGATTTGTAAAGTTTATATTGCAACCTCAGTCCCCTCTAGGTGTCTTAGTGAATTCAGTTCATGGGCAGGAGTATGAATCATAGCTCTCGAGTTATTGTTATTAAATTTATAGAGTGCATGCCTGCACAGAAGGGCTTCTCAGCGCTAGCATGAAATCAATCAATCCATCAATCATTGTATTTGCAAAGTGCACTAATCGCCGGTAAGGGTTTCCAGGCGCTGTTTTGCTTTGTCTGTCAGTCGAATAGCCAGGTCTTAAGATCTCTTCTGAACTCCTGGATGAAGGGAGACGCCCTTAAATGAGAGGAGGCTGTTCCAGGCTTTTGCTGCTTGGTATATAAGCTAACGACATCCGTAGGTGCTGCGTCAATCGCAAGGGCGAGCGGTGTGGGGGAAAGGAGTTGGGGGTGAAAATTAATGCGATGGTTGAGGCAGGACCTAGGATGTGGAGGGATTTGTATGCAAGAGTCAAAAGCCTGAATTTAGAAGGTTTGTGCATGTGGAGCCAGTGGAGGTTTCTTAGATACAGGGAGACGTGTGCTTTTTTTTCTGGAGGTCTAGAATGAGTCTGGTGGCTAAGTTCTGAATGATTTGTAGTTTTTTGTTATAATGTCATAATGTCGGTGAGCCCGGCGCAGTGGGTTGCCATAGCTGGCTGAGTATAAGGATTTGGGTGACGGTTCGTATGGTTACATGCAGAAGCCATTGAAAATCTTGCGGAGGGTGAGGAAGCAGGTAGGGGAGATCACGTTGACCTGGCACTTCATGATGAATTTTTTGCCTATGATGATTCCTAGGTTTCTGCCTTGGTTGGTGGGGGTGGGACACTTTCCCAGCTCTGCTGGCCATTAGGAGTCATCCCAGGGTGAGGTGGTGTTGCTGAACAGAAGTACCTCTGTGTCTCGGTCTTGTACAGACTAAGTGAAACAGACACACTCTAAAATAGCCACGTCTTTAACTGCTTCTAAAAGCTCTCCAGAGAAGTACATAATTTAGCCTGAGAGGCTACGCATTCCACAATTTGGGCCCTAGGTATTTAATAGAATACCCTCCTTGTCTGATCAACTTAACCCGAGTTGTTGCAGGAAGACTCAGGCCACTAGAGGGCAAGGGGAGTTACGGACCATAAGGAGAAACAAGACTGTTGTGATATCGAGAAGCTGTGTGAGTTATGGCTTTATGCATGAAGCACAGCATTTTAAACTTAACATGCTTATCAATGGTCAGCCAGTGAAGCTTCCAAAAGTAGGTGGAGACCGAAACATACCACCGAACATGACACAGGAGTCTGGCAGCTGCATACAGAACTGTCTGTAGCCTCTTCAGCAGTGACTTGAGGCTCCTAAATAGAGAACATCTCCATAGTCAAGACACAATATAATGAGGCCTTGAACAACAGCCCTTTGTGGAAACTGGAAGAAGCCAAATAATGTTTCACAGACGTTTCAGGAGTTGAAAACAACTTGCAGACACCTTATTGATCTGAGAGCCATGAAGCCAGAATCCTAGCTCTTTACCATCTGTTTAGGAGTGGTAACCAGACCTAATTCCTCTGGCCATACTGATGGTTCCCAGAGCTGAGGCTGATTACCCACAACTAAGACTTCCCTTTTGTTCCTGTTTAATTTCAGGCAGTCACTTTTCATCCAGTAAGCCACTGCAGCTAACGAAGGCCTTATCTTGATACTGGAGATTGCCATTCATTGCCCTCCGAGTTAGAGTAGAGAAAACAATTTTCATGTGATCGGCATAGGAAAGCAGTGTAATGCCGAAAGCCTCCACTATGTCTGCTAACGGCCGGACATACATGTCAAAAAGAGTGGGGCTCAAAGAAGATCCCTGAGGGACACCAAACAGATTTTTGACAAACAGAAGATGAAGAAGAAATAGATGTAACCTGAAAAGTACACTTTTGCAAGAAAGAACAGGACCATTACCAGACCATGCCGTTAATGCTCCTTTCCGCAAGTCTTTTGAGTCGTATGGGATGAGAAACCAAATCAAAAACCACACTTAGGCCCAGAAGAATCAGGGATTGGTCCCTCGATTATTAAGAATTGCTCCATTATATTGAGTAACCCCAAAAAGGGCAGACTCAATACTATGGCAAGGACAGAAGCCAGATTGAGAGCCATGAAGAAAATTGTTTGATTCTAGATGGGAAGATATTTGAGAATTGCTATGCTTTTCAAGCAATTTTTACAAAGCAGGCACAAGCGAGATGGGGTGCTAGTTTTCAGACTTCAACATATCCAATATTAGCTTTTTAAGCAAGGCAATCATATAATGCTTCCATGTAGCATGACCAGTAGACTATGACATAGACATATTAAGAAGATCAATCCAACGCTCGAGAGAGAATTTTGCTGCCCTGTTTTAAAGTCCACAGAGGAGAAGGATCATATGCTGATCCAGACTTAACAGGGATCAAGAGATGCTGAAAGCTCTGATTGTCTAAAAGGCTGAGGGGGGTATTCTCAAGAACGTGTGATAATTACCGTAAAATAAGCTTAACGCAACTCTTCACATCGCAGTCTATTGTGGGAAAATAACAGCATGTTAACGTAGTATTCACAACATGGCGGTACCATGCGATAGGCCCACAATAAAGCATCAATGTCCACGATAAAGTCAATGCAACGCAGCAAAAAAAGTTGTGATGATGCCAATTGCGATACAAAAATCAGCAAAAACCAGCGACAGGCCTGCAACTCACACACGTCAGGCGGGAAAAATCACCATAAAAGTAGAAAAAAAACATACAAACAGAAGCCAAACAAAAGGGAAGCACAATGGAGGTTGCGGGAGCAAGTACAGAGGACAACCAGAACCCCACAGGCCCCCTGGAGGACCAGCATGGGTCCCCAGAGTTGGGGAAGGGCATGGAGAAGAAGAGTAGGAAGAAGCGCTTCAGTCCGCAGGAAAACAGGATCCTGATAACGGAGGTGGTAGAACACCATCAACAACCCCAACCCCAACCCTGGCTGGAGTTGGGGGCCAGGACACAGCTCAAAATGACCGGAAACAACAGCACCAGGGTGAGTAACGACCAGGGCTTGAGGGCTACGGAGGGAGATGGGCACAATGACACACATGCACAATTAAGTAGAGCATATCTGCAGACAAACCATGCCCCAGACCACCAACTCCTACCAAGAGACCAATGTACCCAAGTATGCTTCATCACAGCACTGTATAAGCACATTAGTCAAAGGCACACCGCATGTAAGGGAGAAGGGGCCGCAAAATCAGAGCTGCAGGGGCGATTCCCCCAAAATTCAGCACAAACACTTAAGATGCATAGCACAGTAACACCGACAAAGATATGGTACAAACCGCAAAACGTTCACAACAAAACACAGGACACAACCGGTGCCGCATGTGTGTAGAAACTGGCCATTCACATTTGGAATTGCAGGGAAATGTGAGTTGATAATGTACATGTAATAACACACATCTGTGATGTCGTCGAAATGTCCACTGTCCCCCATCAAATAGGCAGCTCCCCCAAACAGTCCCTATGTACACTGTTATGCAGTCTTAATGTAAACATACAATGCGCCAACATACATATGAACACAATGTTAAACTGCATCTCCCCTTCACACTGAAGAGAGAAATCCAACACCTCTTGCAGAGCAGCCCGTACCTTTCTTCTCTGATGACAAGGAGGACCAACACGCCTTCAACTCTGATGTCCTCCAACAGCTCGTGGAGAGCCTTCGCGCCCCACCTCCAGGAGCAGGGCAGCCCAGCTGCCATGAGGGGACCCCACCCCCCTGCATATGCAGCAGGCAACACCCACCACCACGGCTGCCTCCCAGGACTCCCACAAAAAACACATGGCCTTCCAACGCTGTGTGTTGGGGTGCCAGGAGTATCTGGCTAAACAGGTGCGGTGGGGTTTGACCGCATGGCAGCCAAACTAGATGCCGTACATGGGTGTCTAAGTCCCATCAGGGACCACTCACAGTCCCTAACGAACACCCACAGTCTGCTCCATGCTCTCCAATGGCCCATGGCTGCCATTGCTGGAGCCCTGACTCAGAGACTAGAACAAGTGCCCAGTCAGAGTGGCTCTAGAGATGTCACACAGGAGTTGGGACACATATGGAGGTTAATGGAGGCCATGGAACGGACGCAGGCGGAAAGAGCGGCTGCACACCAGCGAGAGGTAACTGGGTTCCTCAATGACCTCAGGACCATCCTCATGGCATTGCTTCCACAAGGCTTTGTGCTGATGCATTCTGCTGCTAACACTACATCCACCACCTCGCCCCCTGAAGTGTCAGTGCCACACAATGTGGCAGACATTCCACCTCCGGCCACTGATGTGTCACTGCCACACAGTGCTGGAGACAGAACACCACCACCCACACGTGAGGCACATGAAACAGCATGCATGCATCTCCGCCATAGGTCCTGTTTCTGCTTGGTCCTGCCCTCTGCATCATCACCTTCCACTGTCCCCGATACACTCTGCGACACTCACCATGGACCTCGAAATGGACTGACATATTCGGTTTGATTGCCAATGACACAGCCATCAGACTCCGGACTGAACACTTCCTCATCTTTGAACTTGTCATTCCCTGAAGGACTTTAGCTGACCCTCCATGGGCCAACATTGTAAAGTGGGGTTTGCATGGCCCTGTACTGCTCCAGCTGCAATACTGCACTGAATGTGCATTAAACATTCATAATCACAAAGAAGTGTCATGTCTATGATCTTTCAAGTGTGGAAGTATGGATGAATGTAGGGTCATGTTGCGTCCATGTTGCTCATGACATTGGACTTGAGTCACAGGATGACACATTGCCGATTGCAGTCTGGGTGGTGCCGACACAAAAACAGAGACACGCATTAGTTACTTCCTTGTCCAGCCCAGTACGGTACCACGCCCAGAGCCCCAGGGTCATTGTTCAAACCCTTAGTTTGGACTGGAATACGCCAGGCCAGCCTACTCCACTTACGCTCACAGAGGGGGGGACGACAACGCCACATGTCCCAGGTCCACCCGGTATTGTTCTGCAGATCACAGGTCTAGTTGTCAGCATGCCAAAGCCACTCCCTTGCTGCTGGTTTACACCCACACCACACCCATCCAGCACACGTGTCACAGGACATGTGACCCTGCCAATAAAAAGGGCCGGGCGCACGTGCTCGATGCCATTTCCAGTGTTTCTCTGGGTGTATCCTTGTGGTTCTCATAGATGCATGTGGGCCAAGGGCCCTGCAACATCACATTCCCCAGGGCCGAGTTGACATGATGGCGTCCACACCACGATACTCAATCATAGAGGGTCCATGACTTGTGGGGGAACAAACTTGGTGGCACCGGATACACTACCTCCAGCACAGGCACACCGCCATGGGACGGTGACTTTCGGTGCACTGTGGTAGGGGCACCTTAAGTGCTGAGCGGATGTTCAGCCTGCGATGATGCCCTGTCCTAGTGGCCCAGACTGGTGTTGTTTGTTGAGAGCCCTGCTGGACCGCAATGTAGACCTGAGCCAGTGGGCACTCCTGACCTACCGCCATTTGGCATTGCCTCGCGGGTCACAGAGTTAGTGGCACCTCAAGGGCTGAGCGGGTGTGCATCCTGCGATTATGCCGTGTGCACTGATATGTCCTCTGCTATAGCGAAATCAAGACCCAGAATCAAGTGTGAGACCTGGTGGCCCACGGAGTGGGGCTGCATGATGTGGAGGGTGCCATGTTCACGGGCCCCAGGCTTGGGGCTTGCACTGGCACGGGGTGGGCCCTCGTGGAGACACGCCGGTGGCGGAAGGTGAGCAGTGAGGCCGGGGTGCGCAGGTGGGCAGTGGAAGAGACTGGGGTACAACTGCCTGGGTGTGTAGGGGCAGACATGCAATGATTGGGCAGGCAATTGTATGTACTCTGCCATTCATGCATCTGTGCTCTGTTTCAGATGAGGGACCTGGTAAACTGCAGTCCATACCGGCACGTGGTTGGAGACACACTGGTGCCAGCAGGTGAGCAGTGAGGCCTGGGTGCGGTGTCGGCACTCTCTCTCCCTATCCCTCTCTTGTTTTCATGGTGTCTCTCTCTTCCTCTCTTTCCGTCTTTCTCTCTCTCCCTCTCTTTCCATCTTTCTCTCTCTCTTTCCGTCTTTCTCTCTCTCTTTCTGTCTTTCTCTCTCTCCCTCCCTCTCTTTCTGTCTTTCTCTCTCTCCCTCTCTTTCCGTCTTTCTCTCTCTCCCTCTCTCCATCTTTCTCTTTCTCTCCCTCTCTTTCCATCTTTCTCTCTCTTCCTCTCTTACTGTCTTTCTCTCTCTCGCTCTCTTTCTATCTCTCCCTCTCTTTCTGTCTTTCTCTCTCTCCCTCTCTTTTCGTCTCTCTCTCTCTCCCTCTCTTTCTCCCTCACTGTAACTCTCTCTCTTTCGCTCTCTCTCTGTCCTTTGATGTGCGCATGACACACCTTCTTATCTGAAATGTTATCTTGCAGGCAGTGACCTACAGATTGTGCAGAGGAGACCCACCATGAGTCTTCAAAGTTGTTCTTTTGAGATTTTTTTAATCAAATAATTTGTTTGTTAATTCAAAGGTGGATGTGTGATGCTCATTTTTGTGACAACACATTCATGTTGCCTGTTGTGATTGTGCGGGGGGTATATACGGGGGGGTTTACCCAAACATAGTCACTGGGACCTGGGTGCAACAAGTACTGAGAGGAAGGGGTCCCAGTGTCTGTGTGAATTAATTTTATACACTCAAACAAAATAATTAGCAAACTAATTAGGTCCACATTGTTTTAATCACAACGAGACTCAGTATATGCAATATACAGGAATAAATCATTAAGTATAATCGGTTGTACAGTGCCCCAAGGGGGGAAGGAAGGAAAGTGGTGAGTGATAAAGTGAGGATAAGGTGGTGAGGTAACGTAAGTGACAGTAAAATCAGTGAATCAAGAGAAAACTGTATTCGTAAATCATATACAGTAAGGAAGACATAAAGTTCATAACAATTGGTTCAGGAGATCATACTTCACATTTAACAATAAATGAAATTAGTAATGGCGTGAAGTTGATGGATCAATGGGCAGTTGTCGACGTTTCGACCCTCTAGCTAGTGCAGGGTTGGTTGTGCCCTTGCTGGGGGGTCTTCATCAGGACTGGAAAGGGGGGCGGGCAACCTAATTAGGTATACATAATACAGACATTGAGTTTGTAAGGTGGTGGGGTTACTCAAAAGGTCAACTGTTGGCGCACACTTAGGAAAGCAAGGTAATTCATCTAAAATGGTCCTTTGGTGCTCATTTAGGGAATTAAGGACTGGGGGGAACACGTAGTGAGCTAATCAGCATGCACGAAAACGTAAGTGGAATGGATCAGAGAATTAAATTAAATGAGTGTCACCCAAAAATGGTGATATAAAGGACAAAAGGCAGTCACAATGGTGTACCAGAGCGCGTGGAGCTGGAGGCCAGCCCGGGGGTGGCGTCATGTGAAATAATGGTACATGAAATACACAAAAGTACCTGAATATGTCATGCAATAAATCGAAGTCATATGTCATCAGGTACTTGGATCAAATCCGAAGGGTGGTAACTGCGGATTGAACAGTTAAATAGCAGTTTCAGTGGGTTGTGGTTACCAATACGTGGGCATGGAGTAAAAAACGCGGGGGTAAAGCAACAATGGACTTACCCTACAGGCATATTGGGTGTCTGCACGTGGTGGCAGCAATTAGTAAGTCCAGTGACTTTGAAAACTGTGGGCACAAGATAGGGGAAAGCGCGATCAATACAGGTATGGCAACGTAAGGTGCGAGACGCTGCTCGGTAGGAAAACCGTGTGATGGCTTACCCGATGTTTGAAGTAGCGTCGGGGATCGGCCTAATTGATCAGAGGATCCGGGAGTTCTGGAAACAATTGCGAAAGGACATTACTAGACGGCACTGTAAAAACACGGGGAAAGTGCTCGTCTGTAGGCAAGCAGAGCGCGCGTGTGTACTTACTCGTAGTCTGCAGAATCAATCAGGCAACGGACGCCACTCGTGTGCGGTATGGCGAACCGTTGTTCCTGTTTAATTTATCACCATGGCAATTGTACCATGTGATGCCTCCAAGCCAGACGAACATAGAAGAAAGATTATGCGGTGGCGAGGTGGGGCACGGGACCAAATGAAATGGGATGTGGTTCCTCATGGGGGAAATTAATGTTAAATAGAATAGTAAGGAATGATATTAAAAATAAAATTAATTGAATGAAGACAAGATCGTAGTTCATAAGAAAGGCTCGACTGCAGACAGCTAATGCTGTCGAAATGTACTCAATCACAATTGAACTGGCATATGATATGTGAGGGTATAAAATAACATAAACACATGTAATTAGTAGATCAACAGTATGCCCGATCTGAGTTAATGTTAACAATGATCGACAAGGTATGATGGTGTACCTCCAACAGTGGGGTAAAGACCATTTCTTGACGTTAAGAGTGAACAATCATTGGCACGGTAAGATAGTGTGTCATTGACAGTGTGGTGAGGACCAATCACTGCCAGCTGACATCACGGTAATCAATGGCGCAACTCTCACACGAGGGTGTAAGCCAGTACATTTACAAAATGGAGATACATAGAAATCTAGATTGGCATGGTCTAAAGTTACACAAGCGTTGCTAATTGTGAAAAGGAGCTATCATGTTCATTCAGCCCTGTCTCGATTGAATCAAAGAGGTATATCCATTTCAGTTCCCGTGTATTGAGGATGCCTGTGATGTTCCCACCCCGTGGTCCCAAAGTAGCTTTCTCTATTACCACCCATCTGAGGTTGTCTGGGGAATGGCCCGCAGCCTGGAAGTGGTCTACTAATGGAGCACCTGACACCTGGCATCTGATCCTACTCATGTGCTGGAGGATCCTTGATTTGATTTTTTGCTGTGTTTGCCCAATGTAGATCTTGTCGCATGGGCAAGTTATGGCATAGATTACATTTGTTGAGTTACAGTTGCTATGTGTTTTGAGCTTGATTTTGTATCGGGAGTATTGAAATTCCTTGGTTTGGATGGTAGTGTCGCAAGCTTTACAATGGCCGCATCTGGTATGTCCAACCACAGGGGGTAAATCCCACAAGGAAGTGATAGTCTGCTCTGTCGGTGTTGGAAGTAGAGATCGTACAACAAAGTTCTGGATACTTTTAGCTTTCTTGAAAGCATGTAATGGAGTTTCTGACTGGTTGATGTCGTCCGAGATGAGCTGCCAGTGCCGGTTGATTACACGTTTGATTTTATTGCTTTTTGTGTTGTACGTGGTAACACAGACAATTCTGTCATTGGGTTGGTCGCTTTTATCCTTGACTGTGAGTAGTTCTTCTCTGGGGTAATACCAGGCTCGTTTGCGTGATTTCTTGACCAGGCGTCTCGGGTAACCGCGTTGGGGCAGACGGTTAGTGAGAGCTTCAGATTGTGTAAAGTAATTGTCTCTGCTCGAACAATTTCTGCGAATCCGTAAAAATTGTCCAAAAGGCAAGTTGTCTCGGAGTGCCCTCGGATGATGGCTGGTATATTGCAGTAATGAATTTCTCTCAGCCGGCTTGCGGTACAGTGTGGTGTGCAGTCTGCCAGATTTCTCATAGATGGTGATATCTAGGAAATTGATAGCATGGTTGTCCGATTGTATAGTAAATTTCAGGGAGGTAGATTGGTGATTCAGCCATGTGAAAAAGGTGGACAGTCCCTCCTGGTTGCCATTCCAGATTGCAGAATGTCATCTATGTATCGCACCCAATATGCCTGTGGGGTAAGTCCATTGTTGCTTTACCCCCGCGTTTTTTACTCCATGCCCACGTATTGGTAACCACAACCCACTGAAACTGCTATTTAACTGTTCAATCCGCAGTTACCACCCTCCGGATTTGATCCAAGTACCTGATGACATATGACTTCGATTTATTGCATGACATATTCAGGTACTTTTGTGTATTTTATGTACCATTATTTCACATGACGCCACCCCCGGGCTGGCCTCCAGCTCCAGGCGCTCTGGTACACCATTGTGACTGTCTTTTGTCCTTTATATCACCATTTTTGGGTGACACCCATTTAATTTAATTCTCTGATCCATTCCACTTACGTTTTAGTGCATGCTGATTAGCTCACTACGGGTTCCCCCCAGTCCTTAATTCCCTAAATGAGCACCAAAGGACCATTTTAGATGAATTACCTTTCTTTCCAAAGTGTGCGCCAACAGTTGACCTTTTGAGTAACCACACCACCTTACAAACTCAACGTCTGTATTATGTATACCTAATTAGGTTGCCCACCCCCCTTTCCAGTCCTGATGAAGACCCCCCAGCAAGGGCACAACCAACCCTGCACTATCTAGAGGGTCGAAACGTCGACAACTGCCCATTGATCCATCAACTTCACGCCATTACTAATTTCATTTATTGTTAAATGTGAAGTATGATCTCCTGAACCAATAGTTATGAACTTTATGTCTTCCTTACTGTATATGATTTACGAATACAGTTTTCTCTTGATTCACTGATTTTACTGTCACTTATGTTACCTCACCACCTTATCCTCACTTTATCACTCACCACTTCCCTTCCTTCTCCCCTTGGGGCACTGTACAACCGATTAAACTTAATGATTTATTCCTGTATATTGGATATACTGAGTCTCGTTGTGATTAAAACAATGTGGACCTAATTAGTTTGCTTATTATTTTGTTTGAGTGTATAAAATTAATTCACACAGACACTGGGACCCCTTCCTCTCAGTACTTGTTGTGATTGTGCAACATCAGGCAAATTTTTTTGTACTGATTTCATAAAGTTGATGTGACATGTCTTTGCCCGGGGGTGGGGCCGGTTGGGGTCCTGGGGTGGTGGCGGTGGGTGTTGTGGCCCTGTTGGGGCTTCCAGCTGCATGGTCAGTGGCTCCATGGCAACTGTTGCCCTTCTGGTACGGCTCTGGCCTGGGCTCCCTTTTCTGGTGCAGGCTGTCGTCTGGCTTTACACCAGGTCAGAGCAGGTGTTAATTTCCTTCTGCCAACGCGCCTTATCGCCTGTTTTGTGATCTTATCACAGATCTGGCTGGTCATTGAGAATGTTGTCACGTGGTGTTGTCGCAGCTTTTTGCACGGCAACGGCTACTCTGCTTCTCATTAGCAATAGTTGCCGGGGTCATGTGTGGCGATGTTTTTTACGGCTGCTATCGCAGGTAAACTGGTGATATGGGTTGTTAGCACCAGCTTGTGACTGGGGACATAAATTTATCGCAACTTTGGCTGCGATAAAGTGCCAATAACTCGGCGATAGATCCTTGAGAATATGCCCCTGAGTGACATCACAGTGAACTCCAACTACTTGCCTGTCAATTAGGGAAGACTTGTCTTCCCCTAACACATCAAAGGAGGCATAGAGATCAGCCACTTTATTAAAAAAGAAATCAGAAAGTTTATTACACCTAGCTTGACAGGGGACAAGCTGGGGGCCCAAATGGGTTGGATCTGTCAAGGATTTAATTGTAAGGAACAATTCCTTAGAGGAGTAATTGGCATGACTAATTTCGGCCTAACAGAAAGCTGCGCAAGCACCACAGCAAGACTTATGATAAAGTTTCACAGCTTCTTGACACCTTACTTTCTCATTGACGTTATAATTTTCCCGCCAAGAACTGTGCAAACAAATACAGCTTTTATTTTGGGTTAAAAGCTCCTTAGTAAGCCATGGTGTGGGTAGGAGGGCCTTGGCTTTACGAGCCACGTCCTTAGGAAGGAGAACATATAGCGGGGACTTGTTGGGCTAATACAAGCCCATTCAAACCACCCGATAAGTGGGAAGTCGCAATCAATTCAGATCGTCAAAAAGAATGTTAAGTTCGGATCACCAAAAATATAAAAATTGGCATACCTTAAAATATATCGAGATAGAACTTCTATAAATAGCGTTCTCCGCCTAGTAACTAAGCCAGGAGGCCAAAAGATAAGAGACCCCGAAAAAACTAAATTGTTCAAGACGCATGGCTTCACATTCAGGACTATGAGATTTTTCTGTGACACAGTTAAACTGTGATTCATAAATAATGGCTAGGTCACCTCCTGGTTTGTTTTGCTGTTGCATTTAACTATATACCATAGCCATTCGTGAAGGGCATGGCAATATCAGGCATAAAATAGCCATTGAGCCATGTCTCCGATAAAATGATGGCGTCTAGTTTATATTCAAGTATGAGGTGAAATGCCTCCAAGTTATGTGTTGCCAAAGAGCGGCATTCTGGACTAAGTACAAATTCACAGTGTGAGCAGTGACTCTCCAAATGAGACAGACAAATGTGTGCTGCCGCCAGTGACATACCTAGAGCTTTTGCCACCCGGGGCAATCTCTGAGTTTGCCGCCCAGTGACGGCCGGGCAAGTAAGAGCGAGGGAAGGGGTGACAGATGACGAGTTGTCGAGTACAGGGAGCGAGGCGACAGATGATGACGAGGGAGAAAAAATGTACCTTGCACTCGCCGCCGTCCCCAAAAAAGTGCAGCTTGTAGTGCGGTGGGGCCTGGGTCTAACTAGGCCGCAGCAGCGCTTGAATAACGACACCAGGCAAACACTTTCACTCTCGTGGTGGAAAGACCCCGAGCGGTCTCCGGCCATTTATTTATCCCCTCGGGTCGAGCCCGCCCAAAGGGGTACTTGCGTGCGTGGAAAACTGCAACATTGTAGTACAGGGCCCGGCTGGCTCTCTACATCCCTCTTTTCTTACGGTTCCAGAACACCAAGTCCTCCCAGTTCATGGAGACGTACACACAAAGTCCTTCAGTCTCTGACTTGGCATAGGATTCGGCCGGAGACCATACTTCTTACTCCGGGAGTTACAACCGTCCAGGGCACTGGCTGGAATACCCTCAGCCAAACCGGTGCCGGGTCTGAAGGGGTCGACGTGGCAGCATCCGCAACGCCTCGGCTTGGTTGCTCAGTTGTCCCCAGTGATGGAATCCCCATACTGGGGTAGACAGTAGGGGTAGAGCTCGGTTGTGTGCCGGTATAGTCGGACACTTCTTGGCCAGGGTCACTCTCTTCCGTCTTCTTGAAACTGGACACGTTCCTCATTACAGAATGCTGTCCCTTCTGAGCAGTGACCATGGTTCCTTGAATGCTCACGACCGTCCACACTTCTGGCTCGTAGGATGTCAAGAATTTCCAACCGGGGTGTCGATCTTTTATCACTATCCGGTCTCCTACCCTTAGCTGGGGTTCTTGTGCCCTGCGGGCTTCGCTGGCTTTCCGGTTCATTACCTCCCTCCTTGCCTGTACGGCCTCATCATCCCGCTCCACGGGCACCCACGTCGGGTCAGACGGGATACTGTCTCGTGGGGCTCGTTTGAACAGTAGTTGGCCGGAGCACACTTGGCTGTGCTGTGAGGAGTCTGTCGATAAGCACCAAGGAATTGGTCTAAAGCCGTCTCAGCGTCTTCTCCTTCATCCACTGCGATGCGCAGCGCTCGGTTGAGCGTCCGCATTAGACGTTCCACCTCCCCATTAGCTTGTGGCCATAACGGGGTGATCTTCTGATGGCGGATCGCCTTGTTCCAAGGTATTCCTGGAATTCTTGGCCCTGGAACGGAGGCCCATTGCCCAACTTTACCTCTTCAGGTAACCCCAGCATTGCGAAAACCTTATCTAGGACTCTCTTCACCTGGGGGAATGCCGTGGATGTCACCACCTCTATGACAGGGAACTTCGAGAATGAGTCAACTTTGACCAGCATGTGACGTCCGACTGGGAAGCTCCGGAAGTCTAGGCTGATGTGTGTCCTCAGTTCTTCAGTGTTTTAAAGGAAACAAGTGGTCCTTGGCATATAGTAATAAGAGTAAACAAAGATATTATATAGACCACAATGGGCTGCTATATAGTTCACAGTTCCTTGTCCAGCCGGACAGGGAATTTTTATTGATATGGTAGGTTATTCGGTGTGAGGATACAGCACATAACCAAAACAATAGGGGTTACAGTAGGGCACAGTCCTGTGCCGTACGTGGGAAAGAAGTAAAAAGGACAGTCAGTGAAAGAAATATCAGGCAAACAGGGTGAGCTTGCAGGTCACTGATGTGAATTTAAATTAACAGTGTATCCTGGAATAAATCAACCATACAATAATACAGTGGGGTCACATGTATGGATCACTCATAAAGGAGTTGACGTTTCGATCCCAAGCTCGGTTATAAGGGGATCATCTTCAGGACTTGAAAATGATTTTGCCTGAATAAAGCTTTTTAAACGCCAAGTCTGCGTCTGTGATAGAGGATTTGTTCAATTGGATGGCCTCAATGCATGGACTGCAAAACGTCGCCCTGTTGGGAGTGAGGGATCATTTTATCATCAAGGTATTAACTACCCGCTGTTTAAGGGAAGAAGCATAACATCTCATTTACCATGCTATGTGGTTTTCTCTGGTGTAGGTAGATATTTACGGGCACAACAGAGGTGATGCTTGCGTGCAATATGTATATACCACGGTGCCGTATGCGATAGTGGCGTTGCTGTTGAGACAAAATTAAATGAATCAAGGATCATCAAGGAAAAACCTTTTCTTGGAGAAGAATACAATATGCTACGTAAGATGGCAGTTAAGCATTACCGTTAGGTTAGCAAGAAAAAATGGAGAAATACGTCCTGGGCAGAGGCGCTCTCTCAGAGGATTTACGCTTGTGACTTTTTAGGCTGCATAGTACCAATTGGTATCGCTGTAGGAGTAAACAAGAGGCAGAATTAATACTGGGATTGGGAGAATAACCACAGGCAATTTGCGGCAGGGGCTGCTTTACCTTTAGGTTTCTTTACCAAATTACGTGTTTACGATGATCGGCGTGGTTTTAAACGCCGTCTCGGTCGCGGTCAATTAGGTAAATGATCGCATGGTGGTTTCTTCTAAGTGGAGAAATCCAGAGCTCGGCGTTGTCAATGGCGCTGATTGCAATCGTTGCGGCCAGAAGGTGACTGGATTTCTCCACATAGAAGAAACCACCATGCGATCATTTACCTAATTGACCGTGACCGAGATGGCGTTTAAAACCACGCCGATCATCGTAAACAAGTAATTTGGGTCCACTTGACTCCAACACCACTGGAGTCAAGCTATCCAGGCTGATGAAGGCTGATAGCCAGAAACCGGTCCTTGGATGCTTGATTCCGGTCTGGGAAAGACATGGCTTGGTAGTTCGGACTGGACTGTTCCCATGAGGCACAGGGTCAGAGCTGATTTGCATATAGCCAGTGTCTAACCTAGGGTGGTGTGGAGTGCAAAAAAACGATGGATTTAGGCCCAGATCCTTGTACTGGGGTGAATGTATGACATTGTTCTACATTCTGTCCATCAACTGTGTTTTTTGCAATTTTCACCCCGAGTGTGCTGGGTATACTCAGACGTGAGTCGCAGGCTCTCCACACCACTGGAGTCAAGCTATCCAGGCTGATGAAGGCTGATAGCCAGAAACCAGTCCTTGGATGCTTGATTACGGTCTGGGAAAGACATGGCTTGGTAGTTCGGACTGGACTGTTCCCATGAGGCACAGGGTCAGAGCTGATTTGCATATAGCCAGTGTCTAACCCAGGGTGGTGTGGAGTGCAAAAAAACGATGGATTTAGGCCCAGATCCTTGTACTGGGGTGAATGTATGACATTGTTCTACATTCTGTCCATCAACTGTGTTTTTTGCAATTTTCGACTGAGAGAGCATATGGGAGGTGGCCGTCGGCGAATACCTCCTCGTCTTCATCTTCATACATCGGGTGTCGTTCCTGCGGCTGGCCCTCCGCTGTCGACGGCAGATCGTCAAGGGAGATCTGGCGAACGCGTTGCGGCATGCTTCTGGGCCTCGACGAAGTTTGTCTGAACTGCCCGCCGCGGCACACCTTGGAATAGTGATTCAGCTTGCCACAGCGGGAGCATGTCTTCCCTTTCGCCCTGCAGATGGCAGTACCCGGATGATCTTCTCCACAGTACCCACAAGGTCCCCTTGGTGGCAGCCTGGGTGCTTGGCGAGCCGCGGTGGGGCGTCTCTGGATTGCCTCAATCCGCTCCTCTTTGATCGGCTGGTGCCTGGGCGCATGTGAGGCGGCAACCGGTGTGTGTAGAGCAGCTTCCATTTCCTCTGCTCAGACATCAGACAGTTCGTGGGCGCGGGCTAGGACCAGAATCTCGTCCAGCGATATTCCTGGTTGACAGAGGATCAGCCTCTGCAGGAGTTTGGAGCGGCATCCTAGGATGATTTGGTCCTGTATCTCTTCTCGTGGTCCGTGAATGTACATGTTCTGGCCAGCCGGCTTAGCCATGCGTAGAGCAGGTTGACAGATTCCGAGTCCATTTGCCACGCCCTCTTGAACTTGAACTTTTCGAAATCGGGGTTGAGTTGGGGGTCAAAGTGTCTGTTGAGCGTGGTGACCGCCGCCTCGTAGTCGTCATCATTTCCGGTGTTCGGGAGTGTCTCAAAGAGGTCATAGATCTCCGCGCTTCTATAGTAGATGAGAAGCGACCGTTTCATGGTGCCATCCGTTTCCCTTGTACCCTTGAAGTAGTGGTTGAGCCTTCCAACCCACGCTTTGCATCTTGGTGCAGCAGTGGCTGGGTCCGAGGCTTCACTGAAGGGGGCTAGAGGCACAATCTCTGTGTGGCAGGATTGTTTCCTCCATCTCGCTGAGCAGCAGTGCCAGCTGTCGGTGGGTTGCTCACTGTGGCGGTGTGTTGATGCATAGGCACGAGGGTGTGGCAAGGGTGTCGAATATCAGTGACTAGGCATGCGTGGCTGGGCGTGCGTGTCAGCGCGTGGCCACGTGCCACTGACTGCCTTGTGGCTACACGTGCGTGTAGGAGGTGATTCGCCCTCTGGTGCTGTCCCGTGGGAAGAGAAGCGTGAGTGTAGCAGGCTTCTGTGTGCCCTACCCTGTTTCCTTCACCTTCTTCCTTTGGTATTTTTTCTCAGCCAGCCTCTTCTCCTGCTGTCTTTCCTCACAACCAGCTGACCCTAGGGATGTAGTCTTGCCTTTGGTTCCCTTCAAGTAAGCAGACCAGTCTCTTCTTGCCACCACCTTACGCAGTTGACTCCCTGCCGTGCCCTCAGTGTGAAAGGAAAGTCTGGTGAGACACGCTGGGGCTGGAGCAGGCAGCAGATGGGGCAGCCAAGTCTCGGGAGCCTTGCTAATAAAGGGCAGGTGAGGGGATCAGGCACAGGCCTGTGGGTCCAGACGCGGCACCGGAGCTGTCGGGGGTGGGAGCGGACATGCTCACAGGACGAGCTCCATGCAGGTGGGGCAGTGGGCACTTACCCCACGACCTATGAAGCCCCAGCAAGCGCCGCCAGCTGAAAGCGCTGCCATTGGGGAGAGAGACACTTGGGCGGGCGCAGGCTGATCGGCTCTGGCAGCGGGGCAGGCAGTGCAGCTCTACAGGCTGCGGACGTCAGGGCTCCAGAGTGGCAGGCACCGGTCGGTGCGGAGCGGTACGGCTGGGCTCCGCGAGCTACCTGGAGGGCACCGAACGGCAGCAGAGGGAGCAGGACTACGTGGGTGGGCTCTGCACGCTCCCAGCAGGAACCAGGCGGGTAGGCGGACACGCGTGGGGTGCTACCGGCCTCATCGCCAATGTAGCGTGGCGGGGCCTGGGTCTAACTAGGCCGCAGCAGCACTTGAATAACGACACGAGGCAACCACTTTCACTCTCTTGGCTGGAAAACCCGAGCGGTCTCCGGACGTTTATTTATCCCCTCGGGTCGAGACCGCCCGGAGGGGTGCGTGCGTGTGTGGAAAACTGCAACATTGTAGCTGAGGGCCCGGATGGCTCTCTACACCGCCCAGGGTGGACATCCCCAGCTATGCCACTGGCAGCCACTCATTGAAAACGATACCTTGCAGTCCCGCATCTCAGCAATGGTATAAAACAACTGAATTGATGAAAACAAAATTAAAATATGGGCCAGTGTCCCTGGCCTCTGGATCGAATCGGGCGCAGAGATGAGGCTGGAAGTAGTCTGAATTGCTTGCGGTCCCTGTCGCTGTGTCGTGCAGATCTTCTAACTACATGATAATCCAACAAGCAGCTCCTGGTCACCTGTTTGTGAATTGTGACTACGATTCTATTGGAAAGTGTGTAAAGGAGCTGCACAGCTGTCGAAATATGACCAGAAACAAATGAAAAGAAAATTCTGCATTCTGTGTATGTGTGAGCGAAGGGGTGTATCGTGGAGGAGGCATAAGGGGCACACAGAGAAAGAGGCAGCAAAAACGTAGCAAGGAAGATGAAGTGTGGCGCATACAGATAGAGGGACATCAGAAGAATGGGAGAATGGGAGTTGTTACTCGTCTATCTGATATTGAATAATAAATCAGTGCTAGCCAGGACTGATGAAGTCAATCACTCTCACTTGTTTTAAGTGATTCTGTTCGTTGTTGTGTGACATATATGGATGAAAAACAGAAAACACAGAAAACACAGAGGATCTGAAATAAAAAAAATTAAAAACATACCTCAAGTCCGGGTTCCGCGTCTTCTCTACTCCTGCTTTCCTGCCTCCTACAGGAACAGGAAGCAGGCGGCCAAGCCCCTCCCCATAGCAAATCACAATGCAGCAATGCAGCATTGTGATTGGTCTAAGCGCTGTGACACAGCGCTCAGCCAGGGGCTGGAGGGGTGGGCATGTTCTCCATGCAGGCTGTAATGCAGCCTGCGTGGAGAACAGGGAAGTACGCACATGAGACCTTCGATCCTGCTTTTTACAGTCTAGATAAGTTAAAGTGTCCTGATAAATATCCGATCATTGGCCTAGAACAGGGGTCTCCAAACCGGTCCTGGAGGTCCGGATCCATGCCAGATTTTTAAAAGAAATACATGTATCTCAATGGGGATATCCAAAAAATCTGGCAGAGATCCGGCCTTCCAGGACCGGTTTGGAGACCCCTGGCCTAGAAATATGTGAAAGTATTATGCAACACAGCCCAGACTTCATCATCAAAACATGGCTATGGGAGATTCGGCCCCCGAGATTTATCAAGTCACTCGAGCAGGATCCGCAATAAAGCAAATGGACAGACCTGAGACACGGGCGAGGTGTGGCAGGTATTTGCAAGGAAAATGTAAGTATTACTCATACAGCATTCCACCAACTGAAGGCGCTGGGTGCATAGCCCTCACTACCAAAGTCTCTACCAGTAGGACTTTAAGTGGCCCAGGTCCCGCCAGTGCTCAGCACCAGCAGTTCTAAAAAGCAGGCAGTGGTGTAACGAAACTTGAGGAGCCCCCCCCCCCCCTGCAAAAGTACATGGAAGGGCCCCCTGACCCTGAAACCAGTCAAGAGCTCTCAGGCCTGGGGCTGCCACACATGCACAGAGTCCCTGGAGTTCAGGGCCCCTACACTCTGGGGGTAATTTTAGGCCACTGGTACAAAGCAGATAACATAACTGCATTTTAATGTAGATAGCTCGGTGGGTTAACTGTTTTTGTCATAGAGAACCTAATGTCATAGACGTTCATGAGTTACAATCCTAATATAGAACAGTCATCAAAGAGCTGCAAGTAAACTGCATGGTATAGATGTGGATGCTATATGTTCTTTTTATCCCCCGTCTTTCCTTATCTATTCCTAATGTTGCTAAAAAGGGTCTGTTTGGGTGGATATACATTCTTATTACTAAAGCCAACCCCACCCAGCGCTTTAAAATAAATGACATGTATGTGGGAGAGTGGCTATAGAGAGATGATAGGCACTGCTGGGGGGTGGGAGTGAGGAATCCATGTAGAAGGAGGTCATGGGGGGGGGCACCAAAAAAAAATTGGCCCACCAGGTGCCACCAGCGCTAAAGCCGATCCTGAGCATCAGCTTGTGTGAGATCAGGTCCGTGAAGCTATATATGAAGAAAATACACATTTAAGGCTGTGAACTTTGAGAGGTGTGAATAAAGCAGCAGGGTTAGCAACTTCCAAACAGAGGTGCTAAAGCCAAACTAGAGCTGTGTAGCTCTGAGCCATGTGAGTCCTGACACCTGGACCTGGGGAACCTGGGGCAGACACAAGAAAGAAATGCGGGAGAAAAGGGGGCTGCCGGGGAGAGAAAGAAAGGCCGGCACGAGGCAGGGGGGAATGTAAGTAAGATGGGTGAAGACAAGAGACTGGGCACGCAGGATAAGGGAAAAATGAGGAAATTATATGAGAATGTGCGAAAGATGAAGGAATGGGGAAGAAAGGTTTGGATTGCAGGAGGGGGCATGGAATAGATGAGAGAATATTGAAGGGAAGCAGAAATGCATAAAAAAAAAAACGGGGGAATCAGGAGAGAACTGAGGCAGAGAGTTTTAAGTAGTCAAGCGAGGGAGTTGCAGAAAAGTCGGAGATAAGCCCGGGAGAGGGAGATATAAAGGAAAGGGGAAAGAAACGCGACGTGTGGGGGAGGTGGGGACATGAGATAAAATAAAGAAAAGAGTATTGAATAGTGAATAGAATGTTGGAAAAAGGGAATGTTTAATGAGGTAGATTGAATACCTGAGAGCGTGCAAAGTTTATCACAAAGTTGAAGAAAAGCCAACTTGAAGAAAAGCTTTGAACTACCTGCCATGGAGACATCAGCACCAATGGAGGCGGCGGCTTCCTTGCTGAAGGTGGGGGTCAGCAAGGCCTGGCCTGTAGCTTCAGTGGCAGGCTCTAGCGGGCGGCAGAAGACCGGGCAAGCTTAGCCTGGGGCTGGCAATAATTAAATTAAGGCTGCACATTCCCGCTCAGCCACCTCACTCACACTTTTAATTGCGCAAAGTAGCATACGCATGAGAATGACCAGCCCCACCCTAGCGGTGAAGACCGCGCAGACGCGGCCGTGCACCATTTAATTTATAATGAGGCCGTGGTGAGGTGGAACTACAGCAAGTGTAACGTTAGCTACATAACTCACATCCCAGACAGATGTCCTGGGGGACGTTCTGGTGCAGAAACGCCTCCTAAAAGTGGCTGAGTGAAATCACTCAGTCACTTTTGAGCCCATGCTGCGTCAAAACCCTGCACCTGCTTGAAGCAGGCATAAGGATTGACGCAGCATGTTAGGGATAGGACACCCCGAGCCTTGCTGGAGCTGCGTCATGCTTGCGACGCAACTCCTGCAATGCGCCACCTTTCCGACGGGGGATGCGACACACATCTGCCCATCCGTGCAACACGGTGCGCCGCATTGTAAATGCCGCGCATCAGTGGTGGCGTACGGGTTGGCAGATGCATCACAACTCTTCTGGCGCATCCCTGCTGATTAGCAGAGATGCACCAGAAGTAGTGAATCTGCCCCCCCAAGGTCTTCCATCTCGTCAGACTTGCGCAGTTGACTGGTCCCCTGAGGCCGAGATGCTATTCAAGGTGCTATGCACCTGCCGCAGAGCGTTTTACACGACCGGGCCAAGAAGTTTCGTCCTCATTTTCCTGGTGTACTCCTTCCCGATGTCTGCGCTCCAGTTCACAGTGTTTGACAGCCATTCCCAAATTATATATAAAAAAAGTAAGGATTGAAAGGCGTTTTCTGTCAGGCATTGCGTCTAAATCCTGGAACGCTTTATCAAAGTCCTTCACGGCTTAACCGAAACTCAATAAATTCAAGTTCCAATTAAAAATTAATCTATTTGCCTGTACATTTTATAATTCTGTTTCGCCACCAAGTTGCAAGGACTGCCGTAGCAAGTCCAGTCAATCTGCACAATACATAATGCCCAGCAGGTGGCACTCTAAGCAAGCATTAAATTGTGTACAATTACCTTAAAAGTACAACAGTCATTAACACAGTGCACCCACGCACTGAACACATGTTCAACTTCAAACTCCCTGTTCCCTATACTTGCTATCCTCTGTCGACTCGACAGAATCTGATGCTGCTGCAACAACTGGGTGGCTGTAGAAATACAGAATGGGGCTCCCTGAGTAGCATCCATAGGATGTCCATCTCCGGGGTGCTTGGGGCGAATGGCACAGTCCAGGCCCATGGGGGATGATCATTGGCTAGTTTAGACCCAGGGGCGTGGGCTTGGTTGTCAGTTGGGAGTTTGGGGGTTGTTTGTCACACCTCAGCATGCTGTGGTCCTGGTAGGTAAGGTAGGATTTGGTCTTTGTACAGTGGGCAATATTATTTTAAATAATCAGATATATCCCCACCAAATCCAGAAAAACTGTCACCCACGCACTCATCAGCAGCAGACTCGTCCACAGCAACGCAATCTACACCAGTGTCACCCAGAAACTCCTCATGAAACTACAGAAAGTTCAAAATGCCGCAGTCAGACTGATCATCGACATTCCCAGCCGGAGCCATATCACCAAACACCTCGGAGAACTCCACTGGCTCGTTGTCAACAAAAGAGTCACCTTCAATCTCCTCACACACGCTTACAAAGCCCTCCACAACACCGGAACAGCATACCTGAACCACCGCCTCTCATTCCACGTCCCCACCAGACACCTCCGCTCCACCCAGCTGGCCTGGCCACCGAACGTCGGATCCACAAGACTAGAAACGGAGGAAGATCCTTCACCTACCTTACCCCCAAAACCTGGAATATCCTGCCCCTGCACCTCAGGCAATCCCCGTCGCTGACTCAGCTCAAGAAGGATCTCAAGACCTGGCTCTTCGACTGAACCCCAGTGAAAGACAGTTCACCTCCCCCCAAACTCCCACCACCCCTCCAGCCCCTTGAGACCCTCACGGGTGAGTAGCTGCACTTTTAAAAAAACACTGTTTGATTGATTGATTTTCCAGTTGATGGTCACTTGTAAATGGCCAAGAAAGCGGCAGCTGTGAGGGAAACATTAAAGGTTTTATGCGACGCAGGTAGGTAGGTTGTGGAGAAGTGTGGCTCACGGTGTAGAGCAGGCAGACCCGGAAGCTGAGGTCAGACCCGGGACCAGGGTTCAATTCCCGACGCGGCAGGTTCTTGAGCTCAAATGTCCACGGACTCGATAATTCTCGCTTCGGTGCCTGCTCTAATCATGGGTTCTCACTCTGCAACTCTGGGCATTAAGCTTGCTTAATCTCCACAACGGCCCCCCTGCGGCGGGATGCCTGGCTTTCTCCTTGGGGATGCCCTGTAGGGGCTATCTCACAGGGAAAAAAGCCAGGACGGGTTCCCAAGGCAAGCGCCGGGAAACCTCCGGGTAGCTGTGCGCTCAATAAATGCAATAATAATAATAATAATAATAGGGAGGATCTCATCAAACCAGTGGTTCTGTCACAGGCCTGGGTTGGTCTGATATGCCTCTAAATATCTGCAGCCAGCGGCATTGCAGTGGTGGGTTTTGCATGTTTGCTGCTGCAAGCTAAAATGGAAAGTAAATGCATTTTGCTTTTAAAAATTGAGGCGGATGGTATGGAGCATGAGGAGGAGGCAAGAAATTATGGAAGACAGTTTACCGGCGGTGCCGGTCCGTCAAGGGCTAGGAGAGGACGCACTCGCTATGGTGTAGTTAAGGGGAAGCGGCCGGCCAGTGAGGGAAGGGCCCAAGGAGATGGAAAGTTTGAGCAGGTGAAGGTGCGTGCTGCACCGCCCTGCCCGCGAATAGCACAGTGATGGGGAAAGCCAGCAGGGGACAGCAGAGAGTTCATGTGCGTCTATCTATTTGAGCACTCCGCAATATGGACAGGTGATGTCTGAGGGGCCTGAAAATAGTGAAAATATGGTGCCCTATAACAGAATGAAACGCAGGGATACCAATTTAATGACAATTGTAACAGCTTCAGGCTATATGGAGGGTAAACAGGCACTTCAGGCAGCCTGCATCAGCGCGCAAAAGGGAACATAGAGTGAGGCAGTAGAAGCATACCATGGCCCAAAACGCAGTTTGAGGGAAAGCGAAGAAAGGAGTAGTTCAATGGTCAGTAAAAGAGAAGGAGGGGTTCGATTGCAGTTATGAGAAGCGTAAGAAAATGTCTGCAGGAGGTTTTAAAGGCAGATAGGTATGTGTGAGAAGCTGGCCTGGTATATGATGTTCACTATTGTAAGTGGGCACCCTGCACCAGTCCCGACACCCCTTATGGTGATTTAAGAGGTCTTAGACAACCTTGGAAAGCTCTCTAAGTGGTAGCTGTGGAGAGCAGCCTTCAGGCTTAGACCAGAAGGAGTGTAAAGTAGATTGTATTAACAGAATGCAGTATTTTAGTATAGAATAAGTGAACAAGAACCACACCAAGTATTTATAATTTTTTTTATTTATTATTATATAATACTCTCTAACACGTATAGATATCTCCTACCGAGAGATAAACACAATGCAAACAATACTTTGCAAAGAAACACAGTGAATAGCAAGAAATACACAGAGGGCCCCAGAAGAGGACTAAACCATATACTAAGAAAGTGGTATAAGAACCATGACTTGGGTCAAGACAATGTTGAGAAGACGTATAAGTGCTGGGGACCCAAGGAACCACCCAAGGTGAGTGACTAGGAATCCCACGGAGAGCGTGTGCAGTGTCGGAACACGACTGAGTACTCGGTACAACTCTACATGTAAGTCGCGGTTGGAAATTTAAAGATTAAAGACTCTTCCCAGTGGACCCTGAAGAAACCCTGTGGAAGACAGAAGGTTGGAGAGCCACCCTACGTGTGTATACCCTAGTAGCCACGTTACATACACCAGGGAAGCCGGGTGCATAGGTGTGAAGTGGTGTCAGAAACCACTGTCCAACCCAATGGAGGACTTCAGGAAAGTGCTGCTGCTGAAGAAGGAGAAAGTGTCCAGTGAAATCTGAAGGTTGATTCTAGTTGAGAGGTACCTGAAAGAAGAGAAGACAGAGTCTATGTCACTCAGAGGTGACCAGCAGAGTTGGAAGACAAATATCCACCAATGTCGGGAGTTGCAGGAGAGAAGATGGTGAACTTGACTCTAAAGCTGTGAGGACCAGGCGATGGTGAGGAAGAGCAGGAGCCACACACAAGCTGTCCCACATCAAATGTTGAGTGCTGAGGGGTTGGTGTCCGACGGGAGCACCAACAAACCTTGGCGAATGCAACCCATTCAGAAGTCAAAGAAGGTGCAATGTTGGGACCAGCAAGGTCCAGGGGACTCACCACAAGCAGGGGAGTCAGGGCAGGCCTCAAGCATTCAGGGTAGCCCAAAAGAAACAAAGATGACCCTCAAATGGACCCACAGGCTGGAGGCACCGGAGCCGCGAGACGACCTCAAGCAGCTCACCAAAAGATGCAGGCCAAGATGCACAACGATGTGGTGTGGTCAAAGTTTCTGGTCACTGGAGATGTTCGAGCTTGGAGCTACTTGGAGCCCGAAGATCTTCTTGGAATGAAGCCAACAAGCCATTGCAACTGCAAGTTGACGCAGTGCACAGGGGTTTGGTTATTGCAGCCCTCACGAGGATACTGGCCTCAAACTTGGTGGGAGGGCAGGGCAGGCCTCAAGAGATTTAAAAAAACACCACTTGTGTTGCAGAACCTTTTGGTGTCTGGAGGAGCTCAGGATCAGAAGACCAGTCAACTTAGTTGTGGTGCCTGCCAATGCAGGGAAGTGACTTAGTACCATATACTAGGGACTTATAAGGGTACCCCAGTATCCAATCTGGGATATACCTAGTAATAGACACAACAATTTAAGGGAGAAATAGAGAGACTGGGGTCCTGATTAGCAAGATCCCAGTCAGAATAATCAATAAGAGCTTAGAACCAGGCAAAAAGTGAGGGTAACCATAAAAGCAAATCCTACTTTACTACAGTAAGGGTGACTGGGGACACAGGTAAGGGTCAGCACGTGTCTATGGTGGTGATGACAGGGCGCAGGATCATAGATGCCTGTGGTTGAGGCAAACAATTCCCTAAACACAAACAAGAGAATTGGTACACAGAGACACTGAGAACGGAGAAACAAGGTTGTAGAAGACTAGAAAAGAAATGGAGGAAATCACACCTTGTAGAGGACAGGAAAGCCTATCTAGAAGCTCAATCAAAATACTACAAAAACATTAGAAAAGCCCGCAAGGACAGTCCGACCCAACAACTGATAGAGGCAGGAAATTCTTCAAAGGAACTATACAAGATACTTACATCCTTTGTAAAACCCACAGCATGTGTGAGCTTGGATGACTTCTCACAGCCATTATGCAATGAGATATCCCTGTTTTTTGAGAATAAAATTAACACAATATACGACAAAATCCTGAAAACCACTAATACCAACTGTGGGAACCCTGCCCCCATTTTGCCGCAAAAAATGGAAACTTCCCTTCACTTCTTTTCCCCGGTCTCTAACATTGATCTCCCCCTCCTAACCAGCCATATAAAATCAGGCTCCCCTAATGACCTCATATCAGCAAAAATGATGGCTCCACTAAACTCCTTCTTAGGCCCATACATCCGAACCATCATAAATCAATCCCTTAGAGAAGGACAGGTACCCTCTGAGTGGAAACAAGCAGTGGCCAATCCCATCCGGAAAAATACCTCATTGCCCTGGTCTGACCTGTCTAACCTCAGACCCATCTCCCTCCTACCCTACCTCAGTAAACTCACGAGAAGCATGTGAACACCCACCTGTCAAAATACATCGAGGCAGCGGAAGGCCTAGACCTCTCCCAATCTGGTTTCAGGCCTAATCACAGCACTGAATCAGCCCTCCTTTCCGTGACCGACAACATCAGGATGTCACTGGATAAGGGGGACTCAGAGATTTTAGTGCTGTTAGATCTGTCCGCTGCCTTCGACACGGTATCACATGAACTTCTTCTCGAAAGATTGAGTGATGTGGGGGTAGGAGGAATGGCCCTATCGTAGCTACAAAGCTTTCTCACCGGCCACACTCAAGGAGTCAGACTGGGATCCCACTCTTCACCCTCTAGGGAGTTAACCAAGGGAGTGCCACAGGGCTCGTGCCTTAGCCCCACGCTTTTTAACATTTATGTGGCCCCCTTAGCAAATCTAATAAGATCATATGGATTTTCTCTGGTGTCATACGCTGACGACACCCAGCTCCTGTTTCCCTTTCAAACTCTGACACCTGCAATTCAGTCCACCTTTGCAGATGGGATGAGAGCGGTGGCGCATAGGATGGCTCAGAACTTCCTCCAATGCAATGTGTCCAAAACCGAGGTCATGCTGTTCGGGGGGGCGACTCTCTTGTGGTCCCCAGACTGGTGGCCCTTGGAGCTAGGTCCAGTTCCCAACCACAAACCAATAGCAAAAAATCTGGGTGTCAAACTAGACCAGGCGCTCCTGTTCAAGGAGCACACCAATCAGGTGGCAGGTGCCTGCCTCCACACGGTGGGGCTACTGCGACGCGTATTCCCATTTCTCCCAGACAGTCACAGGAAAACGCTCATACAAACCCTCATAATAAGCAGAATAGATTACTGCAACGGATTATATCTATCAGCAAATGAGGAACAACTGGACAAACTTCAGGTTGTCCAAAATACGGCAGCTAGACTGACTCTCAACGCTCCTCCAAGAACACCCTCCCGCCCTCTTCTTCGCCAGCTTCATTGGCTGCCAGTAAAACAGCGCATCAAGTTCAAAATCTGCAACATGATTCATAGATGCCTGTCTGGATCTAGTCCAAAATACTTAAAAGAAATATTCGTCCCATACATCCCTGGACGCTCACTTCGTTCAAGTAATCTCCAACTGTTACAGGTCCCAAAAATAAAAAGAGCTAGACAAGGCGGGCGTGCCTTGTCTTACAAAGGACCTATCCTCTGGAACTCCCTACCCACTGAACTCAAACAGATCAGCAATCTTGAACATTTCAGAAAAAAACTTAAAACCTACCTCTTCACCCTGCCATAACCTAGGCAATCTTCCTGCACAGCTCCATCTGCATAGTAAAACTGTCCAGTACAAGCAACAGCGCAGAGATATCCCTTCGGGAATTGACTCAGGCGCTCTACAAGCGAATAAATAAATAAATAAATAAATAAACTGCAGGGCATCATGGGGAAAACTCCGCAGGATGACACCAGCTGCAGTGAACAGGTTCCGGCCAGGTTACCAGCAGGCCCGGACTGGCCATAGCGGGCACTGAGCAATCCTCTGGTGCGTTGCACGTGTGGGGGCCGGTTTTGGGCCCCTGGGGGCCATTTTTTTACAGGGCTGTTTTTGCTGGGGGGGGGGGGGGTGGAGGGGGGCTGGCCGAGCACTTTGCCAGGGCCGGTTTTGGTTCCCAGGCCGGCCCTGGTTACCAGCGACCTGGGATGACCGACCCGAAGAGAGGAACAGGTTTTGAGCAACCATCCTGACAGTACAGGAGGAGAGAAACATCTTGGCGCAGAACTAGTACAAAGACAAGGTTAACTGGAAGTCTTTTTATGGTGGAGTGAGTGATGGTGAACATTTAGGTGTGAGTGGGTATATGGCAGAGAGGAAGGGTGAACTGGATTACAAAGATGAGGACGAAGAGTTTGATGAAGGGAAAATTCCAAACTAGCAAGAAGTCAGTGCTGTGCCAGAGGTGACAAGGGAAGGGACTGAGAGGAAAACTAATGTAGCACTGTGTTTCAGGTGGGAATAGCAACATCCAAAAAAGAGGAGGGAGAAAGAAGCTGGATTTGTGCTAAAAAAATAGGCGACCAGAGGACAACGTCTCCAGAGGCTGAGCAACAGTGTAGGAGTATTTGGGAGTGGGGAAGGAGACAGCTTTTGTGGACAAAGGAGTTAGGAGAAATACAGTACATAGGATTGTGGGTACCGACACAAGTCCTCAAGAGGGGAGTGTAACAGTTGTTACAGGCAAGGAAGACAGTAAGGAAGAAAGGGAGGAGACAGCCGTAAAACAAGGGAGTCATTGGGGATAACGCAAGAAAAAGAAACAAAGATGAGGAGACTGAGAAAAAAAAGTAAGTCAGAGGGCTTGAAGAAATTGCCATATTAGGGAGTGTCGATTTCTCTGGTGGTGCATTTATCTAATGCAACAAAAGAAAAAATGTGGAAAGAGGAATTTGTAGACATTTATAAACTGTTGCACAGAGAGGTGCAATCCAAAGAGGGGTCAGAGGAAGGTGTGGGGGAATTAGCCAGGAGGCTTCGGGTTCCTACGACAATCAATACATGGACGTCAGCATTTTTTATCTATGCCAGTGTATATAGTGAAAAACTTCCAGAGTGGGCAGTGTCGATATTTAAATATATGGACACTATTTGAAAAGCACCCATGGATTTTGGTGGGTTTGCCTGGGTACATTACGATGAGGAGTTCAGGGCGAGGATAGTTCTGAAGCAAGAAAAAACATGGGGTGAGGTAGCCAATAAGCTACTGTTAGAGTACCCACAAATACGCCTCCACCGTTACATACAGAAAGTAATTTGGTGGTGCAATATTGGCCCTTTCTTGGACTACCCACCTCGGGAGGGGTAGAGGCCTGCGAAGGGGGCAAGGATCAACTCCCTGGGCATGCTAAAGTTTCCACAAGGGTTTTTGCCAGAGGAACCCATGCAAATGGAAGAACAAATGTGCAAAATGTAGAGAAAAACATGCAGTTTTGCAATGTTTGAGGGACCAAACAAATTTCAGTGGCAGTGGACAAGATGGGGCGGGGGCCATAACAACCTGGGATCAAAGGCTTCTACTACAGTTAAGATTGATATCTTGAGTAATTGGCTTTCATTTTACCCCAATCGAGAAGATGCATTGGTTTTGAAATGGGGCTTGGAAATTTTTTTTGTTTAGCTTATCAGGGGCCCAGGAGAAAGAGGTTTGCAGATAATTTTAAATACGCCAAGGAACAGCCGGAAATATTAAAGTAAAACGTGCGAAAATAAGTGGCGAAAGGGAGAATGACAGGCCCTTTCAAAATTTGGTCTTTGCCAGATTTGATTGTTTTCCCACTGGAGGGGAGGGGGATGGGGGTGACTGGAGACCTAAGGAAAATTATTTATCATCTATTTTGGCCTGAAAGGTAATCAGTGAAAGACTTTAACACTAGAGAGGATAAAGCAGTTCAGTTTGCTTCAGAGGGTGTGGCTATGGCCTTGGCGAGGAGGGTGGGTCCAGGTGCAGGCTTTTTGAATACTCCCTGTTCATCCTAGCGATTTTTCCTTATTGGGAATTCAGTGTGAGAATCAGTTGTATGTGTACAACGTCTTGCTGACGGGCAGTGCGATTTTTTATAAACTTTTTAAAACTTTCAGTACTTTTTTCCAGTGGTGTTTCACATTCAGGAGAGGTCATGAACTGATCACTCATTATTTGGATAATATCTTGTTTGTTGGTACAGGTGGTACAAATGCATCCCAAAACGTGTTGCAAAGTTTTCAGAGGAGATGGGTCTTCCATTGGCACTGGAAAAGACAGAGGGCCAATGTACCTGCTTAGAGTTTTTAGGTATAGAAATGGATACAATGACCATGGAAGTCCGGTTTCTTAGTCAGAAAGTCCAAGAAATAGTGGCTTTGCCAGCTACAACAACTCGAGCATTTGCTGGGTCAGCTCAGTTTCGCATAGCAGGTAGGGCATTTTGTTGCCGACTTGGTTTTGCCACAGCAGGGGTGAAATGGCCACCTCACAGAATTTGGATTTCAGCAGCTTTGCAAGCAGACTTTGAAGTTTGGTTGATGTGCCTAAAAGGCTTTAATGGTGGGACGATATGGTCAGTGGACAATGACTTTGTTTAGCTGGTTCACATCATCTCCGATGCTGCAGGATCAGATGGTTTTGGTCTGTTTTGGGAGGGGAGATAGTGGGCAGAGAAGTGGCCCCCAAAATGGAAGGTAGGAGCTTTGCCTTTTTTGAATAATTTTCCTTGCCGGTGGCGCTTGTTGTGGGGATAGCAGTTAGCAAACAAAACAGTGACTTCTCATTTGGACAACAGAACAGTGGTCGATTTGGTTAATACTCAAAAGATAGAAGGCTGCTGAAACTACTGCAGAGGTCTATGCTAGGCTGTTTGATGTATGACATTTTATTTAGAACCAAGCATGCTCCAGGTGTTGGCAATAACATTGCAGACGCATTGTCTCATTCACAGTGGCAGCGATTAAGTGGTTTGGCACCCGGAGCAGATTTGCAGAAAAGTCAGTTACCATAAGAGGTTTAGGAATTCCTAGATTTAGAAATATGGAATTGGTGGAGTAAGCTATAGAAGTGACCACGAGAACTTTGCGCAGGTGAGCGTAGGAAGAATTCTTATCCAGTGGTGTGGCATACAGAAATCAGGATAAGAAGGGCTAGTAGCTCGACAGGAGGATGCTGTTAGGTTAAACATGTCTAAGTTTGACAGAAGCATTCCAGCTACCACGATTTGAGGAAACTTACCGGGAATATGCTTTCATGGAAAATGTATCTGGGGTTACGAAGCCACAGCGGGTGAGATGGAAAAGATAATTTTGCAAGGGAGGGCTAAAGAACACAAGAGAGGGCAGTTTTGGAGAGACAGTGCCCATGGAGAAATTGGTGTTGTTGGTTAAAGGGATTTCAGGAGGTTGTGTTTGGACATCTCTCCAGTACAAAGGAGGATTGGAAAGACGAATCAGGTGATATAATTATCATTTATTCTGTTTTTTCACTAAGATATTTTAAGCAATAGCAAAGTCATAGACGGTCCTGATGAAAGCAGTAGATACCTTTCTGGATCATTAAAACTGCAGAAACATGTCGACCTGAATATTCCAACCAGTAGCTATCTGTTGAAACTACTGATTCTTTGCACTAGGTTTTTATCTATTGGAAGTGGACGGCTATAGAATAAAGTTGTTTTGCGTCCACTCTCTAATTTTAACAGAGCACATTCTTGTCACTTACACAATTGTTTTCATGCACTGCTTTCAGTTACTAGTACATGCCACCTGATAATTGACTGAGTCCTAATGCACACTGGGTTATACACTTCACTGTTAGAATTTTGAGAAGGGGTTACTGCATGGTCTCTCCACTCTGTGAAGTGGCCCAGATGATGGAAAGGGCGGCACAGAACGTTTAACTGATGGAAACTTTTCACATTGTGAAATATCCTTTTGTATTCCATATTTACACATAGGATGCACACAGTACAGGTCAATGCTCACACGGTTAACACAGGTAGATTTCTTTAGACCCACAGTTATTCATTCGTAGTGATATGTTCTGTATAGGGGTTATAACTGTGTTAGGGTCTCTAAATATTCCCTTGGACCCTTCCTTCATTTCGTATGTTTCTAGAAACTGAGCATAGCCCAGGTTACACTTGAATAGACTGTGTCCTGCCTCCACACAAAAGGCTGCATACCACCTGCAGTTAGTCTGGAGTTGGGGCAAGGGAGGCAGAGCACCTGTGCACTTCAAAGGCATGCCTCTAGAAGCTTCTCACCACTTCAAATTGGACCTCATAAACCAACTCTTTAGTACACTTCTGGACCTGTGGGTACTCTGTAAGCCAGGACTGCTGTGCTGCTGAAAGGACTGCCACTCTCCCGGACTGAAACTCTGAAGGAGCTACTGCCCTGCTGTGCTGACCCGCTGCCCTCTTGCCTGGGGAAGAAGAACTGGACCTGTAACTTGATCTTGAACCCAGAACCCCAGAGTGACTCCAATGGCTTGTCTGCTGGCCTCCTGATCTGAGCCTCAGGGTCATAAAAGGCTCCCCAAACAGCACCTGGACCCAGCTGCAGTGGGTTCCTGACCCCCACGTGGTGTCTCTCAGGACCTGGACCCTCTGTGCGGCTCATGGGCTCTTAAATCAAGCTTTTGGCCACTTTGTGACCGCAAATGGGCCTGTTCACATCGAGACTGGGCCACTCGCACTGAAATCCAGACGGAGCTGCGGCAAGCATGTCTCTTCGCATAGCAGCATCGACTGACCACAGGTGACCGTCAACATGAAGCTTCGTCTCCTCCACGCACCACACTGACAGCCTCCTGCAAAACCATCATTGCTCCTCGCTGCCTTCTCCAACATGACAGCACAAAACCTGAGAAGGTAAATGTTCAGCAGGACTAATGTGGGACTGTATCCGGCTTGCGCTCCATCATGGGCGGCCTGAACTTTAGACTTTGACCCAGTCCAGCAGGACCAGGTATCTGCGGTTGGCACTTTATGTTTTTTGACGTTGTTTTTCACTTTATTATTTGAAAATTCATAACTCCTATTCCAGTAATTGGATTTTTGTTATTTTGGTATTTTTTAACTTGGCGTGGGATCATTTATTTGTGGTGCTTTTACTGCTTGAGGTGTTGCACAAATACTTACACATTGCCTCCTACTTAAGCCTGACTGCTCTAGGCCAAACTACCAGGGGTCCAGCATAGGTTAATTTGGGGTTTGTTGGCTGTTTACCCTGACAAGGATTGTGGTTGCTGCTTGACCAGGGATCACACCCCAGTCAACTAGTAACCCCCATTTTTTTACACCTTTAATATTCTATTGGTTGGATTTTTGTCATTTTGGTCTCATTTTATTTATTACATTTCACACTGTTTTCCAAAAATTTAATTTTAATGTGTTCTGTTTTCACTTTATTACTGTTTGTGTGCTGCATAAATACTTTACACTTTACCTCTAACTTTAGCCTGACTACTATTGTGTCAAGCTACCAGAGGATTTAGCACATGTTAATGTAGTGTCTTTAGATGTTAATCCTGACAAAGATTGTGGTTGTTACTTGAGTAGTCAACCAATCACCCAATTTCTCACAAAAGTCTAATTCCAGAAGTGACATTACAGATAGAATCAATTCCTTTTTAAGTGAAAACCCCTTTCATTGATGTGTGGTCGTTTTTGCCTCAAACTTACTTTCCCAAATACTTTCCCTTAACTTCCTCACTTCCTTAGACAAAGCTAAAGCTTCTTTCCCTATTACTGAGGAATTATGTTCGACACCCTTCAATCCTGGTTTAAAAAACTTAAATTGCTTTGTCATCATCACCAGATTTTTTGCAACAGAATTATTATAGGTTCATCTCCTGGCTCGAAACTAAAATGATTGGGACCCTTCTCCTACTCAAAACAAATTCTGAACTTTCTTTTATAACCTTCTCATATTTTTACTTTTCTTCACAAAGTTTGGAAAGAATTTGCTGTAGTAGTCATCCATGCCTAAAAATGTAATCAACTCATCTTTATTCTATTTAGTGGGGGATACCAACCTATTATGGGCGCACTACCTTAACTTTAGGGTACTAAGTTATAACTAGTGACAATAATCATAAGGTGCTTCTAGAGGAATGATGCGTATCCTACATCAAATGGCTTCATGTGAAGCAACAATAAGAACAATATCCTCTGAGCACACCCACAGTTCACACATATAGTTCCAACGTATATATGGCAAGCAACTCCAATCCTCAGGAGTCGGATCAATCAATATAGTCTCCAAGGTCAATGCACAAAAGAGTCCACTTTCTGTATTTGAAGTCCTTTTAATGAATTTCAAAAGTTGATTACACCAGCCAACACGTGTTTCGTCGTGCATAAATTATACCTCGACTTCTTCAGGGCTGTAATCAAACAGAACATTTCCTACAATCAGTAAAAATATTTTCCTTGTATCTTAAGTAAGATGTGGGATAGTACCAACCACCATCTAGTCAGATAAAGGTCTGCCAAGTGAAGAGTTAGAAGTAGGAAAATAAATCGTCAAGAAACCATTCCAGTACTAATAACCACCCTGTGTATAATAGAAAAAAAGACCCCTGCCACCAAGATATATAAGCACGGTGGGGGTTACTTATCACCTCTGTATCTTTCCGTAATCTCTCATCCTTATATGATCCTCATAGTATAAACAAATCTATCAGTCTGAAAAAACAGAGGCATTTCAAAATGATATATACCCTAAGTACTGTCACTGATATCAAAAATGCAACTGAATATTTCACTGGTGAGTCCAAACAGAATTAATTTGCCAAATTAAAGTCCAACGTTCACCCCCTATGTTGTTATTAAATTGGGTTTACCTTTCGAATCTCCTCCCAATTCATCCAGCAATATGTCAACCACCTCTATTTCTTTATTCATCTATAATGTCAACCGAAGTCAAAAAATAAATATATTACAATCCAAGTTATTATTGCTGGGTAGAATTGATACAAACGTATATCCTACAACACTCACCCAGTAATTATCGTCTGGTGTGTTCTATACGTGATCGTTTAGGCTTCACTTGTCCACTATATTCTAAACAATAGAGTTAGCACATGTCACTCCCCGATTTCAGGTCCATGTACCATGCATATATTATTAGACCATCTTATGAGTAAAAGCATCTCACTCAATGAATACTCCTCAACCAATTACAAAATTAAATAGAATTATTAACATAATCATTCTGTACATGAGGTTTCCTTCTCTTCTACATTGCTAGTATAAAATTCACCCCCATCATTAGCGAGAGAAGTCTGTTACCGGTAACTCAGTAGAATAAAGAGCGCTAATCTTAAACCTACTCCCGCATTAAATAGTATGAGATTACATGTACTCACCAACGGTAAGTATAAAATATAGTATGCACAGGGTCGTCGTCTTCATTCGTGTCCCGCTTATTAGCTTGTCATATCATCCGGCCTCATCCAAGCATTGGCGTCAAGCATGGGCGCCATCTTGAAGTATCCTTAAATATAAGCGGGACACAGGTAACTTTCTAGCAAAGTTAGCTAGGGTCATACTTAGACACTAATTTTGGGACGGTACAAGATATTTAATGCCGTCTCCTTGTATATATATTTCAGGTAGTCGAGATATTTAAAGAAACCGACGATTGGTGAGTGTGGGCTAAACTTTATTTACCTGAAGTAAATGTAGTTTTTACACGGGCTATCTTACTAATGTCGCTATCTTGACACAGATAGCCGTATACTGACCGAATGAAGACGACGACCCTGTGCATACTATATTTTATACTTACCGTTGGTGAGTACATGTAATCTCATACTATTTAATGCGGGAGTAGGTTTAAGATTAGCGCTCTTTATTCTACTGAGTTACCGGTAACAGACTTCTCTCGCTTATGATGGGGGTGAATTTTATACTAGCAATGTAGAAGACAAGGAAACCTCGTGTACAGAATGATTATGTTAATAATTCTATTTAATTTTGTAATTGGTTGAGGAGTATTCATTGAGTGAGATGCTTTTACTCATAAGATGGTCTAATAATATATGCATGGTACATGGACCTGAAATCGGGGAGTGACATGTGCTAACTCTATTGTTTAGAATATAGTGGACAAGTGAAGCCTAAACGATCACGTATAGAACACACCAGACGATAATTACTGGGTGAGTGTTGTAGGATATACGTTTGTATCAATTCTACCCAGCAATAATAACTTGGATTGTAATATATTTATTTTTTGACTTCGGTTGACATTATAGATGAATAAAGAAATAGAGGTGGTTGACATATTGCTGGATGAATTGGGAGGAGATTCGAAAGGTAAACCCAATTTAATAACAACATAGGGGGTGAACGTTGGACTTTAATTTGGCAAATTAATTCTGTTTGGACTCACCAGTGAAATATTCAGTTGCATTTTTGATATCAGTGACAGTACTTAGGGTATATATCATTTTGAAATGCCTCTGTTTTTTCAGACTGATAGATTTGTTTATACTATGAGGATCATATAAGGATGAGAGATTACGGAAAGATACAGAGGTGATAAGTAACCCCCACCGTGCTTATATATCTTGGTGGCAGGGGTCTTTTTTTCTATTATACACAGGGTGGTTATTAGTACTGGAATGGTTTCTTGACGATTTATTTTCATACTTCTAACTCTTCACTTGGCAGACCTTTATCTGACTAGATGGTGGTTGGTACTATCCCACATCTTACTTAAGATACAAGGAAAATATTTTTACTGATTGTAGGAAATGTTCTGTTTGATTACAGCCCTGAAGAAGTCGAGGTATAATTTATGCACGACGAAACACGTGTTGGCTGGTGTAATCAACTTTTGAAATTCATTAAAAGGACTTCAAATACAGAAAGTGGACTCTTTTGTGCATTGACCTTGGAGACTATATTGATTGATCCGACTCCTGAGGATTGGAGTTGCTTGCCATATATACGTTGGAACTCATCTTTATTGTTGGGACTAGACATCTTGCGTATTGCATCAAGCAGTTCTTTCTTCGGTCGAATACCTGTAGATGTGATCTTGTGGTCTAGATACTCTATTGAATCTGCAGTTTTTAGCTTTTATTGTAAGCCCACTTACTTGCCTCCAATTTTTTAAGAACCTCACATAATCTCAAATCATGTTCTTTGGCACTTCTACTACATACTAGTGCACCATCTTAAACACCTTTCCTCCACTTACATGTCTTATTATCCTCTCCAAGGATCTCTAAAAGACTGAAGTTACAGAAATTAATTCGAAATTAAGCCTTACACACTTAACTGTTCCAAACTGTGTAATAAAACATGGCAACTCTTGTGACTGGGGATGTAGACTAATCTGGTGGTATACCAAAATCAAATCCAGCGAAGAGAACCACTTTGCATCACTCATCATGGACAGCGTCACTATGATGTTTAGCAGGGGATAAGGATCAACTACAGTACATTTATTTAGTTTCCTAAAAATCTATACGCAATCTCACCTCACCGTTGGCTTGTGTACTGTCTCCATTGGTGCCAACCACTCCATGCAATTCGCCTCTTCAATGATGCCATTGTTGTTTAACTTCTCCAGTTCATCAGGCATTGCATCTCTTATTATGAAAGGAACATTTCTTAGTTTTCCCACTTTATGTTGAGAATTATTCTCATCATCATCATAGTAGCTTTATTTTGATAAAAACAGATCATAAACGAACAATACAAATTCGTTAAAAACAATTGTTGCACATTGTGATTTTATACATCCATACATCTTACAGTAATCACCTCGTTTCTCTCCAGTTGAACCAAGATACTGACCCATGGACTATAACAACATCTCTTATTCTCACAGTGTCGTACATTCCTTTTTGAAGAGAGGAAGGAACAAATCATGATTCATATAAAGTGTCAGTGCAAATGCATTTAAAACAGTAGAGTTCATAAAAAGGTCGTAAGATTGCCAACACAGAGCAATACTTCCTGGGTCGACCCAAAACTCTTCCAACCCCTTCTAAACCCAACTTGTTAAGCATTATTCTTACATGTGCGAACCACTGTAAATGTTGGGCTCTATGCAAAGCTAGTCGATCTTTAAGGGGGTCTCAGTCAGGGCCGGACTGGCCATAGCGGGCACCGAGCATTTCACGAAATAACACTCCGGATGGAGGGGGACAAGCCCAGGAAAGTGAAAGGTCTTTTATGGAAGAACTTATCATCTGGTTATGACATCCTGTTAGCAGAACAAGATTGGCCTCCTGTATTCGTACTTGAGTGCCCAAGGGGAGAAAGTATATTTTATCCTGCATTTTCCAACCATGTTCCCGTTCACCTTAAACATACATATGTACGGGAGTGGGCAGTAGCCCAAGCTCCAGCATTGTACAAAAACCACGTTGGGTAGGATGAGGACTCAACCTACCGCGTGATCCCTCCCTCTGCATGGAACTAACTGGGTGAAATGTTTAGTCCATAAAAGGCGTCAGTCCTTATAAGGCTTTATGTCCCTATAAGACATTCTCTTAACTCATAACTGGGGAACATTTTGAAATTCATAAAATCAAGGGTCAGAGTGACTCTGCTGTTGCACACAGTATGGACATCCACTTTCTGCCAATATGCTGCTTTAACAGACATTTTTGTGGTGGAGGCAATACTTCCTGGGTCGACCCAAAACTTTTCTAACCCCTTCTAAACCCAACTTGTTAAGCATTATTCTTACATGTGCGAACCACTGTACATTTTGGGCTCTAGGCAAAACTAGTCGATCTTTAAGGGGGTCTCTCTGTAGGCTTCAAGATGAAGGGATGACCATATCCTGAACCAGTAGAGTAGGGGCTTAAGTGCAACTTTCCACTAAATTGTCTTGAGTGCCAAATCAAGCAACAGCAGGATCAAACAAGCATTGGCATGCCAATAGGTCTAGCCTTTGGGACCTTATAAGTGTTTAGCAATGCAACAGTTGATGTTGTTGTACCAATGATATTGTGCTGCATAACTAAATACTTATAAGGTTCCACAGGCGAGACCTATTGGCTATGCTACTACCAGATACTTAAATCGTTAACTGTGTTGTAGAAAAACTCCTAAGAATTATTGTAACCTGAGACATAGCACGGCCTCTTGTGCTCTTTAGGTTAATCAAGTTATACCGTGAAAGGAAAGCGCATAGTAAATGAACTGGGCAACCACCCTGTCAGGTCACAAACATTTGAAAGTGCTACTGTGCTGGGCAGTGGCCTGGAGGTCACGAAACCAATAAACCTGAAGATACTGAGACCAGGCTTGGTGCTTAACTAGCTGCTTGGCACGGCCGTGGAAGCTTTCTGCTGGATATTTTAATAAGTACACACTGAGATAGGAATGGCAGCTGTGGCCAGAGATAGTGAACTTTATCACCATTCCACCAGTACATAATGAGGTGTAAATAGACATTTATTAGAATGCTGAAGCATAACTTGGCAGTTCTGCCAGCCGTATTTAGGTTTGATCCAATGCATTTACGGAGCGATGGCAGGATATAATACTGGATATTTTGGAATTAGTGAAGTGCGCTTGGAGCCACCTTGGCCTTGTGCAACTGGGTGTACCCGTCAGAAGATATTGAGTTATGTTCGAGTGTGTCACAGTGGCAACTGGAGATGGGGGAGGGGGGAAAAGGGCTTCCAGTGGTGTAAAAAGGGTTTTACCAGGACATATCAGGTGCAGATGCTTTAAACAGAAAACACTTCTGTATATTTGTGCGCTTTTTTAGATGAAACATGACTACAACTAACACTAATCAGCTATTCCAGGTTCACCTCGTCATCATTGAGCAATAAAATTCAGTCCTTCCTCTGTGTCACTTAACAGCATCCACCACCACCTGACATCAAAGTTGCACAAAACACAGTCCATCTGCAAACATCAATTTGAACATTTTAGATGAGGCGATTGTAACATTGCAAGCCTGGACTACCAAATTGACTCAGCTAGGTACATAGTGGAGCTGCAGGAGACGGTGCCACCTTCACAGACCCCAAGCACCTTTTCTTCATGAGCCTAAAATGTGCCACTTAAGGAGAACAAAGGGGAAAGCTGCTGCTCCCTGCCATCGCCTGCCGAGTTTGCAGACACCAAGAAGGGGCGGGGACGGGACAAGACCCAACTTAGACCCACCTTAGACAGCTGCCTCTGGAGACTGAAGTGCTGGACCATGGTGACCTCCTGGGTGCAGACGAGGCGATCTGCAAGGGCACTGCCGCGGCAGCAGGTGAGGGGCACCCACGGGTGCCGGCAGCATCAGCAGGCACCGTGTACAGCACATCTCAGTGTCCCAAGAACTCAGTCACTCCATTGTTCGAACAACAGACCTGGCAATGGCACCGAACAGAAGGAGGGCAGTGTGGGCTGGGTTCGAGAAACTACAAGTCTGACACCCAAGGGTGGGTGGGGGATTGGCCAGGGGCTGTGAGCGGAACATCTGGTACCAAGGACGGAGAGGGGGAGAGGTTGGCTAGGGCACGGGCCGCTACGAAAGGCGAAATAGATCATTAAAATGGAGGATGGAAATTCAAAGTATATAAAAAAAGAGAATGAGAAAAGCTTGCCAGAAGGAAAATTAAGGGACTGTGACAGTGGTGCTGAAGAGAGAAAGGAGAGGAAGGGTTTGGGGAGGGGGACAATAAAGAATCAGGTCATAAAGAACAGTAGCAGGGAAGATAGAAATAACGTGGAGTTTGAACACAGCAGCAAATAATGGCCGTATATATAGCGTACAAAGGGAAAGAACGAGAGGGATATTAGGGAGTGACCTTGGTTAAACAGAGGATGGAGCAAGACCACAATGAGAGAAATAGGGTAAGCGGGGAATCAGGGATTGATAGAATGGAAAACTGATGGTGAGACAAGAGACAACAACAGTGATGCAATTATGTCTCACTGGATATTTAAGCCCTGCTATAAAAAGATGTGACAACTTAATTGCTCATGTTTGTTGTTGATTTTTGAAAGATGAATGGCTGAGTCGATTGCAGTGGGACATGAACCTGTGACTCACAGGTTCCACAGAGAGGTTTGAAGCGGTTCAAGGAGAAGGATTAGAGAGAACGGGGAAGAGAGATCCTGTGTGGTGCAAAATTGGGGTGGGTTGGAAGAGAGAAAAAAATGGAGGTAGAGAAGAATGGACAGAGAAATAAAGATGACTTGCTGAGTACCAGAAGAAGAAAAGGGTGATGGGATAAAAACGTTCAAACCGATTTTGGTGAATTTTCAAATAATACATTAGAAGAAAATACCTGACAAGTGATACAAAATGGACTGAGGATAGTTATAAGTAATATGTTTTATGAATGCAGATATTTGTGGGGCATGCGTGGAATAAACCACAGTGTTTCTTGGTTCCTCCATGCGAGAACTTGTTGTTTTCTGAAGCGCTTCACGATACGGTCTTGATTTTTGAACCCCTGCTGGGGGAGGGGCACGCGCACCACCCAGCGCATGCTGTGGCTCTGGGCTTGGACTGCTGCCTTCATTAAGATTATGGTCACAGTGGAAACGTTGATTCAAGAGCAGGACTGATATTTCTCTTTCCAGAGACGCCACTACCAGCCGAGCCAAGCTTAGGAGGAGCAGCCGGGGGAGGTCAGGAGTTCCGTCAGCAGCGGCTGGCTGTCCGGCTACAGTGAGTACATTACATTTGTGTAAACGCTGTTGCTCGGTTCCCGGCCCCACTGTCTGTTGGGCAAGGAGATGGTTCAATGCCTCGTCTCCCTTTGAAGCAGTAATCTTTGTCTATCACCATTGGCTTTATTAAGGGGCTCAAACCGAGACGGGAGGAAGAAATAGACAAGGCAAGGCCAGAAGTGGTGCGCATGCTAGCGCGCTTGTGCCCACCATGGCGAAAGTGAAAGAGACGCATTTGCACATATGTTTCAAATTAACGCAACTGCACTGGCTCAGGCGAGACCTAAACAGACACACAGCTCGCTCCCGCAAGGGAATCACCAAACGTGCACATGTTGCCATTAAAATAAAAGCAATGCAAAGCGTGCACGTTTTGGGCAAAAAAACAAATCAATTTCAAGAGGTCTCCTCCTATGCAACGCATGCGTGCTGCGTAGGCAAGACCTAAAAAGTACTTTTTGGATGGCCAAACAGTAACCTAATAAATCTGTTTTCCATAATTGATAAATTGTTGCAATTAACATGGACCCACAGCTCAGCTCCATATAGGGTGGCTCCTAAAGCTTTTACATGATCTATTTCGAGCAGTTTTTGTTAAAAGTCGTCAGCAGTCTTGCCATATAGAGAGTTAAAGAACATTCTGATTTTTAGATCTGGATGGACCAGTCCATAGAAGGAATTACTCGTATTCCTAAATAATCAAAATTAGGAACCTACTCATTTGGGACTGGGACTGTATCAGCAAACAGTTTGCATCTATACCTCTTGCTTCTTTCCGGGAGAGTTTTAACCTCCAATCACTATAAAAAAAAATCAGTCAACAACTGTTGGAGGCCGTTTGAGTGAATTGGAGATTAGGAGAGTGTTATCCACAAAATGGAGAGCAGTCACTCTCCTAAGCCCCTCCCCGGGTGCATCACAACTATCCCTATCCAGGTGGTTCACCACATCATTTATAAATTAAGACAACAAAGTGGCGGCCAGTAAACAGTCCTGTTTAACCCCTTGTCGAATGCTTATTGGGGAAGTGAGCTGCCGCTGGTTCCCCCACCCGAACCCAAGCCTGATTCCCTTCATGCAAACATGTGCCCATCTTATCCAATGTTGACCACAGCAAAGCCTTGGGAACAAGATCAAAGGCTGCATGCAAGTCAATAAAGGCAACAAAAAGTCGACCTCTGCTGACTGCTACAGCCTTCCAGTAGAGATAATTGAACCAGAAGGCCTGATCGACTGTGCCCATTCGACTTTCAAAACCTGACTGAAGCTCAGATAATATACTTTTCTCAACAATCCAGTCTTGAAGATGGTTTAGGGCTTGCTTACAATAAATCTTTTGTTAAGCTTCAATCGAGCTTATAGGTCTGTAATTGTTTGGGCCGCTATGCTGGCCCTTCTTGTATACTGGAATGAGTCCTGCTTCGCCCCAGGACATGGGGATCTGCATTTCCTTCAAGATGGCGTTTGAGAGGTGGTCCATGTAAGGTCTCCAGACTGATTGTCTTTGTAAAGACCACCGGGAATTATTTCTCATAATCTTTTTTTTCTGTAGAAACATGAGTGGCTTCCACCCTTTCTCTTAGTATGACAGCAGGTGCCTTATTAGGGTTATCAGTTCCTTTTGAGGAAACCAGCTAACTATGCAGTCACATCTGATGCAAACAAACGTTGTGCTAGAAATTGATCTTCCTCCAAAGCCAATACAACCTCAAAAATAGCCTAATAATCAGATATGTTCCTCAACATAACCTCATATCATATTTATACAACTTAACTTTCCCTCTCAATTCCTTCATAAATATATCCCTGGGGTCATTTTTGACCTCGAGTCAAATAATTGGTTGGTTGATTGCTTTATTTCGATATGCATATATCATAAAAGCAGTACAAAGAGTAAAAGCAGCATGTCGAAAAATGTGACTGTATATTGAGAATAAAAAGAATAAAAACACATTTGATCAGCATAAATTAACTAAGACAAAATTAAATTGATATGGACAGTCTTTTAAGTCGAATCAACCAAGCCCATTTTAAAACTTGGAAACGGCACAGACAATGGGAGGGGCTGTATTAGTTAAAAGGATCCGGAGGGCGACCGAATGCTGGCGAGTGCCCAATTCTCTGCAAATTGGTTTAAGCCATCGTGATCTGGGGCGCCCATAGTCCGGACATTCAAAAAGAAAGTGTGGCACCGTCTCTGGTTTGTCAGGACAAAGGGCACAATGGCGTGATGCGGGCTGGGAATTGTTCCACCTGGAGCATAGGTCGGCAAGGGGTAGGGTTCCTAACCGGAATTTAATGTACAAAGACCGGTCCATGGCGATGGTAATTAAGTCCATGTAGGGCTCGAAGGCAACGACATCTTTTATTAGCAAGAAGGCTGCGGTGGCTTTGCAGTGCTGCTGATTGCTGATGCGCTTCGCGAAGACCCATTCCCAGTAGAGTTTTTTTAGGGACTCCTTTGGGGGGGCTGAGTGGCTAAGCCAACAGGAGTCCAGACCTAGATCCCCTAAAAGATGTTTAATTTCCCGGAGCCATTTGATCTTGTGCCAACCGTCGGAGCGCATCACCTCTGCTAGTCCGTCAGCGTAGGATTTTAGCTCCGGAACCCTCCACAGGCAAGCCCAAAGCAAGAGAGGTCGGAGGCGTGCCTGGTCCCCAATTGCTTTACAGCCTACATCCATTAGGACTGGGAGTGTCGGGCTACTCATCGGGATGGCAAGGAGGTCTTTAATGAATTTGTTCTCAGCCTTGCTCAGTGAATCCACTTTACCTAGGCCCCACAGTTCAGCTCCGTAAAGTGACGCAGATACAGCTCGGGCTTTATAAATATCTATTAAAGGGGCAACACATTGCTTGGTTGAATTATTGTACTCCTTGAGGAGGCCCCCCCCCCACCCTTTTGTGACCAATTGTCATTTTATTGATGTGGGCGGTCCAGCTCATCGCATCACTTAAACGGATTCCCAGGTAATCGAATTCTGCCACTCTTTCAAGGGGGGTGGAGTTCAAGATAGGGGGACGGCCAAGTTTACGAGGTGGGTGCATGACTAAATACTTGGTTTTGTCCAAATTGATGACTAGTCCTCTGATAGTGCAGAAGTCCTGGAAGCGGTTCAGGAGTTTCTGGAGACCTTGGGGGGTTTTCGAAATGAGGAGGGTGTCATCGGCGAACAGCAAAGTTGGGATTTTTACGCCTCCCAAAGTGGGAGCGTCTGCTGGTTCGCCGAGCAGGTGCTCTACCACCCCATTAATGTAGAGGGAGAATAGGGTGGGAGCCAGGACGCAACCCTGCCGCACTCCCCTCTCGACCCTGATCTTATCGGTCTTTTCCCCATTCAAGCCCCATCTAACCTGGGCATAGGTGTTGTTATGCAGTTTGATGAGGAGGTTTAGGATGTACGGAGGCATCCCTAGGCCATGTAACACCCTCCAGAGTTCCTCCCTAGGAACCAGGTCAAAGGCAGTCTTCAGGTCGATAAAGGCCAGGTAGAGACTGCCTTTGCCTAGCTCCACCACCTTCCAGTACAATAACAGGAGCCTGAACACTTGTTCGATAGTTCCGGTACCTGAACGGAACCCGGCTTGCATATCAGACAGAATGTGGTTGTCGTCCACCCATTGTAAAATCCTCCCCAAAATGGCTTTGCCCGCCAGTTTCTGACTCGAGTCTATTAGGCTTAATGGCCTATAGTTCCCAGGTAAGTCCCGGCAGCCCTTTTTGAAAATAGGGACTACCTCTGCTCCTTTCCAGGAGTCTGGCACAGATCCTCCCTCGATGATTGCGTTAAGAAGGGCCGAGATCAATACCCCCTATTCTTCAGGATAGGCTCGGAGGATGTCTCCAGGGAGACCGTCCGGGCCAGCTGCTTTTAATGGCACCAAAGTTTTGATCTGCTTTGTGACATCCAGTACGGAAAACAAGTCCAGGTCTCGGTCTAAGGTGTAAGGCGGGAGGATGAAGGGATCATTAAGTGGGCCTTCAATGGCGGAATAGAGTGTTTGAAAGTGGGAAAACCATGTCTGGGCATTAATGCTACAGGTCCTCAGTGTGTCATCGGGACGGTTCCTGTTTCCCACCAAGTCCCAAAAGCCTTTGGCGTCTTTCCCACGACTGGCAGCCAAGAGGTCCTGCCAGTAATTATCCTCCCACTCCTTCTTGGCATTTTTTTGGCAGAGTGAATAGTTCCTCCTGGCCACCCTAGTCCTGGAGGGTATTTTAGACTTAACCGCTTCAATAAGAAGCGACTTCGCCTCCCTACACTTCTGGTTAAACCAGCCCTGTCTAGCCCGTGTACGGGGTTTCCTCCTGTTAGTACTAGCTGGGACTACACAAAGGTCACTGATGGCCTGGGTTATGGTGCAGAACCTAATGGTCACCTCCAACAACCCATCCTCACAGGGGTCAAGGTTACCTAGAGCTGAGGTAAGAAGCTGCCTGATGACAGAGGTTTTCTCTTCTGAGAGCGAAAGCTTCGCCCACTTTAACCGACGTCCACAGTTGGAAACTGCTGTCAAGTCCGGGGCGGGATTACGAGTGGTTCTGTTCGTAGTGCTAGATAGCCACCTATGGGACAAGGAGAGCGAGAGGAGATTGTGATCACTCTCTACAGATGGTATGATCACCATGTCCTTTACCATGCTCCACAAGTTTACGTCAAGAAGAAAATAATCAATTCTTGACGCGTGTCCAGGCCTGTTGTAAGTATGGGCCCCTGCTTTATCAGAACCAGTCCTGCCATTAGCAGCCCTCAGACCAAACTCCATAGTTATGGAGTTAATCTGAAGGGCCACTTCTGTCCACTTTTTGATAGGGCTGAGTTCTAAGGACGGTATCCCCCACCTGATGTCATGTTCCTCTTGATCATGTAAAATTTCGGAATCCAGGGGCTCAAAGGTGCAATTAAAATCGCCAGCCACCAGAGTGCAATACTTGTAAGGTGACGAACGGAGCAGGGCTTCTAGGCAAGTTATGACTGGGGATTCTCTACCCCCCTTCGTACCTCGGGCATAAATGTTAAAGATGTTTAAGATGACTCGACCCTGAGGGTTTTTCAGGGAAATGTTGAGGAGGTCCGGGCATTTAGTATCCCGCTCCACCACCCTGCAGTTAAGTTCAGAGGCCACCCAGATGAGGAGGCCGCCTGAAGGGCGACCCCTACCAGTTCCTGCGTGGACAGCTGGTAAATAGTGGGTGGAGTATCCTGCCTTGTGTAGGGGCTCCTTACTCCAGGTTTCCTGGAACAGGCATATGGAGTATTGCTCCACGAGCGAATTCCAGTCGGGCAATGCCAGCTTTCTCTCGAGACCTGCTACATTCCAGCTGAAAACCCTAAGGGATGGGTCCGTCACAGCCGCAATGCTACAGGTCTCGAGAGGAGCAAGTGAGTCCACAACACCCTCAGTTGGAAAGCCAACTGGGGGGTCAAGTGGTGCCCTCGCCTCCCCTGGTCCCCTTACAGTCTCAGCAATGACCTGGTCTTGTGGTGTGGTCGGAGGGCTATGAATTTTAGCAGAAGGGGAGGACTCGACATCGGGACTCCAAGCCACCAAAGCCTCCTCAGGAGCGTCACGGAGTCAACAGCCCCAGAAACCCCAGTTCGGTAGTGGTGGGACTGGATGGGACTGCGCTAGGGTAATTCCTGGGAAAAATTGGCCATGGACGTTGTTTTGGAAAGGGGGCCCGGGATGGATAAAAGGGGTAATCGGGGCCGGCCGCGGGTAGAAGAAGGATAGATCAACTGCATTGACTCCCGGACCGGCCACGGTTCGCCCTTGGGAGCATATTGAATGGGCAGCTCTTATATCTTGAAAATTGACCACCACGCAGTCTCCCTCAAAAGGTTTTTTCCCGTGTCCAATCCAGCCCACCCTGCGCACCCCAAGAATTAGGCCATCCACGCCCAATGGAAGGGGTCTATTGGTTTTCAGCCAGTGGATGACCTTATTCTTTAGCGCCTGGTGAGTTTCCTGCTGTGTATCTTTTAGGGGGGGAACTTTGGTGAGGACAACAACATACGGGTGGCATTCGGGGGGGAGATTAACCGGGGGGCACTTACGTGTCGGATTCTGCGGGATGGCCACTGGGGAGGGATTTTTAGGCGAAGAGGTGGTAGGTTTAGCCTTAGAAGTTATCGCTACTCCGCTGGTTTTAGCCAGCGCCGCGGGTTGCAAGTTTGGACCAGCCCCTCCCTTCTGTTGTTTCTTATGGGCAGGATTAGGCGCAGGTATTATCGCTGCTGGGGGGGGAGTACCGTGCACTTGAGCTGCATGAATGGAAACACTCGGCCTTGCCTGCTTCGCACTGGCCTGGAAAGCTAAAGTTGGTGCTTTCCCGGTAGTCAGTGTCTTGGCTGGCAGTGTCGACTGGTCTCCAGATGGTTGGATCACTGGAACCCCTTTACCAGCATTCCTGTCTGTATTGGCCACACTAGGCTTTGGCTGTAGTTTCAACAAGGTTTTCAGGGAGAAAAAATTGTCCCTGGTGACCTGTTCAAACTTGTCAAGCCTATCCCCCAGGCTCTTAACTTGGTCAAAGAGTGGAATCAGCAGGGACTTTACCAGTTTCTCGAGGGGCTCGAGTGAGGGTCCCTCGCTTGGTGGAGAAAGTATTGCCGGGACCAAGGGGGGAGGTAGCGGGGAATCGGCTGCAAGCTGGGGGGGGCTGGGATTCCCGAGAGATTCAGGCCCTCCGGAGACTGAGTGTGGAGAACCCCTTTGAAGCTGTGTCCTAGGGCGCTTGTAGAGCGTGGAGTAGCTTCCCTTCCGAAAATTGGTCCCCCTTTTCCTTTTTCTGTGGACCCGGGTAGGTCTAATCTGGGGCAATGGTTTTGGATCGGGTGAGGGAACAATAGAACCAGATTGAGACCTACTACCGGGAGAGCTAGCTATAGAATGAGCGGGGCCGGAATGTACAACCGCAGTGCAAGGACTGCTGGGGGGAGAAACTGATATCAGGCTTTCTATCCTGTCTATTCCTGCCTCTAACGCTACAAAATGTTGCTCCCCAGAAAGGGACCCAGGCGGAGGTGCAGTGTGGATAGAGGAAGTTGGGGACAAAACATGTGCCGCAGCTCCCAGGGAAGAGCGTTTGGATGGAAGGAGGTCAAGTGAGAGGCGGCGTTCCGTCATTGCAATCTCCTTTTCAATGACGGCGGCCACCCTGGTGATGAATTTGTCCATAGTGCCAATCATCGTGGAGCCCCCTGAAGCACTTTCTCCACCGCCCCTCAAAGCTTTGCCGGAGCGAGTTGACATGATGGCTACGGGTCCCGCAGGTGAACTCCGGGGTCTTGGACCCGAGGCAATAGATGTAAGGGGGGTGGCCCAGCCCAGCCTCTGTCAGCCCCTGACTGCCACAGACTGCCCGCCCTTTGCTCGGGCTTCGCTCGGCGTCCCGCTCGCGTCCCGCTGAGCGGTTACCAGTTGATTTTGTGCCGAGCGTTGCGGCCGGGGGGCGTGTCTTGCTGGGGTGCGGCTGTGCACACCTGTGCAGCGCAGGGACTTCTGGTCTTGGTAGTCCCTGCAGCTCGCGCCTTCAGTTGACTCAGATGTTCCCTCCTCCTCCTTTCTCCAACCGCAGCTGATCGCACTCCAGTGGCCTCGACCCCACGCCTCACGCCGCGCAGCGGCACCCGCGAAGCGGGTGCTGCAAGCTGTTACCACACGGCGGGGCGGTCAATCCCTCCAGGGATACGGGGAGTCCAACTGGGAAGCGGAAGCAGAGTGGCGTTCCGGGCGGCAGCAACCGGTGAGTTCCTCAGCACGAGGGGTCCCGCTTCCTGTGGCGAGGCTTCCCTCTTTTGAATCCTGGTCGGCCGGGGGGCGTGTCTTGCTGGGGGCGCGGCCTTGCACACCTGTGCAGCGCAGGGACTTCTGGTCTTGGTAGTCCCTGCAGCTCGCGCCTTCAGTTGACTCAGATGTTCCCTCCTCCTCCTTTCTCCAACCGCAGCTGATCGCACTCCAGTGGCCTCGACCCCACGCCTCACGCCGCGCAGCGGCACCCGCGAAGCGGGTGCTGCAAGCTGTTACCGCACGGCGGGGCGGTCAATCCCTCCAGGGATATGGGGAGTCCAACTGGGAAGCGGAAGCAGAGTGGCGTTCCGGGCGGCAGCAACCGGTGAGTTCCTCAGCACGAGGGGTCCATTTTTAGATCTGGATGGACCAGTCCATAGAAGGAATTACTCTTATTCCTAAATAATCAAAATTAGGAACCTACTCATTTGGGACTGGGACTGTATCAGCAAACAGTTTGCATCTATACCTCTTGCTTCTTTCCGGGAGAGTTTTAACCTCCGATCACTATAAAAAAAAAATCAGTCAACAACTGTTGGAGGCCGTTTGAGTGAATTGGAGATTAGGAGAGTGTTATCCACAAAATGGAGAGCAGTCACTCTCCTAAGCCCCTCCCGGGGTGCATCACAACTATCCCTATCCAGGTGGTTCACCACATCATTTATAAATTAAGACAACAAAGTGGCGGCCAGTAAACAGTCCTGTTTAACCCCTTGTCGAATGCTTATTGGGGAAGTGAGCTGCCGCTGGTTCCCCCACCCGAACCCAAGCCTGATTCCCTTCATGCAAACATGTGCTCATCTTATCCAATGTTGACCACAGCAAAGCCTTGGGAACAAGATCAAAGGCTGCATGCAAGTCAATAAAGGCAACAAAAAGTCGACCTCTGCTGACTGCTACAGCCTTCCAGTAGAGATAATTGAACCAGAAGGCCTGATCGACTGTGCCCATTCGACTTTCAAACACTGACTGAAGCTCAGATAATATACTTTTCTCAACGATCCAGTCTTGAAGATGGTTTAGGGCTTGCTTACAATAAATCTTTTGTGAAGCTTCAATCAAGCTTATAGGTCTGTAATTGTTTGGGCCGCTATGCTGGCCCTTCTTGTATACTGGAATGAGTCCTGCTTCGCCCCAGGACATGGGGATCTGCATTTCCTTCAAGATGGCGTTTGAGAGGTGGTCCATGTAAGGTCTCCAGACTGATTTGTTTGATTTAAGTAACTCGTTTTGTATCTGGTAGGAGAATAATTCTTTAATTTGATCATATGGACGTAACCATTGAAGCATCCCAACTACTTTGTAAAGACCACCGGGAATTATTTCTCATAATCTTTTTTTTCTTTAGAAACATGAGTGGCTTCCACCCTTTCTCTTAGTATGACAGCAGGTGCCTTATTAGGGTTATCAGTTCCTTTTGAGGAAACCAGCTAATTATGCAGCCACATCTGATGCAAACAAACGTTGTGCTAGAAATTGATCTTCCTCCAAAGCCAATACAACCTCAAAAATAGCCTAATAATCAGATAAGTTCCTCAACATAACCTCATATCATATTTATACAACTTAACTTTCCCTCTCAATTCCTTCATAAATATATCCCTGGGGTCATTTTTGCCCTCGAGTCAAATAATATCCTCACTGGCTCAATATCAATCGGTTCGTCTTCTAATGGGCCATCACTGTTTTTTTTTCTATTCCTAGTAAAACTATTTCTTGACAGGTGTTCTCATCTTTACATCCAGGTTCCCTTTTTTATTGTTCTCTGTTCTGAAGCAGTCGCTATAATTTCCTTTCCTCTCATATACTTTACATACTGGATATTCTTTATAATTAACCATGTGCCAAATGCCCAACACCTATAACTCGTCCCTTAGAATTACCCTGATTCATTCATATCACTCTTCATATTCATTTTAATTTTTACAACATGCATTTTGTCATCATTCCCTTTATCTTCCTGACTGTTCTCTTTCTTCGTATGGTCAACACACGCAGTACAGGGTAAACTTGTTTTGGCAATAGTTAAAATTTCCTTCACCGAGGATCATTTTTTTACCCCAAACATTCTCTCCCCTTTTCCACCATTCAACACAACATAAATTGATCTCCTAATCATTCTTCACAAGAACTTCTAAACTTGCATGTGGAGGCAAGTCTTCTTAAACTCCAATATGTCATATTCGACAAATGCACCTACTGTTTGCATCCTCTTGCCAAGATGACATCATTCTAATATGGTGCTCACTTTGAAAAGATAGTGTATGTCTAGCTTTCTTATGCATCTTTCAAATTAATTCAAACCCAAGGCCTCATCAGCAGTTGAGGAAGATGCTCAAATATTTCCTGAACTTCAAGCCCCAACAGTGCTGGAAGAATTCGATTTTGCGATCTGCACTTAAGGGTTTTCCACATACGATTGAACATTGACTAAAGACTTGTTAGTCATTTAGACCAATGTAGTGCTAGTTCACCAGGAGTAGACAAAAAGAATGGTGGCACATTCACGTTTTTCATTTTTTACTCAAAACCTTACTGACAAAATATTATGTCGTGACCAGGGAATGAGGAGGAAATGTTGCTTGCTTGCATTTTGCTCCATTAAATATTTACTAAGCCACTGAACAAAACGTTATTTTTGTTGGTTCAATTACAAGTGAACTTAGACCACCTGTCCTCGGATGAATCTCCTGTTGCAGTTATGGTTCACATGTAACCTATGAATCTGGTTTGATGTAAACTGCTTGTTTGCAGGATTCACAGGTGGAGCCCTTCGACACCCATTCAGTTGTTGTTCAATATAGGACAGCCCATAAATCAATGAAGCCCAGGACTTGAATAGTAGTGCTGTTCTAACGTGGAGTTTGCATTCAAAATGATAGTTACTCAGTTCAGGATGTTTTGTTGAATAGGCTTTTTTGTTTCCGCCTGATTCAAAATCAGGTTTCTGTTAATTAATTAAAGGCCTGTTGCCTGTATCACAGAATGGCTGGGTCTGGCTGTATGACGGGTTCTGGTTATTAGGCACTACAGTTCCTCAAGTGTGGGTTTATGGATTCACAGTTGTGGTGTGCTGTCTGTGTGAAGCTGTGTAGTATCCAGTCTGTCGCCGGGAGCGACTCCGGTTTATTTCAGTGGAAGTTGGAAAATATTCCTCATCCTCCAAAATATTTCTGAAGGGATTGCACGTGTTGGCCTGCATGCATGCTGCACAGTAATACGAAACGGAAGCAGGCCTAAAAATACACTGAGTAGTTTGAAAAAATATTGTATTTACTTTGTGAAAGCTCTGCTTTCTCCAGCAGTTGTGATGCGTGCTGCCCGTGCCTCGAGGCTTCGTAGGCGTTGAGAAAAGTGCACTCAGAGCAGTTATACTGGTACCAGAGCAGCCAAGAGGCCTGTGTGATACTGATATGTTGAAAGGCCAGTCAGTTACACAATGCCGCATTGCATGCTGGGCTTCGGAGAGCCATGTGTTAGAATGCTGGAAGTTACGGTTCAGATTCGAGGCCTCTGAGGGTCTGGTCAGCCAGGCAAAAGTCAGTTGTCTTCTTGTCAGGTTTGCCTCAGCAAGGATTGGGAAGAATCAGACTCATCGCACTTGGGAGGTTTACAGGACTGGGACAGAGTCAGTCACATAATTGCTGGTCTCTTGAAGGGCAGTTAGGGTGTGGCAGAATCATTTACATGACAAGCAAACATTTGAAATTCCAGTGGGCTAGGGCAGACTGGCACTCCCACCTTGAGACGTTTGATGTGCCCCAAGGGCTCCTATTTGGCTTTTGTAGACAGAGCACCGTAAGGCATAGATTTCCGAAAACAGAGAATGGATCATACCGTGCAAAAACACGTTTTTTTTCCACAGGGATTGGAGTGGTGAGGGTGGTGAGAACACGCTCAGTTATTTTCGACTAAATGTTAGGAAATTAAAGTGCACTGAGAAAACAAAGTGAAAGTCACGCAACAAAGAAAACTAGAAACGAACTCTATTTTTATACATCTGAAAGCATTGTCAGGATCAAACCGAGCCAAACAAACCACAGCATATAATTCGGTTTGGAAAAAGGGTGTTCCTATCCTCTGAGCACATGAACATTTTAAGAGCTGATAGTTTGAGAGGGCGTTTGACTTCACATGTATGATTACAAACTACCAAGAGATGTCGGCGGGAAACCTTTACAGCTCATACAGAACAGAGAGAACATACAATTCACGACCGGTACCAAAACCAATTGACTAGCATTGCCTGCTTTACTAAGATTACATTTGCAAAAAGCAGTCACAAAATGTGCATCGACTTTTTGCAAAACGAATAAGATTTTGCAAACCGATCTTTGAACTAATAGGTCGGATTACAAAATAAAGGAGTTCACAGGGGGTCACAGAACTGCGTGCCTAATTAATGTTAAACCATCCCCGTGATTGGCTGAAATTACAGGGATGGTGTCATGCAAGGGATTGCAGACCACATCCCTGTGATTGAATTCCAAAAAGGAAACTATTTTTTAAAAGCAAATTGTGTTCCTTAAAGGAACAAGAACTGCGTAAAAAAAATAAAGATATCCATTTTGGAAAACTTCAAGGGAGGAGGCAGTGGTCACATGGAACATAACTTACTCCACTGTTGCTGCCACCTCGGATCACAAAGAGGAAAAGGTTCAAAGGGAACCTCCCCTCCCCTTTGCAGACCAGTTATCACTCCAACTTGAGAGTCAGTATCTGATTAATGGTTTGCAACAAGAAATGCGATCGAAACCGTTGATACATACCATATCACGGGGAGGAAGTTCCCTTTTATAAATGATAAATTGTGATTTACAGCCTGATTCATCATTCTCCCGTTTTGCGAGCCCCTAATACCGATTCATAGCCAATCGCTATTAAGGACTCGCAAAACGGGATTCATGTAGAAATTGCATAAAGAAATGCGATTCCTACATATTCCTTATTTGCGATTAGCAAATTGCTAATCGCAAATAAGGAATAACTTGCCATTCATTCCTATGGGCCAAAAGGCCCATAGGAATGAATGGGGAGTATTCCTTATTTGCGATTAGCAATTTGCTAATCGCAAATAAGATAGCGATTTGAAGGGTGCCAGGAGTGTCCAAAGGACACCCTGTAGCACCCCTCAAATGAAATTTTACACAGGTGTTGCACACACACATGTCCAAAGGACATGTGTGTGTGTAACATGCAACTCAGAAAAATGCATTTAAATGCATTTTTCTGAGTTTTCGCAATTTACCACAAGGTCTGACCTCGCGGTAAATTGCGGCCAGAAATTGCGAATTCGCAAAAAAAAATTGGATGATGAATTGCATTTAAGGAATCTCAAATAGAGATTCCTTAAATGTAATTCCTCGCAACATTGCGAGATCGCAATTAGCGATTTTTGCATTTGGGATGCTGAATCCCAAATGCAAAAATCGCACTCGCAAAGGGCCAGATTCTCAGAATCTGGCCCTTTGCGAGCGCAATTTTGTTTGATGAATCGGGCAGTTAGTGTAGGTCACTAAACCCATTTTGCGATTCTGAAAAGGTTTGCGAGTTGAAAAATGGGGTAAGTACATGGGGGATTCTGCAGTCACAGACCCTGGTATTTTGTGAATCACAGGGCTTGCAACTGTAAAATCTCTTCTACATCTGGCCTATGGTGTCCTGATGACATAGAGGGAAGGCAGCAATAATTCATGCAATCAGCTTCAGTATCTCACTGACTAACAGTTATCTTCGGGATTACCAATTCGAAGATTGTGGAATGGATATGCCCGTTGCAGATGGTGTCCTGTGATTATAAATATGGGTTTAGACCTAATTGTAGAATTATGATGGCCCATCAAGGTAAACAACGAGCTGGGTTCAGAACAATGTCCTGGCTTTAGAACCTAAAGTGAGATAGGCCCTTTTTAAGATGATGGAGGATTCCTGTGAATCTCAGAATGGGTTTTGACCTAATTTCAGAATGGAGATAGCCACTATTTTGGTGGTGAATCATGCCCAGTGATTATCAATCTTTTTTTTTTAAAGTTTGTCTTTTTATTAAGCATCAAACAAAGCATAACACAGAGGATAGCAACCTCAAGGGTACCAGGGGGCGTGCAGTTTCCGGGGTTGCAATACAAATAGCTATGGTGCGGTCAGCTTCACAAAATCCCCAGGCTTGCTACATGCCTGTACAAAGTGAATGATGCTAGTTTAAAGAACATATAACACCCGTCCCCCAAAACAAACAAAGTCCCCCCCCCAACTAAATGATAATGAAAACAGTAAGAAAATAATACAGATGAGGCAAAATTGAACATTGACACATTAACTAGTGTTGAGATTCAGGCAAACCCAAAATATACCTAAGGAGCCCCCTGGGGGCAATGAGTCAAAGAGGGAGAACCTATAGTTGGAAGGGGTGCATGGCCCGCACCGTCGGTGGACAGACCGTAGAAGGCAGGCCCTGAGACAGAAAGGTCACCAAAGGGCCCCAGCGGAGCACAAAATCTTTGTAATCATTCCGGAAAATGCCCGCCAGACGCTCCATGGAAAGTATCCTCCATACCACATATCGATATCTACATATTCCATGCAGCTGCTAAAGTGAGTTTGGCTTCCCCCAGACACATCCACATAATCGCTTCATCAGTCTTAGTTTGCCTGATCAGGATGGGGTCTCTAAGGCCAAGGAGAGCAAAGTCAATAGAAACCGGAATTGGGTAGCCCAATATGTCTTTCATATGAGATAAAGTCTTGTCCCAAAAAGGTCGAATCTTAGGGCAATCCCACCATACATGCCTGAAATCCCCCTGTAGCCCACATCCCCGCCAACAAAGATCTGAGGTGTCTGGAAAAATACATCGAAGCTTAGTAGGGTATAGGTACCAATCATATGAGGGTTTATAGTGGACTTCTCGGAGAGCCATGGACTTATTGTGCTTGGAGATGTCCCCCATATATGAGCCCATATTAAGAAAAGTGTCTCCAAACCCGAATTTCCACATGGTTAAAAAAGAAGAAGGCCTAGTCCACCCGATCAAAGGCCTTTCTGCATTGAGGCCCACTAACACTGCGAGGATCAGAAACCTCGTAACCTTCTTGATCAGATGGACTATACGCCTGATGTTGTCATGCATTTGCCTACCTTTTATAAAGCCCGATTGGTCGGGATGGATTAGCTCTGGCATCAGAGTCTCTAAACGCACTGCTAAAATTGCGGAATAAAGCATGGCATCCAGATTAAGAAGTGCGATGGGTCTGTAGGAGCCGCAGAGTTGTGGATCCTTACCAGGTTTGGGGATCACCGTAATTACAGCTTCCGCCATAGAGCTGGAGATCTGCTCATCGGAGGCGATGGCCTGAAATAAAGACGTAAGATGAGGAATGAGCTCTGTCGAAAAACACCTGTAAAAATGAGCTGTAAGGCCACCAGGTCCCGGGGCTTTATGCAGTTTGAGTCTCGAGATAGCCTCCCTAACCTCCTCCTGTGTGATGGGGGAATCTAACTGTGCAGCCGACGCCCTTGATAACTGCGGGAGGGCAAGGTTATCTCAGAATTGTTGTTGCCATGCCGTGTCCCGAGTAGTGCCCTGATAAAGCTAACTATAGAAATCCCCGAATATGTTTGCTTTAGCGGTGTCGGAGTGTCAGAGGTGTTCCTGACGGTCTAAAATTCCCCCAATGAAGTCCCTTTCCCTTTGTATCCTAAGCTGGCGTGCTAAATGCAAGCCCACCTTATTGCCCTGTGTGAAGGAAGACTGACGAATTTTTAGCAGGGTGAATTCCACCCGATTAGAATAAATAGATCGTAATTTGCCCCTGAGAGCAGTGAGTTGTCTCTGAAGAACTCGGGTTGGGTTGGCTTTGTGTGCTTGCTCCGCAGTCTCCAGTTCTTTCCCCAGAGCCTCCCTTTCCCTCATCCTTTGTTTGTTTGGGGTCGAATTAAGTTTGATACATTTCCCTCGAATCACGACCTTAAAGGCATTCCAGGTGTTCTGAGGGGTTTTGTCCTGCGGATCATTATGTACAAAAAAGTCAGCAATGGCCGCTCTTAGGTCCTCTCTGGCCACTGGATATCGGGTGAGAGCTAACGGGAAATACCACTGAGGAGACCTTGGAGAGGTCCCACTCCAGCGGAGGCCCAGAGTAATCAAGCTATGGTCTGAGACTGATATCGGTAGTATCTGGGCAGCCTGGAGAGACCCTAACAAGGATTGGCTAACAAAAATATAATCAATTCTGGAGTACGTCCTATGGACATGGGGGAAATGTGTATAATCTTTGGTATTTGGATGGAGGGAACGTCATGATCAAGTAACGCCAGGTCAGTGATTTTCTGTCGCACTCTGCTATAGAAAGTACTAGCGCTATTGGTACTAGAACTATCTAGAGTCCCCTGCCATGTAAGATTAACATCGCCCAAGAGCACAATGGGACCTTCGGCAAATCCCCCTATTTGATCAAGAGCATGTGAAAGGAAGGTAGACTGCCCGAGTTTGGTGCGTATAATGAGACAAAGGTGCAGAGCTTGCCCCTCAAGCGGCCTTTGACTAACAGCAGTCTCCCCTCCCGATCGGATTTGACAGTCTCGAGTTGGAAATTCGCTGAGACATGGAAAAGCAAGGACACCCCATTGTGTTTCGTGGCGGCAGAGGAGGTATAAATCATCGGATAGCCCCTGTGACGCAACCTAGAGACCTCTGACCACTTGAGATGAGTCTCTTGCTATGCTACCACCTCAAATTTGTGATCGTTCAAATACTTCCAATTTTTTTGGCATTTCTGTGGGGAGTTCAATCCCTTAACATTCCAAGAAGCAAGGTTAATCATAAAAAATAGTACCCCCTCCCCAGACTGCCGCAGCGACCCCCACCCCTCCGAACAAACCGTTTTACACTGATCGCATGACCATCTCCACCACCCCAGCCCTCCGCTCACCCCTCCCACCACTAGAAGGTTATACGCTTGTACCACAAAAAAAAGTGCAACAATCCACCCCAACAGTCAACACCGGTCTCCTTCCCCCCAAACCCCCCCTCAACAAACTCAAAAACCCACAGCTGTAGGACCCGGAGGCCCATGGCTCATATACCCCCCAAACCCAAAGGGAGGAATAATGGGTGCCACGGACAAGGCCCGCACCTCCCGATCATAAAGCTAAGAAAACTAGGGAACAGTAAAGTGACAAGTAACCAAGAAAATAAAAACCTTAGTGTCCTCAGTATGCCAATTCGGGTGACCATCAACTCCCCAGCGGCCCCACCTGCCGATGGGCCCAGACACGGCGCCGCCCTCATCCAATGTGCTGCGGAAAGCCTCAGAGTCACATACTGAGCAGACAGGAGAACATAAGGCCCCAAGGAGAATAAGAGGCAACAGTGAGTTCTCGAGGTCATGTGCCAAAAGCTGGGATTCTTCCTGAGTCTCTGTTGACGACATCTAAGCGGGGAGCCCCTTTGGCCAAGACAATCCCAGAGATAAAATAAAATCTAGTAGTAGTGTTCCCTGAGGGAAACGTCCGCACTATACTTCAGAGTACAAAATTATTAAATATGCACATAATACACAATATGTATTAAGACAGAAAATCACAATATAGTATGGAATGGGTGCTAGAGAAACTCAAGGCACCTACTACCTCAAGGTGCTATAGGCACACACAGGCAGTGTGTGCCAAATGAACTGTAGAAAGTTAAGATTCTAATTACAGCACTCCTAATAATTACAATTGGTGTAGTCTGGGCATTAGTATAGAGCCCTCAGCACAAAGAACTCTAATTGTCATAGACAATGGAACAAGGAACAGAACCAAAGTTTAAGTAGATCGAGGGGGTCCAAGTAATCTAGAAGAATTCAAATAGAGTCCACTTTAAATTTCTTCAATCTTTTCTTTATTAATGTTCAAATTTCATAAAATAGATTCTCCCAGCACGTAAATCCTCAACATGTGTTTCGTCCCACACAGAGACTTCATCAAGGCTGGAAATATTAAATAATACAGCATATAATTACAAAATAGAATATATACATTTATACATAAATACATGTTGCCATAGTACATGAAGTATAAAGTAACAACATCAGCATTTTAGATCAAGTTTAGCAAATTCAGTGTGATAATAAATTCCCATATCATATTTACACACTGTTCATATTTACAATCCTAATGGAGATTGTCCCAAGAGCAGAACAGGTTAACATAGTGTGACTTACAAAACATGACACAAAAGTAGATTTTTGGGGATAAAATTCTTATCCCTACACACAAAGAATATTATATACAATTAAAATCATTTATATACACACCATAAATATGGTGGAGAGATATCTTATCTGTTTGTCATGATAGAGGACACAAACTGCAGTATATGTGAAGCGGAGCACCTAAAGAAATGAAGCAGAGTATATACATTTAGGATCTGATGTAAGGGGTGTAATGTTTAGCAACATATCATGTTGAAAAAACCCATGAGAGGAGACAAATGGTACAAAAATGAAACACAATCACAAAGATTTGATATATATCATCAACACCTTAGTTGAAATTGATATTATGGTAGGGTAAAGTTGATATCCAGAATGATACTCAATGAATGCTTAGGTACGTAGTATAGTAAGTCATTGGAAGCAATTAAAATTTAGGTCAGCGGTTGCTAAATAATATGGATGCCAGATATCAAAACACACCATTAAGGTTGAAAGATGAGTACAGATCTGCAGTACAAGGCATCAAAGTAGTTCCAAATGTATTAAAAATCGCAACATCAATCCAAATACGACGATGTGACAGTACTAATAAAATTCAGAAGAGAAAGTAGTACATAGATCAAAAAGAGGGTATATTGTAAGTCTAAAAAGTAACAAGACAAAATAATTAAACATATCTCGGTTACGATTTGAAACCAAGAGACCCAAGTATTATATCTGTCATGAATCAAAACATCCTAAGTGGTGCATGACACAGATCAAAAAGAGGGTATATTGTAAGTCTAAACGTTAGATGTCTGTGCCCTATACACCAGTATTCCAGTTAATAAAGGCATGGAGGCCTTGACCTATTTTCTTTCCAAACGGGATACCACCTTGTATCATCATACTGAAATGGTCTTGGAGTTCACCCGCTTTGCTTTAAATAACAACTGCTTCATCCATAACAATACGTGGTATCATCAACATTTAGGTGTAGCGATGGGGGCGAAATTTTCGCCCTCCTTCGCCAATATCTATATGGGATTCTTTGAAGAATTCCATATATGGAGACATGGTCCTCCTGAGTTGTCTAACCACATCATTTTTTGGTGTCGGTTCATAGACGACATTTTTCTGATATGGGGAGGCAATGAGATCTTACTCAAAGACTTTGTAATGTATATAAATATTAATACATACAATCTGAGTTTCACCTCCAACTACAGTGAAAATAGCGTAGGCTTTTTAGATACCACTCTATATGTTAGCAATGGCAGACTTGAGAGCAAACTATTCAGAAAAAGTACCGCTTGCAACTCGGTTTTGCATGCAAGCAGTGCCCATCCGATTTCCCAGATAACATCCATTCCCTTTGGAGAAATGACTAGACTACGCCGCAATTGCAGTTCTGAAATCGATTTCCAACATGGGATAAACATTTTAAAGGAACGCTTCTCCATAAGAGGATACGATAAGTCAGTATTGGACAAAGCACACAATCGTATCAATAAAGTATCCAGATCAGAAACTCTAAAGCGCAGAAAAAGACGAACAAAGAAAGAAGACAAAATATCCTTTATTACACAATTCAATTCTCACAGCAATCAGGTGTATAGGACTATAAATAAACACTGGAGAAATCTCAAAATGGATCCTGATTTGGAGACTTTATTTTATTTATTTTATTTTAGAAATATTTATAGAGCGCTCTTATACCAGAATCGGTTTCATGGCGCTAGATAGCAGAAGACCAGTGGGTGCGGGGGAAAGGGCTATACAGCTACAGATCTGGAAAACAAGAAGGTCTTAAGATGCTTGCGAAATTCCAGGTAGGAAGATGACGACCTAAGAGTAAATGGGAGTGAGTTCCAGAAGGAAGGAGCCAGCACTGCAAATCTGGCCCCACCGGACTTCTGTTTTCTAAAACGAGGGACTGACAGAAGGGCTAAATGAGTGGAACGGAGTTCTCGGGAAGGAAGGTAAGGGGAAATGGCTTCGCACAGGAAAACGGGAGCGGTCCCTGATCTGGCCTGGTAGGTGATACATCCAAGCTTAAAAAGGGCCCTCTCCCTCACTGGGAGCCAATGGAGAGACTGCAACAGGGGGGTCCTATGATTGGACCTGGGGAGTCCGTAGATCAGGCGAGCCGCCTGATTCTGAATCTGTTGGAGCCGGCGGAGCAGGTAAGCCGGCGCACCGTTGTAAATGACGTTCCCATAGTCAAGGTGCGAAAGCACCATGGCCATGAGGATGAGCTTGAGTGCAGCAGTTGAGAAGAAGCGGGCGACCCTTCGGATGATCCGAAGGGAGAAAAAACAGGCAGATACAACTGCATTGATCTGCGTATGAAGGGTAAGCATGGGATTGATGAAAATACCCAAGGTTTTAACCTTGGAAACAGGAAGAGGGGAAGGGCCAAGGGCAGAGGGCCAGAAGGAAGGGGACCAGGGACTGCAACCACCCCCCGTCAGGACCAATTCGGTCTTGTCCGGGTTCAGTTTGAGGTGGTTGCAGTTCATCCACCCTTGGATAAAAAGCATAACCTTCTGGAAATTAGAAGCCGAGGAAGGAGAAGAGGAAAGGTTGAAAACAAGTTGGAGGTCGTCGGCGTAATTAAACACCGAGACCTCCATCTGCTGTAAAGTAAAAATGAGGGGTGAAATGTATAAATTAAAAAGCAAGGGGGACAGGGAAGAGCCTTGGGGAACTCCGCAAGTCACCCTCCTAAGAGGAGCAGTGAAGTTGGCAAGATGGACAGCCTGTTCCCTGTCCGTCAAAAAAGAACGGAGCCAAGCATAGGCCGAGCCCCCAATGCCTGCCGCTTCGACACGGGTCAACAAGATGTCATGGTCCACCGTGTCGAACGCGGCGGACAGGTCTAACAAGACTAGAGCCTGTGGCCGGCCAATATCAATACCCTCTCTTAATTGATCCATCACCGACACGACTACCTTCTCGGTAGAGTGCAGCGGGCGAAAGCCCGCCTGGCGGGCGGCCAGGCAGCCTGTGGATTCCACAAAGGAGCTCAGGGACCTGGTGATATGAGCCTCTGAGACCTTTGCGAGGTATGGGAGGAGGGAGATCGGGCGGTAATTGGCGGGCACAGAGGGATCGATGCCAGGCTTTTTCAAAATAGGGATGATGACTGCTGATTTATGGGCGAGGGGGACAATGCCAGAGTTAAGGGAGTGATTGATGAAGGTAAGTGGTGGAGAATAGCAGTTAGAAAAGAGCTCTTTTAGGACAAAAGCAGGACCAATATCCCGAGGGGAGCCTGATTTGATCCGAGCTAGAAGAGGAAGCAAAGAGTCTCGGTAAGGGGAGGAAACTGAGTGAAGGAGGGGGCAGGGGGGGGGTGGGGGAACAGCAGAAGGTACCATGGGTGGGGGAGGAATGTTGGCCCTAATGAGGGCAATCTTCTCAAAGAAAAAAGAGTTAAGGGAATTACAAAGTGTTTGGGACGGGGGAATTTTAGAGACCGCCCTGTCGGAGACCGCCAACTCATGAATAGTGTTGAATATCTCCTTCGGTTGGTTTTCTGCTGCCAAGATTCTGCCAGAGAAATACTCCGTTTTGGCTTTTAATATGTCACGTTTGTAATCTTTAGCCTTGAGGAGAGGGCAGTAGGTACGCCGCCAGGCGCGTTCGGCTCTGCGGGTCGCAAGTGTTTTCCCCCTGAGGGCGGGAGTAAACCATCGGTTGGCCGCGTGGGCGCGTTTAATAGTCACTCTCTTAAGGGGAACGATGGGATTACACGCCTTTAGCAGCCAGTTGTTAATGGCTGAGAGCTGGGAGGAAGGGGGTAAATCATTAAGCTCCGGGCTAGTTGCCTCCAGGGAGGAGCAGACCGCCGGGAGGACCGCCTTATCCCACTTTCTGGCCCAGATGTTTTTGGGCAGAGGGGGTTTAGGTGGCCGTCCGAGGTTAGCTGTGAAGGAAATGAGGGAATGGTCTGACCAAGAACAAGGGGAAATGATTGGAGGACCCATAGGGATGTTAAGGGACCAAATTTGGTCAAGTTGATGACCTTTGGTGTGGGTGGCCGAACTCAGCTGAGGGAGGAAGTTTAGGCTGGTGAGCAGAGCTTATCTAACTAACAAACCTAAAATTACCTATAGACGAGGAAGAACTCTTAGAAACAACATAAGTCCCTCTATAGTAAGTGATAATGTTAAAACCACTTCCACTAACATGTGGATTCCAAATAAACCCAAAGGTTTTTTCAAATGTACTCAATGCTGTGTATGTCAGTTCGCTGACGATAAAAAGAAGACTTTTAAATACAACACCCAACAAACTCACCACATTAACCAATTCATAAACTGCAACACCAAGTTTACTGTATATTGTATTGCATGCCAATGTGGTTAGATTTATGTTGGAAGCTCTACTAGACCTCGCAAAGAAAGAATTCAAGAACATATACGAGCAATTCGCAATTGTAACAAAAGCTATCCTTTGGCAGTCCATTATAATACGGCTCATAGAGGATCTGAAATACTTGCAATCAAATTTCATGGCATTGCTGAAGTTAAAGCCAAGCCGAGAAGGGGTGATAGGGTGACTGCACTGAGAAAATTGGAATCACAGTGGCTAATCAAATTAAGAGCGGTAGATAGGGGATTGAACACTGATCGTGAACTGTATGTATTTCTTAAAGATTAATCCTTCAATGGACATCGATACCCATCTGTTACTCCTTGATTGTGATTCTATCAACATACACTTTTACTTTGTTTGTGTCCTATGTTCTTCCACTGTATGTTAGGGTAATATTTTTTTGTGTCCTATACATACTACACAATTATCTGATAATATTCTGTGGATATTTGTCTGTGGATATGAATTACCTCATAATATATGAGCTGTCCGTGTCTTGTACTGTATTTATTGCTTTTTCTAACTCTACCTTGACTTATTGTACCCACTCTAAGATGGCTGTCAAATCCCTACTTAGATTTGAACAAGACTAGCTATCTCATGGTTTTTAGACATCTTTGTTGAAATATCGATTGCCAAATGACAATCGTGTATCTATACGGATTCTCTAGTTGAATTATACCGTATTTTCGTGTATGTGATACAAGGGTTTATTTAACATACACGGATGGATTATAGACATTCTAAGATGGCCGCCGATTCTTCTGGGATCAGGGGGCTTATCGTTGCTTAGTCTGTTCTCTATCTCTATGCCAAGTGGCTTCCGTATCACATGGGGGCCGGTTACACCTAATGCTTAGTGTATAAAATGCCGTCCCCGCACCCGTACCGTTTGCTGCTGCGGGCGACGGAACTTTGTGGAAGCGTGATCGTTAATTTTCTGGTAAGCGGGAAAGGGATACTCTACAGGATTCATATTAGGTCGTTTTTAACTGTAGCACTCTAAGTCTTAACTTATTGGCTTACACGTTTCTCTTTTTCGATTATATCTCTTTTAGAGAGCAACTTACCATGGTTGCGAAAACAAAAACCTCATAAGTAGCGGTTGGTCGTTTACCTAGACCTCTGTGTAACATGGGATCTATAATTACGAGCCCGTTTTATAATTATTGAGGTGAGTTTTGCTCACGAGAATAGTAGTTTTGGGTATATTTTTTATTCTAGCTCTTTTCTAATGAAATATACTTTGATGATTCATTTCTTTAGTCCCGTCTTATTTGTTTTTAGTTGGGCTAGATATTATTGCGTATTAGAAGTTCAGCGCCTATACGTGCTATTTGTTGACACATGCCACTATATCTGCATTTTTACTTCTGTACGTTGGGGGTATCACGGTCCTCCTAATTATAATATATAGTGATCAGGATGTGTTGTCTCCTTTATTATACAGCAGTGTTCCTTGTTACTCTTTATATACAGAGTGTCGATCTAGACAGCAGTGTTCATTACTACTCTCTATATACAAAGTGTCGATCTATATATTATAAGTTTGGGCCGCTTGTTCTGTGCCTATTGACATTTAATACCTTTATGATGTTAACAGACAGATTTACGAATAGGATTTTCAACTGATCAGCCTATAGCTTATACTTCGATCTATCCTAATCTGGTTAGGCGACATTGGGGCTATGTTTGTTTCGGAATGTTTGTTACTTTTTTAAAGACCTCTACGTTTAGATTAATATATTTTCTTCTGTCTTATACTTGGTAATTGTGTCATGCACCACTTAGGATGTTTTGATTCATGACAGATCTAATACTTGGGTCTCCTGGTTTCAAATCGTAACCGAGATATGTTTAATTATTTTGTCTTGTTACTTTTTAGACTTACAATATACCCTCTTTTTGATCTATGTACTACTTTCTCTTCTCAATTTTATTAGTACTGTCACATCGTCGTATTTGGATTGATGTTGCGACTTTTTAATACATTTGGAACTACATTGATGCCTTGTACTGCAGATCTGTACTCATTTTCAACCTTGAAGGTGAATTTTGATATCTGGCATCCATATTATTTAGCAACCGCTGACCTAAATTCTAATTGCTTCCAATTACTTACTATACTACGTACCTAAGCATTCATTGAGCATCATTCTGGATATCAACTTTACCCTACCATAATATCAATTTCAACTAAGGTGTGGATGATATATATCAAATCTTTGTGATTGTGTTTCATTTTTGTACCATTTGTCTCCTCTCATGGGTTTTTTCAACATGATATGTTACTAAAAATTACACCCCTTACATCAGATCCTAAATGTATATATTCTGCTTCATATTTATGGTGTGTATATAAATGACTAGCACCCCGTCCCGACGTTGTCCTGGAGCAAAAGGCTGCTTCAGGGCCCCCGCCCGCCCCGCAGAAGAGTTGTCTGTGCAAGTCCTGGCCCTGTTCAACTGATTTGGCCCACTTGTGTTATTTCTTTAATTTGTATGTATTGTTTTTCGCGTTTTATGTTGTCCACAAGATGTGAGGAAAGTGTTGTGTCACCTGTTTAATGTTTTTTTTCTTTCGAAGGCTCTTTCCGTGTGTTCGTTTTTGTATCCCTTCAAGGAAGTTTCCCTTTTGTTTTGTCAATTGTGTGGTGAAGTCCTGGCAGTGCTCGAGTGATTATGGACAGTTGTGTTATTTTCGTTATTCCTATGTCTTATTGTAAGCGTTTTATCTTGTCCGCATGATGTGAGGAAAGTCTTGTGAATGCGCAGTCGATTGCGTTTCTCCGTTAAGAAATGTCGGCTTTTTTTGTTCGTGTTTACCCCCCTGACGTCGTTGGTTAATGGCCAATGGTTAAAGACTTTTTTTTTGGTAAACCGAAGTCGTGTGTGTGTTTTCTTTAGTGCGTTGTGATTGGTGTAGTACGCGATTAATCCTGCCCCCTGTGTGGTGTCATTTGACACTCCTCGTCGATGGAAGGCTCGCCCGGTTTTTAATGCGAAGGCGTCAATGTTGTCTGGGTAACTGCAACAAATGTGTGTATATTTCTTATAGCGCGCACCTCTGGTGTTTTTGTATATTGGTGTTACCGCGCTGTATGTGTGAATTTAAATTCATTGAAAGCGCATTTCCGCTGTATGTGTTGGGATTTGCAAATGTTTGTTAGAAATTCATTGAAAGCGCATTTCCGCTCTATGTCTGCATATTGTGCGTTCTAAATTCAGTGAAAGCGCATTTCCGCTCTATGTGTGCATATGTAAGTGTGTTGTGAAGTCGCTTGGCCTATGTTTGTTATTTGCACTTGGCACGGCCCTGTAAACGCCCACATTTGTTGTTTGAGACGCCCACGGCCACGACCACGCCCCCAAGGGCCTACTTTACCACTTTTGACATTTTTGCTTTTTTAATGTATATGGTGTACATATCTATAGCCTATGTCCTTCTGCCACATCTCCCCTTTCAAATGGTGTATTGGGTGTAGTGATTGGTGCATTACTTTTGTAGTTTACCTGGCTCAAAGGTTTTTGTTCTCTCTTTATAATAGTAGTATAGATTTTAATTGTATATAATATTCTTTGTGTGTAGGGATAAGAATTTTATCCCAAAAAATCTACTTTTGTGTCATGTTTTGTAAGTCACACTATGTTAACCTGTTCTGCTCTTGGGACAATCTCCATTAGGATTGTAAATATGAACAGTGTATAAATATGATATGGAAATTTATTATCACACCGAATTTGCTGAACTTGATCCAAAATGCTGATGTTGTTACTTTATACTTCATGTACTATGGCAATATGTATTTATGTATAAATGTATATATTCTATTTTGTAATTATATGTTGTATTATTTAATATTTCCAGCTTTGATGAAGTCTCTGTGTGGGACGAAACACGTGTTGGCGATTTACATGCTGGGAGAATCTATTTTATTAAATTTGAACATTAATAAAGAAAAGATTGAAGAAATTTGAAGTGGACTCTATTTGAATTCTTCTGGATTACTTGGACCCCCTCGATCTACATAAACTTTGGTTCTGTTCCTTGTTCCATTCTCTATGACAATTAGGGTTCTTTGTGCTGAGGGCTCTATACTAATGCCCAGACTATACCAATTGTAATTATTAGGAGTGCTGTAATTAGAATCTCAACTTTCTACAATAAAATCAAAAAGGGGTTTGCGGCTGAGAGAGGAAGATGGCGGCCGGCTGAGACGCTCGGTCCTGAGCTCCGATATGATCCAGAAAGCACTTAACTGAAAAGCGCTTTCCCGAAACAGAAAGTGACAATTTAACCGATATGAGATGATGCGATAAAGAAAGGCTAATCTGAGAACCCAAAAAACCCCGAAATCTCACTCAGAAAGCTAACCCAGGCAGGCAGCCGGAGGATCGTTTACCTGTGCTGCGAGATCAGCGGTGGCGGCAGCAGCGGCAGCACAGGCGTTCCGCACTGCATTCTTTATGGATTGCCCTTCTTTCGTTCTCCAGCCTCAGTCGCGGTCGACTAGCCGGTAAGGTGGCGCCAAGGTTATTTTCAGGATATTTGTGCATTGAGGCTGGGACCTGCATGACGGGATGGAGCGGAGCCGCGGTGCAGCAGTGCTTTGGGCCCGTGATCCATTCAACAATCAACAACGGGCTACGGGTAAGAGCGCGAGACGCTGCTAGGAGTTGCAGGAAGACGCTCGGCGGAATTACCTTCTTCTTCCGGGATAAGAGCAGCAGAGCCAGCAGTGCCACTGAGCGTGCTTGTGTGGCGAGTGCATGCGCTGCAAGTACTGCGAAGCTCCTACAATGCAGTAGCGAGGTCTTCAAACCGGGTTCTGTGGAAGTGGGGGTGAGCCTCAACTCTCTTGAAAGCCGAGTGAGACTGCTAGACGAAATAAATTACAGGGAGCAATACATGACATTACAAAAATCGACAGATCCATGCTGGATGAGTGAAAAGGGCTGTAAAACTCTTGTTTCAGTGGAAGCACCGAGAGAAGGGGAGCAGTCACATAATAAACAACAGCAAGGAACAGAAGTGGAGGAAAACAAAATAAAAATTCAAAATAATAAAGACCCTTTATCACAGACTTTGGAGAAAACTGGTAACAACTACACAGTCTTACCTCTGAAAAAGGACAATATTAGCAGAAACAAAAGGGGAGAAGGCCCCCCTCAATTTGTTTACACCACAAGATCAAGATCAAAGAAGGCATCAGTAGGAACAGCCCTTTCTTCTGTGTTAGAGAGGCCCGAACAGGGAGGTGCAAGGTCCGCATATTGTCTCAGGAATCAGAACCTATCTAAACAGAACTTACAGCTTCTTACTACAAAAAAGTGCATGACCCCGAGAAGCACAAAGAAAAACCTAAAACACCCTCCACGTTTGGAGGAATTAACGGAAAGTATAAAAAGCAGAGGTCCTAAGGCGAAATCTAAAGGCCAAAAAATTAAGATTACACCATCTTTGAGATCATACTTTAAGGTGCAACAAGTGGTGCAAGTAAGAGGGGGCTGTCAACTTTTAGTGGCGAATACGGTCAATACGGCAAATACGGCAGACACGGTATCCTCACCAGTGTTGGATCCTGATAGGCAGTATCTTAGTCCAACTTCCGAAGAAGAAGTAGAGGAAATTGCAAGTGAGGAGGCAGTAGAGAGAGTAAATATGCAGTCGACCCTGACCCCGTCTCCGACACAATCAATACAGCCAACACAGACAATCCAGTCACTACAACCAATACAACCATTACAAACAGATAAGAATACCCCATGCACCCTGAGTACCATGAGTACCCCGATAACGCAGCAAGCAGAAATAGAGAATGATCAAGAAATTGACCAAGAGACACAAGAGGATGTATCAGGGTGACATAATATGGACCAGTTGGATAAAAATAAGACAGGAAAAATGTTGGAGATGTATATGGACAAAATGATGGACAAAATATTGGGGGAAATGAGAGAAAAATTCTCAATATCGGAAGGAAATCAGAATAAAATACAAGAAGTCGTTGAAAATCTTGATAAAAAATTAAATGATTTAGGTTTAAGAGTTACAGATGTCGAAAATGAACTTGGTTCCCTAAGTAAAAAGATAGACATAAACCAAAGAGAAATAAGACATTTAAAAGACAGCGAGAAAGTCATCAAGGAGAAATTAGAATCTTTGGAAAACAAAGGAAGAAGAAATAATCTTAGAGTGTTGAATGTTCCTGAAAACTCAGAGGGTTCTGATATTAAAGCTTATGTTGTATCTCTTCTAGAAGAATTTCTCCCTTGGACAAAAGATTGCGATTTGGCTGCAGACATTCAACGATTCCATAGAGACCCATTTAGAAAAAGCAAGGAGAGAAAGGCTCCGAGGAAAATTTTGGTAAATTTCAGAACCTACTCTCTGAAAGAAAAAATATTGAGTGAGGGATTGAAGAGTGGGACTTTCAACAAAGATAATTGGTCCTTTCGTGTTCGATCAGACATCTATAAAGCCACACAAGACAGGCAATGGGAGCTGGGGCAATTTATGCAGGAGCTGAAAGCTTTGGGAGCGAACGTACAATTGAAATTCCCAGCTGCCTTGAGAATAATGTGCCGAAATAAAATACACAACATAAGGGAGCCAAAAGAGGTAGAAAACCTCGTTCAACAAATAAAAGACCAAATGGAAATTGAAAAATTAAATAAGGAGTAATGCAAGGAGTAATGCAGTAACTGCAGGAACGAATTTCAATACATTCTTCATAAACTAATAAGAAGAACCTAGGAAAACGGAAAAAAAGGAAAACACATATACATATATATATATGTATAAATATAAATATAAAAATGGAGGAACAGCTGTAGCTGGGAAATTAACATAACCCAAAAAAAAAAAATATATATATATATATATATATATATATATATATATATATATATATATATATATATATATATCGGGAAGCGCCTACGTAATAAAGAATAAAGAATAAATCATCTGGTGAATCGGAGCACGAAAACGGGTGTAATAACACCTGAAAGAAGAAAAAGGGAGGCTTCCTCAGGGTGGGAATTTCAAATCACATTGTACCACAAAGATACAAAATTTAAATGTACACGGGTGGGGAGCAAAATAGGGAAAAAAAATATATCCTCAAAATTGGAACATAAAAGGAATAGTACGGGAGTCAAATGGCTGTCTCAATCTCAATCCCATAGTAAGAAATAATAACATAAGATAATTGGTCCTTTCGTGTTCGATCAGACATCTATAAAGCCACACAAGACAGGCAATGGGAGCTGGGGCAATTTATGCAGGAGCTGAAAGCTTTGGGAGCGAACGTACAATTGAAATTCCCAGCTGCCTTGAGAATAATGTGCCGAAATAAAATGCACAACATAAGGGAGCCAAAAGAGGTAGAAAACCTCATTCAACAAATAAAAGACCAAATGGAAATTGAAAAATTAAATAAGGAGTAATGCAAGGAGTAATGCAGTAACTGCAGGAACGAACTTCAATACATTCTTCATAAACTAATAAGAAGAACCTAGAAAAACGGAAAAAAATAAGGAAAACACATATACATATATATATATGTATAAATATAAATATAAAAATGGAGGAACAGCTGTAGCTGGGAAATTAACATAACCCAAAAAAAAAAAAAAAAAAAAAAAAAAAAAAAAAAATATATATATATATATATATATATATATATATATATATATATATATATATATATATATATATATATATCGGGAAGCGCCTACGTAATTAAGAATAAAGAATAAATCATCTGGTGAATCGGAGCACGAAAACGGGTGTAATAACACCTGAAAGAAGAAAAAGGGAGGCTTCCTCAGGGTGGGAATTTCAAATCACATTGTACCACAAAGATACAAAATTTAAATGTACACGGCTGGGGAGCAAAATAGGGAAAAAAAATATATCCTCAAAATTGGAACATAAAAGGAATAGTACGGGAGTCAAATGGCTGTCTCAATCTCAATCCCATAGTAAGAAATAATAACATAAGATGACAAAAGAAAAAACTATAAAAATTCTAACATGAAATGTTAACGGGCTTAGAACTCCTAAAAGAAGAAGAAGAATTGTGGAATATTTGAAAGAAATAGACAGTGAAATCATTATTCTCCAAGAAACACATCTCATAATGTCACAGTGGACTCAATTGGAAAAAAATCTCTATTGGATCGGCTCAAGCATACACACCTCACAAGAATGCAATATAAAGGGGGTGGCAATCATTATAAAAAAATCCCTGAATGCTAAAGTAGAATCCAAAGTAGTTGATAGCAAAGGAAGATGGGCGGTTGCAAAAATTAGGATTGAGGACTGCATACTAACGATTGCGGGATATTACGGTCCGAATATGGATGACCCAGCGCCTCTTCAAAAACTATATTCTGAACTTCTAACATTTTCAGCTCCGATTATTATAGGAGGAGATTTCAATATTATAGAGGATCCTAAAATAGATAGAATGCCCCCAACAAAACAAAGGAATTTACCAAAAATGAGGGAATGGCTAGGGATCTATAAAAAGGATCTAAACCTGGAAGACATGTGGAAGCTAAAAGGAGAAAAAAATTACCCGTACACCTTCCATAATAAGAAATTAGGCCACAAATCTAGAATAGATTTTTTCTTACTGAATAATTCTCTTCGAGTTAATGTAAAAAGTATCGAACACCTACCTGCACACTTATCAGATCACTCGGCGGTACAGTTAACTTTATCACTTCCACAATCCCTTTTACCTACCAGATGGACTGTTGATCGATCAATTCTTAGAGATGAACAAAGTGTGGACCAGCTTAAAACAACTTCTCTCCACTACTTTGCAGACAATGCTGCAGGAACATCCAAAAGAATAACGTGGGATGCCTATAAAGCGGTAATAAGAGGCAATTTGCTTAGCTTGGGAGCACACAAGAATAAAACAAAAAAATTGGATATTAAAAATATGGAATTAGAAATCAAAGAAGTTGAAGTACAGCTAGAGTGTGGCATAACACAAGAAGTGAGAGAAAATTTAGTAGAGAAGAGTCGTAATTTAAAGGAGAATTTGGTGGACTACTTGGAGAATATAGTTAAAGATAAATGGGAGAACAGCAAACTAGCAAATCATGAATATGGAGAAGGCTGTGGAAAAATGCTAGCCTGGAAAATGAAAACGGATCAGTCTAGAAATAATATATTAAGTATCTATACCCAAGACCAATTGTCAACCTGTTCAGATGATGTTTCAATAAGGCAAGAATTCTTAAACTTCTTTACCACAATATATAGAGAAGATACAAATCCATCGGATGAGGATATCAAGAACTACCTTGAGAACGTCCCCCTTCCAAGCTTGACGGAAGAAGAAGTGGATTCCCTGAACGCTGAAATACACCAGAAGAAGTAAGAACTGCTATAAGTAATCTAAAGAGAGGAAAAGCCGCTGGACCTGATGCGCTTCCTAATGAATTCTACATAGCACTAAAAGAAACACTAATTGAACATTTAACAGAAGTAATGAATATGACTTACTGGGATCATGATATGATACCTGATTCATGGAAGGACGCAACGATTAGTATCATATTAAAACCAGGAAAAAACCCAAAGAAATGCGAATCTTATAGGCCGATATCACTACTCAACTGTGATTACAAGCTGTTTATGAATGTGATAGCTAAAAGACTATCAAAAGTAATGGCTAAATTGATTAACTTGGATCTAAAGGGTTTCATAAAGGGCAGACAAATTCAGGAAATCACACATGAATTAGTGGCAGCAATTGATGTTGCTGTCTGCGAAAAATTACCCTTAACGATCATTACATATGATGCAGCCAAAGCTTTTGATTGCGTCAATTGGGCCTTTCTAAATAATATCATAGAAAAAAACAACCTAGGGAGAAATTTTGGTCATATGGTGAAAGAAATTTACACGAACCCAAGAGCGAAAATAGCAGTAAACGGGAATCTCACCGATAACATCGAGATTCAGAGGGGCACTAGGCAAGGCTGCCCCTTGTCTCCGCTCCTTTTTAATCTGTATATCGAACCCTTGGCCTGCTCTATCAGAAACCACCCACTTATAACACCCTATAAATATCAAAATTGGACAAAGAATGTTGCACTTTATGCTGATGACCTGATGGTGTTTACTGATAACTATAACCTCTCAAAATCAGCGATTGAGGACGTAATGAATAACTTTGACAAGGTTTCAGGATACCTGATTAACAATGATAAAACCGAGGCAATGAGCTGGAACACTAATGCAAACTCACCTTTCTTAAAGGACAAAATAAAATATCTAGGCATCACTATAACAAAAGAGCTCGAAAAAATACCACAACTAAACCTAAATATAGTGGTTAAAGAAATGAGAAGACTCCTCAAAATCTGGTCAGGTCTACCGTTAAGTTTTCTAGGCAAATCCAACGCAATAAAAATGTCAATTATTCCCAGATTTACTTATCTTTTCAATAACATTCCGTTAGAGTTTAAAAAAGAAGCCCTAAAAAAAATACAAGGAGAAATATCCAGTTTTATCTGGTCAGCAAAAAGTACAAGAATTTCATGGAACAAACTTAGGAGAAGAAAGGAACAAGGTGGAATAGCAAGCCCTGATATATTTGAATATTACAGATCTTTTCAATTTAAAAATTTTAGAGCCATGCTAAAGGAACATTATGCTTACCCAAATTTCTTACAACATCTAACGAAAGGAGAAGATTATTTCCTCTTCAAATTTGGTCACCCAAAATTCTTCAAAAAAGTAAAACTGAAGATTTTAAACAACTCTGTTAAACTCTGGAGCCAGATAAGAAATGCAATAAAGATACCTTACTACAGCAATATGGCCCCAATATGGGACTCCCCTGGCACGCCAGAATGTTTAAAAGATTCACTATCTAGCCCACTTAGACAATTAGGAATTGAAAAATGGGGACAACTTCTGGTTGAAAATGTCTTAATATCTCGGGAACATTTACAAATAATAACAGAAGGAAAAGTTTCAAAGTTTAAATATTTTCAGTTGAGTAGTTGGGCCAATACTATCCCAAAAGGAGCAATAGATTCGAGCAACCTCGAAGTAGAAATGACGAAAGAAACTGTAATAAAAAAGGAAGTCTCAAAATGGTATTGGGCTCTAATTGAATCTGGCGAAGAAGATTTAACTATACCGGAAAAAATATGGAGAAAAGACCTACCAAACAAAGTCATGGATCTAAACCTAATTTGGAAAAAATCTGTAGAAAAATGCTGGTTCTGTGTAAAGCCGGCAGCTCTAAAAAGAAATCATCTTTTTTCTATACATAGAGCATATTGGACACCCAAAAGATTATCAAAATTTAAAGGCACGTCAGTAAAATCATGTTGCAAATGCGGAGAAGAAAAGGTGGATGATATTCACATGTTCTGTGGCTGTACAGCACTCACGCATTATTGGCAAGAGATTGGTAAGACACTAACTGCGGTAATGTCAACGCCTATAACTGTAAGTACACTCTTAATTATTTTTGGGATCCACTTTACCACTCAACCAGGTTTGATTAGGCTAAGTAAACATCAAGAAAGTTTATTATTTGTTCTGATCCTGTTAGCACGAAGAGAAATCTGTATTAATTGGCTAAAAACGGCACCACCAGTCCATGAAAACTGGCTAAATTCTGTAATAAAAACCAGCAGATTAGACAGAAGCGGGAAACAATCTAAAAGATTGATATACTGGGAGATTTGGGAAAATTATATCACCTCTAGATGATATCCTAGAACTCTTCCTTTTCTTTTTTCTTTTCCTTTCTTTTCTTTTTTCTTTTTTTTATTCCAATGATTAAAGCGAAACACTAATTCCAGGCAAGATTGGAAATCTGCCAAGCAGCCTACGGGCTAGATAGTCTCAGAAACAGAGGAATTATTGTGCAAGATAAGGGAGTACTGGAGAAAACTGACTGGTCAAAATCAAGATAGCGGGAAACTCCCCTTGTGTCATCGTTAGACAATTTGGGACAGTGTTGGTGTAACGATTGCAAAAGACCGTCAAACTCCCGAACACCTTCTTATCTGTATAATTGCAATATGAGGATAAAAAAATAAATAAAAAAAATAAAATAAAAAATAAAATCTCAAAGGCCGTGATGAGCAAGACCAGTATCTCCTGACATCTCCGGGGCCCCATCTGATGAAACAACCAACCATGGATCTGCCGACAGCAGGCTACAACTGGAGAGCCCATCGAAAACAAAACAGGCATCCGTGAGACCAGGAACTCCCCTATAGGCAAGGAAACTTCAGCGATTTCTCGTGATGGTGAGCCAAGGGTTGGGTCTACCCTGTGATGGTACTGCTGCTGCTGAAGCCCCGCGTCATAAGACTCTTCTGGAAGGGGAAGCTCCAGAACTCGCAGACCCTCCGAAAGATCGTAGATGTGGTGAGTTTTTTTGCCGTGCTCAAAAATGAGCCCAAAGGGGAAGGACCACCTATAACGAATCTTATCCTCTTGCAGTTTGGCAGTAATAGGTCTCAGCGCTTGCCGGCGGGCCAGAGTCACAGAGGCCAGGTCTTGAAAGAGAGAGCAACCATGGCCCTGAAAGGACAGGTCCTTCTGTTTCCTGGCGGCCGAGAGGAAGGCTTCTTTCACCCCGAAGGAATGGAGCTTGACCAAGACATCTCGAGGGCTCTTGCGACTCCCCGCCTGTAGCGATCCCATGTGATGAACTCTGTCTATTTTAATTTTGAGCTGTTGAGGCGCGAGTAGCTCAGCGAAGAGACGAGATACAAAGGCTTACAGGTCAAGCCCCTCGGCCCCCTCCTCCAAATTCCGGATCCGAATATTTTCCCTCCGGGTTCTGTTCTCCAAGTCCTCTGCGTTAAGCATAACTTGCTGAATCTGGGCTTGAAGGGTCTGTTGTTTATCCTGCATTTTGGCCTGAGTCGCCGCCAGATTCTGCGTTTGCTCCCCCACATCTAGGATTCGGGATCCAACTGCTTCCACATCCTGCCGAAGAGTGGTAAGCTTTTCAGTAAGATCGGCCTTCAGTTAGTCTACAGAGGTTCGAAGCTCCACCTTAAAATCTCGGAGGGTAGCCACCAGGTCATCAGGCGTGAGCGCCATCTTGGGCGGGTTTGTGGTGTCCCCCAAGGAAGGTGTCTTCTCAGAGGCCTTGAAGTATTGAGAGACTTTATTGGAGTGCTTCTTCGGAGGCATAGGGTCCCCTTCTCAGACCTGCACACTTCCCAGCGAGTGCCAAATCCTGACAAAGGACGAGACGACTATAAGACCGTGTCTTTAGGGGTGCTCTCTATATCCAAGGAACTCAGAGCCTCATCGGAAGCCTTGGTAGGGAACTCCAAGGCAAGCAGTGTAATGGGGCCAACCACGGAGAAGTCATACCCCGCCGGAACCCCCTCTGAAGCCTTAGACCTCTTTCAGGACAATGGGCGATCCCCCTGGTATTGCTCGTCGCCTTGGCTCCTCACCGCCCTACTACAGTTGCTGCTCAATCAGGGCAATGCTCCCCACGCTGCCGCCACCATTACCGGGACCACAACTGCCGCCATCTTAAGATCAGGCATGTGAAATAGGCACTTCTAGCTCGCAGAAAAGAACATCCTGCTGCGCTGTCTGAGAGAGAAGAGGGGGGCGAGGGGGCACAACCTCAATGTCTCACGAGCCCATGAGATGCCCTCCGCTAGGAGGCCAGAAGCACCAGCCCTAGACACCAGGTAAGGCCATTAGCCGATTGGTAGTGTGCGGTGCTTTGCAAGTTGACGACTGCTCCGCCATCTTATTTGGCCACGCCCCTATCAATCTATTTTTAAGCCTAGTCATTGAATGAATAAGGCCCCTCTCCGAGGGAGAATAGTAGCCTGGAATTATCACTATTTTCTTGCTGCACAATGGAGACATCTCCTCTTCATATGATGGATGATACATTATGTCAGCCAATCTAGGTTTAAACCTCCTATTTGACTGGAGACAGACCTTCTTAAGATGTTGACTGTTGCCGTATGACTGTCAGTCTGTATTTATACTTTGATGCAGAAATGAGATGGCCCCTCTTCAGGAGGAAGTCAATGCCCTACGACTATCCATCTCGTTTAGACCTTTTTACCTCGAGCCTGGGCAGCGCATGCGCTCCTCTGCGAGAAATGCTGTATCAGAGTATGGCCTTCAAGCTCTGCCTACTCTCCACCCATATTTTCATTGGCTGTGTCTTTGCCCTTTGTAAAAGCTGGCTACTGATTCGGTAATCGGCTTGTTAGTCTCTCCTTAGTATCAGGGAACTGAAAGCAGCCCTGGCAAATTTTTCCAGACCAGCCCCCGTCCGGCCCGTAGCGAGCGCAGCGAGTGAGCCTGACTGCTACTAGGGAGGTTTGGGGGGGGTGGTTCTCCCCACAAGAACATTTTGGAAAAAGACGAACCAAAATGGTGAATTTTACAGCACATTTTTCATTACATATTCAATTGAATCAACTTTCAAAGCACAGTAAATAGTAGATGATGACCTCAAAGAGCACCAGGTTACCCACCAATTCATATGTACCCACAGATCTTCTTTCAGAGAGCGCCAAAAATAGACCCAAGTAGTGAATCAGAGAGAACAAAGTAAAAGAGAGCCTCGACACACATGGTGTGTAGCGAGCAATAGTAGTGAGCAACCAGTACTTGGGGGAGTTTGGGGGGTTGTCCCCCTAAGAAAATTTGAGACAGAAAGGGCAAAACAAAGCATTTTTCAACACATTTTTCATTACATACTAGATTGTATTAACTTTTAAAGCATAGTAAATGATTACCTTATGGAGCACCAGGATATCCAATCATAAATCACAAACATTCCTACAGAGAACATTAAAAAATGAAATGTCGAGCACGAAACATGAATTTAAATAGATCACTGGCAAAATATAGAATACAGAAATATAGAATACCCAAAATATCGAAGATAAAATATAGAAAGCAAAAATATCGAAGTCCTATCTACAAACAGGTAAGTACAAAAATATTGAATCAAAAATATCAAAAAATATATATAGTTAGTCAAAATATAATTTTTTTTAAATGTCTTAAAAGTAATTTAAAATTAATGAAAAAATAACTATAATTAACTAAAACATACTTAAAAATACTTAAATAACTTTAAAATGATTAAATAATTAATTTAAGTAAAAAAATAAACATACAATTAGATTTTTTTTAACATATATATATATTAACATATTATTAATAAAAAATATACAATATTTTTACCGTAGAATAGCGGGAGGGTACAATTTACTATTACTACTCCAGGGACTGCAACAGTAGGGTAAACGTTGGATAGCGTAGGGGTAAAAATTACTATTCCCACTCCAGTGAGTGCAACACTAGGGAAAGCGTTCGGTAGCATAACGGTAAAAATTACTATTCCCTCTCCAGTGATGCAACAGTAGGGAAAGCGTTGGCTAGCGTAGGGGTAAAAATTACTATTCCTACTCCAGGGAGTGCAACAGTAGGGAAAGCGTTGGATAGCGTAGGGGTAAAAATTATTATTCCCACTCCAGTGAGTGCAACAGTAGAGAAAGCGTTGGCTAGCGGGAGGGTAAAAATCACTATTCCCACTCCAGAGAGTGCAACAGTAGGGAAAGCGTTGGATAGCGGGAGGGTAAAAATCACTATTCCCACTCCAGAGAGTGCAACAGTAGGGAAAGCGTTGGATAGCGGGAGGGTAAAAATTACTATTCCCACTCCAGAGAGTGCAACATTAGGGAAAGCGTTGGATAGCGTAGGGGTAAACATTACTATTCTCACTCCAGAGAGTGGAACAGTAGGGAAAGCGTTGGATAGCGTAGGGGTGAAAATTACTATTCCCACTCCAAAGAGTGCAACAGTAGGGAATACGTTGCATAGCGAAGGGGTAAAAATTACTATTCCCACTCCAGAGAGCGCAACAGTAGGGAAAGCGTTGGATAGTGTAGGGGTAAAAATTACTATTCCCACTCTAGTGAGTTTAACAGTAGGGAAAGTAAAGATGTAATATATTAATAAATATAAATTAAACATCAATACCAATAAAACATTTATTAAAATAAATGACCAATTTAAAATTATGTAATAATCAATTAAAAATACAAATGAATATTAGTTATTAAAATTATTTTCCTATTAATACAAATTAATTACCAATTAACAACTAATTAACAAACAATACATTAAAAATAAATACCAATAAATAAATAAAATTGATTCATTTAATTACAATTAAATTACTGCCCACCCTATTTCCCTATAAACCCACAACCCGCTACAGAATAAATTACGCAAAAATTAAATAACATAACATAAAAAACACTTTAAAAAATTCGATATTATTAAAAATTCAATATATTTTAATACCTATATTATATTTCAACTTTCTCTATTTTAAAAATCGATATTACATTACTTGCCTTCAATTCGATATTTTTCAACACTATATTCTGTCCATTCGATATTTTGTCCATTCTATATTTTGACTTCAATATTAGTGCTATTCTATATTTTGGAATCGATATTATGACTGTATACTAATTTAAATATAACCAATTTATTCTTCATATAAAATAGCATAAATACATTTAAAAACGCACTTAACTTAACTTCAAACAATTGTGCACAGATTCATTGTAAAAAGTGTACAAGACAATGTGTACTTCAACCCTCGTGGTACCAACACTTTTGCTGCTACTCTTTAGTGCGACCGGAAGTAACACTTCTAAAGAGGACTGATTTCCTTTCTTGGTGCAGCACGTCACTGGCAGGGTGTAATAACTGTGATAGGTCAGTGACTGCACTTCTGAGGTTAAAGCAGCAATATGGGACAGTGAGCACCCACTTTATTTATTTTAAACATTTGATAACCCGTTTGCAGCAATGTTGTGTGTGGGCTGAGGCATTTTTTGTTTGCTTTTTATGCAGAATGACTGATCTTTGTAGCGGTCTGGTGCAACTGCAAGATTTGGGTGCCCTTTTGGGTGAGTTGTTCTGCCATAAGGGTGCACTCACTGAATAGTTCTTGAAAAGGGAAGTGTCTGAATTTCTCAGTTCATTGAGGAAAAAAAAGGCCCATAATAATAATAATAATTACAAAAATAAATAACAAAAGACTTGTTAGGTTTCCCCTGAGTGAGGCAATGTACGATTTGCCAATTAGTTTATTTGTGTATGTATTCTCTAATGAGTTCTGGAAAAGGCCTGAGTGATGCTTTAGCCGAAATATAGCGAAGGCTCTCCGCCTCCTCCTGCCCCCTGCTCACCGCATGCCCTCGAGGTCCTCCTGGATCCCAGGTTGATGCATTTAGCATATTTCGACCTCTGAGGGGTGATGATGGCTCATGGCTGGCTAAGTTACATGGAGGATCGGGGTCCGGGATAGCTACTCCCCGAGTCATCAATCGGAGCCTGCCTGGCCTAGAGCCTGAGGCCAGCCACCACCTCGCTCCGCCCCTGCTCACAACAAACAAAACCACTATGCTGCAGAACCGGGCCGGGGCCTAGCCCTGCTGCCCCTTGTCCCTTTAGGCCCCTTTTGATCCCTTTTGCTTTTAATTCATTTCTCTGGCCCGTTTGAGACGCCCATACAGTGCCGCACAGCGCCCACCATCCAGTGGTCGAAGTGGGGGAAAAAAAGTAGTGGAACTGTGGGCGGAGAACCAGAGGGCGGGAATAACCTGTGGATTGGGTCAGTAGGCGGAGTCAGAGGTGTGGCAGAAAGAGCAAAATATCCCAATTTTTTGTATTTGTTTCCCATTTCACTAACCAGTTACAGCTTATTGTGTTATTTAATTTAACCAATGGATACACATGTTTATTTAAGGTTTAATATTAGTTATTGACATTCAAATACATTCACAAAGTGGGATATGTTTTCAATCATAGAATGTCCCAAATATCCTTAAAAGTGGAATCGCAAGCCTTTTGTCTCCCAGCCATGCAGTTTCTGTCATCAGAACTTCTCCTCCCTTTTCCACAAGAGCAGTTCAAACATGAATGGCAAAATATCCTAGTTTGCAAATGTTTTCCACATAATTATGGCTCTGTCATATTTGCAACATAATACATCATCTGCTGCATAATCGGACAATTTTAACTAATAAATTGTTTATACCTCAAACGGATCAAAAGTTACTAAGAAATGTGACTTGTGCTGCTGTGAAGTGGAGGGCCTCATGAAAAGATTGACTGGTCGCCTTTCTCACTGATGCAGTTGAATGTACTACTGGTACTAATAAGTAAAAATCTTTGCAGAGGCTGTTAGCATGTGTACAAATGACAAAATAATAAAGTATCAGAAAATTTACAGCACCACTTATACCCGTGTAGGGTGTCAGAGTGCTTTCCATCACACATATTACACAGAGACAATCAATCATACGTGTGTAAATCACTGTATAGGAAATGTTACATAAGAAAAAGGACTACAAGGTATAGGAGCCACGTGACAACCATACTGGTAAACAGCATAGCTTAATAGTGATTGGTCTGGAGAAATACAAACTCAGAATTTAAAACGTTATACCATGGTTGGGGGTTCTCTTTAATAATCAGAATTGATTTCTACCCAAATGAACCATTTTTTGTAACATTAGGATCATCAAAGACTGGGTAAACAACCATAACACTCTAACGTATACCTTGCAGTTTGCATGCAGCTCTTACATGACAGTTAATAGCTCACTGTTCTATGTTAGGATTTTAACTTTTTAACTGCAAGTAAAAATAGGGCCTCTCTGACAAAAGCAGGAACCCACTGATCTATTTACATTATGCAAAAACAACAATTGATTAACAGAATGCAGAAGAGTGTCATGCATTCACCCCAGTACAGAGATCTGGGCCTAAATCCAGTTTTTTTGCTCACCATGCCATTCCAGTTTGAACCTAGCCATATGCAAAGCAGTCTTGACCCTGTGCCCAATGGGAACAGTCCAAGCCGAACAGCCAGGCCAGGTCCTCCCTGAACTGGAAACAAGCAACCTAGGACCAGTTTCATTTGTTGCAGTTACACTATTTATATTATGTGCACTTTGTGATCTGTATGGTACATGTTCTTAGCAGCAGGCACATTAACCCTCTTTCCATGAGTCAAAACGTTCACTAGACTAAACACCTTCTGTCTCTACTAAGAACATGAATCACTAGAGTTACCATGACATTTTTATTGTTGCCGAAAATTGTTGGAGGCCAGGAAGGAGGCAGCAAGTGCTTTTAAAACCATATTATACTTGCAAACATGACGCCCCCACCTAAAGTCAGCACCAGCCACGGTCCGGGCAGGTAAGAGCGGTGGGTGGTTGAGCAAGGTGAAGGGGGATTTTGAGGAACAAAGCAGAGGGAAAATTATTTATTTATTTAATTTTCCCTCTGCATCATCCCTCAAAATCCCCCCTTACCCGGCCCCTCTGCACCACTGCTGTTACCTGCACGGACCGCGGCTGGTCAGCGCCTGGTGCGGTCGCACTGCCCTAGAGCCACCCTGCTCAAGGGTCCTAGGACCTCAGTGACAGAGTCACTGTCACTCTATGGTGTGCTGCTTCATAGGCCTGCCTGCAAGACTGAAGGTGAACTTCAGAATGAATTGTGGCGGACAGGCCTTCTAGGTTAAACCACACTTGCCACTGCTAGGGTCCACCTGCTGGTGCTAAGACACCAGGCCTTCTAAGGTCTTGTGGGGCCTTCTAAGGTCTAGCATGGGAATGTGCTCCCTCAGGAGAGTGGGCTGGTGGACTGGTCATGAAGGCTGAACCTGTTTCTCCAATTCCAAATTAAGCAGCTCTGACCATAGTGCCCCCACCTCTCCCCCACTGAACACCCTACTGCCCCACTGAGAGAAACTTGCACTGCACTGACCCGCTATAAACACCTGGATGTGACTCAATTCAAATCACGCACTAGACAAGAGAAATATGCTGCCTATAAAAACAATTAACAACATTCTAGAAAAAGCAAACACTCATAGGGAGTACAAGATTAAGTAAAGCATGTGAAATGTAAGCAGGAAACAACATGGTTACCTTTTTCTTTTTACACTCATTATTCAGAAATTAGTGAGTGCTTTTGCCTGAAAAGTTAAGGCCATGACTACAGGGCGTAGAAGGGACCTATTTCAATGTCCATTACTTATATCCTTACAAAACATAAGCAGTATGGTTTAAAAAGACAACGTTTGTGAACACAAAGCCGCTGTACATATTTTGTTTTCCAATTCACCCATCAAGCAGGTATTTCAGTACCTCCAGAAGTAGTGCACTTTCCCACCCAGGGTAAGCAATGTTGAGAGATGAGCAACAAAAGTAGCGCTTCACTGGAATACACAGTAAAGTGGCGCTAATGGGTTTAGGTGTGAATAAATAAATCTGACCCTGCTTAGTATTGCCTTGTCTTCATTTGTAATCCCCCATGAGAACTGGCCCTTTTACTTCTGTTGTTGCACGGTCTATGTTATTTAGTCTGTGAGCACTATTTTGTTAGTGAGTTTTGTCGTACTGCAGGCAGGCGTGCTTTGCAGCAACATTCAGTGCTTTCACTTTCCAAGCAGCCGGGGCAATGGTGGCCGCTTCTTTGCAATGTAATAGGTCTCGAATTTAGGAGAGTTTGATCTATTGGCATTGTAAATGATAATAGATGAAAATCGCAAATGAGAGACCCATTGCTTTGCAAATTTATTTTTTGGGGATGTTTCCAAGTGCCCCATGCAGTGCTTGCACTTAATGGAGGCCACACCCCTTTCTTTAGGCAAGCCCCATCTAAAGAAAGGAGTGCGGTTGAAATCAAAATGAAAGCGCTGTTTGGGGCGCTTTTCCACAAAAACATATGTTTTTCAAACAAATGTTTTTTTGATAAAAAATACCCCATACTCTGCTTTCATTTTAATGACGGCAGCACCCCTTTCTTTACACACGGCTCGTCTAAAGAAAGGGGTGTGGCCTCTATTCATGTGCAAGTACGGCTTGTGGCACTTGTTGTCTTATGACTACCAATCTGGGCATAAGCCTTGTAGAAAGGGACCAGATGTCCTTCAAGAGGTGTATGTCACCCTGTGGCTATCAATCTGGTACACAACGGAGATATGCTCTCTTCAGGCAAAGAGCAGTGCCCCTATAAGTATCAATGCAGGCACCTTGTTTTAAATTGAATACTGTACCTCTTCGGAAGCCAAAAACAACCAAAGTACCACAACGGAAACAAAATGAAGAACATAAACTCCAGAACCAGAACGAACTCTAGCCTCACAAACAATCATGTCACTGTCACACAAACCCTTAAAATGCCCTTACAGATAATACAGGTATCAATTAATCCATAGGAAAACATTCCAAGTTTACTACTTTTATCTTGAATAATATGAGAAACACGAATTCTGATTGGAATGGACACTAAACTCTAGAAATAGCTCCATCTCTACCATTAAATATAACTTTCCCATAAGAGCCACAAATAACCCCAAAACAGCCATCAACGCCTGACCAGTATTATTCAATGCTGCCCTGACAAAGAACATCAACATCAGCCCTGACTTCATAACCATTAATAGCTGCAGCACTACCATCTATCCCACAAGAAACATAAGTCAACCCGCCATAACTTGCATTAACACCAATGCCACAACCAGGAGAAACCTGAGAGCGGTCACTAACTAGGTAATAGGTGCCAACTCTAATTTCACTATTAACAAGCACATATAGTCAGAAATATATCGTCCTCATTCACACTCAAATCAACCTGATGTTAAACCAGTTTTTTCCCTGTAACGTGGCCTCTCTCCTCTTGCATCCCACTTAACTAACTGTCTTCTTCCCAAAACCGCTTTGTGTTAATCCTATTTTTCCTCTTAACTGCCTTATTTTTCCCAAAACTGCTTTGTGTTAGTCCTCTTTTTCCTCTTAACTGCCTTCTTTTTCCCAAAACTGTTTTGTATTAATCCTTTTTTCTCTGCCTAACTGCCGTCTTCTGTCAACCATTTTTTCCATAATAACGTATCCTTTACCCCTCGCTTAACCGCCTCTCTCTTTACCCCAATAAGATTGCTTGCCTCCTCCTTCCTTCTACTTAACCTATTCTGTTTTCAGGTTCCTAATTCTTGAAAACATTCAGATTTTTCCATCTATCAGCCAAACCTCCTCCTCCCTTGTGTTCTCTCCCTCCCGCTGATCCCGCCCAGTGCCCCTTCGGCTACCTACAAACCTACTAAATGGAGGATGTAGCTCGACTCCATTGAGGAGGTCACTGGGCCAGCTCTCCCAGCTGCTAGCTACACGAGCCTCTTGCTCGATACCTACATCTCACAGTACCTCTCGCATCGTCCTCATTTTCACTCAAATCAACCTGCTGTTAAAGATATAGAAAGCCCACTGCACTCAAGTACAAGTAAAGCAAAAGGTGTGTACAGTATGACACTATAGTGAAACAGTCACAAATGCTGGAGGAAAAAAAGGGAGAAAGCCGGAACAGTGTTTTCCAGAAGTGTCCTTCTTTAATGCTTAAGAGGCCAGCCGACACGTGTTTCGTCGCAATGGAACATAAATTCCGCAACTCTTCAGGGCTTTCCACAATCGTTGTTAATCTGTTGAGGTCGCACAGCCGGTGATAATTCCGACCCGGCTGGGCCATTGACCAGGTAATCGGGTTTAAGAAGAGCCAAGAATCACGATGCAATCCGCACAGGAAAGTCACTCACGTATGAGTACTGTTTCGGTCTTCCGGTGGTAGTCACGGCTGTGTACGCGATGACATATGGATCAGGTATAGTACTCGAGTAAAAGCACTAGTGTAATCTTAACGTTCAGATAAATAACAAAAAGAGACGCCGGTATGTGGATATCTTATATGTGGATATCTTATATTGTCAGGCATGAGTATTCAAACTAAAGCCCGCAGAGAAGAGTAACGCTAGTGCCAGTTTGAGGAGCGGGTCCACTCCTGAAGGAAAAGGGGCCTCGAATCGGGCTGGGTCTATGGCGATCGGAACTGCGGGCTGCTCTTTGTCGGATTGTTCCGGGTTGGAACAAACCGACAAAGAGCAGCCCGCAGTTTGAATACTCATGCCTGACAATATAAGATATCCACATACCGGCGTCTCTTTTTGTTATTTATCTGAACGTTAAGATTACACTAGTGCTTTTACTCGAGTACTATACCTGATCCATATGTCAGCGCGTACACAGCCGTGACTGCCACCGGAAGACCGAAACAGTACTCATACGTGAGTGACTTTCCTGTGCGGATTGCATCATGATTCTTGGCTCTTCTTAAACCCGATTACCTGGTCAAGGGCCCAGCCGGGTCGGAATTATCACCGGCTGTGCGACCTCAACAGATTAACAACGATTCTGGAAAGCCCTGAAGAGTCGCGGAATTTATGTTCTATCGCGACGAAACACGTGTCGGCTGGCCTCTTAAGCATTAAAGAAGGACACTTCTGGAAAACACTGTTCCCGTTTTCTCCCTTTTTTTCCTCCAGTATTTGTGACTGTTTCACTATAGTGTCATATTGTACACACCTTTTGCTTTACTTGTACTTGAGTGCAGGGGGCTTTCTATATCTATGTACTAGTGTGTTGGGCTCAACACACTTAATTAGAAGGGTTATAGGGCTTTCCCTTCGTCCTCTAGCACCACTGCCTTACGTCCTACAGTCTAAACTCACGTCAGCTGAGCGCCCAGTATTTCCCCTAAATCCTCTTAAAACCCTATCCCCCCAGATCTAAAAAGTTATTGGCCTATCTCCCTGTTCCTCTCTCCCCCTCTCCAGCAAAAGTCCTGGAGAAAGCACCTTGATATCAAGAAAGTCCTAGACCCCTACAAATCGGGATTCTGCTCAATTCACAGGACAGAAACTGCTCTGATCACAGACACCAATGACATCAGGCCTCTCCTAGACAAGGGAGAGAAGGCAGACCTGATCCTCCTCGACTGCTGTGCAGCCTTCGACACCATGTCCCACTACACCCTCCTACATGGTCTACACCAGATGGGAATCCAAGGCAAAGCCCTTAAATGGATCACATCCTTTCTCAATAATAGAACCCAGAGCATTCACCTCCTGCCTTTCTCCTTAGGCCCAAAGGACATCATCTGCGGCATCCCACAAGGGTCATCTCTGAGCCCCACCCTTTTCAACATATTTATGGCCCCGTTGGCCACCCTTGTCAGAGCCCATGAGATGAACATTATATCCTACACGGATGACACTTAGCTCATCCTATCCATGTCCTCAGTGAAGGAAGTGACCTGAAAACGGCCACCTGGGCCGCTCACGACCCCTTATATGCCTTCCCAGATAATGAAGAGTCAGTCAGACAGCAGAGAATACAAACCAATTTGTTTATTAGCAGTACACTGAAGAGGATCCTAATCTGATCAGCCTCCGAAGAGAACCATCGAGGGGTCTGATTTCTCTCCCCCTGGTCACATCAGTTATACCTTTCTCGCACTTTCAGAGTCCCGCCCAAACTGGAATTTTCCAGCTCAGGCCATCATGAACAATGAGGAATACATAAGATGGGCTGTGCCACCTGCCAAAGAACATGCTATCTTAGTCTCAAGGCCAGGCAGTAGCTCCATGCCATGCAAAACTGTAAGAACAGGCACATCTAACAGGAGAAACGCATAACAATGAATAGCACATTCATTGGGACTGCGAGGCTTCAACCTTGAAGACGGTAATCAGACAAAATATCGAAAAAAAAATATCGGAAAGACAAAATATCGAAGAAAAAATATCGAAGGTCAAAAATATAGGGAAGCAAAAATATCGGATACAAAAATATCGTAATAGGTAAGTAAGTAAAAATATCGAAAACAATAATATCGTTTGACAAAATATCGACAAGACAAAATATCGTGTAGTAATGGAAATAATCAATAGTATAGGAAAAAGTAAAATCATTGTACATAAAATGTTGTTAAAAAGGTGTATCCTTAAAAAAAAATGTAAATTTTTTTATTTTTATTTTATAAACATATCTAGGTTTAGGATCGGGTAATTGAGTTTATAGGGGATAAGGGTGGGGAGTGTAGTAAAATGTATGTAAAAAAACAGAAAATAATAAAAATTATGTTAACATTTTTTTTTAAATAATTGATTTTTAAAATAAATATAAAAAAAATTAAATAATAGATATCTAGTTATAGGAGCGGGTTATTGGGTTTATAGGGGATAAGGGTGGGGAGTGTATTAAAATGTATGTAAAAAAACCTAAAATAATAAAAATTATGTAAAATTTTTTTTTAATAATAATTGATTTTTAAAATAAATATAAAAAAAAAAAATAATAGATATCTAGTTATAGGAGCGGGTTATTGGGTTTATAGGGGATAAGGGTGGGAAGTAATTTATTTATAATTAATTAATTAATATATGTTAGTCAATATTTCTAATTTATACCTAATTGGTAATTAATTTAAATTAATGACTTAATTAATTAAGATCATATAGTACATATTATTATTACTAATTAATTGGTAATTAATTAATATTAATTAGTTAATTATATTAATTAGGTTAATTTTTATAAAATATATATTTTATTTTTGTGTTAATTAAATTTGGAAAAATAATAATAATTATTTAAATTCTTTAATTACAGCTAATGAGTTCATATATTGAGGTTATTGTTAATTAATCATTAATTGGTAATTAAATAATAATAATTAATTTTGGGTAAAGGATTTTTTTGAGGGTTCTTGGTCAGTTTTCTGTTTTTGGGTAAAGAGGTATCTTTTGGGTTCAGGGTCAGTTTTCAGTTTTTGGTTAAAGGGGTATTTTTAGGGTTCAGGGTCAGTTTTCAGTTTTTGGGTAAAGGGGTATTTTTTGGGTTAATTAATTAATTAATTATTTGCTTATATAGTGCAGGAATCACTCCCGAAGGGGTACCTCCGCGCTTCGACCGCTGCGAAACCCTTCCTGGCTTCCCTGAGAGATGGTCCCTTAATGGGTATCTCCAGGGTGAGACCAGGCATCCCCGGCGGTCTGGGGGGGCCGTTAGTGAAGATGAGGCAAGCTAGTGCCCAGAGTTGCCGAGTGTGATCGCTGATCAGAGTGGGCACCGAGGCGAGAGAATTATCGAGTCCGCTGACCCTGGTCAAGAAACCTGCCGCGTCGGGAATCTAACCCTGGTCCCGGGCCGTCCTCTGCTCTCGGGTCTGCCGCCTCTAACCAGTGAGCCACACTACTTCAGGGTCAGGGTCAGTTTTCAGTTTTTGGTTAAAGGGGTATTTTTAGGGTTCAGGGTCAGTTTTCAGTTTTTGGGTAAAGGGGTATTTGTTGGGTTTAGGGTCAGTTTTCAGTTTTTGGGTAAAGGGGTATTTGTTGGGTTCAGGGTCAGTTTTCAGTTTTTGGGCAAAGGGGTATTTGTTGGGTTCAGGGTCAGTTTTCAGTTTTTGGGTAAAGGGGTATTTTTTGGTTTCAGGGTCAGTTTTCAGTTTTTAGGTAAAGGGGTATTTTTAGGGTTCAGGGTCAGTTTTCAGTTTTTGGGTAAAGGGGTATTTGTTGGGTTCAGGGTCAGTTTCAGTTTTTTGGGTAAAGGGGTATTTGTTGGGTTCAGGGTCAGTTTTCAGTTTTTGGGTAAAGGGTTATTTTTTGGGTTCAGGGTCAGTTTTCAGTTTTTGGATAAAGGGGTATTTCTTGGGTTCAGGGTCAGTTTTCAGTTTTTGGGTAAAGGGGTATTTGTTGGGTTCAGGGTCAGTTTTCAGTTTTTGGGTAAAGGGGTATTTTTTGGGTTCAGGGTCAGTTTTCAGTTTTTGGGTAAAGGGGTATTTTTAGGGTTCAGGGTCAGTTTTCATTTTTTGGGTAAAGGGGTATTTGTTGGGTTCAGGGTCAGTTTCAGTTTTTGGGTAAAGGGGTATTTGTTGGGTTCAGGGTCAGTTTTCAGTTTTTGGGTAAAGGGTTATTTTTTGGGTTCAGGGTCAGTTTTCAGTTTTTGGATAAAGGGCTATTTCTTGGGTTCAGGGTCAGTTTTCAGTTTTTGGGTAAAGGGGTATTTTTTGGGTTCAGGGTCAGTTTTCAGTTTTTGGGTAAAGGGGTATTTTTAGGGTTCAGGGTCAGTTTTCATTTTTTGGGTAAAGGGGTATTTTTTGGGTTCAGGGTCAGTTTTCTGTTTTTGGGTAAAGGGGTATTTGTAGGGTTCAGGGTCAGTTTTGGGTTTTTTGTGTACAGTTGTACAGGGTAAAAATATCATTAATTTACATTCAATCAATTAAAGGAAATTACAAATATATAACATTACACCAACTCTAATTTACTGTAGACTGCAGTTGGAATATTATTTAATAATTAATTAGTGACCAGCACCTATTAAAATTTAATGTAGACTGGAGTAGGAATATTAATAATTATATAATTAGTTTGCGGCACCTACTCTAATTTAATGTACACTGGATTTGGTATATGAATAATTACATTATTAGAGTACAACATATACTCACATTTAATATACAGTGAAAAATTATTAATAAGATTGTTACTTTCTAGTAAGATAATGATACAAATTGTTCAACATGATTGTAGAAACATTTTTTTTATTTATGTTTCAAAAATATAATTTTTTTTCATACAAAAATATTTAATTTACATTTGCTTTTAAAACAATTTTTTATAAACACAATCATAAACAACTATACAGAAGCATTATTATTTTGTGAACTTTTTTTACAACAATGAACATTCTTTATTTTCTCTTTTACATATTGTTATTTCAGAAAAAAATGTAGAAATATCACAAGTAATTTTAAATTAAGCTTTTTTCAGCCACATTTGTGAAGATCAAATATTTATAATATAAGTCACACATTTTTAACACTTTTTTACATTATTTCAATTTGTGACAATGTAGTTATATTTCTAGACATTGTTAACATAAATATTATTGTTTTCATAATATTTAATTATTACATTCATGTACATATTTGTTAATGAAATCATTGTAGGATTAAAGAAAATATTTTTTCAACAATAATATAAACTTATATTTGTTTTTTTCCCTATTTTGTTAAATATAGGTATTATATTTTAAACTTGGGACTATTTTATTGCATTTGGGTGCTTTATTTTGTAACCGGGTTAGGTTGTTTTGGGTTATTTGGAAGAAGGGCTGCTCGCGGTTGGGAGACACCTCACGTCGCTTCAGGTAAGGTTGATTTTATATGTTTTATGTGTATTTTTATGATGTTTTTAGACTAGTGACCTTATATTTAGTGTTGTTGAATGTGAGGGAGTTATGTTTTAGATTTGGAAAACAGATATTTACTTATGGTATATACACGTAGTGTTAGTTAGTTAACTATTTATTTATAGAGTGAATTTTCGTCTTTTAGGGTATATCTAAAAGTTCAATCATCAATGTTAATATGTTGGTATCTAATTACTAGCTAATTAATGTGGGTGGGAATGTCTGTTTTCTATGTTTTTGTCATAGGTGTACGCTACATCGGAAGTTCAGTTTTTTTTTCAAGGAAGTGTTTGTTTGTTGCATTCAACACTGATTTACAAACACTTCTTTACATTTTTCGGGTTTCCAGGAGCGATTCTTTCTATTTTTCTACTTTTTCGGGTTTTTATGATTATTCGATGGCTCAGGACCACGTGGATTTCTTAATTTTGGAACAGTTGTATTTTTACTTTTTATTTGGGTAATTTTGCACTACCTGGATTAATTTGGTGGAGAAGGACGTTATTGGATTGACAACATAATTGGTAAGTCATTGCTTTCTATTTTTGTGTGGGTGGGTAATGTCATATTTATTATGGAATTGTTTTTTAGTTGTTCTTTAGTTTTAATGTGTGCATATAATATAATTATATCTTTATATATTGCATACATTAAATACTTTAGAAGCTCACGTTACATATTTTTGCATACTTAGGTGATACTTTTAGTGTTTTATAACAGTTTGAGAATTAATTACAGTAGTGTTTTGGCTATGATGTTTAGGTATTCTATGCCTTTTGAACTAGGGTAAAGTTTTACTTGTTCTTCCAAGTACTTGTGCATTTGTTTACTTTGCTTGGATGTTTTTGGGACAAGTTCTGTTACAGATTGGTCCATTCTAAATTCTTGATAGCCCTGTTCTTTCTGTAGGCATTTAATGAAATGTTCTAGAGTAGGTTTGGTTCTGCCAGTTGATTGTACAAATGCATTGTGCCAACCTTCCACTGCATTGTTGGTTTTTGATTCTCCGTTAAGGGTACTATTGTACACGTTCCACCAGGGTATGAGGAATTTTGGATTTCGTCTGTGGCCAGATCTGTGGAGTCTGCCTACCCAGGTGTCTTCAAAGTAATCGAGAAAAGGACTTAATCTAGCTTCATTTTGTTTGTAGAATGGACTGTCTATAATAATGTTGTAATGTTCAGCTACATCTGTTTCAGGGACATAGGCAAGTGCAATGAGTTTTTTTATTTGGAAAGCAAATGATGAGTTTGTAGCATATTCGACACTTAGGGTAGTATTTTGAAGGTGTCTCCATAAACACTGGTTGAAATGATAATAGCAGCCTTGAATGCAGGTATGGGGGTGGATTTTTAGAATAGTTGAGAGCATTGCATGCTCAAAATCAAGAATGATTTTTTCTGGAGAAAAATCATTCGTTTTTTGTTTTATTATATTTAATAATTCCATATATGTTGAATTATTTTTGTTTGGCAATAGTGCATATAGCAAAGGGATGTTGCAGTTGTGGTAGAGGCCATGTATTGTGTATAATTGGAAAAATGGTTTGGGACAGATGTTAAATGTTCCATCCATCATCCAATATTGGCTTTGCTGCAGTTTAACTAAATTCATATTGGCACCAAAAATTATAAGCCTTTTGTCATTGTTTTCGTTGTCATAAACTATAAAGGGTTGTTTATTTAAAGTTATAATTTGGTTTGCAGTTAAATTTATATCCTGATATGTTCTGGGAGAAGGTGTTGTAGCAGTTGTAGCTTTTTTAGTTTGTGCTATAGTTCTTTTTAAGGACAGGATATTTGGCATTTGGGTTGTGGCTGTTTTTGGGATTTTAGGAATGGCTTCTTTTAAAATGACATTTGTTTGCTTTTGGGAACCTGTACTAGCTTCTTTTATATTTTCCAAAGCTGTTCTAACTTCTATTTCAGTAACATTAGGTGGATGATTGTGTTCCCTAGTATACAGTACTGTAGCTTCTCTAGTTGTTGCTCTTCCATAGCACTTGTTCGAATAATATTTACAACATTTCCAATGAACTTTCATGCCATATTGCTTTTCTTGTGTATACGTGTAACCCATGTAGCATAGTAATAGTTTTCCTTTTTGGCTGGTCACAAATTCGGCTCCTTCGGTCATTTTGTACTTTGTATATCTATAAAATATATATATAATAGTTAATGTCAAATTAAATGTGATAAATAATCTATGTTAGTGATAAGTAGGAATGTTTATACTTACGTGTTTTAGAATTTACTGCAAAACTTAGGAGTTGCTTGCTTCTTTAGTTGGGGATAAATGGTTGTGATGTTGTTGTAGCTGTTATGAGAAACATGAAAGTAGTATATTATTAATTAATGTTTAGGTACATTTGCAATGTTAGAGCTCATTTCTACTACAAAAGTGTATCTTCATGATTCACATTGTGAAGATACTTACATATTTTTTTAGGTTGGTATTTGGCAGTATAATTGTTTCTTCAGCTTCTGGAGAGTAGTTTGTAGTGTTATCTTAAAAAAATAAGGAACATATGTGTTAGAATAATCACCATGTTGGTACGTTTTTTAATACATTATCTGGTAATTATGTTCTTGAATATACTTACTTTGTGATTAGTATCAGTATTATTTAGAATGTGGAGTTCTGTATTATGTCTGTATATCTATTCGCCGTGTTTGCTCTGTAAATAAACAATATATAATATAAATTAATTAGAACAGTTATAAATGTTTGTATGGTTTTTCCACATTTATTTCAGTTGCATAATACTTACTTATTAAAATGTATTCTAGAAATAGTACTGATGTCCTTAGTTCATTAGTAGTGCAGTTTTCAGTAGTCGAATCTACAGAAAAAAAGAAATATGTGGGGCACAACTGATTATTTGTGTGTGTTTATATTTATGTGCACATAATGAAACAATGTGAAATTACTTACATAGTTATTCGAATCTGTATTCCTATGCTTTGTTCACAGTTAGTTTGAGTAGAATATTCAGTAGTCGTAGTATCTAAAAAAATAGTTTTATATAATTATTTAGCATGTTAAGTAGTATGAATAGCAAAGGGGCACTGGGTATTTAGCAGGTAAATAATTAGTAGTAGCAAATAATGCAGTTTCTATTTTATGTACTTACTTAGGAAAAAGTATTGTAGAAATAGTACTGATGTCCTTAGTTCAGTAGTAGTGCAGTTTTCAGTAGTAGAGTCTACAGAAAAAAAGAAATATGTTGGGCACAGCTGATTATTTCTGTGTGTTTAGATTGATGTGCACATAATGAAACAATGTGAAATTACTTACATAGTTTTTAGAATCTGTATTCCTATGCTTTGTTCACATTTATTTTGAGTAGAATATTCAGTAGTCGTAGTATCTTAAAAAAATAGTTGTATATAATTATTTAGCATGTTAAGTACTATGAATAGCAAAGGGGTACTGGGTATTTAGCAGGTAATTAAGTAGTAGTAGGAAATAATGCAGTTTCTATTTTATTTACTTACTTAGTAAAAAGTATTGTAGAAATAGTACTGATGTCCTTAGTTCAGTAGTAGTGCAGTTTTCAGTAGTAGAATCTACAGAAAAATAGAAATATGGTGTGCAAAATACATTATTTTTGTGTGTTTAGATTTATGTGCACATAATGAAACAATGTGAAATTACTCACATAGTTTTTAGAATCTGTATTCCTATGCTTTGTTCACAGTTATTTTGAGTAGAATATTCAGTAGTGGTAGTATCTAAAAAAAATATTTTTATATCATTATTTAGCATGTTAAGTAGTATGAATAGCAAAGGGGCACTGGGTATTTGGCAGGTAAGTAAGTAGTTTTAGCAAATAATGCAGTTTTTATTTGATTTACTTACTTAGAAGATGTAATGGTAGGTTGATAGTCTGGTTCTTCTAGTTGTTGTGCAGCAATTCGGATAGAGATGAATCTCCTTCAGTGACTTTTGGCAAGTAGTTTGTGCTTACATTTTCATTGCTTATATAGGGGAGTGTCAGTAGTAATTACTATGCTATTGGTTCATTTAAAAAAGTAGGGTTGTGATTGGTTAGTTAGTATATTTGAATTTCAGTTGTGATTACTTTGTATTAGAAGTGAAAAACCAAAAATAATTCTAAAAGTATACAAACTAGCATAGAATATTTTTATATGTGTAGGTGATATAATTATACCAATAGGAAATATTTGATGAATTAATAGTGTGTCTATAGTATTAATGGAAGTATTGTATGTTTATTTTGATGTGAAAACATATATAACGTTAATTAAGTATGTTAACAGATGCTTATAAAAAGTCGATATAGTTTATAATCCGATATTGATGTGCACGATATTTTTGAAGTCGATATTATAGTTAATGTCATTAATTTTTGAAGAAAGCGATATTTTTGTATTCCGATATTAATGTAGTCGATATCACAGTAAACGATGTTTTTGTATATCGATATAAAAAAATCGATATTTGTGTATATATCTAGTTAAGTATAGGAGGCCGATATTTTTGATTTCGATATATTTGTTCCGATATTTTTGTACATCGATATTGTGGTTTTCGATATTTTGTCAGACATTCCTTGAAGACAGAGTATGCGAGGGGTGGGGTGGCCTCCTCGCTGAGGCAAGCCTCACAGAGATAGACACTCGATCTTGGCTACAAAACAATATGGCACCAATAAAGATGGCACCATGCATGCTAACATAAGAAGAACAGGGGTTATACAGAATGATAGAGAACGGTAATTGTACATGGCCAAAGAATTACATTTCAAATCCAACAGACCCTTCTTTTAGCATGCATGCTAAAAAAGCTTTATTGGTGCTAGCAGGCAGGGTCTTTAACAATTCTAAAAGATGGGCCTGACTGTAATGGCCACAAACAGAATCAGTATTCAAATATTCCCTCATCAATATTGAGTAGATCATGAATTCCTTGCATCATCATGACTCATGCATCAGGATTGTGTCTTGGGGGTCTGGGGCGTGGCTTAAACATTGATACAAAACATGCACAACAGGCTGGGAGAAAGTAAATACAGAGACAGCATGTCAAAATAACACTTTCAATGGCAAAAAGGAAAGTGAGAATCTTCCATCCCCTGATAAAGAACAAGCCCCAGAGCCAGCCTGTAAATGACCAAGTACCATTGTCTTCGTGTATCTCAGATGCTCTCTTGCAACTTCTGTATAGCAGAGTACACAGTGGGTGCATGATTAGGAATAGACATACAGCAACTACTACCGATGACGCGATAGGCTCCACCAGATCAGTTAAAATAACATCTAAAACCATACGATTTTGAAGGTCAACAAGTCTTGTAGCCTGTACCTCTCCTGTAATGTTCGTTAATATTCCCCCAGTTGTTTTTATGACTCCTTCCATCACCCTCGTAAGTCTTCTAATATTAATACTATTTGCTTTAGGACCCCAAATAGGTAGGATACCTCTCATAGCGTCCGTGAACTGCTGCAATGTGGTGTCGGTCTGATCAATATCATCTGTGTTAATCATTCTCTTCACCCGGGTCCCAGGAGTGTCTCTTGGTGGCAGGTGATGGTCCTTGTGATAATTGGGAGGGGCTATATGGACCGGTGGCAGAAGGTAAGAAAGGTGGCACCTCCCCGACTACCCTTCAGGGAGCCATACATATCCGTTAGATCCACAAACAAAATAAACATTGCGTGGTGGGATCAGGAATAGACTTTTTGTTACTCTCAGATGATATGTAATGTTGCATCTGCTATCCCCTATCTCTATATCCCCTGTCCCTCTAATTCAAAAGGGAGCCATGGCATCTACTTCTGACAAAGGAATTGGTTTGTCCCCGGTAACATTGCGATCCTGAAAGGACTGATAGTACTCTGACGCGTTGAACTGTAGAATATTATCCCTCACCACCTGAGTCCAATTCCCTATCCTGATACCCTTGTATGCCTGTATGCAAGAACTCAAGAAAAACCTTCCAAATGTTTCTAGGCCTATGGGGACACTAAAAAGAGCGTTATTCTGGAAGCGTACATTCTGAGTAAAGGTACGGGATCTAGTCTTCTTCTGTTCCAATACATTTGCCCAATGGGAAAAAATTGACCATACTAAGTAAAGTGAACCATCCCTCACAGCTGTTGACATGTGATAAAGGCATAGAGAGTAAATTCTCACTTCTTTGTGTCACGGAAGGCAACAATCCACATACCCAACACTTCGTCTTATTATCAGCGGCATGTGTCTGATGCAACGTTTGAATGAAAACATTATCTTTATAGGACTTCCTGTGTTCCGCTTTGTGAGGCGCTAGAGTAACAAACACATGTTCAGGGGGAACAGGAGTAGTACCAAGTAGGACATGGGCAGGATATATCTCCTCAAGGAAGTACGTCAACCCTAGGACCAATACTGGGGAAATCAAGATGATCAGTATGAACACAACCTTATTTTTCATGGACCAGGTGGACCAAACAGGCCCATTTTGCGCAGAACGCGGAGCAGCAAAGGGCTGCTCCTTGTCCTGTATGGGGCGGCCGAAAGGATACATGTATAACTTTTATGGACACAATAGCAGCAAAGTCTTACACTTATGGAGCCAAGCTGGAATAAAAGCAAAAAAAATTAAAACAAATATCAAAGCAATGTATGGTCTATTTATCATTGGCACTTTTGAGCACCGGCGTTGGAGGTTCGCCCAGCTGTTTTACCACGTTGCAGGGCAAACACCTCCTCCTCAAATACACCATCTATTTGCCTTGTTCGGTGACTGTCCGAGTAATGCACCACTTCCCTTATCTTTAAAGAGATCGTTTTTACCACGGGCAGGGTACGGGTATCCTAATCTTCAGCAACAGTCTAACCCTACTAACCTGACCGTCCCTGTGGTGCTCTGTTCATTTCTTAGATTTTCCGGGGGCGCAAATTAGATCTCAACATTCCAGGCACAGTAGGGTCGGAAAACAGGGGGTCGGTTCCAAGGGGAGTAGAAGACACAGAGGCAGACTCAGGTAAATTGGCAGATGGGACACATGTCTCAGCCAAAGGTGGACCTCCAGGCTGCAATCCCTGGATGGCCTTAATTTCAGGTGGCACCGCTTCTGTCAGCCTGCATCATTTGCCTCTTCCGATGGTGCCCACTTAAGCAGAGCATCCGAAAAGGGAACTAATCGCGGCACTTGCTCTCCTTCACAGTCCCCTATGCCATCCACTACAAACTGATAATTTTTTTTTTATTATTATTTTTTTTTAACTGGGTTTGTATCGCGCCAACTCACCGACAGGTCTCAAAGCGCTACTGACCAAGTACAGCAACAAGAAACAAGATGAGAGTATAGGAGTGTCTAAAGCTAGTGACCGACTACTGGAATGTAAATGCGTCTTTGAAGAGTAAAGTCTTCAGGGACTTCCTAAAGTGGAGAAGGTTGGATTCGCTACGAAGCGCCTCCGGTAGCTTATTCCAGGTGGTAGGAGCCTGAACTGAAAAAGATCTGCCTCCTTTTGTTGCCAGCTTAAAGCGTGGACAGGATAGCAAAAAAGAGCCGGACGATCGCAGGGCGCGCTTGGGTTCATATATTTCAAGCCTATCTTTTATATAGGCTGGCGCCTGTCCGTCCGTGGATTGCTTTGTGGCAGATGCACATACTCTTGAATTCGACTCTTTGTACTATAGGCAACCAATGTAGCCTATAAAGCAAAGGGGAGGCATGAGTCCGCCTCGGCACTCCAAATATCAGACGAGCTGCGTCATTCAGGATAACCTGAAGACGGTTGGAGGAGTTTTTTGGGAGGCCAAGGTATAACGCATTACCGTAGTCAATTCTAGACACTATTGTGGCTGAGACAATGGTTCGAAGCATATTCCTTGAGAGTAGGGGGACGAGCTTACGTAGTTGCCTGATCAGATTAGTACAAGAGCCAACTACAGCGGACACTTGGTTAGCCATCGAGAGTTCCTGATCGATTTTCATACCGAGGCTCTTAACACTAGGGCACGGTTTTGGGGTAGGTCCGAGTTCTTGTGGCCAAAAAAAATCATTCCAGGGGGAGGTGGAGGTTGAAACTACGAGGACTTCCGTTTTGTCTGGATTGATTTTCAATAAATTGGACGACATCCAGTTTACTGTAAATCGTAGTATATCTTGGGCCATGGACTGAGCCGATGATGTGTTGTCGATACTCAGCAACAGCTGAGTATCATCGGCATAGTTAAAAACTTTACAGTTCATGTTTGCCAGGGCCTCTATCAGTGGCTGTAAGTAAAGATTAAATAAAAGCGGAGAGAGCGCAGACCCCTGCGGGACTCCACAGACTAAGGTGCCCACATCGGAGACCTGATCTGCTAGCTGGATCCTCTGCGTCCTCCCTGATAAGAAGGCTGTTAACCATTTGAGGGCTTGCTCTCCTATCCCGGACCTGGCCAGTCTGTCCAGGAGCAGTGCATGGCTGACAGTATCAAACGCCGCTGAAAGATCTAATAATATCAGGGCGCTTGGCTTTTTACTGTCAGCCATGCATCTGAGCTCATCTAGTACAGACAGCATTACTAGTTCCGTGCTATGGTGGGCACGAAAACCAGCTTGCCGCTCCTGGAGAAGGTGGTGAGATTCCAGGAGGGATGATAGGGATTTTAACACGTGCTGTTCTAGTACTTTTGATAGAAATGGCAGCTGGGAGATTGGCCTATAATTCTTCAGGCTGGTTGGGTCTGTCCCAGGCTTTTTTATCAGGGGTCTGACACGTGCCTCTTTAAAGGTAGTTGGTAATGATCTAGTAGCTAGTGAGATGTTTAGGAGGTCTAAGATCTGATCCTCTAGAATCGGAATTGCTAGTCGAAAAATGTCGGGCGGGCAGGTATCGGCGGGGGAGCCTGACTTGGTGGATGCTACTAGTTGTCTCAGGGTGGTAGGGTCGATTTCGGGGAATCTGGTGAAGATAGGGATTGAGGAGTTTAAAGGAGGCAGTGGTTCGGTGTGTATGACTGGATTGTCCTTCTTGATATCAGACAAGATGGTCGCTACTTTTTCAAGGAAATATCCTTGAAAGGTATCACAGTCGATCAGTATGTCTGCCTTTTCCTCCTTCTTACTTAGCTCTTTCAGGATTTGGAAGGTTTCTCTCTGGATGTTTGTAGCGTTATTTATGCGTGTCTCGTAATAGTCCTTCTTAGCTGATACAATGAGCTTTTTATATATTTGAAACGATGTTCTATATGATTCCCTATCGATATCCTTTTTGGATTTCCTCCAACATCTTTCGAGGTAGCGGAGCTTTCTTTTTTGGTCGCGTAGACTTTGGGTGAACCAAGGGGCTCCTTTCTCTGCACCCTTAACTTTTTGTGTCTTTTCGGGGGCTAACTCATCAATTGATTGCCTAAGGGTAGTTTTTATCGTATCATACTTTAAGTCAAGGTCAGTACCATCTGAAGGAATTATGGATTTCTGTTTGTATTTGGGCAGGACTTTGGTCAGAGAATCGGAATTCACTTTTTTCCATTGGCGCACTTTTTTAGTTTTTTAAGGGGGTTTAGTCTGGGAATTATTTTGCGGTATGTCATACAAGATTAGGTGATGATCCGACCAGATACAGGGTATAATGCTTGTGATGACCGCCTTTGGCATAGAGGACCAAATGAGATCTAAAATATGGCCTTTTATGTGGGTTGGAGCTTCCACTAGTTGTGCCAATCCAAGAGCGGTCATAGTGGTCTGTAATTTCTGGACTAATGGATCTTGATCACTTTTATCCCAGTGGACATTAAAGTCACCAGTTACCAAGATATTTTTGTAACGTGTGCATAAGTCTGATATTATAGGAAAAAAGAGGTCGGTGAACATAGAGGTACTTTGGGGTGGGCAATACACTGTTAAGATAATAAGACAGGAGTTGTTCATAATGATTTTTATCCCTAGTAGATCGACTGCATTTATGGTCTCCGATAGGATTTTGGTTACCGTAAACTGCCTTTTAAAGATCGTTGCTACACCACCGCCTCGGGCCCCCTCTGGTCGATTGTGCCAGATCATATCATACCCGCTAGGAAGGGCGGCAATGATATCCGGGGAAGAGGTATCACTCAACCAGGTTTCGGTGAGTGTCAGGATATCAATAGTCTCGTCCTGTAGAAGGGTGAAAATTTCCAGGTGGTGTTTCTGCAATTACCTGGTATTAAGGGTAGCTAGCTTTAGAGGGGGTGTAAGACTGAAGTTTTTACAGCTAGGAATATGCAAGATGTTATTTTCCTTCAGAGCGGCACATATGATAGGGGATAGGGTATACCTGTCAGAATTCAGTGCTAGGAGATCTGCTGAAGTATAGCAGGAACGTGTGCCAGAGTCCCTAAGCCCTGAGCCCGGTCGTGCGCGGACGGGTGCAGACGGGCAGGACTCTGGCACGACTCCGGCGCAGGTCCGGCGCGTCCGCTGATCGCGTCCGCTGCGCGGAGCCATCCCTGACTGTTTTTATAGCGCTGTCCGCCGCGTCACCAGCCCAACCCGACCCAAGATGGCCGCCAAAACCAGCTCCCTGCCCTCGGCGTCAACACTCAGCCGAGAGCAGGACCGGAGCTACCGGGAGGGGGTGAGAAAGAATGAATCCAAAGCGCTACTAAGCGCAGGGGGTATCAGAGGGTCTGAGCACACCTTTTACTCAGGTGTTCAAACAAAGTTCCAACAAATACTGTGCAAGTAAAATCGGCTATTAAAAGCAAGGGATAGATAGAGGACCTCCCGGCTTCCGCCTCAGGAGGGGGAGAGTGCGTGTAATGTCAGAAATTACCAGCTCCTTGCCACAGGCGCCTTTTGTAGCGCTGTCCGCCGCGTCACCAGCCCAACCCGACCCAAGATGGCCGCCAAAACCGGCTCCCTGCCCTCGGCGTCAACACTCAGCCGAGAGCAGGACCGGAGCTACAGTGAGGGGGTGAGAAAGAATGAATCCAAAGCGCTACTAAGCGCAGGGGGTATCAGAGGGTCTGAGCACACCTTTTACTCAGATGTTCAAACAAAGTTCCAACAAATACTGTGCAAGTAAAATCGGCTATTAAAAGCAAGGGATAGATAGAGGACCTCCCGGCTTCCGCCTCAGGAGGGGGAGAGTGCGTGTAATGTCAGAAATAGAGCAGCAGCAGGAGCACCCGTTTACAGTGGGTGGCATGAATCCAGTTTTTCCAAACGTCGACCTTCACGGCAGTCCTGGTGGCTAGAAGGACCTGCAGAGGTCCCTTCCAGCGTGGCTCCAAGTTGCTCCTCTGGAAATTCCAAACCGAAATCAAATCCCTGGGCTGAATATCATGACCAGGAGTCTCTTGGTGCTGCTGCAGTGCCTCTGCTACCTGTTGGTGAACAGAACAGAGATTTTTAGTCTACTCAGAAAGATAGTCAATCAACAAGGAGTATTCGATCTTGGAGAACTTCAGAGGCCGCTGGACGCCCCAAACATTCACCGGGCGGCCTAACACGACCTTGTAGGGGGACAACCCTGTTCTAGAGTGTGCTGTGACTCTTGTGGACATCAATGCTAGGGGAAGAACATCTGGCCACTTTAATCCTGTACTGTCTTTGATCTTAGCCCTTTTCATCTTGAGAATTCCATTATATTTCTCGACTAGCCTGGCTGAATGAGGGTATTTCGCTGCATGAAACTTCTGTCTGATGTGCAACCCATTGCACACCAACTGGATGACTTTGGCATTAAAGTGACTGCCGCTATCACTCTAGATCAAGCGGGGCATCTCAAAGCGTGGGAAGTATTCTTTCAAGAGTACCTTTGACATTGCCATGGCGGTATTCTCTTTAGTAGGGCAAGCCTCAACCCATTTACTGAAGGCACAGACAACCACTAGTATATACTTCCAATTGTTCACCCTTTCCATCTCGATGTAATCCATCTGGAGAACCTCAAAAGGGAAGGAAGGAGATGCAAAACTGCCAACCGGAGTAGGGGTTTCTTTTCCAGGATTATGACTCAAGCAAACCATGCAATACTTGACCAAATGCTCCGCAACCTTGGGAATATTATCATTTCGCCAAACGGGGTAGAGCAGTTTGCAAATCCCTTTCACGCTAATATGTGCCGGTCCATGTGCCATAGTAACCACAGGGAGGACGTATGCTTCTGGGAGCATCCATCTCTGCTTTCCAGATTTATCTGTCCAACACCCATCCTCATCCAAATTAGCTGTGCTCTCCTGCCATATTGCTAGCTCCTCAATTGTCGCCTCACTCTGAATCTCTTTCACATTTTCAAGGGTGTCCTCAAACATTCCATTCTCAGGTACCCACCTAGCCGGGCACGCTACAAACATCCTCTTCATCTTAGTCTAAACTGTCTCCTTCACTGTCTGATCTACAACCACATTTCCCCTCCCAACATCATTTGTGATTGCCTTGTGAGCACTGCATTTCAATATTGCAAATTTCCTAGGGAGTTTCAAAGCTGACAGGAACCTGTGTATTGGGGGCCATGTTGGATCTTCGTGCCATGTGTTATGCCCAGAGTTATGGGCTACTCCGAATGCATATTGGTTGTCAGTAAATATATTGACAGACAATCCTTCGCTCAACACACAAGCACGAAAAAGGGCCACAAGCTCTGCAGCTTGTGCTGACTGGTAGGGAACTTGTGACGTCTCAACTACAGTGCATCAGGTTGTAATAGCCATTGTTGTGCCATCTGGTAACTTAAAACAAGAGCCACTGCTGTATAGCTCCCCTTGTGGATCAGTTAGGGGAACATCAGTCAGGTCTACCCGTCCCTTGGTTGGTCTCTTCCTGCATAGGGAAAATGCAATCATACACATCCGCCTCCTCACTCTCACAAAGGAGGGGTAGTAATGTGGCAGGATTCAAAGTTGCACCTCTTTTTATGGTGACATGTGGTGCAATCAGGGTCAGCTCATAGCCAGGTTGACGTGCACTGGTAAGGTGCTGCATTTTTGTTCTGTTCAAAATATGTGCACAGCATGTGGAACCATAACAGTGGGGTCAGTATCAAGGACGAGCCCTGCCGATTGTCAGATAGAAATGGCCACGGCCGCGGTCCCTCTCAGACAGCTGGGGAGCGCTCTTGTGATGTTGTCAAGCAGAGCAGAAAAATAAACACACAGCCTTTGCTTACCCCCAAAGGTCTGTGTTCAGACAGAAAGTGCGCAACCATCTGATTTGTGTACATACAGCACGAACGGCTTCCGGTAATCCGGGATACTAAGCACAGGGGCGGAACAAAGCTCTATCTTCAACTGCTCAAAAGCATGCTGGCAATCATGCATCCAGGACAGGGGTTCATGCACATCTTTAGTGGTTAGTTGCAACAAGGGCTTTGTTAGTAAAGCAAAGTTAGGGATCCAGTGGTGACAATACGAAGTAATACCTATAAAGGCACGTACATCACGTTGCGTCTTAGGAACAGGCATATTAGTTATAGCAAAGCAAAACCAAAGGGGATGATGGACGGAGTGTTGATCAATGCAAGCACTCACCCCCAGTAAACTGATCTGGGTTTAATCCATCATCATTCTTTAGCTCACTCAACCACCCCAGTTCAGACATGGCCATATGCAAATCAGTCTGACCCTGTGCCTCATGGGATCAGTCCGGCCTGAACTGCCAAGCCATGTCTTCCCTGGACCGGAAACAAGCTTCCTGGGACCGGTTTCTGGCTAATCAGCCATCATCAGCCAGGCTAGCTTGAATCCAGTGGCAAAGTGAGCAAGGGACCCACGTTTAGGCATACCCTGCCAACTCAGGGCGAACAAAGCAAAACCAAAGGGGATAATGGATGGAGTATTGAACAATGCAAGCACTCACCCCTAGTCAACTGATCTGGGTTTAATCCATTATCATTCTTTAGCTCACTCCGCCACCCCAGTTCAGACATGGCCATATGCAAATCAGTCTGACCCTGTTCCTCATGGGAACAGTCCAGCCCGTACTGCCAAGCCATGTTTTCCCTGGACCGGAAACAAGCATCCTGGGTCTGGTTTCAGGCTAATCAGCCATCATCAGCCAGGCTAGCTTGAATCCAGTGGCAAAGTGAGCAAGGGACCCACGTTTGGATATACGGTGCCATCTTAGGGTGAACAAAGCAACACATATTAGTTATAGCAGCCACATGTTCAGGTGTTAGTTTCCTTCCCTCCTTCAACAGTAGGTGGCCCAAATAGGTCACCTCCTGTCGACAATACTGAAATTTTGAAAGGGACACCTTATATCTATTATGTACCAAATGGTGCAACAATGTGACTGTACTCTGTTTGCATCCTTCCTCCGTGTCGAAGGCAACAAGGAGGTCGTCCACATTTTGAGCAAGACATAACCTGAGGAAAAGGTGAGGGAATCCAACTGGGCTTTCAGGGCTTGGCTGTATATAGTAAGACTTTTAGTATAGCCTTGAGGAGCTCGACAGAATCTAATGCTTCTGCCAGCCAAGGAGAAGCAAAAAATATGTCGGCTATCCGGGTGAATAGGATTACTGAAGAAAGCGTTCTTCAAGTCAATGACTGAAAAATAGGTAGCGGTGGGGGGAATCATTGTCAAGATGGTGGTGATGTCAGGAACAACAGGGAACTGGGGAACCACTATCTTGTTCACAGCACACAGGTCAATAACAAAACGGTAAACATCAGGGCAGTCATCTGGGGAGCCAGAGGGTGGTCTTTTCAAAATCGGGAGAAAAGGGCTATTACACACATTAGCACTCGTCTCCTCGACCACACCAGAGGCAATCAAATCCTGTAAATCATTAGCAGCGCCTGTTCCCCCGCTTGTGGTATTTTGGATTGGGGCAAGCGAGGGAAAATAGCATTATCCTTTATCGTAATAGAAACAGGGGGTATTTTCAATAGCCCTACTTTGGTGTCACCCGTAGCCCATAATGTCGTCGGCACCTCCCGATACTCAGCAGGAAGGGGCTTGTCTTTGGACAAACACTGCTTAGACTTCACTACACTAGGCCCTATTGTCATATAAACACCATCCGGGAACACGATATTGTCGCATACAACTTCTTTAACAGGTCTAAACCCAGCTCCCCACAATGTGATGTCAATAGGAAAGGTGAGACTACCGTAAAAGGACCACTAGTCAGAGCCAGAGGCTCGGAGATGGGGCTCACAACTGGTACACCGAAAAGCCTACCAAAACATTATTGTTGCCAGACAGAGTAGCCCCGGGGACCAACAAACGAGAAACAGAGCTATTCATTGCACCTGTATCCACCAAGAGTTGTTTTACTGAGCCCTGCAGATGAGTGGTGACATAGGGATCCGCGCTGGTCGACAGGTATCTGGACTGGCCTCCCTCCATGACCCTGGCTGTCATAGCCATGGCTAAGTCCCGCCACTTCATCCATATCAAAATCATCATGGTAATTCTAATGCCCCCTGGGATCATAAAAATAGTTCTGCTCTGACCACCCTACTGGCTCATCTCCCTCCTTGCTCCTGCCATATCCACCTGTGCTTCTTCCTCTTCCCCATGAGCCCCACCCTCTTGGAGCCTCAACTCTGTGCAACTGCGTCGGTCATTTGCTGCGTCAATGACCCTCCTCCTTACAATAAGCGCACTGATTAGGTCCCACGACACAGCAACCAGGCTGGTGCGAGGTAGATGCAGTGCCGGTCCAATACCTCTACCTCTACCACCGCCCCGGGACACCTGTTGCATCAACACCTTTGTTTTCAAATCCTTATTCTTTTTCTCAACCTTCTCCTTCTCTTCGTTCTCCCTGTGCTCATAGTACTGAGCCATACTTAGGATGACAGATTGGGAGGAAGTAGTCCACGTACTTTCCGAAGCCTGTAACCGTGATGCGATCTCGGGAAGGAGATTTGTAACAAATCTGTTAACGAACAATCGGATACCTCCTTCCATCGACAAGTCCTGACCACTAAAATCTAAAAACACTCCCTCAAACCTAGTAAAGAAATTGGACACACTTTCATCTTTCTTCTGGAGGTATGCTGCCAGTTTATCCCAATCCACTCTTCTCGTGGGATTAAAGAGTGCATTTACGTTATATTTCGGCCAGGCACAGCCAATATCTCAGCCCTCGGTTTGTCGCCAGGCTTCCTCTCCTGGTCCAAGCCCTAATTTCATTCCACGTGCCACCCAACTCCACTGCATGGTCCTGCATGTGCACTTGCCGCCAGATATCAACTGGCACTAATAAACCAAAAAACATCTACACGTCAGCTAGTGTCATTACCGTTGAGGACGCAACCTTGGTCAGTTCCTTATAGTAGGCAGTGGAATTTTTGTGAGGATCAGGCAGCTGAGACTTAGAGATAACACCTCACTTTTCCAAAGGGTATAAACCAACTGTGCCTGGAACCGGCCCTCCACCCGTTGCCTGATCACTCGATCTTGCGCATCTCGCAACTCCGGTATCTCAAGGTGATAAAGAGGATGCACCCTTCTCATGGGGAACTGAGACACGGCCTGCAGACTCTTTTGAATTAATCTGCCTCTGTATGCAATCAACGTAGCGACTTTACTGAAAGTGTCGTTAGGAGCCATGCCATTGTGTACACACTATCTCGGATGTCATAAATAATTTGAGGGGCAACACCATTAAAAGACTATTCCCATAACCCAATCAGAGTGGCTGACATATGTTTGAGGGCATGCTGATGCACAAGCAGCTCATAATCTTTCAACACACTCCACACATCCTCCACACTATAAATCGGATTCTAGGCCCACTGAGAGGCCTGATCTGCCACCATTATATTTTCAAGATGTGTGTGTAACCTGCACACCACTACTTTTGAACCTTACTTCAATTTAAAAAAATCGGTGCAGACCTGCTACCTGACTGACCCCTGTCAGGTCTGTAAATTAACTGAACACTCAGACACAACTATGTCTAGTGCAGGAGTGCACTGTTCGAACTTGCTCAGGTGCGAAATTTTAACCACTCATTTATATTAATCTAAAAGTGTTAATTTGAACATTCATTGATTTGTATTAGACCATCATTACTCTGATGAACAACAGAAATAATCACAATAATTAAAGTTCATTGATTGTTTACTATATTGATTTTCAAAAATGCATAGTTTTTTCAGCCTCCCTTCGCAAACATATTAACAATTGGTTTTCATTGAAAATATTATTCACTTATTCCTGACAAATGCCGAACTAATGCAAATACAAATAAGAAATTCCATCAGAACTTGCGACGACTCCCAATGCATTTCGATGCCTAAGCATCTTCGTCAGGGGAAATGCCTCCACACGGGCACTGTGTCACCTTAACTCAAATTCCGCTAATAAACGACTGTTCTTCCTGCTGTCACTACGAAACACTCGAAACTTCTGTTTTACTGCTGCTCCGCCTTAATCTTCTTGCCGATTCGAGAACACTTCTTTCGTGAACACTTCTTGCCGATTCATGTTCACGAATCGGCAAGAAGATTAAGGCGGAGCAGCAGTAAAACAGAAGTTTCGAGTGTTTCATAGTGACAGCAGGAAGAACAGTCGTTTATTAGCGGAATTTGAGTTAAGGTGACACAGTGCCCGTGTGGAGGCATTTCCCCTGACGAAGATGCTTAGGCATCGAAATGCATTGGGAGTCGTCGCAAGTTTTGATGGAATTTCTTATTTGTATTTGCATTAGTTCGGCATTTGTCAGGAATAAGTGAATAATATTTTCAATGAAAACCAATTGTTAATATGTTTGCGAAGGAAGGCTGAAAAAACTATGCATTTTTGAAAATCAATATAGTAAACAATCAATGAACTTTAATTATTGTGATTATTTCTGTTGTTCATCAGAGTAATGATGGTCTAATACAAATCAATGAATGTTCAAATTAACACTTTTAGATTAAGATAAATGATATAAATGAGTGGTTAAAATTTCGCACCTGAGCAAGTTCGAACAGTGCACTCCTGCACTAGACACCATTATATTTTCAGCATCCCCCACTGTCATATGGTTACTACGTTTCTATATATTGTGTTAAGTTAGCATGAGCTTATTAAATGTTTAAACGCAATATTTTCTTCCAGCTTGAGTTTGCACACGACACCTAATTGTTATTGTAGCTTTCAACCCAGACGAAAGATGTGATTTATTTGAGAATAATATGTTATTTGCTCTAGTATCAGTCGTGCTTGGTACACTTGGTACAACTGTCTGTACACCGAGAACTGCACACTCTAAGAATAACCTAACACAAGGTTGCTGAAGGCCTGATCCTTGCACCACGTTAGACATAACACAAATAATGTTGCTGCCAACATTGGGCTCTACGCGAGTTTAAGATACAGTTACAGGGAATGAATCAACACACTTGATGCTGAGCATGCAGAGAGCTGGTAGCTGTTGATGTGAACTGCTCCTACTGAGAATTAGAGGTATGGGTCCGCCCTGCTAAGAACCCAGATGAGACCTTCTTAGATATAATATAATATGCTAATTAGGGTGCGCGAAATATAGGTGATACAGAATTTTATAGATTTTTGCATCATAACATGCTATCACCTTTTGCTTACTATGGATTAGTGACTATGCTGCTGACTCTGATTTTTATAATATGTATGTTGATATTATACAAGATACTGCGTTTGAGAATGCTGCATTGAAAAATACACATTTCAAACTTGCACGTGTATTCTTTGCCTCCCAGTTTCGGTTTGGAATGATAATATAACGAAAGAGTGTTCATGTGTTCCACGATACCTGAGGTACTCTAAGTTCATGTTCTGGATTGTCTAAGTCATTGGTAAGTTATTACTACCGATGAGACACTGTAGCTAGCTTGGTAAGGGGATTTCTGAAACAAAGGTGAGTTTTGGGTCACCCTAACTCACCCAGGTTCTAGATCTCTGTGCACAGTTCTGTGGGAGAACGGAAACCCTGCTACATGGCGCCCATACGTTGATTGGCCTTATATCATGACACTCGAGTAGTATATCATTCAAACCTTAACGCCCTCATTCCCGTTTCCGGAAAACGGCAGTGTCGGAGAAACCTACCTATTTTTGAAATAGGTCTTTTTCAAGCTTGAAACTATCTGTAAACGGTTTCTTTGGATTACTACCCAGTTGTGCTACAAAGTAATCTTTGTGTTTTCACTTTCCTGTGCTGACATGGCACAAGCCGTGGACATCCCGCAGCATAGTCGCATTGCGGTGCGTGACCATTTGCGGGCTTATGATGTTCCTGTAGAAGGCTTGGCTGTGGTTCTGGTGGTGAGTGCGGAACATGCTTACCCGTATGAACTGTTTTATTCGTGGGTGACATTTCCGCCAGTGAACGCTAATTCTGGTGTGTTCCACTCATACACTGCTTCGGATGTACCGGTTGCGTACACTCCGTACAGAGCACTGGAGGTTCCTATTGATGCTTGGCAGCATGGAGTTTGGTTTGGTGGCGCCCTACCACACGCTTTAACCGCTTCGAGGTTAGGTCCTTTGTCCATTCCGGGCACACCTTGGCCCGCTTTGGCTGGATTCACTCCTCACCCTCTACGCGCCACTTGTAACGTGGCTGATCTGCGGCGGCTTCATGAAGTCGCGGTGGAAGTGATTAGAGCGCTTGTTCATTACACTAGCCGTAATGTTCAGGACGCGGCCCCTAGGGGCGCACAGCTTCGTGCAGAACATGCTGGTCTGAAAATCAATCCGGTCATGGTAAATTCCGTGATGGGTAAGAAGCCCCAGGACAAGGATAATTTTCCGTTCTGGCTTGCTGAGAAATTCGGCCAGCTGGAAGCTGTGTTTCCCAACACGAGTCCGGGTGATAAACACCGGATTCTTACACTAAGTTTACCGAAGGATTTGGCTCCTGAACTTGTTGACTGTGAGACCTGGGGCAAGACTTTTGCAGCGGTCTATTCGAGGTGCTATGGCTCCCCGTCTGTGACCAATCTAGGTGGGGTCCTTAAACGTGTTCGAGACGAACACGGACCGGAGTCGGCTGTTGAATTGGGTATGCGCCTGTGTGGCTCCTTTGATGTAGTTTGCGATCTGATCCTTGCGAATGTCAAGGGGGATGCAGTGAACTTTCAGGTTGCTAACGCATTGGCGTTGGTTCCCGAGGCCGAACGACCCCAACGGTTGGCAAGAATAATTGTGGCTGCTTATAAAACGGTTGGCCGCAATGCCATGGGGGTTAAAGCTTTTCCTGATAAAGAGAAAAAGCAGCCCCAGAGTCAGACATCGGAAACTAGTGGTCAACAAAAGTCCAAGAAACAAAATTGGCCTAAAAAGCAGAATCAGGGTAAGCAACAACAACAACAAACACAGGTTTCTGCTCCTGCGTCTCCGTTGCCTGCGCAGTCGGATCGTGTTTATGATTTGCGCGACCGCGCGATGATTAAATCGCCTGAGAGGTTTCAGGCTTCTGACCAACGCTCTCCTCATTCCTTTCAGGACTCATCGGCTCCGTCAACCGGTGGTGGAGGGGGCGGCAGGGGCCGGGGTGGCCAGCAAGGACGTGGTCAGCCCCGCCCGCGAAACAGTGGAGAGCAGCTGGAAGGCTCTACGCCCAAGAGACCACAGTTTGCCACGAAGAAAGTCGCCGCCCTGACAGCGCATCGTTATGCCCCAGATAGTGAGAACGCGGCTTCGGAATCTGACGTGGGCTCTGACCTTGCTGGACAGCGCAGCAGAGATTACCATAGTGAGAGAGGCCCTCCGTCCACTGTTGAAGGTGACAGCGACTGATTCTTATGTTGTGATTGAAACTGATGATTCGCATGTTGCTCCCCCTGAACGTCTTTTTGAAATTGTCCTGCTAATTGAAGGTGACATGCAGCGAACTGTAAAAGGGGTATTTTGGGAAAATCTCTCGTCTACGTATGACATTTTGCTTTCGGAGGCTGACTGGCCCCCACTTTTTGTTCTCGCAGCTCCGCGAGGGGAGGAGGTAATCCTGCCCAGCTTCGCGCACACTGTGCCGAGGGTGGAAGCGCTGCATTTTGCAGAAGAGTGGGCTCTGGCGCTTGCGCCGGCTGTGTACCGTAATCAGTGTGGCTGGGATAAATTGTCACCAAGCCACGAGATTCCTTTACGGTCTCAGCCACAGCCTCAACCTCAATATCCCATACGGCGTGAAGCCAAAGCTTCAGTCGCGGCTATCCTTGAACAATTGGAATATCAAGGTGTAATTGAAACGTGTGTGTCACCGATGAATAACCCCCTTTTTACTGTGAACAAGCCGGACGGCTCATATCGTTTGGTTTTGGTTTATAGGCATTTGAACTCGCATTGCCGTAACTGCGCAGTACAGATTACTCATGGCTCTGCGTTAGTGAATAGTCTTGAGCGTAAACGGTTTAAAACCACGCTTGACATTTCCAATGGTTTTTATGCCCATAGACTAGACGGTCTAAGTTCCCAATGGACCAGTTTTACATGCGGCGGTGTGCAAAAAATGTTTCGGCGACTCCCAATGGGCTACAAGAACAGTCCTGGAGTATTCTCCGCACGCATTGTCTCTCTTCTGGAGAGCTTCGACCCAGTTGCTTGTTCGTATGTGGATGACATTTATCTCACAGACGACGATCTTTGGGAGCATCTGTGTCGAGTAAATAGCATAATTTGTAACTTTGCTGACATAGGTTACAAGTTTAACTTTGCAAAGTCGCACATTGCAGAGTACACAGTGTTGTTTCTAGGTTACGAGCTTAACAACGAAGGGAAGGGTTTAGCACCCCACTTCCTGGAGAAATGCGCACAGTTGCGTTCTCCGACAACACTGAAAAAATTACAATCTCTTCTGGGCTTTTTGAATTTCGGAAGGACTTACATTCCGGAATATGCCCAGCGTATCAAGCCTTTGTATGGTTTGATACAACCATCTTTTTCCAAATCATGCTGGCTGCCTGAGCATTCAGCCATTCTGCAGTCTTTGCAGGCTGATTTGCTCGCTTCTGAATACTTACAGACTCGTGATAACCAAACCAACCTGGTGATAAGAATTATCCCTGGGGCGGTGGGTTTCATGTACCTGACTTTTAATGAAGGAGATACAGTACCTATTGCTTACAAGTCACACTTGTACACTTCGGCTGAATTGCGTTTTTTCACTGTGGAGAAAGTTTTAACGGCTGTGCAGATGGCAATTCTTAAGGAACGTGCCCTGTCACAAGGAAAACGCATGTTGGTTGTTACCCCGTGTCCTGCCTTAAAGGCGGTTACGAAAGCCAGTGTACCTAATTCCAAAGCTTTGCACCCTCGGTGGATTCAATGGGCTGCGTCCTTGACGTCACAGGATGTCACGTTTATTTTTTACGCCACTTTACGGTCGCAGGAGTATTTACAGTATGAATTTGTTCATCCTGCTCCATTAGCAATGCGGCCGTTGGAGGATTTCCATTGCATCATTTACACTGATGGTTTGGCGCAGGTTGCGCATGGCTCTAAACATGCCTACGTTTCCGCTTGCGCCATTGTGGTTGGTGCCATGGTGAACGATGAGTTCAAGTCCAGCGTCGTGCACACGCAGACGCTTGGGGACTGCACTGCACAATTAGCAGAGCTTCGTGCTCTGATGCTTGCATTGGAGTACGCAGATCCTAGTGTGACGACTTTGATCGTAAGTGACTCTTACTACTGTGTCCAGTCTTACAATGAAAACTTGTTCTTTTGAATTCAGAATGAATTTCGTGATTCCAAAGGTAGCACAATAAAACATAAAATGATCTGGGTCCGGGTGGCGGAACTTAAAGAGAAGTTGCCACTCGTGTTTGTGATTCATACTCTCGGTCATCAGCGCGTGGGGGTCCACGCTGTTGGCAATTCGCTTGCCGATGAAGCAGCGAAGTCAGCGGTATCAAAATACTTAGTTGCAGCGGTCACGAGGTCCAAAAGCAAAATAGATGATGACATCTTGGCAGCAGTTGCTGCAACAGAGAAAGGAAGTAAATATCCTGCGGGGTTCCCTTCTAAATACACATACCACTTAAGTCCCGATAAGGTTCCTTATGTGAAAATCCCTGATGTTGGCGAACGTCTAGTTCCCAACTCGGATCGCAGGGCTGCTTTGATTGCAGCGGCTCATGAAGGTGTGGCGTCTGCGCATGCGGGCGTCTCAGCCACTGTAACTCAGCTACAACAAAGATTCTGGTGACGGGGACTGTACAAACAGTCGCGCGATTATGTTCTTCAATGTGACATTTGCCAGCAGATTAAGCCTTCAACTGCTGCGCGTCCGCCTCAGACATGGTTGTATATCTCGAATAAACCGCTTGGATGCGTTTATTTGGATCACTGCGGTCCATTTTCTTCTGATACTGCATACAAGTACATCTTAGTAGCAGTAGATTCATGCACACGCTTTGTGTGGGTATGGCCACATCGGAGCGCTGATTCACAAACTGTCATTAAGGATTTGCGAGTCTTTGTGGGAATTTTTGCCTGTGGTACCTTCCATTCGGATCAGGGTCCGGCTTTTGCCTCTAAGGCGTATAAGGATGCTATGGTTTCGATGGGGGTCCAAGTCAAATTTTCGAGTCCCTACAGACCTGAGGGTAATAGTGTAGTTGAACGAATGAACCGCGACTTAAAGCAATCTTTGACAGCTCGAGTTGTAGGCACTGGCAGAAACTGGTTAGCCCACCTCATAGGCGTGCAGCGTGCGCTTAATAATCTCCCTAGAAGGTCTCTGGGTGGGCGGACCCCATACGAAATGCTCTTTGGTATCAAGATGTATGTCCCTGACCTCGATGGGCTGGACTGCAAGGCCCAGACCACGGCCTTTGACGTAGATGAACATTGCAATGTTTTACAGAATCTACAAAAGACCAGAGACAGTCTTGCAAAGGAACATTTGCCCTCCACATCGGATGATGCGCTGCAGGTCCCGGTAGTTGGCTGGCTACCCCAAGTTGGAGAACTGGTTCGAGAGAAGATCGATAACAAGAAAGAGTTTGGTCCCTCATATCGAACACTGGTTCGAGTTCTTGGAGTGAAGGGCACAAGAACAGTCATTTTACCACCACTTCCAGGTCGTAATGAAAACAGATTTATTTCTATTGACAATGTCAAGACACACAGGGTGGCCGATTCTTCATAGCATGACACCGGCTGTATCCTGTCCTTCCATGGTGAGGCACTCTGTGCTAGCAATAACTTCTGGTGCAGAACAGGAGGTGTCCCTCGAGATGCCTGCCATATCCAGTCCTTTATTAAATACTATTCCTGTTACTAACATTGATGAGCTGATTTACACTTATCCTGCTGATTTATCGATGCCTGATTTACAGACCCGTTTGGCAGACCAATCCAGATTCTCTTTTGACTCTGTTTCGGAAATTTCAAAGAAACCCTCAACTGTTGCAAAATATGCCAAGTTATTTAAAAAACATTTTTTGATTCCCCCATGGACATGCATTTGGTTGATCCTATTTTCATTTTACCTTTTTATGTCAATTGGTTTTGTGTTTTATTTTTTCCGCCTGATTGATGGTCACTACGTTAAAGAAAGAACAGGAATTCGGTACCTAAATGGAACATTGGCCCCTCTTTCCTCTTCACATTCAGCGCACAGACTGAAACGAAACTTAAATACAGTCAACATTACTGCTTGGCCTATCCTTGATGGGATTGTTTGGGATGCGGTTAGGTTTCAGATACATGGGCCCACTGAAGTGATTAATGTTCCAAATGTGCTTAGAGTAAACATGGGAGATGTGATTAAACAAAATATACGTTCTGATGATTGGGATGTTCAGGCCGTAGAAGCATTATTTTCTGATTTGAAGTATTATGCTGCCTTCGATGCTGAGGATCTGTATTCAGATTCTACTAATTATGGTGATTTGTTTTGTTTTCCACATTATGGTAATCATTTTTTACATAAGACAAATTCCAGGAGGGTTGCTGTAAATTATACACAATGGGAACATTGCCCTGCTCCATTAGGTGGCAGCTCCAATACGTTTCTGAAAAAAATACACTTATTTCACAGACTTTAATCAATCTAATCCCGAGTCATTTTATTTTAAAATGACACAAAAGTTCATGTCCAAAGTTAGACTTACCGATACAAAATTGCTGTATTCGAAGTCCTTTCTAGACAGGTTGGCTGTAGATGGCTACGAGTTTTGGAAAGGAACAATTGACCTTAAATCGGTTTGGGGTACCAAAGATTGGCAGGTACAAGGCACTGAGGCTTTGCACCGTGCATGTCTCGTCCCGAATCACATGTTTTTTTTAAATTCATCCATTTTCCAAACAACATGCTTTGGATTGGCTACTTCTAAAAAATTTAATACACCGACCATCCCAAATTTAGAGGAATATTCAGGTTGGGGTAATTTTACTGATTTGTCCATTCATGAGTTACAAGCTCTTTTGCACAATTCATCCTTTAACATTTCCGGTTTGGATTCCAAAGGTTGGCTGGTATGGCAGAAGAGTGCTGATTCTTGCCAACGCCGTTTTATGGGTTTGGCTAAAGGGTTCACAGAAGTCAGACCCGATCCCCGTTTTGAAGGAGACTATACTGTCACAACTTATTCTGTGGGGAAACTGTGTCAGAATTGGTTACAACATTCCACATTAGCTGCAGTTAAACTACATCTGTCTCTATTAAATGATAATGTGGATTTGAACGATTTTATAAAAGGCCCAGCTAAAGGAAGATCTAAACGATGGCTGTATGCGATTTACAATGAAATTTGGAAAGTTTCACAAATTGAGGCTGCTAAACGCCTGAGAGCTATTGATCAAGCAAATTTAGAAAAGGTGCTTGCAGTTGTCGATAACAGTATTAACACGCTTTCTTCCCGAATTTACACGTTGAACAATATTGTGTCTTCTGTTGTGGACATTGTACATGATGAAGTATCCGTGTTATATCATGGTCAAAATCAGTTGCGTTCTGTGATGCAGTTTGCTTGGACACTACAGACTCTTAAGTCTGGTCGAGTGCCTTGGAATTTTATGAAGGTTTCATCACTATTTGCCCCATTTAATTTGACTGAAAAACAGAGCATGCTATCAATGAGAGATGCAACATTTTCTATGTTACACATTGAAAAATTAGAATCCTTGCCCTTTTCGGTGGCTGAGGTGACTGCTGCTACATGGCTTATCCTTGGGATTATTACCTTACCTTTTGCTCTGTGTAAATTTACAAATTGTATGAAATATATAGCCATTGGGCGATATGAGCCATTAGGCAGTGCTTACCTCCATGAGACATGGTCTTTACCATACACTTACAGATGCCTAAAAGAGGGAAATTAAAGTGAATCTGAATGGTGAAGAATGTACACAGTCGCCTGACCGCTCACTAATATGCAGACACATCCAGTTGCATGGTTCTTGTAATCAGGACAAACCTAATTTGGCCTGTGTTTTGAAAGGGACACCAGTTCCTGCAATAGTTCCCACGTTCATTTTACTGTCCAACGGTAGTTATTTTCTTTTGAATAACGAACTTTGTTGTGGGTTACAGGCCGGTATCGCTTATGTGGTTACCGTTTCAGAGAGGGTGGTTTGCTGCAAGAATGTGTTATATCCACCCACGCATGGGAATTCAGATGTTTTAATTTGGCCAAGAATACCAACCTTGAAAGCTGAGTTCAATGGTTTAAGCCGTATAAGAGCACTGTTGTCTCAAAAGCAGGTGGCCCTGAGCTCTGCCCGCGAAACTTATGTCCTTCACATAGCAAACACACGCACAGAGGTGCAAGCGCTTTTAAGTACTGATTTGCCGTTTCATTTCTGCGAGCTGGTTCATCAAATCTTCTATGCCTCCTCCACAGTAGGCCTGAATCATTTTTTAAATTGGTTAGCAGTGGTCTCGTGACTACATTTGAAAAAGTATTTGGTATTATCCCTGCGTTCTTTCATTCTATATTCGCAAGCCTGTTTGGCGGAATTCCTGTTTTGCTGGCTTTGGCTGCAGGCGTTCTGGTGATATTTTACTTTATAAAACATGGATGCCCATCCTGCGCAAGGAAACGCTCAGCCCCTACTGATGCAGTTTCGCAACCGGATGCTTGATTACTATGGCTCCTTGCCGCTTGCGACTTTAAGCACGGCTTTTGGATTATCGTTCAGATTTTCCTATTTCACATGTGTCCAGCCCGTGTTTCATTGCCTGAGCTGTGATTTCGACTGGGCCATTGATTTGTGTCTCTGTTTACCGACTTCTCCTGACGTCGACTTTGATCAGCTGATGAACCCCGTAGTGGCTCACGAGTTGGTCTGTTCTGGCGAAAGGGTTATGGCTGTGGCAGCGATGCATGGACTAATGGGTCAGTGGGACATATTCGCAGCGGCGCATGACTTTCTGGCACATAGCGTTCTCGAGAACCCACTGAGTTGTCCTCTGATGTTGCTAGAGGAATCAGTGTTGGAGGAGCACGTATGTTCTTTCCCATTGCTTAATTGGATGGCTGAACTGTTTTCGGATGATGACAGTGATTTCATGTTGGAAGCTGTAGCTACATATTTTGCATATTCATTCAACCCATGAGTGACTTTGAAGACTTTCATTATTATGGCACGTGACTTTTTAGTAATTCTGAATGGTGCCTTTTTTCAATACGAACATTCGATTTTCATATGTTCTGGGCCTATGAACTGAGAGTAGGCCTTAAGTTCCTCTTTTAAATTTTGTGTGGCCACTATAGGCATTCATACATATTTTTGTTTTTAAATTTTACATACATTTGCATACATTTAGCTTGGCTCAATATCATTGAACTCTGCTTTCATGTTTTACCTTTCATATGGTATTAGCTTGTGTTTTATCCTTTTTAAACCGTCCTCGGATCATTGGGGGGGGTGTCATATGGTTACTACGTTTCTATATATTGTGTTAAGTTAGCATGAGCTTATTAAATGTTTAAACGCAATATTTTCTTCCAGCTTGAGTTTGCACACGACACCTAATTGTTATTGTAGCTTTCAACCCAGACGAAAGATGTGATTTATTTGAGAATAATATGTTATTTGCTCTAGTATCAGTCGTGCTTGGTACACTTGGTATAACTGTCTGTACACCGAGAACTGCACACTCTAAGAATAACCTAACACAAGGTTGCTGAAGGCCTGATCCTCGCACCACGTTAGACATAACACAAATAATGTTGCTGCCAACATTGGGCTCTACGCGAGTTTATGATACAGTTACAGGGAATGAATCAACACACTTGATGCTGAGCATGCAGAGAGCTGGTAGCTGTTGATGTGATCTCCCCCTACTGAGAATTAGAGGTATGGGTCCGCCCTGCTAAGAACCCAGATGAGACCTTCTTAGATATAATATAATATGCTAATTAGGGTGCGCGAAATATAGGTGATACAGAATTTTATAGATTTTTGCATCATAACATGCTATCACCTTTTGCTTACTATGGATTAGTGACTATGCTGCTGACTCTGATTTTTATAATATGTATGTTGATATTATACAAGAAACTGCGTTTGAGAATGCTGCATTGAAAAATACACATTCAAAACTTGCACGTGTATTCTTTGCCTCCCAGTTTCGGTTTGGAATGATAATATAACGAAAGAGTGTTCATGTGTTCCACGATACCTGAGGTACTCTAAGTTCATGTTCTGGATTGTCTAAGTCATTGGTAAGTTATTACTACCGATGAGACACTGTAGCTAGCTTAGTAAGGGGATTTCTGAAACAAAGGTGAGTTTTGGGTCACCCTAACTCACCCAGGTTCTAGATCTCTGTGCACAGTTCTGTGGGAGAACGGAAACCCTGCTACACCACATCAGATGGCATCAACACCCGTCCCATCCATTCCTTGGCAGCCTCTCGATTCTCCTCACTGTCACCTTTTATTTGCATTCCCATATATTGCAGGGGTGCAGGAACAAGTGATGTTAGTGTTGGGGGGATGTGTAGGCGAGGGAGTTAGAACCAGCTCTGGCTCAACAGAAACTGCAGATGGACACAATGGTCCCATCGTCCCCGTTACTGGAGCCAACAGGGAAAGGTGGGAAACAGACATTTCAGAGGCTGGGGTACCAGGAGCAACTGATAACACAGGTACAACCGGCATACTTAACCTTTGTAGAGCATATGGGGGGGGGGGCATCATCCAACAGATCCTCCACAAAAGGATCCCCCTCCTCTCGCGCTACATTGCAACCTAAACTTTCTATCAGCACATTCAATACCCTTCTATATTCTCTCTTTTATGCTACAGCCTTTTGCATTACTGTCTGTGTTGTTCTTCCCCTAGCCTCTTTCTCTGCTCCCATCTTCTCTGTTTAGCTTCCTTTTGCCATACCTGGAGGTTGTCGAACATAGACTGTCTACTGTGCTTTGCAAACAATTCGTCCTGCTGAAAATTCAATATTTGATCGTCAAAAGTACCCTTTAAAGGCCACTGTAACTGGGCATTGTCCCTAGTATACTTGTGCCACAGTGTACTAAACATCGTAGGGCCAAGGCCATGTTTTACGTACATGTCAAAATTTGGAGTGCCTTCTGGAAGCGCAGGCTGCTTTTCCACCAAACGAGCATCAGTGGAACAACAACAAAACCTAAAACAGCAAAGCTTGCTAAAACAAGGCATTGGCACATAGAGAAAACAAAGTCACCACCAACGCTTGACAAAAAAAACCCCACCCCAACCCCATGATCGACCCACAGACTGCACCAATTTCAAGACAACCCGGAGACTATACCGGAACAAGACCAAGAGGCAGCCTGCAGACTGCACCAAAACAAAGACAGTCCAGTACTGTACCAAGACAAGGAGACAGGCTCTAGCCCCAGACATTTCCAAAAGTAAACCAAATTTCCAAATGGCCTGGCAGAGCGTTCGCAAACACTCTGTATTTCAGGGGTCCGCAGACCTACCAAGTCCAAACAAACCAAGAACAGTCCTCAGACCGTTTTCAAAGGTACCAAGTACAAAAACGACTCACCTGGTGCACACAGGTCAAGCAAGGTTTTTCTCCACTGCTGACTCTTTGGACCAAATGTCAAATCCATGGGTTTCACTTTTTCAGGACCCCAGCCAGTGTAGCCACTAGACGAGGAGCCGCCCAATCGGGCAGGCGGGCAGCTGCGAGTTCAAGGCTCTATCATGCAGGGTACCCTGATCCGCCTATCCGACCAGACTTACCCCATCCTCCTAACACCCGATTACGGGCGAGAATGGGACACCCGAATGGAGGAGTCCCTGTTTGGGGGTCAAATTAAGGAAGTGACCCTAAAAGGGTCACCCGGGCCGCTCATGACCACCTATATGCCATCCCAGATAATGAAGAGTCGTTCAGATAGCAGAGAATACAAACCAATTAGTTTATTAGCAATACACTGCAGCGGAGCCCAATCTGATAAGCCTCTGAAGAGAACAGTCGAGGGGTCTGTTCCCCTGGTCATATCAGTTATACCTTTCTCGCACTTTCAGAGTCCCACCCAAACTGGAATTTTCCAGCTCAGGCCATCGTGAACAATGGGGAACACATAAAATGGTCTGTGCCACTTGCCAAAGAACACGCTATCTTAGTCTCAAGGAGAGGCAGCAGCTCTCTGCTATGCACAACTGTAAGAACAGGCACATCTAGTAGCAGAATACATAACAATGAATAGCACATTAATTAGGACAGAGGCGCCAGTTCGGAGATGTAGACATTAAAAAGAGACGGGCTGTGGTACTCCACCCGGGAGGGTACAAGGCTCAGAATGATACCCATCTACCAATATTGTTAATCTCCTGTCCTTAAGAAAGGAGGACAGTAGAGCTAATGCCATACCCCTGACCCCAGACTCTCCAGCCGCTGTTGCAGGAGGGAGTGATCTACTGTATCGAAAGCGGCTGACAGATCGAGGAGCACAAGGGCGGCTGTGCCTCCTCCATCCATCACTGCTCGGATCTCCATGGTGGCTTTAATGAGTGTCGTTTCCGTACTGTGCTCTTGGCGGAATCCAACCTGGGAGTGATCGAGCAGGATATTATCACAAATGAATTGGGATAATTGAATATTCATGATTTTTTCAATTATTTTGTTTGGCAGCTGCAGCTGGGCGATAGGCCGGTAGTTGTGCGGGTTAGTCACATCCAGGTTTTTTTTTTTTAGGAGTTGAAGGATGGAGGCATCTTTTCATCTGGAAGGAAAAAATGCCAGAGTCAAACATAGAGTTGAAAATTTCTGTGAGTCCAGGACTCACCAATTACGCTATTTCTTTCAGACACCCCAGTGGGCATGGGTCAGAGGGGGATCCTGACTTTGCTTCTCTTATATATTTTTCCACTGCTTCAGATGAAGTAGGGGAGAAGCTGAGCAGGGTGTTGTTTTTAGAGTCTGGGCTTATCGGTTGAATGGTGAGGAGGTGAACTGATGTATCCTCAAAGATCTTAACCCCTTCGAGGCTGATGACGAGCTGAGCTCGTCATGGTGTAGCCTCCTCAAACACTGATGACGAGCCCAGCTCGTCATGAACAATGGGTTTTTTAAAAAGTCAGCATAGGAGGAGAAGAAGTGCAGCGCGCATGTGGTTAAAAATGTCCTGGACTTTGGCTTTCAAGGCAGCTGCAATGCCATCACAGAACTTTTGGTTGCCTTTGATCCCTGTGTTTTTGGATATAGCTAGTTTGTTTACTACTGCAAATAGTTCTTTGGAGGAGTTTTTTTGCTTTCTTGATCTCTTTAGTAAAATAATCCCTTTTTTCTGCTATCAGTACTTTTTATATTGTGTTAGGGCAGTTCCTTAACATTTTTCTCTCTGGTGTGTGATAATTTGCTCTCCAACACCATTCAAGCCGACAACACTTTTGCTTTTCTTTCCGTAGTGCGTCAGAGAACCAGGGGGCAGAAGGGGTGCTCCTGTTCCCTGAGGTTTTTTTGTAGGCACTGAGGCCTTTACTGCGTCATTAAGCCATCCAGTATATGTAGTGACCGCTAGCTCTGAGTGACCGTTTAGTAGTGGTCGTGAGCCCTACAAATGTGTATGTATGATCGTTTTATCCACTTTACTCCACTCGGTGTAAGTAGAAGGAGGGGGCTTAGAGGTCCCTCCGAGCCCGACAGTGGTGACAAGGAGTTCGAACTTAACTAAAGAATGATCTGACCATGTCAGAGGAAGGGTTTCTTTTAATATGAGTCCTTTGGCCGAGGAAAAGATACCATCTAGTGTGGCCCCAGCCTCATGGGTGGGGGTCTCTACTAGTTGAGTTAAGCCTACAGCTCCGAATGTGTCTAGAAGTACACCTGTCTCCCTGTTGACCTTGTCTTCAAGGTAGAAGTTGAAGTCTCCGAGGATGGTGAAATCACTGTTTAAAAGATTTGGTTCTAGAAGGCTATCTAGATTCAGGGTGAGTGCTACTAGTGCCTGGAGGACGGTACAGTAAAATGCCTCTGAAGGATGACATTGGGCTGAGTTCGAGGGCAAAGTGAAGAGCCTCATAAGCCTCATATTACTGTCTTACATTGCCACTGTCAGAGCATTGGTAACTTGTGTTTCAATGTTCAGGGCTTAAGTTTGGTATACAGGATACTCTGTCACAAACTTGGCGGATGTCCCGCCCACCGTATTACAAGTGCATTACGGCTTATGCAAGTTGTAATACTGATATCCTCCACATTTTGACACCAAACTCTAAATAAGGTCCTTAGGTTTCTAAGAGCTCCAAAGCAGGTTATGGTAGATGCCCTGCCCTAGCTGGTAAATTGCGTCGCTCTATCCCTACGAGCTACTGATTTTCAATAGTCTTGATATTGGATTAGTCCTTCAGTCTTCTGAAAGGACGATGATATCCAGTGCTTAATTTGAGCGGGTGGTTGCTTGTGGGGGAAGCCAGCTTATATTTTTGGGGGCAGGCACTTGTTTTGCTGCATCAGACATTTACTGTGAGCAAAGGACACACAAGGGAAAAATGGAGGACGAAAAAGACGGAAAAGCGTCACAGATGGAGAAAGCAGAAAGATGCAAGAGTGAGCTGAAGGGGCAGGAAGTGGCTGTAAATGGATTAAAGAGGTCTGAGATGGTTTTAGGATTACGCTGTCTATGTATTCTGTGCTCGCACATTTAATTGCAGCAGCCTCATGTTTCAGAGGAGAGGAGATGGCCACCGGTGCATTTTTATTTACAGATTAAGCACTGGTGATATCTGTGGTCCCCACAGGTGCCTATGGTGACACTGGCCACCTTTAACCTTGAACGCACTAGAGACCCATCATCATGACTGTATGTCTGAATACCACAAACAAGAATACTGTGTGATAGAACTCTCATGCCCTACATATCGTTTACAAAAATACTGTCCCACTGGGTCTAGATTTTCTATCAACTCCAATAGTGTGACATTTCATAGAAATATAAGATAATATATTTATATCAGAAGATACTCTGACTGCGATATTCTTTATTACAAGCATCCATAGTAATAAACCCAAGAGCAGTGTATAAACATATGGTATGGACAATTTTAAGTATCACTCAGAGTCCGCCATCTATTTTTGGCATTATTTGAAACCCCAGCACAGCCAACATCATATCAAGGTCGGCAGCACCTTTTGTGACACAACCAGAATGAACTCTGCCACAGCCTAAAACACTATCAGCAGCGACACAGCACTTGGACAATCACAGTCGACCCACTTTGACATTCCAGAATTATGTGCTTCTCCTTTGCTCTTTTTTTCTTTCCTATGAGTGAGTTATTAACTGTCTCTTTATTGCTTTACCCTAACTCTTGCCTTAAGACTTTACCCTTTTCTTATGACGGCATTCTTCAATTTATGGTCATAAATTATCTATCGGCCTCACGGATTACTACTTCTCCAATAAACCTTCGTATGATTAAGTGGGGACATTTGTAGAATTTAGGCACCAGGCAGATTAATTTATCAAGTTACACTGAAATTTCTACATAAAGAAAAACGCTGAGGTATACAGTAGGAACTGAGTTATTATGAGCAGCCGGAGCCTTCCAGAGCTCCCAAATGAGAAACACATGCCGCTGAGCCGTCCACAATCCAGGTCAGGCTGCCTGGGAGGCGAGGGCTTAGAGGGGAAGGGGGACCATTTTTGGAAGACGCGCGAGCCTGAAGGCTGACAGGACTGGTGACGAGCCTAGCTTTGAGAGGCCGGTAGGGCTGGTGCACCCAGTCAGGTGCAGAGGAGCCTCTGCAGGGGCGGGGCTAGTACCAGTGCTGCTGTCAATCACACCAGGGCAGTCAGAGGGTAGCAGGAATGGTGCAGTTAGCCACATGTCAGGTCGAAGGCCTTTGGTGGTGATGCAACTAGATGTCAGAAATAACTTTGAAATGACTTTCAATTCTGACAAACCACTGACTCTGCCCCACTTCATGTAGCCTACGAGAGCCAAGCATACTGGGACATATCGGATTTTCTCTGACCATGTCTAAATAGGGGAAGGGGAATGGTCTTTCCAGTAATAGGTTTTTCGTTTTTTTTTCTGATTGCTCACAAATCTTTCGTAAGACCTGAGGGTCTGACATAAGAATCCCATCATGCTGAAACGCTATTTTTAAAAATATCTGTAGTCTATGGAAGATGTGAGTAATTTTTACCAAGTGCAGAGTGAGAGTTATGAGGTAAATTCAGACGACTGGCAGTCCCTGAAATCGAATCTTCCCCCTGGAGGCCTGGAGGTATTTCCTGATTGTAGTGACTGGAAGAATACATTATTTCCTCATGCTGGAGTGATGTCTTCATTTGCAGTAGCTGGGAGGTTGATACAGAAGCTATTCAGAAAGTTCTGGAATCTCAGACTCTCGCCAAAAAGAAGAAAAGGAACACAAATCACAAAATACCTTAATATGGGCATATAATAAAAAGCCAACACCTCGAAATCACTACTTATGCAAGCCAGTAATGCATATGAGTCGGCTAATGCACCTGTTGTACAGATGCACGACCAATGCACTGGTTCTAATGTCTGCATGTCCCCCTCAGCCTTTCATCTCGAAATTGTAAATATAGTAGGTCAATCGAAATGAGTAATGCTAGTGCGAACTCCTGATATGTACATCGCTACATAAGTACAATAGTATTGACAGCAAGGCGCTATTAAAAACATGTTGCAATCCTAAAAACAGAAAACTGAAGAAAACATAATCCGCCACAGCCCCTAGTATAGCATACTCCTCTCCCCCTCCCCGCCCTCCACCCTGTCTCATTTATACTTTTTGGGACAGATTTAGACACACGGTATACATTCCCTCGTGCCGGTGTTGTGTGGTATACCTTTCCTCCTGCCGGTGTTGTGTGGTTATATCTTCCCTCGTGCCGGTGTTGTGTGGTATATCTTCTCTCGTGCTGGTGTTGTGGGGTATACATTCCCTCGTGCCGGTATTGTGTGGTAAATCTAAAGTACTGTAGTCAGGGGTTTCTACTTTATACCCAAGGAAGGGGTGGGACAAACTCTGGGGGATACACCTATGGGAGGGTTTGGAAAGAGGGGTGGCTACACCCATTTCCTTTGTCTAGTTTAGCGCCAGAGCAGGGGCTGGTAGCCCCTGCAACCGGTTTGAACTGGGCTATGCACAGGGACACAAAATGTGCCCCCATGCAGACTTCAAAGCACTCTTGGAGTGCACCCACCCAGCCCCAATACACTAAAGCCTGTCTGGGAGGTGGCTACACCTCCCTGTGACAGGAAACCTATTGTCCAGGCCTCCCCTGCCAGAGTTTCGTCCAGCAGCAGGAGGCCAGACTTGTGTCTGTGGCTGCAGAATCAATTTTGTGATGCCAGGGTTCTGTTAAGCTGGTACTGGGTGTACCGGTGTGGCCATGGTTCTCCCTCTAGGAGGGTGGAATCATACTGGCGGGGAGGTATGATTTCAAGGAGTTTGACACCAAACACAACATGTTTCCTTGCAGCCATTCCAAAGTTAGCATTTACCTCAACGTTATAATGCACTTAAGAGTATATGGGCTGGCTGCATCACCGAACAAACCCGAAGAATAGATTCCGAAGGCATGGGCTCCCTCACACACAAAACCCAGCACCCTGCCTTGAGGATTGATAAGGTCTGCCTTAGGGGTGACTGATAGGTTTATATGTGCAGTGATATAAGGGAGATATAGGGAACCTAAGGGGTGCATGCACCACCTAACACAGGCTTCTGTAGCAGATCTGTGGTGTTATTTTGGAAGGCTGCCCAGGGGTGGCATAATACGTGCTGCAGCCCTGGTAGGCCTCTGGGACACCTATGCCCTTGGTACCTAGTGTGCCATATACTAGGGACTCATAAGGGTACCCCAGTAACCACTCTGGAGTCTACCTAAAGTACATGGAATCATTTTAGTGAGGAAGCAGCTAGGCTGGGGTCCTGGATAGCAGGGCCCCAGCCAGACTAAAGTTGAAAAACTGTGAAACATCAACAAAACGTGGGGGTAACTATAAGAAGCAGATACTACTCTCCTACACTTTCCCTCGTGCCGGTGATGGAGCAGGGACTCGTAGCAAAGATACTTGCTTGGAAGAAATCCTCTAATTTAACTCCCTAACCTGTTATTAACTATGTATTGTGTAAAACTAATACGCACTACATAAAAACAAGGGTTAGGGAAGCTTGCGTATGTGTTTGCTAACATGAATAACTCAAGTGGCTTTTAAAATGGCTGCAAACGGGAAATCTTTATTGCTCATGCGTCAATTGCATCTACGCAGTATGACGAGCTGTCGCTTGGAGGGAAATTCTTGCGCATGAGCAGAAGTTACCAATATGGCTTCTTGAAGACTCACATGCTTTGCATCTGCTTGCTTGAAATTAAATGGAGTGCATTTACTAAGGCTAATGCGGGGAAAGTATTAATGAGTAAAAGGAATTAGAGTAGAGATGAGTGGTATACAATGAGACCATTTATTCTTGAAAATAACAACTGTCTTTCTGACTTTATTATTAGTGCGCATTTGGGCCTTTTGGGTATGTCTGGAGTGAGTCGTGTCACATGACCCTGGCGCATAGCAAGTGGAAGTCAGTTCGAAATGATGAGGTGTGGTTCAAGAAGAGTGCTAGGCCACAGCCTGCCTGAAGCCTGGGAATCGGCAGTACAAGCCCCGAATGAATAAAACCACATATTGAAGTTAAACAATTGTATCAAATGTAATGTGAATGCGGGTGGGAAAATAAAGTTTGAATAAAAATTAAGGGGATGGGTTTATTAACAAAGGGCTAACTGAAAAGAGTGATATGTTAGCATGGTGTGATGATCTTCCGCCCCTTGCCTGACCAATCAGAGTTAGTTTTTTACATATTGAAACATTAATGGGTGGTACATGAGAAACGAAAAGGTATAATTGAGGTAGCTTTAGTTAGTTAATTAGCAGAGACCGGGATGCTGTCTGAGAGAAGTTAGAGAGACGTCGATGCTGAGGTGCTATGAGTCAAGGGTGCTGTCAGACTAGCGCGAGATGCTGATGAAGAATCAAATGCAGAGCTTAATATCCTAAATTATTAGGATTAGAAAGAAGATCGCGGAAGAATCTCGAGGAGGAAGAGAGTGTCAGAGAGGGGTGCGACGTGTCCGTTGGTGCTAGAGAGGTCATCTGTCTTGTCCCGAATCCTGTCCTGAAGTCTTTATATTGATGACCTACTAGTGGTATCAAAATCACGAGAAGATTGTGTTACTGTTTCGATTGGATTACTAAACCATTTGGCTGATGGAGGACAAAAGGTGTAACCAGAAAAGTTGCAATTCTGCCAAACAGAAGTCATAAATTTAGGCCACAAGTTTGAAGAGGAGTGCGAAAAGTGACCCCAGAAAGAATTAAAATTATCAAGCAAATGCAGTTACCACAATGGAAGGGAGATAAGAATGTTACTCGAAGTGGTTAGATACTGTCGGCAGTGGATTGTTGGGTTTTCCCTGCTGGCAAAGCCATTGATTCAGATGACATGAAAGAGAGTGAAAGACCCAATTGTCTGGACTGATGAAAGTGGGGAAGCATTTGTGAGATTGCGAAATTCTCTGTGTGAGGCCCCTGCCTTAGTTATGCCTGATTACGCGAAAGAGTTTGTACTATCCTGCTGCGAGAGAGAAAGATGTGCACTTTCAGTCTTGACCCAAAGGCATGGATTAAGCCGACGTCCAGTGGCATATTATTTTGCTACTTTGGATTCTGTGGCGTCAGCTTTACCTGACTGCTTAAAAGCAGTAGCTGCTACCTGTGTGAGCCTGGAGCAGAGTGAGTCAATTGTGATGGGACATCCAGTTAAGGTCTATGTCTCACATTCAGTCGAGATTCTTTTAACAAGAACTCATACATAGCACCTTACCCCTAGTCGGATGACTAAGTATGAAAGAGTGATTCTTGGAGCAGAAAAAGTTACAGTAATAAGGTGTACAATGGTAAACCCATCCACACTATTACAAGACCCACGTTGTGAGGAAGTGAAAGATGAGGTAGATAATGATTGCTTGAATATAACTGAGAAGTGCACAAAGCCCTGCCCTGATATAAAAGAAGAACCTCTGAAAGACCCAGACCACAAATTATTTGTAGATGGCTCATGCCTGAAACTGGAGGAAGGAGAACTCAGTGCAGCGCATGCTGTATTGAAAATATCTGGGGTTGTTGAAGCATCCTATTTATCGGGAGACAAGTCTGCACAAGTAGCCGAATTGGTGGCCTTAATAAAGGCATGTGAAATTGGGAAAAATTCGAAAATAACCATATTCACGGAAGTCAATATGGTTTTGGGGTTGTGCATGACTTTGGCCAGTTATGTATGCAGAGGGGATTTCTGACTTCTTCAGTATCCCCTATCAGAAATGGTAAACATTTTAAAGAATTATTGGAAGCAATACAATTGCCAAAAGAAATAGCAGTGGTCAAGTGTGCTGCTAACCAGTCAGGAAATGACTATGTGACAGCAGGTAACCAATATGCTGACCGGATTGCTCAATATTGTGCAAGAAATAATACGGAACTTTACAGAAAAATTAAAACAAGTGAAATCAGCTGCCAACTTATGTTTTTCTCAGCCTTAGAAACATGGCATGAGGTGAGACAATTGCAGGATGAGGTGGAGGTAAGCGAGAAGGAAAACTGGCTAAAATTAGGCTGTGATGGAGAACAGAACAGTGGGTGTACACTGATGGCAGACCAGTCATGCCAGACTGCTTACTCTCTCAAATAGCAAGATTGTATCATGGAGACACACATGTAGGTAGTGACGCTATGATCAGACGGTTCAGAGAGAATTGGTACAACCCACAGTTTAGGGCGGTTGCAGAGAGCCTTTGCCAGAGAAGCTTAATTTGTCAGCAGCGAAATCCAGGTAGGAAGACAGTGGTCAGTTGGGAAAAAATTGGAAAGGCAGAAGGACCATTCACAAGATTACAGCTAGATTTCATAGAATTGCCCCCAAGGAACGGAATGAAGTATGACATGTCATAGTGTGCTTGTTTTCACAGTGAGTGGAAGTATACCCCACGAGTAAAAATGACAACCTCACAGTTGCCAAGCTACTGTTAAAGGAGTTGATTCCTCGATTTGGATTTCCAGTCACTTTGGAATCAGATAGAGGACCTCATTTTAATAATGAAATAATTTGTCTAATCTATGAAGCATTTAAAATTGAACAAAAACTACACTGTGCATACCGGCCAGAGGCTTCTGGAGTGGTTGAGGAATTGAATGGTACAATCAAGTTAAGGTTAAGCAAAGTGTGTGCATCCACATCACTGAAATGGCCAGATGCATTGCCTCTTGTGTTGATGGGACCCTGAAGTATTCCTGAAAGAACAACAGGATTGAGTCCCCATGAAATTCTCATGGGAAGAGCAATGAGACAAGCATTTATTCCTGGTCACAAATTAATAAATATAACTGATGATCTGGTATTGGATTATTGCAAACAATTGACTGACCTAGTGCGTTCTGTCTCTCACCAGGTTGGAGAAGATGCAGTTGCCAGGCAGCCAGCACAAGTGCATGGTTTGAATCCTGGGGAATCTGTGGTAGTGAAGAAACACGCCAGAAAAAATGTGCTTAGCACCCAGGTGGGATGAACCACGACAAGTCATACTGGTCACTACTACAGCAGTGAAATGTGCAGGTTTACCCAATTGGATTTATGCCAGTCACACCAAAAAGGTACCAGGCCCCATTGAAAAGAGACAACAACTGAATGAACCAGTTGAAATAGCTGAAGGTTGTGAGGTCAAAGAATCTAGAGCAATATCTCTGAATCAATAGTCGAGGAACAACCGAGCACAAGTCATGAGGGCTGGATACCAGTGGGTGACATACCAGAAGCTATTATTCAAACAAGAAGCAGAACAAGATTAGACAGACAGGAAAGTAGTGTGGCCCAGATAGGTGTAGGAGAACACACTCAGGAAGAAGTCAATCAGATTACTCGAGACCCTGAGCAGGACCGGACAGGGAAAGAAGAACATACTCAGGCGAAAAGACATACCAAGGGTCTTGAGCGGGGACAGACAGGAGAAGAAGAACACGTTCAGGCAACAGAAAATCCAACTGTAGTAAGACCTAAACAGGATCAGTTAGGAGAAGAAGAACAGGTTCAAGCAGAAGAAGGATCAATTTGAATTAAGACCTGAACAGGGCCAGATAGAAGAAGAAGAAGTTCAGGTGAATGAAACACCAAATCCAGGACCTGAACAGGAACAGGTAAATTGTGACTCTGAAGAAGAGGAAGAACAGATTGTGCCTAAACATAACGAAAATAAAAGAGCCCTAGAAAGAGACAAAGAGGGTGAAAGTGCAGTACAAGTTAAAAGGGTCAGAAAAGGTGACAACTGGCCAGGTGGAGTTGAAAGATTAAAATACTATCTGAGAAAAAGAAATGAAAGACCTGAGCAAGTAAATGAGGTTACTAGTCAAACTCAGTCTAAACAGTCGATTGTGAGCAACACTCGAAGAAGTCCAACACTGAGAATTTTGAACAAAAAATCCAAAGGTCCTGAGTGGACCTACATAATATTGGAAGAATTTGAAAATGTAGATTGAGTGAAGAATCAGAGGAAGAAATAAATGCTGCACAGATTGATGAAGGGAAAGTGAGACCCCCTTGAAATCCAGAGTTTGAGCTTGCAAACAAACAAAAGAAAAGAAGAGAAATCTTCTGAGACTAAAATAGCTAAAAACAGGGTTACTGAACGACCAAAACAAAATTGCATACAAAATTGCTGTAGAGTTTGTATATGTAGCATTTTGTTAGTAAATACAGTATAGGTATTTCTAACAGTAGCAGTGCCATCTTTGATGATAGCTAACAGAAAGAATGAGATAGTTAATAGTTAAAGATTGCTACAATAAGAGGAGATATGGTAGAGTTAGAAGCAGCAGATGAGATAGACATACATCACACAGTATCAGACAATGACACATCATTAAATGTCTTCACAAAGTGGTATTCCAATATGTAGATACAATGGACATTAGTGATTGTTATGTATGTATGAAATTACCAGCTTCAGCATCAGAAGGTGTCACATACCACCATTTACCTCTAACATATGGAATTTCTTGTTGTATATTAACAAGTTTGTTCTATAGAACAGGGAAACTTCAGCATTATTATTCAAACTTAGATGTAATATTTTCAGAACTTCCTACGCGAAAGAATTTAAATCCAGCACTTAGTAGTCAAAATGCACAATTTATGAGTACATTTTTCTTAACAATGAAGTCAATAGATTTGGTTAAGGCACACAAAAAGAATCTAACATGCATATTACGTGAAGAAGAGAAAGTGTTTTTGTATTTAGAGAAGAAGGCTGCTGAACAGAAAACCCATGTGCCTCCATGGGCTGGGAAAGAAGGAATTTATGCAACTCGCAAGGCTCATGCTGCAATGTCTTTAGACTTTGAAAAGAAAGGGAAAACCTGCCTCCATAGGTTAAAGACAGATTATAATAACGTATTCAGTGATTCCAGTGATTGTGAACAAAACTTCCTAAAGAATTTGCCAGTTATCAACAGTGGTTGATCGTCTCTCGACTGATATTGCTGAGGATTTCTTGATGATTAATACAGAAATGATGGCGATTAGATCTATGGTTTTGCAAAATCGACTTGCTCTTTATATTTTATTGGCAAAAGAGGGCAGAGTCTTTACAATGTTGAAAGTCCAACATTGTTGCCCTTACATACCTGATAAAAGCAGAGAAATTAGAGGATATATTAAGAATATTACAAAACTTCATGAAGATTTGAAACCACTGGAGGTTGACAGTGTATTGGGAAAGACTAACAAAGAGTATTTCTTCAGTCAGGACTTGCTTAGTTTTCTGCTTTAGGGAAAAGTATTTTAGGTCAAATAATTCTTCCGTTAGTTGATATAGCAATAATAGTTTTAACAATAATGATATGGTCCAAATGTTGCAGAAACAAAAGAAAGGGAAGATATGAAGTGAATAAAAAGGGAAAGAACAGGAAGTATGAGGAGATTCAGCTGGAGGAAATAAAGGGAAAACTGTATAAAAGAATGAAAGATGGGATTAAGAATGAAAAAGGAGGAAAAGAAACTGAGATATGCTAAAGTTGTCATCTGATTGGGATGGGTAATTTGTGATGCCTCAAAATGCCATCAGAGAGGGTTTTGATGGAGCAAGGACTTGTAAAAAAGAGACTTGCTTAGAAGAAATCCTCTCATTTAACTCCCTAACCTGTTATTAACTACGTTTTGTGTAAAACTAATACGCACCACATAAAAACAAGGGTTAGTGAAGCTTGCGTATGTGTTTGCTAACATGAATACCTCAAGTGGCTTTTAAAATGGCTGCAAACAGGAAATCTTTATTGAGCATGCGTCAATTCCATCAATGCAGTATGATGAGCTGTCGCTTGGTTATAAATTGTTGCGCATGAGCAGAAGTTACTAATATGGCTTCTTAAAGACTCATATGCTTTGCATCTGCTTGCTTGAAATTAAATTGAGTGAATTTACTAAGGCTAATGCGGGGAAAGTATTAATGAGTAAAAGGAATTAGAGTAGAGATGGGTGGTATACAATGAGACCATTTATTCTTGAAAATAACATCTGTCTTTCTGACTGTATTATTAGTGCACATTTGGGCCTTTTGGGTATGTCAGGAGAAAGCCGTGTCACATTACCCTGGCGCATGGCAAGTGGAAGTCAGTTCGAAATGATGACGTGTGGTTCAAGAAGAGTGCAAGGCCACAGATTGCCTGAAGCCTGGGAATCTGCAGTACAAGACCCAAATGAATAAAACCACATATTAAAGTTAAACAATTGTATCAAATGTAATGTGAATGCGGGTGGGAAAATAACGTTTGAATAAAAAATAAGTAGATGGGTTTAATAAGAAAGGGCTAACTGAAAAGAGTGATTTGTAAGCATGGTGTGAGGATCTTTGACACCTTGCCTGACCAATCAGAGTTAGTATTTTACGATATTGAAACATTAATGGGTGGTACATGAGAAACAAAAGCTATAATTGAGGTAGCTTTAGTTAGTAGAGACCAGGATGCTGTCTGAGAGAAGTTAGAGAGACACTGATGCTGAGGTGCTGTGAGCCGAGGGCGCTGTCAGAGTAGTGAGAGATGCTGATGAATAATCAAATGCAGAGCTTAATATCCTAAATTATTAGGACTAGAAAGAAGAACGCCGAAGAATCTCGAAGAGGAGGAGAGTATCAGAGAGGGGTGCGATGTGTCCATCGGTGCTAGAGAGGTCATCTGTCTTGACCTGAATCCTGTCCTGAACTCTTTGTCTCCTGATCTATCCCGGGGGACCCCTACAAGCCCTTTGGCCAGGGGGATTGGTCTTCACACCATCCTAGGTAATTATACATTTCGTGAACGTGCAAGTGCTCTTTTCTCTCTGTCCTCTCCTTTCTGAGCATAAGTATGTGTTGATGATATGATTAATTGAATCTTCTCTCCTATGTGCATTGGTGAATGTGCTGGACTTTGAAGTGGTTCATATGCAAATAATTTAGATAAAGATTTAATAACTTTCCTGAGTCTGTGGTTATTTACTTTAAAATTAAAGGTTAGAATTAAGTTATAATTTTCACAATCAACTAGTTCAAACAATGGTTCATCGACCAAAGGAAAGAACTTTTTGATCAGTGAAAGGTTAGTAAGGAATAAGGAATAATCAATCTTGAGGTATAGAAATATAATTAACTTTGACTCCAGCGGTTTACTCAAAGTGGATCAGTGACTAAATATCGAGGGTCAGAATATCGACTATCCAGAATATCGATGCCAAAATATCGAGGGGCAGAATATTGAGTCCCTATCTACAAACAGGTAAGTACTAAAATATCGAGCACAAAATATCGATGTTTAAAATATAGTTAGCTAAAATATTGAATTTTCTAAATGTATTAAAATAATATAAAAGTAATTAAATGATAAACAAAATTAAAAAAACATAGTTAAAATAATGTAAAAAAGCTTAAAATAATTAATGTAATGTTAATTTGTTTTTACATATATATATTTACTTATTAATATTATAAAATAATTATTAATCTTAATATAAAATATTTAAACATGATTGAAAATATATTTGCATATAAATAAACCTATTATAATAATATAAAAATAAATAATATATAATCATTTAAATAATTAAACTAATACTTTTTATGTTATTTAATAATTTACACTACATTAAATATAACAAAATTAAAAACGTTGCATAGCTAAGGGAATAAAATTAGTATTCACACTCCAACAAGTGCAAAAATAGAGAATTTGTAGGATAGCGGTTGGGTACAAATTACTATTCCCACTCCAGTGAGTGGAACAGTAGGGAAAGTGTTGGATAGCGAGTGGGTAAAAATTACTATTCGGACTCCAGCGAGCGGAACAGTAGGGAAAGTATTGGATAGCAGGAGAGTAAAAATTATTTATTTTTTAATTTTTTATTTTAGTAGTTTTGTGTAGCGCTAGCTAGACCAAGGGGTATCAGAGCGCTTCATAACATATACAACAAATAAAATAGTGAGCAGACTGAAAATCAATCAAACAGAGACTGTCAACAGAATGTATGTATCCAGAAGATATCTTGAGCTGCGACTCTGTTGTCAGACTCTGAGTTTAGGTAAAGCTGAAGTGATAGATTGTGGGCAGTCCAGGGTCTGTCAGATCTTTCGAGTCCGGTCGATGAAGAGGTCTTTGAGTAGCCTCTTGAATTTTGAAAACGAGGAGGTTGTTCTAATGTGGGGAGGAATGGAGTTCCAGATTTTGGGAGCGTTACTAGCAAAAGATTTGGCTGTAGTTCTGTGCTTGCGAGATTTGGGAGGGATGAGCAGTAGAGAGCTGGAGCTCCTGAGGTTTCTGGACTGGCCTGCCCTATTGAGTTTGGCGGCAAGGTATTCTGGTTTCCCTGTGTGCAGGGCTTTGTGTGTGATGTCAAGCTTTGGATCTAGGGTGATCCCAAGAGATTTCACCCAATCTGCCAGGGAGAGGTTGCCATTGAGGACATCGATGGCTTTGAGCCATTCTTTGATTTGAGGGTTATCATCTTTGTTGGAAATAAGTAGTATTTCTGTTTTATCTTGGTTCAGTTTCAAGTGATTGGTTGAGAGCCAGTCTTGTACCTCCTTGAGCGTGTTGTTTAGTCTCTGGATGTCCTCAATTGAGGTCGTTTCCAGATAGAGTTGCGTGTCATCCGCATATAGATGAAAGGGGATGTTGGATTTTCTGAGTAGAGAGATGAGGGGTTTGATATAGATGTTGAAGAGCTGTGGGGAGAGTATAGACCCTTGAGGAACGCCTCTGATGGCCGGGTGGAGGTCGGATTCAAAGTTTTTGATTTTTATTCTCTGTGATCGGTTGTGAAGAAAGGAGGAGAACCATTGGAGGACCGTCTCTTGTAGAATAGCTCTTTCTTGAAGAACCCTTAGGAGTAGATTGTGGTTGACTGTATCGAATGAAGCCGATAGGTCTAGATGGATGAGAAGGCAGCATTGATCCGAGTCGAGTGACTTGAGTAGGTCGTCTATGACGTTGAGGATTGCAGGATCCGTGCTGCATCCCTTTCTCAATCCCAATTGGTGGGGATCTAGAAGTTTGATGTTTGCAAGGTGAAGGGTTAGCTGAAGGAGTACACATCTTTCCATGATTTTAGCCAAAAATGGAAGGTTCGAGACCGGTCTGAAATTGTTCAGAGCTTCTGTGTCTAGGCCTGGTTTCTTTAGTAGTGGTGTGACTTGCCCTATCTTGAGGCAATCTGAAACGGATCCAGAGCTCAAAGAGCTATTGATGATCTTGCACCATATTGGAGCTAGGACTCGCTTTAGGTCTTTGGTCAGGAGAGGCAGTAGCTGGTCCAGGGCGTGTACTGAGGGCTTGGCTTTGGAGATTAGATTGACTATCTCTGCTTCCTGGATGGGAATGAATGAAGACCACTGTTGTGGAGATTTTATAGAAGCGTTGACAAGGTTTTTGGACATATTGAACTCATTGAGGGAGGTGGGGTTTAAGCCCAGTGCTAGGTCGATCTTTACGATTTTGTTGTTGAAGACGGTTGCGAAACTGTCGCACCGAGCTTTGGATGCCTGAGTTAAGGGAGGTAAGGGTTTGGAGGTCTGATTCCTGATGATGTTGAAAAGCTCTTTATGCTGGTATTTTGCCTTATCTAATGCAGAGCAGAAGGCTGACTTTTTATTCTTGATGTGATTTTTGTACATCCTCCATGCTGCTTGCAGTTGATCACGGTGGAGGGTTGGGGGATCATTCCTCCAGGTTCTTTCTGCAGCTCTTAAATGTCTTCTTTTATCGTTGATGTCAGAGGTGAACCATGTTCTAGAGGGGACGTTTCTAGCTTTCTTTAGGTTCATGGGAGCAATTGGATCTAGGGTAAGCATCAAATTAGTGTTGTAGAGAGAGGTGATATCGTTGGTTGAGAGGTGGTCAGTGGCAGAAGGAGCAGCAAGCCGATTCTTTCCCCTAAGACCGCTCGTGGAATTTGTGCTGTGTTCTTGACCCGTTTGGGAGGGTCTCATTTAGGAATTATATTGTCCAGGATTGAAAGGTTAATGTGAAAGAGGACTATGTGATGTACGGACCAGTTGACTGGGAGGATGTGATTGATGATGATAGTATTGTTTTCGGCTATAATGACGTCAAGGATGGCTCCTCTGTGGTGAGTTTCTTCTAAGCAATGTTGTGTCAGATTGTTCGCCAGAAGTAGGATATTTAAAGTTTGAATGAGTGGGTTCTTGGTTTCATTCCACCTTAGAATGAGGTTGCCCAGGATTATGTAGTTAGAGTTGCCTAGTGCGCAATGGGCAATCAAGTCGGAAAGGTGAACCCCGAATTCTGAGGAATTGACTGGGGGATGGTATAGAAGGTGGCAGAGTGTGGGTCTGGAATCCTGAGTTTTGATGTTGACTGAGAGGCATACAAAGGAGCTGTAAGCGCAAGAGGAGATTTCCGTGATGGCGATGTTGCTCTTGTGGATGATTGCTATGCCCCCGCCTCTGTTCCCTATCCTGTCCTTGTTGATCATTGTGAATCCAGGGGGAACTAACATGTCCATGATAGGGTGGGAGAGGTTGTTGAACCAGGTTTCTGTTATGAAAGCTATCTGTATGTCATGGGAGAAAATGGCTTCCGATAGTTTGGATTTATGTTTGGAGGCTGATCTGCAGTTGATGAGCATACAGTTGATAGGGGATTCTTCTCTGTGTTCGTTCGGTTGGGCTTTTGGGAGGAGGGCAATGTGGGACGGGGTCTGGGAGCTCTCGGGGGAGGGAGTTTGCCCAGTGAGTGGAGCATTAGGGAAAGTGTTGGATAGCGGGTGGGTAAAAATTACTATTCCCACTCCAGTGAGTGGAACAGTGGAGAAAGTGTTAGATAGCAGGTAGGCAAAAGTTACTATTCCCACTCCAGTGAGTGCAACAGTAGGGAAAGTGTTGGATAGAGGGAGGGTAAAAATTACTATTCCTACTCCAGTGAGTGCAACAGTAGGGAAAGTTTTGGATAGCGTAGGGGTACAAATTACTATTCCCACACCAGAGAGTGCAACAGTAGGGAAAGCGTTGGATAGCGAAGGGGTAAAAATTACTATTCCCACTCCAGTGAGTGCAACAGTATGGAACGAGTTGGATAGCGTGGGGATAAAAATTACTATTCCCATTCCAGTGAGTGCAACGGTAGGGAAAGTTTTGGAAAGCCTTGGGGTAAAAATTACTATTCCCACTCCAGTGAGTGAAACAGTAGGGAAAGTGTTGGATAGGGTAGGCATAAAAATTACTATTCCCACTCAAGAGAGTGCAACAGGCGGGAAAGTGTTGGATAGCATAGAGGATTAATTAAGTAGACCCAGTCCTACCATTTAATTAAAATTAATTAAAAATAATTAATTATTTAAATTTAATTTACCTCCCACTATTTTCCACTATAAACGTCACCTCCAATAGTCTAAATTATTAATAAATTAACATAATTAATTAACATTTAATTAATTAGGTAATTACAATTAATTTAAAAAACATTGATATCTAAATTAATTAACACAATTAACATTATGAAATAACTTTGATTAAATATGATATAAATATTAATAAAAAAATATTTTCATTTAATTTAATACACACCATACTCCCCTATAAACTCTCAACACACTCCTCAAAAAATGAACATAATTAACATATTAATAATTAATATTTAATATGTACTAATTACTAATTAATACAAATGTACACAATTTACATATTTAGCCAATAATTAACACTATTATTCATAACCTTTTAAAATATTTAATAATAAATTAATTAACTTAATTACCGATATTAATTATTTACCATAAAATAATTATTAATAATTATTTTCATTTAAAGTGTAAATGTAAATGTAAATGTAAATGTATTGGCATTTATATAGCGCACTACTTACCCGTAGGGTCCCAAGGCGCTTCGACCGCTGCGAAACCCTTCCTGGCTTCCCTGAGAGATGGTCCCTTAATGGGTATCTCCAGGGTGAGACCAGGCATCCCCGGCGGTCTGGTGGGGCCGTTAGTGAAGATGAGGCAAGCTAATGCCCAGAGTTGCCGAGTGTGATCGCTGATCAGAGTGGGCACCGAGGCGAGAGAATTATCGAGTCCGCTGACCCTGGTCCAGAAACCTGCCGTGCCGGGAATCGAACCCTGGTCCCGGGCCGTCCTCTGCTCTCGGGTCTGCCGCCTCTAACCAGTGAGCCACACTACTTCACTACTTTCCACCCTATTCCCCTATAAACCCACAACCTGCTATGGAACTAATATGCGCAAAAATTCATTACCAATGTTAATTATGAACCACAAAATTATTAATTATGTATATATTTTTTATTCAAATTAAATTACTTCCAACCCTATTCCTCTAGAAACCCACAACCCACTACGGAACTAATATACGCAAAAATGAATTACCAATATTAATTATTAAACAATAAATTATTAATTAATACACTATTATTTTTTTTAATTTACATTAAATTTCTTCCCACCCTATTCCCCTAGAAACCCCCAACCTGCTACGGAACTAATACACGCAAAAATGAATTACCATAAAATTCATTATCTTAAAAAAATTGTAACATACATTAAAAAAAATGATATACTTTTAACACAGATAATAACGTATAATACAATTATTTTTTTTCCGATATGATTACATTCTATATAATGACATTCAATATAATGACATTCAATATTACTTACCTATATGTCGATATTATTTCCAACTATATTATGTCTATTCTATATTGTGTCCTCTCGATATTTTTGATTCGATATTGTGTCCTCTCGATAGTTTTTGATTCTATATTTTGGGTGTTTACCACTCAAAGTACGTGTGTTTATGGGCCCAGGTGAGTATATGGTATTAGAGTATCTGTTGCTGGTATGCAGCTGGATCACTGGTGTTGTGTTTCTTCTCGATCTGAGCGTTAAATATTCTTAGCCCCCCCATTCCCCTGCATCCCGCTTTAGATTTGGCAAACAGAGCCAGATGCGTACATGAGATGCAGAGGTGAGGTTGTTATGGTGGTGCACTAACAACACAGGTAGCCAAGTTGAGTAGAAAGGCACTTTATTAGATAAGTACAGGAACAGGTGAAAAGGTTGGCAAGCTCCCACCGCCTCAGCCTCCATGCAGGGAATGCCGTGTAGAGGATTCTTGCATGACCAAGCCTTCCACATTCTAGCATAAATACATTCCAAAAATACATTCTAACATGAATACCAACACAACACATCCCCCCCTCTTTGAAACAAATTAAAATAGCACAGAGCCTACCCCCCCATAAAAACCACAAAAGAAATTTAGAAAAAAGAATGCAAAAACAACCCCTTAAACCATGACAAACTCCTTTAATCACCCTGGTAACACTCTTTTTCTCTTAGTGTTGTCTGATGCTCCACATATAGGATCATCGCCTTTAGGTGCTTGGAATATAGCACCCTGGACCCCACAGCATCCCTCACAATGACACTTCCATCCACCTCCTCTGGCATCCTTCCACAACCCACTTCTTCTTCTCCTCTGCTAACCAATCTATCCAAATCCCTTGCTCGCTGTACTTCACTACACTCATAAACCTCCTCCATCCATTCAAAGTTAACAGACATCCTTTCTTCCAGCTCACCACAACTTCCTTTATTCACACCAGTAACTAGCTACAAAAGCTACGCATTTCAAATACCACACTTTGCCATTCTTCAACCGTACCACATTCCCCAATACTTCCACAACTTGCTAAGCATCAAAAAATGTACTCTCTCCCTTGGGGACTTTTACAGGTTTCTTCACCTGCACCTGCACCCAATCTCCAACTTCCACCCAAACTGCTTTTATTCCTGCACCCAGTCATAAAATGCCTTGTTCTTCCCATGTGCAGCTTCTAACCTCCCTTCAACTGCTCCAAGCAACCAACACTCCAACCCCAACCAAGAAGCAGTACATTTGCACCGTGGTTTCATCCCTCTCATTATAATACATGGAGGTAAACCTGTGGAAGCATGTACAGTCACCCTGTTTGCCCATACTGCTTTCCTTATTTCCAGCCTCCAATCCTTCTGCTTGCTCACTGCCCCTTGAATAACAACCTTCAAAACATGGTTAAATCTCTCCACAGTGCCAATCCCACTAGGATTATAAAGTGATGTGGTCCTGTGCTTTACACCAACCCACTAAAAATAGATCCTTGCTGCGTTCGAAGTGAACTGCACTCCATCATCACTCAATATAACAGGAGGCCTTCCTTCAGAAATAAACGTCCTGTCCAAAAACTCCAAAACAGTACCAATTTTGTCCACAATTTCCACTACCAGCCACTTTGAAAACAAATCAATCAACACCATCACATACTCAACAAAAAATCACACAGGCCCCTGTAAATCCATGGCCACACACTCCCACGGTTGTTCCAGGATTATACCTTCGCTCATTGGTGGTCCATATGTCTGTAAGGACTTGTCCGCAGTAGAACACACCAAACATGTCCTCACACACCTTCTGCTGTTTTATCCACTCCAAGCCACCAGAACACATTCTTGACCACAGCTTCAGTCCTCACCTCTCCAAAAATGTCCTTCATGGCAGAGACGCAAAATAGTTTCCGTCAAAGTAACATGCTCCTTCCTTGGCCAACCATTCCCTATATATTCTCCAACCAATAGTAACCCTGCATCCCTCTTCTATTCTTCTTCCCATTCTGCTTTTATGATTGCTGGTTCACCTGAATCATGTACCAAAGCAATTCTGAAATCTTCCCTCGGATCATCAGCACATTCTTCCATAGGAGCAGGCATTGTGGAGATGCAGACAATCACCAGGTTTTCTCTCCCTGGTACATACACAATCTGATACACATACTCTTTCATACTCATTGATGACCTGGCCAACCTGGCAGAAGCAGATACACTACCTTCAGTAGTCAACAGTTTTAACATAAGGCCTGTGATCTGTGAGCATGGTTTCAGCCTTCCCCCAGACGAAAGCTCAAAAATGTTCTAATGCCCATGTGCAAGCCAACACTTCCTTTTCTATTATAGGGTACCGCTCGTCTGCTGACAATTAAACATTAATATCTACAATTGAAGTACTTAAGAAGAAGTGCTAAAGAAAACCTAAAAGGAAATAAAATGAAACACATACACAATCTCAAAACAGCTTCAAATAACGTGTCTTTGCCATAATGCAGTACAGGTGTCTATGATTCCCTTCCGCTGTGTGTCACTCCAGTCAAAGGATCCCCTTTACCATTCACGTCACACGCCCCGCCCCCCCCTCGGGCTCTCAATTCCAGCACCCAGCTCACTCAGTTTTATTCAGCTGATACAGTCTCAGTGGTTCCCATATGTCCCTTGGTCTCGACCTGGTGGGCAGCTCCTCCACATATACGGTGAGATTATCCCGACAATACACCAGATAAGCCAGCCATGCCTTGAGAACTGGCCTGCGCCCTTGATGCTGTTGCAGAAAGTTGCGGCCCCTAGAGGACGAGGTTCTCCTGGACGGGGTCATGGAGCTAGTGGACAGGACAGAGCTCAGCATGGCGCAGCCTCACAGGATCGTCCCGACAGTAACTACTTCAATGAAAATAGGGGCGGACTGTACTATCATGATGAATATGACATGGACGAGTTGACAGGACTGTCTCACAGCTAGGACAGCCAGGGACAGAGTGAGGGACCAGTTCAGATACCTGTAAATCAGCTCAGTCCTTACGTTACTGCAGATTTGCATGGCTCAGATATGGAATTTTTGGTGGATACTGGTGCAATGAATAGCTCCATAACTGGTCCCCTGGGGCAGTTCTGTCTGGCCATAATAAGGTTTCGGTAGGATTTTCCGGAGTACTGGTTGTGAGCCCCATTTCCAAACCTCTTACAGTGACTATCGGTCCTTTTACTGTGGATTTGCCATTTTTGTTGACATCTAATTGCGGAGAAAATTCGATGGGCTTAGATTTATTAAAGAAGTTGCATGCAACCATTTATTGTTCCCCAGATGGTGTTTATATGACAATGGGCCTGAATGTGGTCAGCACTAAGCAGTGCCTGTCCAAAGATGCACCCCTCCCTGTTGAATTTAAGGACGTTCTGCTCACGTTGTGGGCAACGTGTGACACAGACGTAGGACTATTGCAGATACCCCCAGTTTCCATCAAAGTTAAAGATATTGTCATTTTGCCTCGTATTCCTCAGTACACGATACCGCTGGCAGGGGAGCGAGCCTTGTTGCAAATTATGCAAAACTTGATTACGTCAGGGGTTGTTGAAGAGACAAATGCAAATGTGTGTAATAGCCCCATTCTTCCCATTCTTAAGAGGGCACCTTCAGGCTCCTCTGACGATCATCCAGATGTTTATGATTTTGTGACTGACTTGTGCAAAATTAATAAAATAGTAGCTCGTCAGTTCCCGGTGGTCCCTGACATTACTGCTCTTTTGACGATGATTCCTTCTACTGCTAAATTCTTCTCGGTCATTGATCTAAAAAATAAATTCTTTAGTATTCCGATCGGTCTGCATAGCAGGTTCTTGTTCGGTTTTACACTAGCTAGCAGAAGCTTTAGATTCTGTTGAGCTCCTCAGGGCTATACTGAGAGCCCTGGTATATATAGTCAAGCTTTAAAAGCCAAATTGGACTCCCTCATGCTTCCTTCAGTTAATGTATTGCTCCAATATGTAGATGACACACTAATCGCTGCTGACACTGAAAAGGGTTGCAAAGACAGTACAGTTAAATTGTTGCTGCATTTGGCACACCACGGACATAAAGTGTCCCTTTCCAAATTTCAATATTGTCGACAGGAGGTCCCCTACTTAGGTCACCTACTGTAGAAGGAGGATAGGAGATTGACTCCTGAGCGCATCAGTACTATTGTTAAAATGCCTATCCCTAAAACTCAGAGAGAGGTGCACACTTTTATTGGCATTACTTCCGATTTTCGCCAATGGATCCCTAACTACTTGTTACTAACAAAGCCTCTGCTAGCATTAATCACTAAAGATGTGCATGAACCTTTGCCTTGGCCACTTGAATGTCAGCAGTCTTCTGAGCAATTAAAAGTTGCGCTTTGCTCTGTGCCTGTGCTTGGTATGCCTGATTATGCGAAGCCGTTCGTGCTGCACATACACGAGATGGCTGGTTGTGCACTTTCTGTTTTAACACAGGCCTTTGGAGGTAAGCAATGGCAGTGTGCTTATTTTTCTGCTCTTCTTGACCCTGTCGCAAGAGCCCACTCGAGCTGTCTAAGAGCGGTCGCGCCTGTGGCCGTCTCAATAAGACAATCGACAGGGCTCGTACTTGATACTGACCTCCCAGTCATGGTGCCCCATGCTGTGGATACCCTTTTGAATAAGATGAAGATGCAATACCTCACCTGTGCACGTCTGACCGGTTATGAGCTAACTCTCTTTGCACCACAAGTCACGAGCAACAGATGCGACACTCTAACCCCAGCCATGTTGCTACCCCTCCCTTCTGAAAGTGAAGAAATTGACATACCTGATTGTGTCTTCTGAACAGAGGAAGGGATGAAGGGATGGGTAGACCTGACTGATGTTCCCATATCTGAACCCTCAAGGGGAACTATACTTCGATGGCTCTTTTTTAAGTTACCAGATGGCACTACAACAGCTGCATACACAATCACAACACTGCACACTGTAGTTGAGATGTTGTGAATTCCCTATCAGTCGTCTCAAGCTGCAGAACTCGTTGCCCTTATTCAAGCCTGTGACCTGAGTGAGGGACTGGCTGTCAATATATATACTGAAAGTCAGTATGCCTTCGGAGTCGCCCATAATTTTGGACAGCTCCTAGCAGAGAGAGGATTTCTCACTTCCCTTGGGATAAAGATCCAGAATGGCCCCCTTATACATAGGCTTTTGTCGGTTTTGACGCTCCCCAAGAAATTTGCGATAGTGAAGTACAGCGCCCTCAAGAAAATTACTGATGATGTGGGTAAGGGGAACTCCTTTGCAGGGACGGGAAGACCCCTATGATGAAGCATGACACTAAAGGACTTTTTAGTGTGTGAGGGGTATTTTAAAAAGCACATAGTGCTCTTGTCTTTCTAGACCTAAGAGAGAGCCTAGTATCTCACTAGACCTAAAAAGAAAAACACCTAAAAATTATCACCACTTCACATTGATAGAATCTCATTGTTTATATAGAACTCCTTTGCAGACCAGACAAGGAGACAGCCCGAACAAAGATGAAAAGGACGTTTGTATTACGTCCCGCTAGGTGGGTGCCCGAGGTCACATGTTTGAGGATACGCTGGAAAATGTCAAGGAGATACAGAGTGAGGCAACAATTGCGGAATTAGCAATATCGCAGGAAAGCACAGGACGTTTGGATGAGTAGGGGTGTTGGATTGAAAAGTCAGGGAAACAGAGATGGATGTTACCAGATGCAAATGGTCTTCACGTAGTCACCATGGCGCACGGGCCAGCTCACATCAGTGCTAAAGGTATTTGTAAGTTGTTAGACCCTGTATGGCAAAATTATAACATCCCGAAGACTGCCGCTCATTTGGCTAAATATTGTATGGTATGTATGATGCACAATCCTGGAAAAGGTACCCCTACTCCATCTGGTAATTTTGCACCTCCCACTTTCCCTTTTGAGGCCCTTCAGATTGATTTCATAGGAATGGACCGAGTCAACAAGTTGAAATATGTGTTAGTGGTTGTTTTTGCATTCAGTAAATGGGTTGAGGCTTACCCCACCAAAGAAAATACAGCCATAGCGTCTGCAAAAGTACTTCTGAAGCAGTTCTTTCCTCGCTTTGGCTTGCCCCATTTGATTTAGAGTGATAACGGAAGTCACTATAACACGAGAGTCATCCAGTTAGTTTGTAAGGGACTTCATATCAGACAAAAATGTCATGCTGTGAATCACCCCCAGCCTGCAGCTTTGGTTGAGAAGTACAATGGTACTCTCTAACTGAAATTCATGAGAGCACAGGGTTACAGTGGCCAGATGCTTTACCATTAGCCCTTTTGTCTACACGAACAACAGCACATTCTAGAACAGGACTGTAACCCTACAAGGTCGTGTCTGGGCGCCCGGCAAATGTCTGGGGAGACCCGCGTCCTCGACGGTTTTCAGAAATTGAATATCCTCTGTTAGTGGACTACCTGCATGATTTGACTAAACGTTTGCGTTCTATTCACCAACAGATCCAGGACTCCCTTCCCCCAGTACCCGAGGGGGCATGACACAACATTCGCCCGGGGTGATTATGTATTAATCCGCAATTTCCAGAAAAAGAATAACTTGGAGCCGAGGTGGAAGGGGCCAGTCCAGGTGCTCCTTGCCACCCGCAGGGCAGTCAAAGTCACTGGCCGAAAGAACTGAATTCATTGGCAGCATTGCGGCAGAGTGCCTCAGCTTACCCTACAATCAGTGAGTCAACTAAAGAATTGGGGACTCAGTTCCCACGACTTGTCCCCTTTTTGGATGTCAAGCTTACGTGGACCCAAACAGAGGCCAAGAACGATGAGGTGCTAATGCAGCAGTGCCCCCGGAGATTAAGGCAATTCAAGAGCCCCCTTCTACTGGCCTCTCTATGCCCGAGACCCTTTTTTACTGACCCCTCTGTGCCCGGAGTAGATAGGTACCCTTTGCGCTCAAAGGAGTAACACTGCACCAAAGGAGAAGTCAGATTAGTAGGGATGGACAGTGCAAGTCAGGGTATACCTTGCCATTGGGCCCGATTCACAGAACTAACTTAAGACAAAATCCTAAACTTACTACTTTTGGTATTCACAGAAGTCAGGATTTTGTCTTAAGACAGACTTAAGACAGACTTAAGACAGACTTAAGTTAGGATTCTGTCTTAAGTCTGTCTTAAGACAAAATCCTAACCTCTGTGAATACCAAAAGTAGTAAGTTTATGAATTTGTCTTAAGTTAGTTCTGTGAATCGGGCCCTATGGTACCAACAGTAGTTTAGGGAAAGGCGAAATTGGTGCACTGTTCGGACATTGGACAGGATAGACTGAACGTCCTTCCCTGGAGGAGGGTATTATATCCTGAACGACGTGGGTTTTCTTCAAGAGCTAGGATAGAATAGGTCCAATGCCAATGCTCAAGAGCGCCAATGTTGATGAACAATAGGAGTCTACCAGTGAGGCTCTAACGGACACTGGGAACAATTGACCTCTGGGAGTTTGCCAGGCTCATGTATAAGGGTAATTACTAATATACTAAGATAGGCTTCCCTCAGCTTTGACCTTGAGGAACATATTTCGGATACGTTGTCACTCTTATGAGGCCTTCGAGGCAGCAGAAGTAGGAAGCAGGGAAACTTTATGAAGAAGCAAACAAGCAGCATAGGGAATCTGCCTGTGACACAGCTAGTGGTACCTGCACAGTCACAGTACAGTGTCTTGAGTTGGTCTACTTCATTTATAAGGACTCAGCCCTAATCATGAAGATGGATTGTCAAATTGAGCACCAGTCAACTGATGGCAATGTCCAAAACCATAAAAAGAAGAGCACAGCACCATGGCATCCGTTCACTAAAGAAGTCTCTGGGACTGTTGATACAGATGGTCCTGTGGGAGAATAGTGTCTATCCTTGTTGAAATCTATCAACTTGCTATGCAAGGATCTCTATATTAAATTAGTGACACTGAGCAATTCATTAAGGCAGTGGAGGTTAACATTGAGGTATTAACAGACAGTGTTAACAGTAGAGTAGAGTGTGCACAAAATAGAAGAGTGTATTGGCTCCCTGGGGGGCTCCAGGGTGACAATAGAGTCCTCCTTTGGTGGGTTGTTTGACTTCCAAGAGTGTGCAGTAGTCATTAGGGTCAGGACAGAGCCAAAAGTAAAGGATTAGGAGAATGCTTCATGTGTTGCCCTGTCCCTAGTTTGAAGAACCACAGTGTTTTTTGAATCGTGTCTGAGCTGCTGGGAGATCTACTCAAGGACCTCGAGAACTTTGGGATCCACTCTCATTGATATAGAATACAGATTAACTGTGAAGCTTCCCACAGGCAGAAAAACTGATGGGAGTACAGTGATGGTCCATCTAAAAACACTAGGGGTTAGTGTAAATATCCTTAAAAGGAAATTAAATATGGTGGTTTTCTGATGTGTGCAAATCATCACTACGGAAGAAACAGCTGTTCTTGTGAAAAAGGGAGTTACAAACGTGGAGATACAAGCAATGAAGAGTTACCTAACAAGGCCTATGATGTTATACTTTCATGCTCTTACAAAAAGAGCCCACAGATTTGTATTTACATTTTCAAAAATGCCAGGCGCTGAGATGACTCTTTCCTTTTGTGAGGGATGGAGACATAACCCCTATTTTCTCTGAGTGTGGACCAGATCCCATCATTGTCTACCTATCTGTGAGACTAATGTGGTGTCCTTAGAGTAAGGTGACAGCTAAGAGGTGCTGTTTTTCTGAAAATGTTCATATGTTCATGCTTTTTGTCACTTTGCGACATGTATTCTTCTTAATCCCTCCTTTTATCTGAAAATGCGGGCGACTAAATTTCACTGGAGTTATGCTCAATATGCCATAATCTCCTGGTATCATGAACTGTGAGACTGCTATTATTGTTAATTAGACTGCAAAGAGCTCTCCTCATATTTCGCTAGGTGGTGTGGCTTACTTTGCACTGTGTTGTGTTGAATAATGATAAAAAGATCCACACATAAAGGGAATCTGTCTAGCTACCAACAGCCAGTCAAGGTAAACATCGTTTACAACGCACATGTTACAACGCGTCTCATTACAACAAATGTTTAACAACGCGAAATCCATTACAACTCATGTCATTATATCGCATAATCCATTACAACGCATTCCCCAAAGTAATGCCTCAGCGGAGTTAGAATAGTATTTGCGTTGTAATGGATTATGCATTTTAATAACATGTGTTGTAACAACATGCGTTGTAAAGGATTTTGCGATGTAAAAATCTGTTGTAATGACACGTGTTATAACGCATGCTTTGTAATGTGTCATATTCGCCAGTCAATTGATATAAGGCATGGAATTATGCAAGCCAGCAGTAGTATGTTGAGAAGTTGCCTAGTAGCTGAAATCTGAATTCTCTGTAAATTTGTAATGTTAAGAACTGCATTTTGTGGTATAGCCGATAGGCATGCTCAAGATAGGAGAGTATTAAGGCAATGATAAATTGAAATCCTTGAGAAGTGAGTGTATGAGAACATTTGGTGAAAGAATTCTTGGATCAGATGGCGAATTGCATTCTGCCAAGAACTGTGAGAATAAAGAGAAGCAGCTTCATATAGACAAAGGTGAGTATACAGCAGTGCACACATGGAGAGAGGGACACACTTAAATGCAAACCAGGACTAGAGTCATCGTGGTACAGATAATTGCTCAGAATCACATTTCTTTGAAGAGATTTCTGGCCATGAAGTGGTGGTAGTTTGTTGATCTTTGAGCTGAGACTGTGCTATCGAGCAATGGTCTCTGTTACTGGGCATACCATAGCAGCTGGTCTTCTTACCCGTAAAACCAAGAAGGAGTGGGGAGCGGGTAAATGGCATTTCTGTTGGAGGATCAGAGCATGGAACAGGCCCTTGCAGGATGAACGGATGAGACCCACCCAGAGACACATAAACTGGACAGGTCAGCATAGTGCCGGTACTGAGCTGCTCATAGGCATATTCTCAGAGTCCCCCTCTGCAGTTGCAGGCAATCTCTGCAGGGTTGAATTGTGTTGGAGCTGAGGGGATTCCCATTGGAATCAATATCTACTGGTACCCTATGGGTCAGTAAACGGCCAATGAGTGGCAGGTCACCATGTTAGGACTGCTAACCCGGTGGGTGAGGGCGGCAGAACTGGGATTGGGCTCCATGTCCAGATGGTGGGTCAAGCCTCATGTCTTACATTCACCTATGATCTCCCAGCTAAAGATTTCAGAAATGCCCAATGGACCAGTGTACCCTAAAGAGACAGAGGACAGTCAGACCTCACAACACCCCTATCATTAGCTGTTCTCACCTCGAGGGCGAGGTGATTGAGAACATCTAGAGAAGACTTCTGTGGAGGATAGAAGTTCCTAGTGGAAAGTAGCAGACACCTAGTTCTGCGGTATTTTATCTTTGGTTTCAGAGAGGGCAAAAAGGGGCCAGATGTCCTTGTAAGCAAGAAAGCTTTCATCGAAGGAATAAGCCCTATCATTATGAACCAATCATGCAGATAGGAACAGTGCCTTTAGGTCATTCTCCTGTAGTTAGAGAGGGTTCACTGAAGACGGCTATCTGTCAAATTAGCACGTTATTAAGAAACACCTGAGTATAGCACACAGCCTATTATATTGTGTTTTTTTGTTAGGTCTGCCTTGACAGCGCAGCTGTCTGCTATAGCAATTTGTATACATTATTTAAAATATACGTAGAGTGGGCTTTGGCCCCACCCTGAGGAGTATTACTCTCTCACTTCTTGCTATTGGATGTTTGGAGTATCACTCCACCTTCTATTTTGAACACTATTTTGATGTCATTCCGAAAGCCTTCGACCTGTGGTTGGAGGCTTTCCAATCGACATCTTCAGATTCACTTTCAACCGCTGTATTACAATGAGGGCGGTTGGAAGTGAAACCGGCCAGGCAGAACCGGCATGTAATCCCTTGAGTACGGCGTTTCCGGCATCTGGATTATGATGTCGGTTTCCCAAAGGCTTTTCATGTCGGGATTACAGTGACTTCAGGGGCCCCTGGAAGGGCCCCAAATCAGCCTCCGGTTGGCATATGGTGCCCCTCTGTCAATCCCTGCACTGAGTGGCAGGCACTGTGTGGTGCCTGCCATGCGGTGCAGGGATTAACAAAAACTCAGATTTCTCTATCGGAGCTTGTTCTGCGGCTGGTTTACGGGCGCAGCCAAGCTGCCATAGGGAAGTTGGATTATGCGACCACACCATGTGCGGTCGCATTGAAATCAGCCTTGGCCCGTGCAAGTAAGAGCGATGGGTCCCGGTGGGGACGGTGGGGATTTCAACATACTACGATGAAAGAAAATTAAATAAATAATTCATTTTCCCTCGTCATCGTCTGTCGAAATCCCCCTCCACCGGACCCCACCGTCCCACCGCCCCACCGCTGTTACCTGCACAGGCCGCGGCCGATTGTAATAGCGGTGTTGGGACCTCCGGCCGGAGGTTGGTCGTCCTGAGACCAGTCATCCGCCCGACATCATAATGAGGACCTTAGTATTTGTATTGACAAACATGAGATACTATTTTATATCTCAAAATTATTTACATCTCAAACTTACAATGAATCATCACACATTAAACTTTTTGTCTCGTATATCCATTTTATACAGGAAGCAATAGTCTTTTGTTTTGCGTCTCATCGCTGCAGTCTTTTTAAAAATGTTTTAGTCAGGGCTCAGAATGCATGCCAGCCCGATTGACTTTGCCGAGGCTTGTTCTTCAGGGTGTTTATTGTTACTGGACCAGGCAACGCCAGGCTGAGAATCATATGCATACAACATGGATATTATTGATGGATGAGAGAGTAAATGCATTTCGTAGTCTGAAACGAAAACAGACTCTTGTATGTGCTGCTTTAGTCGTCACTTAATATTTGTTAAAGTAGTTGTTGAAAAATTGCACTTCGCCTTTATTTCTGGATTTTATAATTTGATAAACAGTGCTTGAATGTTTACCGGTTATTTCTCCCACTTCAAAATAAAATACATTAATACCTTATAGTATCTAGCATGAGAAAAGTCACATTGTGGTGTGAGACATACTAAAAAGGTAAATGCTAATTTCACCGGGAACTCCACCTGCTCACTTTGTTGCTACTGTACTCAGGCTGTTTGCACCTGTTCCTCGATCCCCAAAAATAGATAATAGCTTCCCTTTCTACTCTGATCAGGAAAAAGTCCAATAAATAGAGAAAACCTCCAGGTGGCTCTGCTAACAGTTTGCCAAAAAGAGCTATTTCTGGACCATCTGTCTCATCATTTAAATGTGTCATACAGAGGCCAGGAAGTTACCAAACGCACGTCTTAAAAAGCAATATTTCATTAAACGGAATTGTTTGACATGAAAAGAATGCGTTTTCGTGGTTTTTCCATTTAATGACAGTGACGTGCACACCAGAACTGTTCTTAATGAAAGTTGATTTTCTTCGGAGTTATTTATTGGAAGCTCATAAGTGAGCGACATTACCTCATAGTCTGGAGTTTACGCCACCTCTCTCTTCAGAGAGCTCAGCTCTGGAATGTTTAGATTTGTTGCTTCCAACTTGGCCACCGCAGTGTGGGGCCTATTCTCGACCTGCATTTTTTAGTACGTTTCCTAGTACTTCAGTGTTACTTCTGACATACTGCAAAATGCTATTCCCAAACCACATGCGGAGGTCTATGCCTCCGCATCTCCGATCTTTACTGCGCAGATGTCACAGGGGTTAAGAGAGGGCTTAGAGGAGGAGGTTAAGGGAGGGACAAACACCCATCCAAAAAGAGCAAGCCAATTGCTGTTCACAATCTGCACTTTTATTGTCACTGTACGTCTAAGACCCAAAACAGTAGTATAGGCACTCCAGCTCAGACCCCAGATGGCCAACCACTGGTACTTCAACGCCCTCCCATAGACAATGATGGAGGTAGGGTCACCTCGAAGGAAATCATGTTAATATTATTTCATTTAGCTTGACTTCCTTAAAATACACATAAATATATTCAAATGTCATATATATATCTATATATATATATTCACTTAAAAAACCATAGGTTTCAGGCCTTATATAGTTAGGAATTAGGAATTTGAGATGTCATCAGTGATGTCATCAGTGATGTCACTGACCATGTCATGAATGATGTAATATGTGACATCATCAGCAGTGGATTGCGGGTGCGCGAAATATAGTTAGTACAACTAACTATATAGGAGCAATTTCAATGGTTTTTTAAATGCGAATTCCTAACTATATAAGGCCTGACACCTATGGTTTTTTTAAGTGAATTTGCAAGGTTTTTTAAATGCTAATTCCTAACTATATAAGTCCTGAAACCTATGGTTTTTTAAGTGAATTTGCAAGTTTTTTTAAATGCTAATTCCTAACTATACAAGGCTTGAAACCTATGTTTTTTTCAGTGAATTTGCAAGGTTTTTTAAATGCTAATTCCTAACTATATCAGGCGTGAAACCTATTTTTTTTTTCAATAAATTTCAAAGGTTTTGTAAATGCTAATTCTATTAGCGGATAACGTTTATATATGTTATTATCCTTCTGGGACCACCTGAGAAGCCATCTTGTTTCTCAGGAGAAGTGAGGCACAAGAGAGCACAAAAGAAGAGTGGAAAACGTGAAAAGGGGGCAGGTTTGAGACCCCCTGACGCCCTAGCCCTTCTCAGGGGGTCCCAGAAAGGACCACCAAGTGCAGATTTTTAAAACTTTTTTTGAAAATCGCGGGGTACGCGCACGGTACGCGTACCCTACGTGTACGGTGCGCGTACCCAGCGATTCTTTTTTTTTGCCCTTGGGGGTCCTTTTGGGACTCCCTGAGAAGGGCTAGAGGAATGGGGGGGTCTCTACCCTGCCCCCTTTTCGTGTTTTCCACTCTTGCTTTGGGCTCTCTTGTGCCTCAGTTCTCCTGAAAAACAAGATGGTGGCCAACACTTCCTGGTTTGGACAGTTTGGAATGTTGATAGTCGACTGCCAGCCAATCAGAAACTCGCTTGCGCATGTAAGGGTATGCGCACGTACGCGAATGGTACGCGTACCGTACGCGTACGGTGCGAGTACGGTGAGCGCATATCGATATATAATTTGATAAAATTCAATTTTCTCAACAACTACTGGAGGGATTTTCACCAAATATAGAAAAGGCACTACTGCATACCTGTCCCTACTAAGCATGGGCGGAAAATCCGCTCCGCTCGCGAATTTTGCGGATTTTTGGTAAATTCGCGATCCGCGAGATTCGCGAATTTCCCGCAAAATCCGCAAATTCGCACGCAGCGGATTTTTTTTCTTGGTGATACAATTTTGCGGCGTGCGGCGTTCACTTACCGTCATTTAGCGTTTGCCAAGTTGTTTTTCTCGATATTTTTGCGAGTGCTGCGCCATTTTGGATCTTGCTGCGGGATCCCGCGGGAGTTTGGCGACACATCGCGAGAGTTCGCAATTGCGAACATGTAGGTGCGGTGGGCAGCAACAATCTCGCGCTCGCAAAAATACAAAATTTGCAATTCTGCACAAGAAATCCACTAGCAAGCAGCATAGACCTTCTGAAAATGATGATTTCTATCAGAATAACTCCTCAGGTTGACATTTGCCTACACTTTTTGGGATTTGAGGCCTTTTGACTCTCTTTGGATCTCTTTTGGATTAGAAATCAACTTTCATAAGTAAGTTTGTTTGGGGCATGACAGTTGCTGTTCTGCAGAAAGCGCTCAGCAGGTGCAAAAGTTCACTCATCATTAGTAACCATTCGCTGTAGTACTTCCTGAGGGCCCCCTCCAGAGTTCAGTTGCCTATGTTTGTTTGGGGCATTACAGTTGCTGCTCTGCAGAAAAACGAATTTTCAAAAATGAAAGCACTCAGCAGGTGCAAAAGTTCAAACTCATCATTAGTAATAGTAACCATTCCCTGTAGTGCTTCCTGACTAGGGCCCCTCCAGAGTTCAGTTGCTAGTTGCAACAATTGTATGACCCTGCTCTGACCCTCACAGCAGGCTCATAGAATAGCTACAAGTAGGCCACAAAGGTCCTGGAAAAAAAAAGTTGCACTGCAACAGAAAGCAAATTACAGATAAGGAAGCAGGTGCCAGACTGGAATTTTTTAAAACAGTGACACATTAGTAAACCAACCCCAAATTAATTCATGTCAGTTGAAGCAGGGCAGGTGTGCTTGCTTTTCCCCCCCACAATCTACAGTGATGATGAACCAGAGGGTGGCATTGATGTACCAGAGGGTGGCATGGGTGAAACAGAGGGTGGCAGTGGTTAAATAGAGGGTGCTGGCAACCTGTGATGATGAACCAGACGTAGAAACAACATAGTATCGACCGTTGCGAGCCGACAAGTAAGTTCGCAATTGCGAACTGGTACGAAACCCTCGCGAACTGGCAGAAACCCTTGCGAACACACAAAAAAAATCCGCAAATTCTCGAGAATTCGCGGATTTTGCGGTTTGCGAGTTCGCAAATACGCAAATTCACGAACTCCAGATTCGCAAAATTTGCCCATGCTTAGTCCCTGCCATTTTGCTAAGTTTGGTGTAATTCCGTTCAGCCGTTCGGGCTGTAGCCGTGTCTAAAGGTCCCATAGAAAATGCCATTTGAAACATTTCAAATTCAATTTTCTCAAGAACTACTGGAGGGATTTTCACAAAACATAGCAAAGGCACATCTGCATACCAGGCCTTACCATTTTGCCAAGTTTGGTGTAATTACATTCAGCCGTTCGAGCTGTAGCCGTGTCTAAAGGTACCTATGGAAATTAACATGGGGAAAACACCTTTTGGGACCCCCTTTCGGCCCCCACTTCACGAATCCCCCCAAAACTTTCAGGGGAGGAGCGGAGCGAAGCTGTCCAAAATTCTGGAAAATTACACACAGATTCCTCAATCGGCGCCAAAGTTATTCCCAATAGAATGTTGAGCGCATATAGATATATAAATTTCCCAAATTCATTTTCTCAACAACTACTGGAGGGATTTTCACCAAATATAAAAAAGGCACTACTGCATACCTGTCCCTACCATTTTGCCAAGTTTGGTGTAATTCCGTTCAGCCGTTCGAGCTGTAGCCTTGTCAGAATGTCCCTATAGAAATTAACATGGGGAAAACACGTTTTGGGACCCCCCTTTTTTCTCGGCCCCCGCTTCACAAATCCCCCCGAAACTTTCAGGGAAGGAGCGAGGCAAATTTAAGGAAAATTACAGGCAGATCCCTCAATCGGCGCCAAAGTTATTCCCAATAGAATGTTCGGAATTTCCTATGGTAACTAGGTCCTAACTATATATACCTACTGGCGACCGCCAGTAGGTAGTATATCTATCTATCTATCTATCTATCTATCTATCTATCTATCTATCTATCTATCTATCTATCTATCTATCTATCTATCTATCTATCTATCTATCTATCTATCTATCTATCTATCTATCTATATATATATATATATATATATATATATATATATATATATATATATATATGTATATATATATATATACATACATACATATATATATATAAATACAAACAAATAGTCCTGAACTTCCAGCTCCGGCGAACAGAGACCAAACGAATCCCAAAGATAAGGCCAAAGAAATTTATTTAAACCAAGTTCAACAGCGCAGCGGACTGACGCGTTTCGGGCGATTCCCTTGATCACAGTAAAATGTAATACAAAATGCCTTGTTTTTATATGCTGTTGTGAACACCATGTGACATATAGACATAAACAACATACATAAGAGTTAAGCCAAAGTCTATAGAAAGATATTTGATCTCTCTTTCTCTCTCTCGCAAGGGGTATTATGTTTCAAAATGCCACAGTCAAAGTTTAGGATCAATTCATATTCTGAATAAATTCATGAACAAAACTCAGGTCCCTGCATAAATGCATGTAGGAACTAATGAACATAGTCTATACAGTACTGATGGAAGACTGCATAATGTAAACTAATACACATGTGCAAAATACCGCAGTTGTAAACATTAAGATTTGTGCAAAATAGTAGCATGTTAAAAGCAATAATTTATATACTTAAAACCATACTAGGAACAGAATATTTCCATATAAAAACTTTCCATTGGGATGTGCAAATCTTAGCAATGTAAACATGGTAATTGTGCAACATATGCAAATAATTTATAATATAAGTACTGTTTTGACTATTGTAGTAAAAACAAATAGATAGCTTGCAACGGGGACATCGAATAAAGATGGCAACCCCTCTGTGTTGTAAATATATAGGCTTACCCGTAGGTTGTTGGCTAAATGTGCTTAAAAAGGAAAAAAAACACAGTAGTGTGGTGCAGGATCCGGATGCAGCCGGATTTAATAAGCCATGTCTGCATTCCAAGTGTCATAAATTGTGACTAGAAAAATTTAATCAACAGAATTAAAAACATTTCAAATTAGTAAATAACGGGACGGTATTGGGAGAGGTTGGGGCGGCCTCAGATAGATTGTCATTTCATCAGATATTATATGGTACAGGCCAACAAGAGTAAAACATGATAGGACCCTATAAAAAAAGATACAGGTCCTCTGTCGTATTCAGTCCGTTTGGAACTTTACAGTCCAATTCGAGAATCATTTTAGATTCTAATTGTCGTAGCATTTTGTCCCTGTCTCCTCCTCTGCGTGGTTTGGGGACGGAAGTGAGTACAAAGTAGCTGAGACACTGTAAGTCGTTGTTGTGTACACTTTTAAAGTGTCTCGCGACAGGGTAAGAGCTGTCATTGTTGACAATCACGCGAAGATGCTGCAATATTCTGGCATGCACCTGCAGCCTTGTACTACCAACATACCTCAGGCCGCAGGTGCACGCCAGAACATAAACAGCATACTCTGTCTTGCAATTGTAGCTCCCTTTGATGGGCAATGGAACAGGACTGAATGGAGTGTTGTACTTGTTGGTATTGATACCAAACTTACACGCCCTGCAACTAGAGCATTTAGAAAACTCCAGCCGGGGTTTGAACCAGGACTGACTTTTCAGTAATTCTGGGAAGAAATTAGATACATGGGTACGCATAGAGGGGCCCCTGCGGAAAGTGATTTTGGGATTGCTAGGAAGTTGGGCTGCCAGGACCCCATCTGCCATTAGTATGGGCCAACTTTTGGTCAGAATAGCCCGGATCTTTCTTTCCTGACAGTTAAAAGACGTGATGAACCTGATATTAGACTTTTCAGGATCTTCCAACATCTCAGCAGTGGGGGCCTTAGAAGTAAAAAGTGACTCTCTAGTCCTTTCCTTCATCTTACTGACTGCTTTGCTGAGTATTCTCTCGCTGTACCCTCTAGCTCTGAATCTGGCAAGTGCTTCAGTGGTACATGTAACTAATTCCTCTTCATTACTGCAGATCCTTTTCAGGCGGAGCAATTCCCCATAGGGTATATTATCAATGACATGGCGTGGGCGGGCACTATTCGCATGGAGGGTGGAATTACCTGCTGTACTTTTTCTATGTTGGGTGGTAGTTATTTTGTCTCCCTTCAAAAAGACCTTCCCATCCAAAAAGTCGACAGTTTGTTTGCTAATGTTACATGTAAACTTCAAATTTTCTTGATTGGTATTGAGGCTTGTAACGACATTTCTAGCACTGTCTTCATCCCCCCTCCAGATTAAAAACACATCGTCAATATAACAAACCCACAATGCCACATGCTCCAAAAATGTCTTGTGGTGTTCCCCCATGAGGACCCGCTTCTTCCACCAGCCAACGTGCAAGCACGCATAGCTGGGGGAAAAGCAGGCCCCCATGGCAACACCCCTCTTTTGTAAATAGACATCCTTCCCAAAGACAAAATAGTTATGATATAAACTCCATGTCACAAAATCCATCAACATCTTATTATGGTTATAACATTGTAAAGGTCTAGTGCTCAGAAAATATTCTAATGCCTTCAGACCTGTGGGATGTTCAATGCTCGTATATAGAGCTTCAATGTCTAACGTTATAAACAAGGAGTTCTCTGTCCATGGGATGTCTTTGATTTTCTTTAAAAAGTCTCCTGTGTCTTTTGTAAAGGTAGGTAGATTTTTCACCAGGTTTTGTAAAAAGTAATCTGTATATTATGCCAAATGTTCTGCTACGCTGTTGATGGCAGATATAATTGGTCTTCCTGGGACCGGTAGAGTTTCCTTATGCACCTTTGGTATTAAATAAAACCTGGGCATAACCGGTTGGTCAACATTCAGAAACTTGAACTCTTGGATGGATATTAGGCCTTCCCTTCTGTATTTATGAAGCAGTTTTTTCAACATGTCTCTAGCATTGTCATATATATATATATATATACATATATATACAAACACACACATTTATATAGCATTTTAAAATATTTGGATTGTACATATAAAATCATTACATTACATTAAATTAGTTCTATACATAAGCTTTAGTCATTTTTAATACACCATACATAACTATAAATATTTTACTTCAGATTTTTCAAAATAAATGTTTACAAAATGTAATTTCATTTAACATGTTTAAATTAATAACATATTTTATTCAAAATTAAGTGCTGTAGAATTGTTATATTGTTCATCTAAAATAAACATGCACAATTAATTTACATTAATATTTATCATAAAATATTTGTCATACTTTATAGTAAGGTTTTTTAAACCTTTTAACTTTTCCCTATACTTTACCATGGGGCGATCTCCACTCCAGTAGTGGAGAACTGCGCCTAGTAGTAAATTGATACTCGTAAATTAGGTTCCACACCATGAATTCAACAGTTGAAGACTTGTAAGTATACACTCTGTAGTAAATGTACGCCCATAAATGGTAAGTAGCTAAAAGTGGTAAATTTTCCACAAAGTGTTAGAGTAAATTTACATGTGTAGATTTGCTCACATGTAAGTTCACTTTTTGTGTAGGGCCCTTCCGCTGTGAGTGTAAGCTTTACTTACCCAACCCTGCTTTCTCTCTTTCATCGACCCCGGCTTCCATGGTCAACATTCTGCTACATGCTCTAGTTTCCATAGCAATCTGTATGTGGCCTTGTTTTAAAGGGAGCAATGCCTACTTTCTTTGTGTTTCCTTGCTGCGCAGAGAGAAAAATTTAACTATTGTGCAGAGAGGAGTTGACCTGGTATTACATATCAAACAAGGGGAAGAATATGTGAAACGGAACCACTGAAAGTCTAGATAACAGCCTGAAGATGTTAAAAGACGCCTCAGCTTGGATGGGGTTGCAGGATTGCTATCAGACCACACATATTACAAGGAATCACTATTGCTCAAACCTCGATCTGTATTGGACCAGGCACACAACACCCCCCCCGTTTGTGCCCAGGCTGAGACAGCTTCCCAGGCTGGCGACCGCCTTTTGCAGCCGCACCTGAGTACTTCACAGGTCTTTAAAAGACCACTTGTTAACAAGGCTTTGTTGTGTTTTCACCCCTTCTTAGAGCCCCTGCATCTCCACTCTGCTTATTGCTGGAAGAATTAACCTCTCCCCCTGAAATTCTGATTAGACCCCCCTACCACCCGAAATTTGTCTCTAGTTGCGCCTCTGTATTGGACCGCCCATTTATCAATGAGCCTTATTGTTCTCTCGCCAGTATTGGCTTGGCCTTTGGCCTTTGGCCTCCAGAATGAAGCGACTATAAAATGGCACTCTCTGCAGACAGTATTAGCAACAGTGGGCAAGCCGCTCCCCCAATCCTCCTCCCACTCTCCGTTCTGCAGGATGCAGACTCGGAGAAATGACGTGTTTAGCGCAGCCGGCCGAACCAATCAGCACCGGCTGCCATGGAGGGGAGGGAGGCAGCCTTCAGTGACGAAAGAGCCAGGCGGCATTCAAAGTCCAGGACGGCGGGAGCAGTCTCGGGACTAGAGTCGGGAAGCCAAGGTAAGTTTTTTATGTTTAAATTAATTTTAAAATTAACCTTGTCTTCAATCATTTACTATAAGCGTAGCTATTGGGGTATGTTTTTGCCTGCAGCGGGTTTATGGGCATGCTCGTTTAAACACGCTGCAATAAGCATGCTTGTAAAATAGTGATCAAGACTGCCTGGCACCTGCTTCCCTGTAAATATGCAAAGGTGTCAATAAAGCTGACTGGGTGCAAATTAAATCCCTGTATTTGTGACTGATAACACTTCCCAGGGCCCCCTTAGGAGCGCTGGGGTACACTGGTCCCAGCTCGTCCACCCAGTTTGAGGTTGCCGTAGTGCGAGTATTTTTACTGGTGCCTCCGTATAAATCACTGTGTAAATTGTAAAAGATACAGACAAAATGTGCTGCGATAAAGGTTTTAGCACTTTAAGGAGACTTTTGCCATTCTTTTACCATGCTGATCAGTTAGGGTGCAACTGCATTGTTCGCTTTCAGAACTGTTTTATAAAACTTCTCGGTTTCTCACAAAATTCTTTATTTAACCTCGCGTTAAAATGAGTCATTTTACACTCTTTTTCTATCAAAAAAATTTGGGGTGAGAAGAACCCCACCAAACTACCCTACCGCCTAAAATCCCTGAATTTCGTGGAATGAAAGTTGCCAAGCTGCTACTTTATATACTGTCCGTGAGCAGTGTCTTACAATCTCAGCCAATAACGGTCAGGAACCTCCAAGTAACTCACTAGCTCCTCGCCCCTGGTGACAAGCCATTGTATGCTTTACACTGCCTGTCACATGAGGCCTGATGATTAAATATATAATTGGGAAGCCCTGCAAATTTTTGTGCAGTTTGCAGCGTTGCGCTTGACTTTGCAAAAAAAATGTGATATGTAAATTAATATATATGTACTAGTGGCATTGTTAAGGGCAACATGTTCAAATAGTTTGAGTCCTCAGTATCACTGTGCTTCATAAACCTTGCTTTCTCAAATTTGCTTTAAAGTGCACTATTTGCTAACTATTTTTTCAAAATTCTTCAGGGGCAGAACCCTCGAACCCTCGTTATGATGGTCGGGCTTTTTTCGAGCCTTGCGCGCTCTTCTGTGCAACTTTCATCCCCAACTTTTACGCCCTGCCACTTTCAAATGTCACCAGCCGCCCCTGCAACCTAGGAATCATCCTGGACTCAAAGCTCAAAATGGACTGCCAGACATGGGCGTCCGCAGAAATTTTTCCAGGGGGGGGCAAACCTGGCAAATGAAGAGGCGTGGCTGTTAATCAATAGGGGCGGGGCTAAAATGGCAGACAATCAGGATCGGGTAATACTCAGGCCAAGCTGAGAAAAACAAGCATTGGCATAGCCAACAGGTCTCGCCTTTGGGACCTTACAAGTATTTAGTTATGCAGCAGTCCCAAAGGTGAGACCTATTGGCTATGCCAATGCTTGTTGTTATATCTGGGCATATTGAGAGGCTAGGGGACTGGGTCTCGATGTCGGGTTGGGAGCACAGCAATGACCTACTCAATTTGAATGTGTAGGAAATACAACCGAAGGCGTGAAATGAAAGGTTCCCTACCAGGAATAACAGGAAGGTAGAAAGTTAGGCTGGTTAGAAAGGTAAGAAGAGGTAGAGGCAGGCATGGTGGTGAGGGGAGAAACAGATGCATGCTAGGAGAGCGCTTAGAGGGAGGAACGCGAAATGGGAATAGGCACTGAAAGGTGGGTTGGATAAAGACCGTAGTGAGGCAAACAGAAGGGTTGTGAGGGGTGAAGAGTAGACAAAGAAGAGAGGTGTGGAAGAAAAAGATTCAGGTGCAGAGATAGGTAAATTAAAGATAGAGAGGGGAGAATAACGCAGTCGTAGAACAAGAGAGGGCCAGGTAGAGAGGGAAAGGTGTGTCAGAGACAGGTAGAGACAGCTGAGGAAGAGGGAATAATAAAGACTGAGGCAGACAGGTGAGGTAGAGGGGTGCGTTGATATAAAGGAAGTTCAGAGATGTGTCAGAGAGCTGTTACTGAAGAGGAAAAGAAGTAGAGGTATTGAGAAAAGAGTAAGGTACTAAAAGAAGTAAGGGGGTGAACAGAGGTAGAAAGAATGGAAGGGGAGAGAACACGTAGAAGATGAATTTCAGGGTAAAGTGAGCGATCAGGCAGTGCGTGTGAGGAGTGGGATACCGAGGGATATGTGGCATTGAGCGCAAAGTGTGGTGTACAGAGGAATATTTGGCAGTGAGAGCGAGGTGTGGGCTACAGAGGGGGATGTACGACGTTACAACGCATACTTTTACAACGCGTGCCGTTACTACGCAACTTTTACAACGCAAGTCGTTACAACGACTTGCGTTGGGGGGCGCTGGATAGAAAATATTTTAATTTACTATTCCAACTCCAGTCCCCGTGGATAGTAGGGAAGGAGTTGGATAGTAAATTAAACTATTTACTATCCTGGAGTGCCCCCCAGCGCAAGTTGTTGTAACGACTTGTGTTGTAAAAGTTGCGTGGTAACAGTACAGTGTTGTAAAACCTTCTTTGTAAAGGTTGTTCACCACAGAGGGATATGTGGCAGTGAGCGCGAGGTGTGGGGTACAGAGGGATATGTGGCAGTGGGTGTGAGGTACAGAGGGATATAAGGCAGTGAGCATGAGGTATGGGGTACAGAGGGATATATGGCAATGAGCGCAAGGTGTGGGGTACATAGGGATATGTGGCAGTGCGCGAGGTGTGGGGAACAGAGGGATAGGTTATGGCAGTGAGTGCAAGGTGTGGGGTACAGAGGGATATGTTGTGGCAGTGAGCGTGAGGTGTAGGGTACAGAGGGATATCTTGTGGCAGTGAGCGCGAGGTGTGGGGTACAGAGGGATATCTTGTGGCAGTGAGCGCAAGGTGTGGGGTACAGAGGGATATGTTGTGGCAGTGAGCGTGAGGTGTGGGGTACAGAGGGATATCTTGTGGCAGTAAGCGCGAGGTGTGGGGTACAGAGGGATATCTTGTGGCAGTAAGCGCGAGGTGTGGGGTACAGAGGGATATCTTGTGGCAGTGAGCGTGAGGTGTGGGGTACAGAAGGATATGTTATGGCAGTGAGCGCAAGATGTGGGGTACAGAGGGATATGTTGTGGCAGTGAGCGCAAGGAGTTGGGTACAGAGGGATATCTTGTGGGAGTGAGCGTGAGGTATGGGGTACAGAGGAATCGAAGCATTATGGCTCAGTAAGATGGTTGAGCTCAACCATACTATAAATCATTTAGAAGTTGACTTTGAATGCTATTTCTCATCTTTTTTCAAAAAGCTTTGAATAAGGTATTTGTTTAAGTGGACACCTGAGCTTTAGCATGATTGTACTGTCTACTGTCATGAATGGTATGATTACTTCATAAGCTGACCCACCTGTTGCAGCAAATGAAAGGAGGAGGAGCAGGCAATGTAAAATGTGGCTTGTAAGTGGGGGAGACTACAGAGTTAAATTCATTGTTCTTCGCTATTGACGAGGCTTAATCTAAATCTGTTCAGAGCAGCAGCAAAACACCCGTCGTCGACTCATGTTACTTTCTTTTGATATAATGGCTGCCGTATCTGACTGGCGAATTAACATGAGCCTAATCAGCATACAGTATTGTACTCTAGCATTTATATAGGGCACCCTTTTGAGGGGCCAAAGTACATTATAAAAAGCGTTTTGGTGTCACTCTTCTCTTCACTTTGGTTGAACTGCAGTAAGCGCGAGGTGTGGGGTACAGAGGGATATCTTGTGGCAGTGAGCGTGAGGTGTGGGGTACAGAAGGATATGTTACGGCAGTGAGCGCAAGGTGTGGGGTACAGAGGGATATGTTGTGGCAGTGAGCGCAAGGAGTTGGGTACAGAGGGATATCTTGTGGGAGTGAGCGTGAGGTATGGGGTACAGAGGAATCGAAGCATTATGGCTCAGTAAGATGGTTGAGCTCAACCATACTATAAATCATTTAGAAGTTGACTTTGAATGCTATTTCTCATCCTTTTTCAAAAAGCTTTGAATAAGGTATTTGTTTAAGTGGACACCTGAGCTTTAGCATGATTGTACTGTCTACTGTCATGAATGGTATGATTACTTCATAAGCTGACCCACCTGTTGCAGCAAATGCAAGGAGGAGGAGCCGGCCATGTAAAATGTGACTTGTAAGTGGGGGAGACTACAGAGTTAAATTCATTGTTCTTCGCTATTGACGAGGCTTAATCTAAATCTGTTCAGAGCAGCAGCAAAACACCCGTCGTCGACTCATGTTACTTTCTTTTGATATAATGGCTGCCGTATCTGACTGGCGAATTAACATGAGCCTAATCAGCATACAGTATTGTACTGTAGCATTTATATAGGGCACCCTTTTGAGGGGCCAAAGTACATTATAAAAAGCGTTTTGGTGTCACTCTTCTCTTCACTTTGGTTGAACTGCCAGGCAGTGTGATGGAGGATGCGGTGTGAAAGAAGGGCATCGAAAATATCGTTGTAATGAGCTGTTAGTTATAATTTTCTATGCAAGTTTAGTGCAATGTCTTCTTGTTTCTGTTATGCTTTCAGTTACTGACTGCAGCCAATGGGCCAACCACGCTGTAAAGTTGTTAGCCTGGGATGAGACCAGGCTGTTGAAACAAGACAGGGGAAAGAGGTAGACGAAAGAAGCAGAAGTTTACTTAGATAGAGCTGATTACTGGTACAGTGGTAGTACAGTTGTGAGGTGTTAGGGGACTAAACTAAATTGGTAGCCATATAACACCTGTTCCCTCCAGAAGGGCAGCGAATCCTATTTATAACATAACGTGTATTTGTAAAGCACACCTTCACCCAGAAGGGTATGTTGGCACTGAATAACAGATGTTTATTGTTATCCAACTAAATGATACTAATTTTAGGGATCTCAGAAGAATGATAGGCTAAGTGGACCCACCGGGGTTTGAACCTGTGGCCATGAGGTCAAACTTAGGCCCCCACAGTGGACACATTAGTCAACTAAGCTACCAGACCCATATTATACTTGTATGGTTTTAGGAGGAAAGTGTTAGCACTTCCTAAGGCTCTCCCACCACAGGATACCTAGCACAAAAGCTTGAATTTTTTTTTTGTGTCACTCTCCTTTGTGTCATTTGTCTGTGAATCATGCGATTATTCATGTTGTGTATTCTTACTTGATGTAGATATTGGGTTTTTGACCTTCCTTCCAACCTTTCGTAAAGGGCTCTGATAACCTTTTGTAAAGCGCTCTGATAACCTTTGGGTTCTTGTTAGCGCTATATAAAACTTTATAAATAAAAATTCTACTCCCAAGTCAAAAATTGAGGTTGCAGTATAGCCCGGATTTCAGATCCCACTAAAACATACACAGACTCATGTCAATAACATCTATCTACCAGTATGCACCCTGTCATGTCTGGCAGGACGTCCCAACCCTGTGTTTCACTGCCTCGTATCCCCCTGTACCCCACTCCCCGTGCTCACTGCCTTATATCACTCTGTACCCCACACCTCGCGCTCAATGCCTTATATCCCTCTGTACCCCACACTTAGCACTCACTGCCTTATATCCCTCTGTACCCCACACCTTGCACTCACTGCCACTACATATCCCTCTGTACTGCACACCTTGCGCTCACTGCCTTATATCCCTCTGTATCCCACACCTCGCGCTCACTGCCACAAGATATTCCTCTGTACCCCATACCTCACGCTCACTCCCACAAGATATCCCTCTGTACCCAACTCCTTGCGCTCACTGCCACAACATATCCCTCTGTACCCCACACCTTGCGCTCACTGCCATAACATATCCTTCTGTACCCCACACCTCACGCTCACTGCCACAAGATATCCCTCTGTACCCCACACCTCGCGCTTACTGCCACAAGATATCCCTCTGTACCCCACACCTCACGCTCACTGCCACAACATATCCCTCTGTACCCCACACCTTGCGCTCACTGCCACAAGATATCCCTCTGTACCCCACACCTCGCGCTCACTGCCACAAGATATCCCTCTGTACCCTACACCTCACGCTCACTGCCACAACATATCCCTCTGTACCCCACACCTTGCACTCACTGCCATAACCTATCCCTCTGTTCCCCACACCTCGCGCACTGCCACATATCCCTATGTACCCCACACCTTGCGCTCATTGCCATATATCCCTCTGTACCCCATACCTCATGCTCACTGCCTTATATCCCTCTGTACCTCACACCCACTGCCACATATCCCTCTGTACCCCACACCTCGCGCTCACTGCCACATATCCCTCTGTGGGGAACAACCTTTACAACAAAGGTTTTACAACACGGTACTGTTACCACGCAACTTTTACAACACAAGTCGTTACAACGACTTGCGCTGGGGGGCACTCCAGGATAGTAAATAGTTTAATTTACTATCCAACTCCTTCCCTACTATCCACGGGGACTGGAGTTGGAATAGTAAATTAAAATATTTTCTATCCAGCGCCCCCCAACGCAAGTCGTTGTAACGACTTGCGTTGTAAAAGTTGCGTAGTAACGGCACGCGTTGTAAAAGTATGCGTTGTAACATCGTACATCCCCCTCTGTAGCCCACACCTCGCTCTCACTGCCAAATATTCCTCTGTACACCACACCGTGCGCTCAATGCCACATATCCCTCGGTATCCCACTCCTCACACGCACTGCCTGATTGCTCACTTTACCCTGAAATTCATCTTCTACGTGTTCTCTCCCCTTCCCTTCTTTCTACCTCTGTTCACCCCCTTACTTCTTTTAGTACCTTACTCTTTTCTCAATACCTCTACTTCTTTTCCTCTTCAGTAACAGCTCTCTGACACATCTCTGAACTTCCTTTATATCAACGCACCCCTCTACCTCACCTGTCTGCCTCAGTCTTTATTATTCCCTCTTCCTCAGCTGTCTCTACCTGTCTCTGACACACCTTTCCCTCTCTACCTGGCCCTCTCTTGTTCTACGACTGCGTTATTCTCCCCTCTCTATCTTTAATTTACCTATCTCTGCACCTGAATCTTTTTCTTCCACACCTCTCTTCTTTGTCTACTCTTCACCCCTCACAACCCTTCTGTTTGCCTCAGTACGGTCTTTATCCAACCCACCTTTCAGTGCCTATTCCCATTTCGCCTTCCTCCCTCTAAGCGCTCTCCTAGCATGCATCTGTTTCTCCCCTCACCACCATGCCTGCCTCTACCTCTTCTTACCTTTCTAACCAGCCTAACTTTCTACCTTCCTGTTATTCCTGGTAGGGAACCTTTCATTTCACGCCTTCGGTTGTATTTCCTACACATTCAAATTGAGTAGGTCATTGCTGTGCTCCCAACCCGACATCGAGACCCAGTCCCCTAGCCTCTCAATATGCCCAGATATAACAACAAGCATTGGCATAGCCAATAGGTCTCACCTTTGGGACTGCTGCATAACTAAATACTTGTAAGGTCCCAAAGGCAAGACCTGTTGGCTATGCCAATGCTTGTTTTTCTCAGCTTGTCCTGAGTATTACCCGATCCTGATTGTCTGCCATTTTAGCCCCGCCCCTATTGATTAACAGCCACGCCTCTTCATTTGCCAGGTTTGCCCCCCCCCTGGAAACATTTCTGCGGACGCCCATGTTCAGAAGACCTCTTGCTCTCAGGCTACACAGTGTAAAAAGGAGGTCTTGGTATCCAGACCTAACCACTCGTGCTTGTGGCGCGCAGCTCAAACCGGCCATTGTCATTCTGTTTGTGGTAATCAGCCACAGACAGAATGACAATAGGCGGGAGGGGCTGCGAGGAGGAGTGCGAGGCGCCCCATCAGGGAGTTTAGGCCTCTGGCAGGGAACAGCTCTGCTCCCTGCAGGGCCCGGAATTATGGATAAAAGACATCTGTAAAAGCATGGGCAGGCGCAGGAGGGGTGCTCCAGGGGGGGGCAAGCGCCCCTCCTTGCCCCCCCCTGCGGACGCCCATGCTGCCAGATCAACTCTGTCTCGTCCTCCTGCTCCCACACCCTCCGCCTCCTACGCAAGACTTTCAAATGGATCTCTCTCGAACACAGAAAGACCGTCACTCACGCCTTAGTCACCAGCAGACTTGATTACTGTAACGCACTCTACCCCGGAGTAAAAATAAACCTCTCCCGCAAGCTACAGAACATCTAAAACGCTGCCGCCAGACTGGTCCTCAACCTGCCAAGACACTGCCACATCTCCCAGCACCTGCTCACACTCCACTGGCTCCCGATCGAAACTAGAATCACCTTCAAGATGCTAACCCACGCACACAAGGCCCTCCACGACACCGGACCAGCACACCTGAACAGCCTACTCAAATTCAACGCACCTCAAAGGACCCTACAATCAGCTCAGCTCTCCTACGCCGTGGTTCCCCGAGCCAGAAAGAACAGATCGTGAGCCGCTCCTTCTCCTTCCTCACGGCCAAAGCCTGGAAAAACCTTCCTCTCCATCTTAGACAATCAACATCGCTAGCCATCTTCACAAGAAACTTTAAAACCTGGCTCTTCGACAGACCCCTCATTGATGGATCGAAACTTGTGACCCCCCCCCCAGCGCCTTGCGACTCTTACAGGTGAGTAGTCACGCTTAAAAACCCCCTGATTAATTGATTGATTGACTGGTGATTGGCTCTGCCTGTGCTAGTTATCTTTAAACCCTCGCAAGTGTCTTGAACTTTCCTGTCCTAGCACATAAAGAAGGACCACAGTCACATTGTGACTTTACAGTATTTATTGAAATCCAGATTAGAACCTGATAGCTTCTTGTCTTACAACCCAGTCTAAATGGCTGGCAACATATCATTGTTTGTGAACTTCAGGCCTGTTAGAACGCCCAAGCTGTGTCAAGCTTTGCAACCTCATGGTATTTGTGTCAGCTATGGGCACCTCATGGTATTCAATGAACGCCAACCACAGGTAGCACAAATGTGTAAGATGGATGCAAACCATAGAAGGTGAGGGGTGCGTGCCAACTCTTAGTCCCCCAAATGTGCAAACCAATGGCACCCACGCATCCCCCTCTAGTGTTCTAGGTGTGTCAATCTTCAGCAAATCTGCCACTAGCCTACTTTCAGGAGTTCAGGTTTCGTCTGACAGACGGATGTAGCACATAGGCACCTAGAATACCACTTCCGGACATTCATTAATCTTTCCTTGAAAAGTCTTGAACAAAACTCGTCAAAAGCTGCACTGAGCCTAAAATAATGGTTATTATAATGCCTCTTGTCCAAACACACCTATACACTACTGCCTTCAAAAAGCTGCTAAATTTGTAAATAGATGTGACCTTCCCCACCCCGAAATTAGCAACCTAGCTCTGCTCTTATTGTTGTTATCTTTTTCCTCCAAATAGTCCTTGCTTTTTTAAAATGGGCACATTGGTAATTATTTCCAGGACCAAGCTCTTCCTTTTGCCAGATCCATCAGTATTCAATTTCAGGAACCTGGCCTCATCCAATAAACCTTACTATGTCTTGCTCCTCTGTCGTGCCTGTTCCTCCCAGCCACAGACTCTCAGTTCTCCTAAACTATGAATATAGGCCAAAAGCATCTGTTGGTAGCTGAAAGGACATACTCATGGTATTTTAAACATCATGTTGTCAAAGACTTGGATGGAGGTTCCTTCTATTCTGTATGGCACCACCTTTTTGGCCCTCCTCTATCCCACCGGTGTCTTCCTAATCCTGAAACCCACTTAAACTTTATTCTTGTTTCCTGGCATTGGCCACAAATTTCAATAGTCTTAAACTGACCACAGCCCAATTCATTCAATCAGGTAGCCAAAAACCCTATCAGCAAGGGTGTCAGTCATTATCACAACCGCTTCTGGTGCTGTTCTGATAAAAGATTTTGGGCCAGAGGTACAAACACATTGATCACAAAAAGCGCTCACAAATTGCTCACTTACTTTTTGAGAACTGAATTTTATTTTGCAAACCACCTATGTAGGTCAAGTCTCGAAATAAGGAATAGCAAGGCGAAAGATCTGCATAGTTAATATTCATTAGTCAGGTCACAATTTGTTATCCACTGGAATTGGATACAATGTAGATTTTCCACAGCCTGGCGGGCAGAAAATTTGGATAATAATAAAGACACAAAGGCTAATATTATGCAATGCCTCCTACACTGAACCTCTCACAACAGCTCCTTTAAAGGAAATAGAACTCATCAACATTCCAGAGTTCAACGAAAAGACTGAGCAGAGTCATCTTCCTTCTTATACCGGCTGCAATGAAACAGAATAATGAACAGCAAAAGGGATGCTTTTCCAAGACAACTTTTCTTGATATCCTAGGGTGTTATTCTTGCAGATCCAACCAACTTAGGCTTGAACTAAAACCAACCAGATAAATGTTTATAGGGCTCGGGACAAAAGAGCAGGATAATATTAGCCTCCTTGCCATTAATAAATTCCAGATTTTCTGCCCATCAGGCTTTGGAGAATCTACATTTTATGGCAAGACCCAGCGGCTGATATTACGCAAGTTCTAAGCTTTGCAACCAAACAATCTTGAGCACTCTCCTCAGTCTTAAAATAAAAATGCCTAAACCTGGAATCACTTGACCAATTTCCACATCTTAAAATATCTTGGAATCTACCTCTCATTATAAAAAGGTTTGGCAATGCAATTTCCAGCACTGAATGTGCTACAAATAAGCTTAAATCCGCACTCTCTCTCATCATGACATCTTTAACTCATTTGGCTAAAATAGGAGGTGAAACAGCTTCACTCGGATACCCAATATTGATGAAAAAGGGGCAAATTAATAAGACAAACATGTTGATTACATAATTAGAGTTATTCGAGGTTCATGAGTTCAAGCAAGTCGCTTTTCATGCGAATCCTTGCTCCATCACCTGTGCCCCATGCTCAATGTATTACTTCAACATTGCAAGGCTCTTTGCAGGCGTCAGATTTTTTGACAGGGGTGACAGGGTCTTCAGTCCATTCTGACCCTGATAATAGTGTAATCTGTGATGGCTATTTTACATGCCATGCAGTTATCTTCTTAGTGATTTGCTATTGTTGGCTACACTGTTCACATGTCAGGTTGGGGGACACTGCCAGCACAGGGTGTGATGCTGTGCAAAGGTTTTGAAGCAGGCTGGGATATGTCATGATGTATGTGTGTGGATTCCTTTATGTGTGCACAGCCGTGTATGTTTATGGTCATCTTGTGTTGGCCCTTAGTCCTGGTCCATGGCCTACATAAGATGCGTGGTCTTGGGTGTAGCAGAGCTGTGCAGTGTGAAGGGTGTAAGTTTGTAGTGGATGTATGTGTGCCCTTGTATTGTGAGAGACACACATGTGTCACCCAGGAGCTGTATGCCTCTTGTTTGTTTTGTCTTGTTCTGTGTAGAAGATTGCATGCACTTGTGTGTGCTGTTTGTGGTGCACTGTGCTGTGTGTTGGTGTGTCCATGCTGTTGTGTGTGACTCCTCCTTGTTGTGTTGGTAAGTTTGAAGTGTGCAAAGTGTGTGAGTTGCACTTCAGTGTTGTGTTAGATTGATCATTAATGTGTCTTGGGTGTGTTTGTGTAGACTGAGTGGCCCTGCTGCTCCACACTGGCATTGTGTTTGTGTTTGTCATGCATTGCAGGCACATGGTGGTTTTTCTCCTCCTGTATGGCATGGTGTGTGTGGTGTTACGCCATCCTCTATGTGTGCCACTTGTGCCTTGCCATTGTGGGTCTTCCCTCCCTCTATTTGTGTGTGGTACACCCCTTACATGTCTGCTAGTGACGTGCAGGCTATTTCACTTTGATGTCAGCTGTCCCCTTGGTTTCCATGTGTGTGTGCCTTCCCATCACTTTATTTGTGAGCGTGTGCTTTGTGGTGCAGTTCTTGGGCCATAAGTGTTGTTCCACTCTGGACATTGCCCCAATGGTTTATGTGTGCTGTCCTTGTGCTATTAGTCATTCTGTAGTGGTCATGTGCACTGCAGCTGTGTGTGCTGCCCAGTGCTCTGGTGGAGATGGCTTGGCTCTTGTATCCCAGAGTGGTGCATGTGTAGTTTTTGTGTTGGATGTGTGGGTGTTGGCTGTGGTATTGCTTCAGTTCCTGGGTGTGCAGTTGTTTTTGTGCAGTGCTGATTTGTGGTGTGTGTGATGAGGTTGTGTCAATCATGTGTGTGTGTGGCTGTTGTGCTTGTTATGCACACACTGCTTGTTGAGCATGCAGTGCTGTGTGTATGTGGCCTTGGCATTGCCTGATGTGCATCCCCTGATGCCTTGTGGTGTTTGTTGATTAGGGTTTCATGTGCATCTGTGGTCGGTTTGATGGGGCAGTGTGTGTTTGTCCAGATGCACTTCTTGTGTGATTTATGTTATGGTGTGTGTGTTTTGTTCCTGAGTGATGATGTTGTTTACTCCTGTTGTGTTTGTGCTCCCATTGCTTTTCCCCAGTTTGGCTGACAGGGTATGTCTGTTTCTGTTGGAGTTCAGTATGTGTTCCTTTAATGTTTGTGTGTTGTTCTTGTGCGGGCATTTGTTGAGGCATCCCTGTGTGTGTGTTGTGTTTGTGGCTACACCCAGGGTGTGTGTTTGTTTGTGTGTGTATGTGCTGGCAAGGATTGTGAGCCTTTAGTGTGTGTGGCACTGGTGTTGTGTGTTCCTTGTCAGCCACTCCTGCAGTGGCTTTCTCCCTGGTTGTGTGGGTTGTGTGTTGTGTGGTGCAGCGAGTGTGTATTGTGCTTGTTGTTGCAGTGCTTGTTGGTGTGCATGGGGGTGCACAGGATGGGCACCTGGCCTGTGACTTGATGGGGTGTGTTGATGTGTGGTTGGTGGTGGTGTGTCCCTATGCTGTTTGTGCCCTGCCCATGCCTTGAAGTGGCCCTGCCTTTTGCATTGTGCACATGTGTTGAAAGCGGCTGTGACGTGACCGGGACCCGGACGTTGCTGCTGGTTGGCAGGCCAATGTGTGTCCCGGATGCTGAGGGGTGCCTTGTTGTCGTGTGGGTCGGTTGTGGGTGCCCTTGTGGATGTGTTGTGTCCCCCAGAAGGGTGTCTGTGTGGTGATTGGACCCTGTGTTGGCCTGTGTGTTGTGTGTTGCATTTGTGTAGTTGCGTACCTGCGGCGGCGGCCCATCTGACAATAGTGTTGTAGGAGGTACATCACCAGATGCATGTGGAGGGCTGGGTCCATGGCATTCATGACCGGGTCTTGGCTATATTGCTCCGCTGTTGGGTTGCCGCCTGCTCAGGCTGGGCGGTGTCTCCGCTGCGGTGCGTCTGCTTATTTGGGCTATCCTAATTTGTCGAGCGGGGCGGACGTCATTCCGCACGGCGGTGAGTCTCCATTGGCTCCCACCGTCGCGGTGGTGGGCGCACTTTGATGGCGGTGCGCGGCGCACTGCGGCGGATGGGAAATGACCTATGTTTTACTATACTAATATGGTGGACTTGAGTGACGCTGCTTTGGGGCGGAAAAAGCTGTTTTTCCGCCTCGCCACCACCGCGGTGGTGCTACCACCCGACATCCTAATGGACCCCTTAGTGTGTTTGTTTAAAAAAAAATTGTTTATGTAGTAGCTTTAATTAATTTTATTTTGAATGTATCGTTTTATATGTGTTTTTTATGTATATGAAATGTTATATGAGTGTATATTTTAATTATTTAAATTATAGTGTGTATAATGAGTATTTATTTGTATTTTTGAGTTGTCGATATTTAGGTTTTGTCGATAATATTGATGTCTATATTTTTGTTTTCGATATTTTTGATATGTGTTTATTTAAAATTGTCAATATTTTTAATTTCGATATGTGTGTTAACGATTTTTGTGTGGTCGATGTTTTTGCTTTACGATATTGTTTACTTGTTATTTATGTTGTTGTATAGGTAAATATAGAGAGTCAATTTATTTGTTATCGATATTTAGTACACAATAATTTTGTATGTCGATTTTTGTAGTTTTGATATTTTGTCAGTGATTCACAGGAGACAGAGATAGGCTGTGCTGCAACTTTAGCTCTACCACTGCCCTGACGCGTTTCTGCACCACCTTTTCATCTGTGGGTTTGCTCTTGGATGGCTTATGCGGTCGTGTGGAGCATGTATGCTGCCTCCTTTATCCAGTTATGCGACACATGGCAGAAGAGTATGGTATCAGTGTTCATGGCCCGTAGCTTAGCCGGAAACATCGGAGAGTATTTCAGTCCCAGATAAAGTAGTTTCCGCTTAACTGACATGAAGGAACACCTGAGTTTTTGCACTTCCACGGTGGAGTCTGGATAAATGTTCACTGACCCATTTTCTTTCTTTTTTTAAATTCTTCTTATTGTAAAGAAAACAATCATGCATAGTACACTTACACAAATACAGGTTAGAATTCCTTGCCATATATTCCTCCAACTGGAGGCATTCTGAACTACCCCCCTCATTTTGCATTCACTGACCCCTTTTTAATCCACCAGGACTTCTTGGTTTTTGCGACTTGGAGGATGCAGGCCTGGTCTCCATAGTAAAATAGTCAAGCTACCACTGGCCGAGGTGGCAAGCCCGGGAGAGGGGCTTGTCCAGTCCTCTGGGAGCTCTTGCAATAGAGAAAAAAAGTGAATCTTTTGCCTGCAGTAATGTGTTGAGAAGCCAGTTCTCCAGAAATAGTTCCATGTTAGGACCATCAGCCCCCTCGGGCAGCCCCATCAGGTGGATGTTGTTCCGGCGAGACTGGCCCTCCACGTCTTCCACCCTAGTGAGTAGTTGAGAAACCTCTGCTGGCAGAGCCTTAATGTAAGAGTGCATTTCCACCAGAGTGGGGCGCATTCCGGCCAGAGTAGATTCATACCCTCCACCCTGTTTCTTAGGTTTGCTTAATCCACCCCAAGGAGGTCAATGTCAATCACCAGGACATCCACCTTGGAAATCAAAGTGGCCTTCACAGTACACAGTCAAAATATCGAGTTGTAAATATCGACCTACCAAAATATCGTGTTAGAAATTTCGAAGGTATAGAATATCGATGTCAAGAATATCGTTGGACAGAATATCGACCCTAAGGTAAGTAATATCGAAATTATCAAAGTTAGTAATATCGATAGCATATATATCGATGTCACTAATTTCGATGACACTAATATCGATATTTGTATGATTTTTTAGTTTTTTATTATGTATGTGTTATATATGTTACTTAAGTATTTAAAAGAAATAATATTATATGTGTTTTAATTTTATATATTAATAAATTTATTTATAAGCAAATTATATGTTTTAGTACTGGAACGGGTAGTGGGTTTATAGGGGAATAGGGTGGGAAGTAATTTAAATATGTTTAATTAATTATTAATTAGTAGGAGTTATAAAATAATTTTAATTAATTGATAATTAATTTTAATTAATTGGAAATTAATTTTAATTAATTGATAAATTTGTTCTGTAGCGGGTTGTGGGTTTATAGGGGAATAGGGTGGGAAGTAATTTAATTATGTTTACATAATTATTCATTAGTAGGTGTTATAAGTTAATTTTCATTAATTGCACATTAATTTTAATTAATTGGAAATTAATTTTAATTAATTGATTAATTGATAAATATGTTTTGTAGCGGGTTGTGGGTTTATAGGGGAATAGGGTGGGAAGTAATTTAATTATGTTTAATTAATTATTAATTAGTAGGAGTTATAAATTAATTTTCATTAGCTAAATCATTTTCATTCATTGGAAATAAAATATAATTAATTCATAAATTGATAAATATGTTTTGTAGCGGGTTGTGGGTTTATAGGGGAATAGGGTGGGAAGTAATTTAATTATGTTTAATTATTTATTAATTAGTTGGAATTATAAATTAATTTGAAATAATTGCTAATTAATTTTAATTAATTGGTTATTAATGTTAATTAATTGGTGAATAATTTTCATTAATTCATAAATAGATAAATGTGTTCTGTTGCGGGTAGTGGGTTAATAGGGGAATATGGTGGGAAGTAATTTAAATGTATTTAAGTAATAATGTATTTAAATTAATTGTTTTGTTAATAATATAATTGATAATTAATTATTAATTGGTCATTAAATAATAAACATTGGTATTTTTTAATATTTAATTTGGGCTAAATATATTTTGATAATCATGTCTTTAATAATTATGTATAGGCATTGTGTATGGTTTATATTTATTTAATAGTTTAAATTTTTATTACTAAAACATTTTTTTCTTTATAAGTATGTTATTTTAACCCCTACGCTTCTCCAACACTTTCCCTACTGTTGCACTCTCTGGAGTGGGAATAGTAATTTTTACGCCTACGCTATCCAACGCTTCCCCTACTATTGCACTCTCTGGAGTGGGAATAGTAATTTTTAACCGTACGCTATCCTACGCTTTCCCTACTGTTGCAATCTCTGGAGTTGGAATAGTAATTGTTACCCCTACGCTATCCAACGCTTTCCCTACTGTTGCACTCTCTGGAGTGGGAATAGTAATTTATACTCCTACGCTATCCAACGCTTTCCCTACTGTTGCACTCTGTGGAGTGGGAATAGTAATTTATACTCCTACGCTATCCAACGCTTTCCCTACTGTTGCACTCTCTGGAGTGGGAATAGTAATTTTTACTCCTACGCTATCCAACGCTTTCCCTACTGTTGCATTCTCTGGAGTGGGAATAGTAATTTTTACTCCTACGCTATCCAACGCTTTCCCTACTGTTGCACTCTCTGGAGTTGGAATAGTAATTGTTACCCCTACGCTATCCAACGCTTTCCCTACTGTTGCATTCTCTGGAGTGGGAATAGTAATTTTTACCCCTACGCTATCCAACGCTTTCCCGACTGTTGCACTCTCTGGAGTGGGAATAGTAATTTATACTCCTACGCTATCCAACGCTTTCCCTACTGTTGCACTCTCTGGAGTGGGAATAGTAATTTTTACTCATACGCTATCCAATGCTTTCCCTACTGTTGCACTCTCTGGAGTGGGAATAGTAATTTATACTCCTACGCTATCCAACGCTTTCCCTACTGTTGCACTCTCTGGAGTGGGAATAGTAATTTTTACTCATACGCTATCCAACGCTTTCCCTACTGTTGCACTCTCTGGAGTGGGAATAGTAATTTTAACCCCTACGCTATCCAAAGCTTTCCCTACTGTTGCACTCTCTGGAGTGGGAATAGTAATTTTTACCCCTACGCTATCCAACGCTTTCCCTACTGTTGCACTCTCTGGAGTGGGAATAGTAATTTTTACCCTTACGCAATCCAACGTTTTATATAATTAATTGTAAAAATATTAAAAATATATTACATTTTTAATGTTTTTTACATTTTATTTATGTTATTGTTTTATGTTTGTAAATGTATTTGTAATTTAGAATATATTTTATTAATTTATAAATTAGTAAAATAATTATTACAACTTATTGTTCAGTACATATATATTATATATTTACTGTATGTATTTAAATAATGTTTTATTATTATATATGTATTATTTATTAATTTTAAACATTATTAGAAACTTTTAACTATGTAGAATTTATTTATTAGTGTTATTTACTTTATTTTACATTTATATGTAAAAAAAAAAACGATATTTTTAACATCGATATTTTTAACATCTATATTATTTTTTCGATATTTTTGTACTTACCATGTTGTAGATAGGATGTCGATATTCTTGCCCTCGATATTTTTGACTCGATATTCCTGTAGGTCGATATTTTGGAGGTCGAAATTGTGTCAGTGATTCGGCCTTCACATCCTTGATGGCTTGCAACAGTTCATAGAAGCGTTCCCTTTGAGCTTGCGCCACCAGTGGGGCGGGGGCATCTTGCGTCCCCGCTGGGTGGGAGGGGTTGGTTGACGGGCATCCTCCCCTCAGTTCATACCACCCCTGGGGTGAATTTGCTTCACTATTGCTGCAATGTGTAGGGGTCAGAAGATTGGGGAGCATCAGGAAAGGTCCAAGGACGGAAGCCCTTGCCCAATCTTGGATCCAAGGAAGCGACTACGCTGCTGGCACTTACCAGTCCAGCACACCAGCCTTAGCCCCATGAGCGGGGTGCCACCTGTTTAGTCTTGATGATGGGTGGGATGGAGTGGAGCCCTCTCTGGGTCAGTTCCAGGTGCACCCAGGTGGTTTATAGACCCTGGTCCCCCAATCTGCTAGGGCCAAGCAAAACTTGACCGCAAGGCTTACCGTGCAACTGGCAGAGAGGAAGGGGGGCACGCTGCCATAGAGACAGACAATGCCCCCGTTCAATGCAGGAGAGTGTGGGCCCAGCACTAAGCCAGTCTGTCAGCTGAGCACCGTGTGCCAACTCTCCTGTGGGGGAGTTGTATAGGTGTCCTCTAAGTGGTACTACCGTCTACCTGTCTGGGTGAGGTGCAGTGTGAAGGTCGCTGAAGCCCCATGGGCCTCCATCATCCAGTCAGAGCCGGATTGTCTTCCCCGCTTATGACATGGAGCGCAAGGGGGGAGACTCAGAGCAGGAATGGGTAGACAGGCTGTCTGGCTCACCAACACATGAAGCTGCGGACCCCGGTCCAGGCAGGTCACCGGTCTCGAGCAGCTGATTTTCTGAGCAGGAGTGCCTGCGCTTGTCTTCATGGTCCCCTCGGGCAGCCTGGTATTTTGGGGTTCATATGCTCCTTGTTACTTTTTACATATGATCTGCCTTGTCTAGCCTGTATCACTCATTGCATTTATTATTTGTACATCTCTTGTGTTTAAACTCTAATAAAACTATTTGAACACCAAAGTGTGTGAACGCGTGTATTACTCACGATACCCATACAAGGGAGACTGCATTTGGGCATGCAAGCAGTGCGCTCAAAATCTTTTAAAACAAAACACACTTTGGCTACTCTGCAGAGTGTGTTTTCTCTTTCTATGTTTTGTGGGTTTATATGTGTGTAATGTATTCACTCAACCACCCATCCTTATGTCTTCTAGATAGTTTACTACTGGCACAGAAGGACCCGGAGTGGACTAAGGGCCAACCGGTATTGTATGCATGTAAATTAACATGCATGTAATAGGTGAAGAATTGTAGGGACATATAGGGTTGAATTTGGTAGTGAAGAAAGCCCGGGATCCCTGTAGGGTCCATTTTGGGGGCTGAAACATATCATAAGGTGTGTAAAGGCACTAGTAAAAAGCTGGGATAGTAAACCTAGGGACCCATTCGTTTCTGTGGAGGAAGTTAAATTGATAGGGAGAACACAAACGATGACCCTAACCTTCAGACAAATCCTCTCCCTCTCTTGGACCCAGTAGTGGTATGGTCCAGTGTGTTAAATATGTACATAATACAACTTAATTTGAGTATGTTTTCACAGCCTCTACTTTAACCTTCTCGTTCCCTTTTCAGGTCAAGCCCACCGGACAGCACAAGCTGTCTGACTGTGAAAGATATATTGTGGGCTTGCCAGGAACATTTAGTGCCTGTTAGCCTGCTATATGCTTACCATGCTTACCATTGGTTTGCTTTATTGTCACTTTTATTTGCCTGCTTCTTAATCAATGGCTTTTTCTGCTCCGGCTTGTTAATATTGTGTGTGTCCCTCCCACAGAGCATAGCCTCCTTACCAGCTCTCTGACTGGATAGCAGTATGGTACCTCTTCTTGCTTTTAGGGAACTACTTTTTATGTTTTGTTTGAACGCTCCATGAGGGGGCATGCTTTTTACAGCTGTCTCTCTTGTATGCTTTTCTCTCCACCATACTGTTTTACCTTACCCACCCTCGTGCTTCTCTCCTCTTCCCCGCTCGTATGTTGCTCTCTCTCACCTACTTTATTTTAAATCTACCAATCCATCTGTCTATGTCATTTTGTAGTTACGTGCATGAGTGTTGAATATATGCTCGCACCTAAAAAAAAGTTGCTTTTTTTTAACCCATGCTGCACAGAAGGCATGATGGTGTAAAGAATAGCTAAACAAAAAATGACAAATATGTCTAGGCGTTACCTAGTGGCCCTGTCAATGCTTATTATTTACATTAGCGCAAAATCCCTTAACTTTCCCTTTTCTTTGGGTCTGGGTTATTTCTTACCATTTAGTCCTGAGATGAGGTCCATACACTTTTCTCAATTTCTTTTGTGGAGTTCGTAGTACTTGCCTGCTCCACAATCTTTCCTCGTGGTTGGTCTCGACTGGACTGGCCTTCTGCTGGTCCAGTATAGGTGGGAACCACCAGTTCTCTTCATCAATACCTCCGTCCTGGCTTTCTTTCCTGGTAGCATCTCGATCCAAGCTCGGGCGGTCAGGGTGTACTCCTGGCCTCTTCAATGTCTTCCTAGCTGTCTTCTTTGTCGGTGTTTAGGTTCCCCCTGGCTCTTGGGTGGCTTTCTCTCTGCTGGTAATGTGACTTTTAAAGGCCAGCATCCTTCCTCTCGAGATGGAGTGTTCCGCTTCTCAGTTGCCATGGCTCCCAGACACTTTCTGTCAGCAAAGGCACTGAGGCTATGCCAGCTCATGTTCGGGGAGCTGTGTTGTTTCTCTTGACCAAAAGCGAAGGACAGGTGAGTTACTCTCTTGCACCTGTGTCTTATTATGACAGTGGAATAAACTAGCTATAAAAGAAGGGATCTTGTACAAAGACTCATTCAGTAATAACCAGTGCAGTTGTCAGAGAGTGGGGATACAAATGAAATGCAGAAAAAATAACTATTGACCCTTAATGCCAAGAATGGGTATCTGTGAATTGATAAAATCCTTGAACTGGTAAAGCGGACCTTTAATTCACTATGCCTGGGAGTATACTGTAAGAAATGTATTTCTGTAATGCAAGTTTCAAGTTTATTTATTTATGATTTCGGAACTCTAATGAGATCCACATAAAAATTTAGAAATACATTTACATACAATCATTATTCAAGTACAAAATAGCAATATACATTTCTGACCTTTTAATATAAAGCTAAAAAAGTTTTAAAGAAATTAAAAATTCTATAGCAAAACATTTCATTAGGGGGATTATGAATGGCACCAAAAAAGGAGATAGCAGAGGAAATACCCAATTGAAGAGAAATAGGTCTCAGCCACTTGCGCCTAAATGCAAGTAAAGCCGGGCACACAAAAAGGACATGATTAATATCCTGATAAGAATGTTTACAAAGATCACATAAAGCTGAAGAGCCATACCATCTGGACGTCAAAGAATTCAACGGAAGTAGATCCTGCCTTAACAGAAGGAAGAATCGCCGTACCCCATGATGGAGATTCCAGGTGACATATGGTTGGGCAATTCGCATTTGGCAGGAATCTACGGCCAGATGGACGCCTTTTTTCAAAGTACGTGATTCCCTGTCCAACCTGAAGCTTAGTTCCCAAGAGGACGACTTCAGGATAGATTTCAACTGGTGTATGGATAAGGTAAATAAAAACGATTCGTCAAGTTCAAGAAGATCAACTGCAGTTCTAAATTTTTTTACAATTGTTGAATATTCTTTAAGGTTTCCAAGCAGCTCAGTTTTTATGATATGTCTTAGGGTGCCTGGGTCCCCCTGTGCAATATTAAAAACGCAGCGCACTATTCCTGCTAAACCTTGAACCGAACTACTACGCAGGCCGAATTCCAGTCTGAGTGCGGCTGTAGAGCACGCAGTATTAACCATAGTGAGACTACGCAGAATTTTGCCTTCCATAGAGTTTAAGAAACCCCAAGTTTTTATATCTACTGTTTCCATGCCATATAATAAAGATGCAGAAATGTTTGCACGATATACTTCCAACAAGATAGCAAAATGCCGTCTACCAGTAGCCTTGTAGAGAGAGACTAGACTTTTACCTTGAATATTTGTTTTCCGAGTATTATTGGCTATGTGAGCCTTCTCACTTAAATTGCCTGTAACAATTTTTCCGAGGAAGACATAAGATTGTACCACTTCCAATCTCTGTCCACCTACGGTCCATGGGAAATTCACGTATTTCAACTTTTTTCTTCCCGTCATGCACATTACTTTACTTTTTGAAACGTTTATCTTCAAGTGGTGTGCTTCGGCATATTTATGAAGAGCGTGCAGACGGTTATTTAGACCTTTAGGTGTTAAGTCTAGAATCAGTATATCGTCAGCGTACATTAAACAAACGATTGGGACACCCCCCAACATTGGAGCTATTCCGTCACTTATAAACAAAACGTGGGGAAGATCGGTTATATAAAGGGAAAACAATAAAGGGGCCAATAAGCAGCCTTGTTTTAACCCATTTGCTGTTTTGATTACTTGCGAAAAACCTCTTTCCCCACCTAACAAAACTCTACACCAGGTTTCAGAATGTAAGGCTCGTGTTAACTCCAGGAGAGTAGATGGCCTGCCAAGGTTTGATAACTTCCTCCACAGCAAAGATCGATCTACTTTATCAAATGCTGTGGAGAAATCTATAAAGGCGCCATAAACTCTCCCTCCACGAATCTTAACATATTTCTGTTATAACCTGCAATGCTGTCAAATTGTCTAAGGTGCTATGTCTCTGCCTAAACCCAGTCTACTCAAAGGGCAAAATTTGATCCCTTGACACCCACTCATGAATTAATTTGAGAATACATTTTGAAAAAACCTTGCCTATGGCATCCAGGAGGGCGATTTGACGATAATTTTGAGGCATATTACGTGCTCCCTTCTTAAAAAGGGGGACTAATATGCTTCCCCTCCATGAGGGGAGAACAGTTTTACTAGAGAAACAGAAGTTAAAAACGGGGAAAAGAATTTTACTCCACATCTTACTATGTTGTTTTATAACAGAGATGGGGAGCTCATCCGGACCCATTGCACCAGAAGAGCGCAGGCCCTTAATCGCTAATTCAATGTCCTTTTCGGACGGTGGTCCATAAAGAAGGTTGTCCACTTGTATTCTACTGTTTTCATGGACCCTACCATTATTAGCATATAGCTTCTCGATGTATTCAACCCAGATATGCTCTTCAATGGGGATTGGCAGAGGTCTAGATCTTAGTCCACAACCCTCCCCAATTATTGACCAAAATGTCCTAGCTTGACCCTTATAAGCTGCCTCACAAAGTCTAATCCAAAGTGCATCTTCTTTCTCCCCTTTTAATTTAGCCTTCATCCTATTCCTTCGTCTTCTCAATAGGACGATCCTGTGATATCTTTCGGGGGTATATATAAGGTATTGCTCCCTTACCAATTTATTTATTTCAGTGTTAAGATAACGAAGACAGCTAGGGGCTGCTTTAGGATTTTTTACAGGTGAGGGTTTCTTTGCATTTGAAATTACTTTATTCAAGAAGTCAGAGAAACATTTTAATTCACAACCATCCCAGTGAACCGAATTCTCTACGGCAGTCTCTAAAATGCTCGTCAAACCCTCAATTGCCTTAAAATTCCAATAACATCTCCCAGAATTGACTCCAAAATTTACCAGATCACTATTTAAGAACCACGTATCCACAACTGGTGGATTTACATTTACAGAAAATTGTTAGTACCTTATGGTCACTAAATTCTGTATCGATTACCAACAGATCTTTCAAAAGATAAAAGGAGGTACTATCCACTACCACATAATCAAGAATGGATTCACTATTAACAGATTTACTATTATTAAATTTATGTGTAAAATGAGCCGGAATATCAGAGGGGAGCCTTTCATTTATTATGATATAATCTGCCTCTAGTGATTCTTCCAGAAGTGATTTCCCTCTCTTGTTGGTATTGGTATTACTAGGGAATAAAGCTTGTGGTATATGTAGTGATTCTTCCTTAAGTTAATTCCTAAACAACTCTAGGCTGTAATTAGAAATATTTTCAATTAAGATCCCTTAATAACAGTATGTGCGGGGGAAAATCAGAAACTAAAAGATTCTGTATGAAGGAAAAAACCTTTTTTAAACCAACATTAAACCAGCATCTGGAGGAATATAGGTATTTATCAACACCAGTGATTTTTGTGGACCTTCAGTAACGAGATTTGACAAAGTTATTGCTTGGAACAATCTATCAGGGTCCAAATAATGAGCAAAATTCCATTTTGTTTTATTCGAGAGTAGAGAAGCTACTCAACCCTTAGCATGGCCTCTCCTAGAAGGGATGGCATTGCCATCCAACACGTAATAGTCCTTTACCATGGGAAATCTTTCATCAACCCAAGTCTCCTGGAGACAAATCACATCTACTTCTAATGTAAATAAATATATTAGTTTTTCAGAATTGTTTTTTATTCCTGCCGTGTTCCATGAAATTATTTTTAAATTAGTGTTAAAGACAGGAATACGGTTTAGGAATAGATGTAGATTTGCTTGACAGAACACCTGGCAGCCAATTCCATTTGCGACTTTCTTCTACTAGGTTTGGTTGACAAGAGACCTGGTTTTTGTAAATCACATGCCTTTCATTCTTTGAAATACAAATTTTTAATTCGTCAGTTTTTAAAAACCAGTCTGTGTTGCCTATAGTTGCAACAGGGAATGTTGGCAGGTTTATACGACTGTCATTACAAGATTTTATAAAAAAAGGAATAACATCAATCCCCCTACATTGTAATCCTTCAGACCATCGTAAAATATGATTTACTATAATTTGGGAGTGAAATTTAACCCTTGCTGCTTTCCCAACCTCAGATTTTAAAATAGAGACTACATCTATATCATTAGTTTGGATCAATTTTAAACTTTCCATCTCCCGAAAACAATTCAAAATGACATCTATTTATAATAAGATCCTTATGAAATAAAGGAATGAAATCTAAGACAGCAGAATCTACACTTTCCTTTTCAACAACTATATTTGATCGATTTAACGACCTTTTATTTTCCATCATATCGGGAAAAGGCTCGGCTAAAGGGTTAAGTTCCGGAAGTAGGATGTTAAGGGGATTTCTCTCATCAGCAGATCCAAGAGTGTTCACTGTCCCTGTTGACTCAATGGTCATAATTATTTGATCAGATGTAGTTTGCCTAGTGTTATCTTGAAGTAAGTTTAGCAAGGGCTCTTGTGGTAGATTTTTTTCAATATGAGTATCTGAGTTTTCATCAAAATTAATTTTCCTCTGCCTCTTTTTTGCATATCTACGGACAGGTTTCCTCTTTTTCCCTCTATACTTTTTTGGTTTTCCTATTGCTGCCTTTTTTCCGTCATTTGAGGATTCCAAAGTATCCTCTTTTTCTTCGTTTATGTGAGGTTTGAATATAGGATATAATTCCTTATCACTCCTTTTTTCAGGGTCAGACAGTATTTCTATTTCTTGTTCCGGTTCAGAAATACAGTTAGCTGCAGCTGTTTTTATTTTTTTAACTTCCGGGGAATTCCCCGGGATAGCTGTTACTTTCTTTCCAATGATAACAGGACATATATTACTTTGTTCATTGGGAACTAAATCTAAAATTTGTGAAATATTTCCAGGATCTTTTTCAGACATCTTCTCTAAATTTTCATTCGCTTCTATTATAGGTAGCTTGTATTGTGAATTGGAGTCAGTCTCTTGTCAACTATTTAGTAGTACTCTGAGTATCTGTGTTACCGTCTCCAACACACAATCCGAGCCCCGACAAATTTTTCTAGCAGTAATAAGATAGAGGATAGTAGTTGTTCTAGAGAAACCAAAGAGTCAGAAATTGGCTTATCCATCCTAGCAGGGGGGATGGGCTGAGAATTAGTCATATTAAAAACAGGACTTGATGAAAAATTTACTTGGGAAAGAGAGAAATGTGAATCAGTGGAAGGGGTGCTACTATACAGTTGAAGGCCCGGGGTTGCTAATACATTTGGAATATTAGTTTGATCCAAGACTAATTTATGTTCAGAGTCAGATTGTCTCTTATGATGCGCTATATCTATGTCAGGTAAGGTGTAATCATTTCCAGTAGTAGCCATAGGAGGAGGCAAACCAAGAGAAACAGTTAAGCCTTCCTCTACTAGGGGAGGGAAACCAAACTATGGACTAACACCTCAATAGGTTTGGTGGTAACATCATGGGGAGATACAATATTGTTTTTACTTAGGACACCTGAAGTATACTTTAATTGCCTCTGTAAATTTGGGGAATCAAGAGGGCCAACCATCTCGGTTTTACAGACAGATGTATCTGAATGTAAAGCACCAACCTGCTTACTACATCCATTAGTTATAGGTTGACCTTCCTCTTCACCCTTATAATTGGTTTCTTCAGGTTTCAAACCCCCAATCGGAACCTTATCCTTTCCCCGTTCCCATAGACTGTACAATTGGCCTTTTCCCTTTAGTAATAGAGCAGGAGTTTCTTTGTTTCGTAGAGGATTTGATTTAGTATTAGAACAAGTCCTACCCACTAATACACGCCCAGATCTTAATTTTTTTGCCGTCATTTTAGAACAAATAAATCTCAGCAAAAACAACCATACAAAATTAAGACAACACAATGGCCGTATACTGACTAAGTAGTCCCGGACCACTATAGTAATTTAAAAAAAGGTATAGACACAGGTTACTTCAGGTCCGTCTCTATTGTAGAGGGGCTGAGGAAAAGAATTAATACATATATCAAGTACAGTAATATATCTGGAGGTACAGACCTAAAGGGGTATACCCAGCCCAGCCTACTCCAGCCTCGGAGGGCCTCAGAGGGCCCGCCCTTTGCCCGGGCTTAGCCCCGGGCTGAGTCCCGCGCGCGTCCCGCGATGCGTGTTATCCGCTGTGGTTTTATAGTAGAAGGGAGGGGGCGGGAAGAGGACCCAGCTGCAGCGGAGATGATAACGCTGTGCAGGCTGGTCCTCGCAGTCCAGGCCGCGGTGAAAACAGTTCCTGATTTCGCCCTCAGTCAGCGTTCAGATGGTAGGATCCCAGAGGCAGTGGGAATGAAGATTCCGCTTTTCCAGGTCCGGTTTTAAAATTAGCAAAAAGGAAGCACAAGAAATGCAAGTCCTTTCACACGGCTACGAGCGGCTGGGAGCTTCAGTGGTTCGCGAAAATCCCAGTTACACCTCGGCGCTTTGGACAGTGAAATCGCATTAAAAAAAGTCCTCGGCTCGTCACTGACCAACAACAGTGGTTCACGTCATAGCCCATATTTTTCTCGAGGAGGTAGTGAGGAGCTCGGACCAGGTTTGAACAATAGAACAAAAGGACACTGAAGATCCATCTTCTGGTATGTCTGATCTGAATGTTTACACCCAGTACTGATGAACCATCGCCAGATGGTCCAGAAGCACATACATAAGAGGACAACCAAAAATTAACAGTGGAATATGGCTCAGAAAAGTGTGTCTTGTTTGATGAGTCTAAGATAGGGTTCACTTACTCAAAGGGTGAAACTCCTTCAGTGCTTCGAAGATCTGGTATGTGAAGAGCAAATCTGTGTTAATTCTTCTTTTATTTACAGTTCGCAAGAAGTTAGGTGTGAGGTGCATTAAAGACAAAAATGAAGTCCTTTTATGTTAACATCATTGTATGCTACATATGAGTACCAGAGAACTAGTGTTTTTGGCCTATGATGTTTAGAAAATATTTGCATGCATGCACCAGCAAATCTTAAGTACTGAAATACTAGGGAGGGTTGTACACATGCAATTTGTGTCTTAAAAATGCTTGGATTATTTATTGGTCATAATTGTTTACGCCTCTGTGGTTGCCTAGAGATAGGCACAAACATGTATTTTGTTTCCTTGTTAAAACTGTACTTTAGCATGTGTAAATTCGAGGCATTCAGCTTTATAAAACATAAATTGCTTGCAAATGTTTTTTTCTGGTGCTGTGAACAAAGTAGATTTTTCTCAGGTCTGTTTAGGTCTTTACAGATGGAGAGTGTTAAGTGAACCATATATCTTATATATAGTTAAGAATCATGTGCTTTACCATGTTTGACATAACAACTACTGATTTACATTTCACTAAAAGTTCTACCACTTACACATGTTTAGAACTATTATCTTGCAAGAAAGAATCGTGTGATTTCTGAGGAGAAAAATCAAAGGCGTCAGTATATTGGCAGCTTCCTTATTGCTTTTATATTGTATTTAAGTGTTTATATAGAGAGTTTTTCAACCTAATGAGATGAGGATGTAGCCTAAGGGCCGGAGCGGTCAAACTCGAAGCTAGGTAATCGGATTTCGAGGCCTCGGCAGAGACGCTTTTCTGGGCCATTCACTTAATCTCCCCATTCCTAAAAAAACAAATGTGTCTGTAACTCAACTGGTGCTCATTTAAAGTGCTCTGGTACCTTCGGGTCAAGTTCGCTCGATATAAAAGTTTTTTTTTAAAAACGTATGAACTATGAAACATTGACTCAAATAATTTAACACAAAAACGTCTTTTATGAAGTAGTAAACAACTTTGTTTAAGGCAGCTAGAGACAAAGGTGGGGTATCTAGAATAAAAGATCCAGAGAAGTAGAGGAAGGAAGAGGTATGTAGAGAGATGGGAAACGTTTATAGAGTGAGGAAGAGAGGGTGAAGCCTGGAGATAGGGAGAAGGAAGTATAGAGGCAAGGAGAGGGGTGGCGCACACGGAGAAGGGTGAGGTAGAGAGCAGTAATGTAAAAAGAGAAGAGAGCGTAAAGAGACGTGTGAGGTACTGCAAAAACGTAGGGAGAGATAAAAGGAAAAGAAAAGTCAGTTGTCGGGGACAAATTGAGGTATAGCAAGAAAGAACTTTTAAAGAGAGAAGTGAGGCAGAAAGAATGAGAAGGGATTAGGGTAGAGAGATGAGGTGCCGGGTGAACAGCGATGAAGCAGAGAGGCAAGCAAAGATAGAGAAGTGAGGTTGTTACAAGCAGGGGTATAGCCTGGTCAGTAAGATTGTGAGGCGGGGGGGGGGGTTGGTTTGGGGACGGGGGGGGGGGGGGATGGGGACGGGGGGAGGGAGCTTCAGATTTTCCAGCAATCACACTGGAACATAATGTTAAAATACAATACCGACTCAAAACTCCTGTACCCATCTATTTATCTCAAAACACATTTATTAGGGGGTGTAACCCCCCCCCCCCCACGAAGATACGTTCCTAGTTACACGATAGATGAGAGGTAGAGTCAGAGAGACATCTAAAGATAAAGAGGATGTACACAGAGTGGTGGTGTTCATGAGATGAATGAAAGAAAGTAATGACAGAGACAAAATGAGGCAGAGAGAGAAAGAAACGTAGCAAGAAAGAAGCAAGGTTGAGCTTGAGGGAACAATGTGAAGCAGCAGAAGAATCCTGACCTGAAGTAAACTAAGAGGTGAGGTATTAAGAAAGTGAGCTAGATAGCTAAATAAAAGGTATTGAGAGAAATTAGAGGTCAATTGAGAAATGAAGTAGATAAAGGTGAGGTAGAAGTTGGTAAGGTACAAAGAGGGAAGGGAGGAAGAAAGAGGTACAGTATAGCAAGATGGAGAGAGAGCTAAAGAGGCAAGGTACAGAGAGAAATGAGATTCAGAGAGAGGGGAAGTAGATGGAGGTGAGATATAGAAAGGTGGGATGGAAACGGCAGTGAGGTGTAAAGCGAGGGATAAAGAGAAACTTCAGTTAGAGAGGGGGTAAGAGTGGAAGCGATGCAGAGGTAGGCACAGAGAGTGGTAGAGTCCTCTGGGTAATTGCCCATTTCTAATATGTCTGTGGTTTCAGGTCTGTTTTTGGGCTCCTGGGCAATACATATTTAATGGCCCCTATTCGGAATGACTTTGTATTTTAGTACCAAATTTCGGCTAAATCAATTGAATAATACGTTAAAGTTAGTGATGGAGAAATCGACAGATGTATTCCAGAAAGAAAGAAAGTCAACTTTCTCAGGGGCCCCTTGAAAGGTGGGGTCCCTGGGCCATTGCGCACATTGCCCATGACCTAAAACATCTCTGATCTCTTACACTCAATGCGATTCGTATAATGTGGGGCAGATTTACAAGCCCCTTGCGTCATTTTTGCACTGCCGTTGCGTCACTTTTGTGACGCAGTGGTGGCGTAAAAGTTTCACCCCATTTACAAAGTGACGCTTCTAGGGAGATGCGTCACGTTATAAAGCCCTGTGTCACATTATACCTGCGCCAGGTATAATGTATGCAGGGTAGGTGTTCCCATGCAAAATGCCACATAGAACTGGCACAGTGAAATTTACAAGATTTCACTGAGTCACTCTACGCCTTCACTGCGTCAAAATCCCTATGCCTGCTCAGACCAGGTGTAAGGATTCATGCAGGGCACTTTACATGGGCAATACCTATGATTTCTGGCGCTTTGCTGCAGTTGCGTCACTTTTGTGACAAACTCCAAAAATGCGTCACTTTTCCCCCAACAGATGCATCAGAATTTCTGACGCATCTGTAATTCCTTGCGCCATGGTGCACTGTATTGTAAATACAGCGCATCCTTGGTGGCGTGAGGACATTTGGAACTGATGCAAGGAAACTGTGCAGATCTATGCAGATGCGTCAGTTCCTTGTAAATCTGCCCCTCCGTTTTTTGTTGACATTTTTTCATAGAGATTTTTTTTATCCCAAGCTCATTTTCAACTTCGCTCTGCTCTCCCTCTACTGGCTGCTGGGTTTTCTCTAGGGTTCATGCCCACCTCTTCAAAGGCTCTCTTTTACTATCCCTTACGTTTTTTTCTTTCAAGTTTTGGTTAGATGCTTCCTATCAATCAATCAGGTGTCTTGTAAAGCTCAACTACTCACTCTTAAGCGTCTGAAGGCTCTGTGGGAGGTTGAAGAGCCAGGTCTTGAGGTCCTTCCTGAATTGAGGCAGTGACTGTGATTGCCTGAGGTGGAGAGGTAGGGTGTTCCAGGTAGGGTGTTCCAGGTCTTTCTGCAAGGTAGGAGGACGATATTTCTCCGCCAGTGGTCTTGCGTGGAATTGTGGCCAGGGCCAGTTGGGTGGAGCCGAGGTCTTTAGTGGGTGCGTGGAATGCCAGGCGGTGGTTGAGATGCGCAGGTCCTGCTTTGTGTAAGGCTTTTGTAGGCATGTGTGAGGAGCTTGAAAGTGATTCTTTTGTTGACTGGGAACCACTGGAGGTCTCTCAGGTTGCCGGTGATGTGGCTGCGTTGGGGGATGTTGAGGATCAGTCTGGCGGAGGTGTTCTGAATGTTTAGTAGTTTCTTGAGGACTTTCAGGATGATGTTGGCATAGAGTGCATTGTTGTGTCTGCAGCTGATGAGTGCATGGGTGGCCATCTTTGTGGACTCAGTGGGGATCCGCTTGAAGGTCTTTCGGAGCAGGCATAGCATGTGGAAGCAGGATGATGGGATGCATTGATCTGGCAGTTCAGGGTGAGCGAGGAGTCCAGGTTGATGCAGAGGTTTCGTACGTAGTCTGTGCGTGCGGGGGGTGTTCCAAGTGCTGTGGGCCACCAGGAGTCCTCTCAGACAGAGGGGGTGGAGCCCAGGATGAGCACTTCGGTCTTCTCGGAGTTGAGCTTGAGGCAGATGTTGTATGACTTTCTCCTTTTAAACGAACAGCCTGGAATGGACACTTCCATGCACAATTTTCTGTGACTTTCAGTTTCAAATCCCGTATGGCAGTGGTGGCGGGGTAGAGGGGGGATGAAGAGGAAGGGCTGGGAAATAAAAATAATAATAATAAAAATCACTTATTTGCTGCTCCGCTTCGCTCCCACTTCTGGCCGCCTCGTTGCTCCTCCTCCTCCTCTGGAAATGGATGGGCCTGGAGGCAGATGCTCCCCACCCAATCCAGACGCTTCTCTCAAAGCATGAGGGCAGCATCTGGATTAGTGTGAGCGGCCTCGTTTGCCACTCAGACTGTACCTTGGAGCCTGTGGGGTTTCTCTAACTCAGCTGTGAAACTCAGCCGGGTTGGAGAAACATAAGTGCACATGTCTGTTTGAACGGCCCGAGACGTTCGGCCATACTGACATGTGCACTTATAAGAGCACAGAACTTCTCCCTGCCATTGCCAGGCTCCTCCTGACGGACGTAAGCAGTTCAGAAAGTCAGAAAGTGATAAATAAAATGATAATAATAGTGGGTTATTATAATTTTATTTATCATCTGCTGGCAGTGGGGTGACGCTTCTCCACCATTGCGGAGGAGCCGCCCGTGGTGATTTTGCGACTTCAGCTGCTGCAGGTAAGCCTAAGCCATTTCTCCAGCGCAAAAATCAACACTGCTTTTTGTGTTTATTTCAACAGTAAGCTTGTTGTGATTTGTCTCGACCCAGTGGCGGCTGGCATGTACAGAGGGTGGTGAAACGGGTGGCACTGAAATAAATAAAATAAAAAATGTAATACACTTACTTTCCTGTGCAACGCGGCATTCCCTCAGTCGCTCATCTCTCTTCAACACATGCTCCAACGCGGGACCGACCAACCCTGCTGCTGCTTTCACCAGCATGAGATCAGCACCAGGATTGGAGGGAGAGGGCTCTCTAATTGCTCTTAAGAGCACCTCAGGCCTGCACTTTCTTTAATCCAGCTGTCTTAGACAGCTGAAATAGAGAGGTTTAAAATGTGCATGTCTGGCTGGCTGTCGCAAGATAGCCAGCCAAAGAGCCATGCACATTTTAAATTTAAGTGCACTGCTCCCTGCTGCCACTCAACAGCAATGGCCCACCCTGACACTCAGTTCAGTACGGGTCAGTTGCTGAAAAATTGAATAGTAATAAATAAACTTTATTACCATTTTATTTTTCAGCTATGCCCTAGGCCTTTTCATTGTTGGGCGACACTATTCCACTCAAATGGAGGAGCTGCCCCCCGCTCTCTACCATCACCATCATCGTGTTACAAATATAGTACCTACAAACCCATGCTGCGCATCTGGGCACTCTACAAACCACAGGGGATGAGAAGGACCTAACCGCTCTCAACCATTTCCTGAATGCAGGAAGAATACTAGGCCCAATTTAGGATAGAGCTGGGAATTCCACAGTACTACCCTATTGTAGCGCCTGAAAAGAATGGCTAAGATTGGAGATGCCCGTCGAAATAGAGCACCAGCTAGAAAAAGGAGTTGATACACAGAACAGGGAAAGAACTATATAAAGTAACTTGTAGTTCTTTTTGGTAGTAGACTGAGCACTAGTGATAGTGCACCTGTATATATAAAGCGTACATTAAGTCCTTGTTGTGCCTTGGCATCGAATACCAGGGCCGGTATTGCAGAAAGTCCTGCGAGGGCGCACCGGGCATGTGCGTCTGCTTTATGCAACCCGGAGCTCAATGATACTACACGTCTGTACTTTTCCTTCTGTAATAATGATAGCGCTAGCGCAGTTTTAGCGCCACTACTATCATGAGAGGGCGTTCCCTAATTTGCATGGGTTCATGGCCCCATTCAAATGAGGGAATCACTTTGCCTCTGCACCCACGCCCTGTTATACATGCGGGCGCAGAGGCAGACATGCCCATAGGATGAGCACTGAAAGTACACCACAAAAAGGTAACACACTTTCAGCGCCCCTCCTTAAGGCAGCCCTCTGGAGGGGAGAAGACATCCACATGCAGGTGGGTGCAGTCACTCACTTCCCGCGTGAAAGGGTATTTCTCTCCCCTCTTCAAAGTGCAAGTAGCATGCTGCTAGCACTGTGACACTGTGATAAAGCGGCTGCTCCATATTTCACTTGAATGCGCGGCCCCAAGGGCAGCATGAATTCACATCTGCGTTGTGGGTGATGCATTCTTTCTAATATGGAGCACTGCGCCTGTTAGCACTCGGTGCACCGTTTGAAAGGTGCGCCATGGCGCAAACAGTGAAGGTGTGCCATGTTCATAATACAGCGCCAGCTGTAAATACAGCTCCAGCTGTTTGTTACCCAACTTATGCCCTCATTAGGATGGCGGACGGACCTGCGTCCGTCCGCCACCCCAGAGTAGGAGGGACCGTACGCAGGGGCAGCGGCAGTCCCTCCGTGCAGATTAGGATGTGACCGCCACCCTGGCGGTCACATCCTCTATCTTTGACATTGCGGCGGGTGCAGCTTCAAGCTGCACCCGCTGCAAGGCTGAAAATGCATGCATCGCATTTGCATGCACAAAGCAGCAGGCACCGCGCAGTGCCTGCTTCTTTGTGCACCCAAATGCAGGGGGGTACCATAGGTACCCCCCATGTGCACCTCCCACCCCCCTTCACCCAGGGGGCCCGCAACGGGCCCAGGAAGTGAAAGTCTGTATGCTTTTCAACGGCGGAAAAGCCGCAGCGGAAAAGCATGTCTGTCACACCATCCTAATATGCAGGGGCAGCGGCAGTCCCTCCGTGCAGATTAGGATGTGACCGCCACCCTGGCCGTCACATCCTCTATCTTTGACATTGCGGCGGGTGCAGCTTCAAGCTGCACCCGCTGCAAGGCTGAAAATGCATGCATCGCATTTGCATGCACAAAGCATCAGGCACCGCGCAGTGCCTGCTGCTTTGTGCACCCAAATGCAGGGGGGTACCATAGGTACCCCCCATGTGCACCTCCCACCCCCCTTCACCCAGGGGGCCCGCAACGGGCCCAGGAAGTGAAAGTCTGTATGCTTTTCAAGCTGCACCCGCTGCAAGGCTGAAAATGCATGCATCGCATTTGCATGCACAAAGCAGCAGGCACCGCGCAGTGCCTGCTGCTTTGTGCACCCAAATGCAGGGGGGTACCATAGGTACCCCCCATGTGCACCTCCCACCCCCCTTCACCCAGGGGGCCCGCAACAGGCCCAGGAAGTGAAAGTCTGTATGCTTTTCAACGGCGGAAAAGCCGCAGCGGAAAAGCATGTCTGTCACACCATCCTAATATGACAGCCATGTTAGAGCTCTTCCGCCGTGGTCGGAAGGCGACCGCGGCGGAAAAGCGGCAGACGTACAAATTACCCCCCAGCCATCCTAATCGGGCTGTGGGTCATTTGTGTGTCCGCCGCGGTGAATCCGCATACGCCGGGCCGGCGGTGGCTTCCGCCGGCCCAGAGTATGCGGATTCACCGCAAACGTAATGAGTCCCAGAATAGGCCTAATTTTATTGACCTCAGAAGGATGAAAGGTTCAGTGCAGCCACCAGGATTCAAACATTTTATAATGATGTCAAATACAGTTTTCCGCATCCAAACACAAAGTAAAATTATTTCTATATAATTTCCATATCAATTAAAAACACTAGCATTTAATAAAGCTAAATTTTTTAAAATAAATATACAGTAATTTTTAGCTCAATACTTACCGCTCCTACTGCAAAGTTGAATATTTGCTGATGGCAATTCTGTTTTATACCAGATCTTTGATGTGTGCCATTTTCTGAAAGACCTTGAGTCTTTTTGGCCCAATTTTTGAGAGGTGGAAAACCAGACAGTACAGACCCACTGGACAGGCCAACTGGGAAGCAATCTGACTGGATTGCATTAGCAACTACCTCTAATGGTCTGGCTTTCAGAAAATATTTTTTTCCAGATGTCGACCATGCTCCTGTGAAAGTTGTGAGGTGTGGATCTCAAATTTCCAAACTAAAAACAGACTGAGCTGCAGGGTGAAAGGGTGAGATGACCAAGGTTCGGAATGGACTGTTTACATGAGGAACAGGGCAAGTACTGATTTGCATTAGTTGGGACTCTGTCTAGAGAGACTCAGTGGGTGAAAAACAATGAGTTGGAATCCTACCCCTAGCGAATGCCACTAGTGAGAGTATTTGTATTTACAAGCCACCATCCCGTCGCCTTTTGAGTGTTTGATTGCTAGTAGTATGCCTAGAAACCACTTGAGTCTTGAGCAGCTTTCCAAGTCAACTACTGCCAATGTTTGTGAATTCCAAAAAGTAGTATTTTGGAACCCATTCACGAACTACTTACGTCGGTCAGATTTAATACTTTTTGGTAAACCAGTCTGTATATGTATGTATATTTAAGTTTCTGCTCCAAAGCATAAATAAGTTAAATTCTCTTAGTGAAGGGAGAACAATAAGAAAAAATGATACAGTTATAGCAGACCTGATCAGGACTCCTAGACCCACCTACCTAGCCAAGACTGCATTTCGGGGTGTCATACCCAAAACATGCCTCCTTGCAGCTACGACCCTGATAATCACACCTGGGCCCAGTAGTTTTCACTGTAAGCTCATGGCCATGGTCACGTGCAAAGCAATGGCTGGAGTGCCTGCCCTGGGATCACTTATTTTAAATGCATTTTCACTGCACACACTCTTCTTCATCTCTGCTATGAGAAGCCTTGATGGTAGGGTTGTCATACTGGTGCAAGTAGGCAGTGTACCGTGTTTCCATGCATCGCCTTTTGCAAATCAATTTAGCAAGTGACTGACGGCTCTATGTACTAAGCCCAGGTCAAAAATAGAGGTAGACACTTGATCAAATTAACAGGGTAAGTCGAGCAAGAGCCGATCCAAGGGCCTTGCTTGGTTTTAAAAGTGTGTGCAAGAGAAAAGCCATGAAAACGTTTGGCATGTATATCATGCAACAGACATAATGTAAAAATATGATAGAGGCTTTTCAAAGTTCAAATAAGTGTATTTCTTTAACATGCAGAAGTGTTTCACCTCACTATATCGGATTATACCATGCATAGGCAGAAATGTATAAAGTGATAGTTTTTAAACATGCACCTAGAAATATTAATGGCTTGCCCCCAGCAACAATGCCATTAGAGAACTAAGAGGTAAGACAGTAATCATATAAACTATAGTATATATATATATAGATATTTCTTTATTCAGGTGCAGCGCATCCATAAAAAATACAGTTGAACTTTCATACAAAAAGAAAAAGGTACATCACATGATAGATAAAAAAGCAGTTCAAGCAGCTACAACATCACGAAGGGGTTAAAACAGTACACAATGGTTTCAATTGGGATCGGGCCTGACAGATAAAATCGCCCTGTATGCCGACGATGTATTATTCTTCCTTACACGGCTGGACAGATCGGGACCGCGTCTATTAGAAATCATGCGGATATTTGGCGAAACGTCAGGTCTCTACTTAAATCCGCGGAAATCGACTCTGTGGGTCCTGGGGGGAGGTCCAGGTGTTGGGGACTGGGCTTCCACGCTGCAGATGGCCAAGGATGGCATCAAATACGGGGGGTGTTTTTCTCAACGAGTCCTGAGGTGTCCTGGGAGCGCAACATGTTGCCGGTCTGGGATAAAGTTCGCTCGGAGATAAAGACGTGGTCCCGGATGCCCCTCACCATATACGGCCGGTCAGCCATCTTCAAAATTGTGGCTCTCCCCCGTCTTCTTTATCAACTGCACAACTATCCGTACCCGGTCATGCCTCAGTGGTTCCGCCAAGTGAATTCTGTGCTGGGGCGGTATTTGTGGGCCGGGGGGATGGTGCGAGTCATGCTGCGCACCTGCTTTTTGTCTACCTACGATGGGGGATTGGCGACTTCTGATATATTGTCCTACTACCAGGCTTCCCACCTGCTAGTCCTCAATGAATGGTGGTATGGGGATAGAGGAGATCTGGCATCCGCCCGGGAGAGACATCTCATGGGCTCTAATACACTACACACAATCCTATATGCGGCACGGCTGCGGAGAGAACTTCCGCCGGCCACTCAGGTGGTGTTTCAGGTCTGGAGGCAGGCACTGCGTCGTATGGGTTGGTGGAACAAACTAACCCGGGAGACCCCGCTGTGGAGAAATGGCTGTTTACCAGCGCTTGCATCCCTCCAAGGGTTTGGTGGGTGGGACGCCATAGGCATCTCGTCCCTGGGAGATGTGATGTCTGGTACGACGCTCAAATCCTTTCAGGATCTGCGAGGGGAGTATGGTATGCCCAATGCCCAATTTTTCTGGTACCTGCAGTTCCGTCATGCCATCTCCCCGAGTATCGCTGATCTGGATTCCTTGCCGGAATTCAGCCCACTAGAGGCCAAAGTCTTTATGGAGATTTAGAAGATAAAAAGATATCCCGCATCTACCGCACATTAGTTATACACTGTTCGCCACCCCTTCAGAAACTTCAGGAATCCTGGGAGAGGGATGTGGGGGCGCTGGAGGAGGAGGACTGGAGAGAGGCGCTGGAGGCCCGAGAGGTGCTGCCATAGCAATACGGCTGCGACTGATCCAATTTAAATACCTACATAGGGTCTACTTTACAAGAGAAAGATTGTGGCGGGCAGGCCTCATTGCATCACCGGACTGTCTCAGGTGCAGGGTAGAGGTGGGGACATTGATCCATTCGGTGTGGAGCTGTGATAGGCTGTGTTGATTCTGGACGGGTGTGTGGAATTGCTTGGATGAGGTGCTGGGATGGGAACTCCCCCGTACCCCACAACTTGGGCTGCTGCATGTCTAGGACGGGGTGGGGGGCAACATTTATAAGCAACATCTCCTACTGTTGGGTATCACCCTAGCCAAAAGGGACATAGCGCAGGCATGGAAGGACCCCCGCCCTCCCTCGGTCTTGGTTTGGAAGAAGGGCCTTGACTTTTGTATGGGGCTGGAACCGCCGATATTTGAGGCCCGTGGGTGCCCGCGAAAACACTACAAGATATGGAAGAGGTGGGCGGAATATCGGGGTCTTTGGTTGGAACCCCCAGTGGAAAGGGAAAGGGACCAGGAGTTGTGATAAGAGATACGGAGGTGGAGATACACACACGCTACTGGTATGTAGTTATCATTGGAGACTTTGGAACATGCTGTCGTGCACTCGGGGCTGGGTGGGATCGGGGGGGGGTGATGGGTCGGGTTTTGAGGGAGGGTCGGGGAGGGAGGGGTGAGTTCCACTTTTCTGCAATGTTTGATACTAACTGACTATGTGGATTGCCGATCTGAAATGAGCCATTTTATTGTGCAGCTGACCTCGGTGTGAGAGGGGCTGCTTGATCTGTGCAATCTCTCAATAAAAATCAGTTTAAAAAAAAAAAAACAGTACACAATGATAAAACTCTAATGGACAGAGGTATACATGCCCACATGATAAAAAGTCTTAACCAGAGCAGGCCACACATGTTCAACCAATTCTGGATAACCTAGGGCTGTAGGCGGGCCTCAAGAAACGTATTATTGCGCATAGTGTGAAGAGATTAGGTAACAACTTTAAGTGCAAAAGTGCCACTTTAGCTTGCCTAAACTTTAGACTTTTTAACAATAACCGCAGGAAGCATTGTCTAGGCAATGAGGAAAATGTGCACAATAATATAAAATGTAACGTGTCCTGAGGATATAGATGATCGCAGTCACAGGGTCCACGGTGGTCTAGCAGTAGCAGGAGGAATAAAATAGCTGGGGATGCTAAAAGATGATGAAGCTGATTGAATCTGAAGCGTGTGATTAAGAATCAATTATGAACACTAGTTAGGGCTGTAAGGTATGATTCGGTGCCCGGGAACAAAAAAGGAGCTAGGATGCAGTCTTGGCGCACCCCCGTATACAATTAGAAATGATTAGACAGATCTCCCTCATGTGAGAATCTCACTGCCGCCTTTGTGTGGGCATGGAGTAATATCCATAGATGGACAATACGAGGGTCTACTCCCAAAGAAATTAATATGTCCCGGAGCTTATACCGGTTTACCCGGTCTAAAGCGGACGTAAGGTACGTGAAAGCTAAATACATGGCGCCCGTTTGAGCCACTGTGTATTTAGAAATCAGAAGGTGTAGGTTGAGACATTGGTCCATGGTTGACAGACCTTCCAGGAATCCATATTGAACTTTCGATAAAATATGGTTATCTGTTGCCCACAAGGACAATCTAGATAGGAGTACCCACCCAGGACCTTAACTACGACGCCAATGAGGAAGATAGGGTGGTAGGATTGCGGATTAACCTTGTCTCCTTTTTTAAAAATGGGAACTATAAAGCGGTGGACCAGGAGCGCTATGTCCCCTTCAAGACCACCACATTTAGAACTTGTGTCAGCAAGGGAACACAGACCTCAGTGTTATCGCAAAAAAGGCCAGGGGATATGCCATCAGGGCTTGAGGCTTTATTAGGTGCCAAGAACTCAATGCTTGAGGATACCTCCTCCAAAGAAAAACTAATGGGAGGATCCGCCACACAGGGGGGTATATCTACTCTACACTCGCCGGGGCAGGCTACATTATAAACTTTTTCAAAATGAGACACCCACTGATCTGGCGTGATGTGGTGGCAAACTGTCGGATTAACTGGTTCTGCGAAGCAAGGGCTATCAATAATTTTCCAGAATGAAGTTGAATCCCTCAGTTCGCCCGACTCTTTAAAAAGCATTGGCACAAGCACATTCTATCTTTCTCCTGTGGCACCTGTTTCAAGGCTGCTGTTAGCCTCCTTAAGGTGTGCGAACACTTGTCATCGAACCATGAGGGGGAAACCCGAACCCGCCCTGCTGTCTGTGTGGTTAGAATACCAGAAAATCTCTGAGCGATAGAAGAGAATGCACTTAGAATTTCCTCACTCAGTGTGTTAAGACTCAGACATACGTCTATCTATTTCAGGCATGAAGAGACAAGGCTATGGGTAAAGGCCTTTACGTCTATATTCGCCCATCGAAGGTGCCTGCGCTGGTCAGTGGGAGTTAAGGAAGCCAGAGGCTTACGGGGCCTAAGGTAGAATGGCCCAGCCTTGTCAATACCAATGTCAGTGGGTTATGGTCGCTAAAAGTGCTGTACTCTATATTAAATGAGTTGGGGCCACTCCCAAAAATGCTGTCACAAATATGAAATCTATAATTGTTGCTGAGCCTCTACTTTTCACTGATGGGGGCAGTTGAGAAATAGGCCCGTAGTACCACAGATCTAAAGTATTTACCAGATTATGGGTAAGTAACAGATTGTTTAATACCTTCCCTTCCATTGTGTGCTTCATGTGGATATCATCTGTCGACTGGTTCTTCACAAAAGATGGACACAAATGAGAGTTAAAATCGCCCACTAGGATAAAATTTATATGCCCACGACCCTCATCCTTTAATGAGTCAAGGACACAATTCAAGGCATTAAGATAAGGAGACCCACACTCTTCCCTCTTGGCGTTGTAAAAGTTAAATATGGCGAGAGTGGGTGCTCTCTATATATGTAATTCTAGGCCCTGAAATGCCTGAGAATCCAACGTTAAAATCTTTAGGTCTTTACATAAATCTAAAGCCACAAATATGATAAGACCTCCACTAGCACGTCCCATGATTGAGTTAGACGCTGGACAAAAAATAGTCTTGTACATATCCAAAAAAAATGTATTCTTGGTCTCCCAGGTTTCCTGTAAACATATGATTGTATATGTCCTGACAAACAGTAGCCATCTATCATCAGTAAACTTGGAAGACAGGCCTGCCACATTCCAAGATATAAGGCTAAATTGACTGCCAGGAATGTGATTGATGCTACCAGTGAGGGGAGATGGAGAGTGAGGCTACTGAAACCTCTCCTGGGACATATGAATAGTTGCGGGGAGCACACACGGTGGTGGAGCTGAAAGAATCACAATGGGGCTTAATATTAGTGGGGGGCAATCTTCCTCTACTCTCTGTCTAAGGGGATCAATTTGTTGGTGGGCGGGATGTCTGACTCCTCCCCCTTCTGAACTCAAAAGGGGCCATAAGAGTACGTGAGTGGTACCGCTGCCCCAATCCTCCTTCATCCAACCTACTGCATGTGGGAAGTGCCTCCCCTGGAATGCACAACGGGGGTCTGTTAAAAAAAACAACGGGAGTAGTTTGATGCATGAGGTTGGGGAAAATGATTTTGATGGCCCAGAAAGAATTTTAAGTGCTAGCTCCGGGTAGCGGACCTAGATGATGATACAGTCTCCCTCAAAGGATTTCCTTGAAGGACCTATCCATGCCACCCTCTGTGCCATCAAGATATCCTTATGGCCCCTGACAGAAAACACAGAGTGCAAGGCCAACCAATAGGAGACTTTATTAATTAGTTGGGCCGTAGATTCCTCTTTATGAGCAGGTATGACAGGCACCCCTGCCAAAACCACAGAGTAGGGAGCAAATGCTGGAGGAAGGTCTATTGCAGGAAGCTGGTGAACCTTAAAGGGTTGCACCCTTATATAAGGGACATCATTGGAGCCCAGTGCCTGATGGGGCCGCACGGTGCTCAAAGCTCCTTCTCCCACTATCCCTGGACCACCCGAACCTAGCGCTATATGTTGGGTTGAAGCTCCCTTGGACTTAAGATGAGCCATACTGGGCTGGGCACCACTATTACTCAGGGGAATAGCAGAAAGACTAGGATTGACTACTAAGGGGCGCGCTGGCAATTGAGAAGGTGTATGATTCTCCACTGATGCCACTGATGCCAAAAGAATATCCATCTTGCTAGCCAACTCCCTGGTTACTAATTCTAGTTTATCCAATCAAATCAGGAGCTGCAATAAAAGATCAGTTAGAGTCACCGTAATGTTATGTAAAGCTGGCGCTAAGTGGGTCAATAAGTCCTCCAAGAGCAGCCCGTTTGCAGCCAACGCCTGTCCCTGACGTGTGATCACAGTAGCTTCCATGGTCTTCTTCCCCTTCCATTTCCCGCTTGGTGATGGAAAAGCACACCAGGTCAGGGGATGATGTAGACGGGGAAAGGGAAGGCTCAAGCCTCAAGGCTAAGGGCTCGGGTGGGGATAACTCCATGGGTGCCACAGTTGAGGCAAAAGAAGGGGCAGGCAAAACTTGGGCCCTGAGAGACATCGGCAAGGTAGATGGCTATCTTAGTCCCGAACACCCTAAATCAAATGAGAGCCGCCTCTCCGCCTGAACTATCTCCTTGTTGATAGCGCCCACTGCCTTTGCCAAAAATGTATCAATAGTGCGGCTCGGCTGACCCGTAGGAGTCGCTAGCTGAGCCTTTTTTCCCATAATGCTGGATCAAACAGGGCCAGGTGACAATGAATCCAATAGCCCAGGAAGCCCAGGAGGGCAACAAGGTGGATAACAGTGAATTGGTCAAAATTTGCTCACAGTCCATGCAAGATTCCACAGAGTGCCCAACCAAGAAAATAAAGTACTCACAGATATATCTTTATCCTGTGTTCCTGGGGTGTCCCCTCCAATTGGCAGCTGTTAGAAACAGTGATGGAAGCTGTCACGCCCACCCGAACGTATCCCAGGTTGTGCGTCCAAGTGAATAAGCCCAGTCCAGCCTCGTCCAGCAGCAGACAGCCGTAGACGGGCCCACCCTGGGGGCCCTGCACTGGCGATTTTGTTGCGCCTCCTGGGGCATGACGATGCCGTGGGCGGCTGAGCGCCACAAAGGGAAACCGGTTGTGTCGCTCCTCCCCGGTCTCCTGCCCAAGGTAACAGAGATAGGGTGACCAACCGTCCGTACATTTCACGGACCATCCGTCATTTTAGTATGATGTCTTTAAGGCGTCCGTAACTTGGGGATCTCAAATTACGGACGCCTTACAGACATCATACTAAAATTGAAATAGGAAATTTCAATAAGGAATGATGTTTCCCATGCGAGAGGCCCCATGAGTTTAAAAGATTTCACTCGGGACTCTCGGGACTCTCGCTCTTAACTTTTTATCTGTAGAGGCTGCTGGCAGCCGCCCCTCCCCGGACCTTGCACAGACTGTGGACTGGCCCATTGTTATTCTGAGACTGCAGCTGATTAGCACTTTAGAATGACAATGGGCCAAATTGTAGTGACAGCATGTGGTGTGCCTTCTCCTGCATGTGACTAGTGCAAAGCATTCTGCTTTTGTCTTGGCGCCATGCTGGAGGAAATAAAAATAAAATAACAGCGTTTTCACTGTAAATTTAAAAGACAGATTTCAACATACAAATAAAAAAATACTATTTATTAATGTTTATTGTTACTAGCACAAATCTTGATTGCAGAAAGGGCCCGATGTCGCTTTGCAAAGCTGCGCGCATACTGAAAAACTGTGAAGTGCATGATTGGCTCAACTTTCATAAACTTATTTTGATTTGTATTTAATTTGGTTGTCTATGTACTTATATATTATTGTGCCACCTCCTCTGAGATGTCTGTTTAAACTTATGTTTTGTCCCAAATTTTTGTCCTGAATTTTGACCTTCTGTCCTGAATTTTTGTCCTGAATTTGTACCCATGCCAGTTGGTCACCCTAAACAGAGAGTGGGTATAACTATAAACAATGCATATCTTGTTATAGATGGAGCAACATCATAGTTTAATAAATACAACGCAAGAGGTGCTTGTACAGCACACATCCTTTATGCAGGCAAATAAAAGAGCTCTCATATATGATAATTAAGAAAAAAGGAGGCTCGGTGAAATAAAGTGTTCACCTAGGACCAGACAATTTGGGAGGCTGGTATCGATTCCTGATTATCTGGTTTGACATTTTGAAACTATGCCACCAGATGTATATCTTTGTTGAACTCTTTTTCCCTAGTGTTTTAAATCACAGGTCACTGTTGTGAGCTTTTGTCTTGGCGCATAGCGAGAAAAACCAGACAATGTCATAGCAGATCTGACTCACGGCCCCAAACCCAAAAAACAAGGCTAGAATCCATTTATTTGGGGGGTGTCATTCCTTAAACACCCACCCTCTCTGAAGCTACAGCACTGTTTGCATTTCAAAGTGTAAAATGTAAACAAAACAGAAAGGGTAACCTGTACCTCTTACTAAGGGGAAAGACTCCCTTCCCATACTGCAAATCACCAACCAACCGAAGTAGGAAAGGCAGTAGGTTCATAGGGAAGGTCGAGCCGGGGCTCTTTGACCCTAAAAGAGAAAGCATAAGCTGGGTCTTCAAAATAGTTATCAAGTAAGAAATGGAACCGAGGCCGTTTGTGACAACTCTTTATAGTTTGTGTTTAAAGTTGTGTTTTCAATTTAGTACATTAGATTGTATTACTCCATTCAGTGATGTCTATTAAAATGAATACAAATGCCGTCTAAACCTAAATATCAAAAGATTTCAGAAGTACTTCCCCCAAAATTGTCAACAAACAATTCAGTGTGCACTGTGCACTATTGAAATGACCCATGCCATCAAAATGCACATGAAGCAACATTATAACTTATCAAACCCTACATATGTGAGTGTATGCTGCAAATTCCCCTCAGCCCCGAATCTATTCTGTCTGATGCCATATGGTGCAGTGAAGGTAAAGGAGGTGCCGTGAAGTGATCAGCCTACTAGCACTCTGTTTAACCAAGTAGAAAATCCAGGAGTTGAGTCTGCAATTCAGACAGTGGTCAATCGCAAAATGTGGAAGAAAGATAACACAGGTAAATACATCTTGAAGCACTGGTGTAGGGCAGGTCATCAACAGCAACAATTAAAACTGCATAAGTGCTGTACTTTGAAGTACAGAGGTGTAAAAAGCATTCTGTGTCCTCGATTACTAGTGCATTTCTGTTTGCACATGTACCGCAATTACGAGTGGGTCAGACTTTCCCAATGTCTCAGCTGAGCTCAATATCAGTAGATCAAACCTGCTGTTATTTACTAGAGGAAGGGTGAGCAGAGAAAGGCCTCGACATGCAGATTTTGGTACAGCAAGCACAACAACCTTGTGGTCAATTTCAATGTGAAAAATGGGAATTGTAGTTAAAAGAGCATCGTTATTTTTCGCACACACCCAAAGGCACTCATAATCGATGCCTATACGAACAGAAGAAAAGCTCACCATCTCAATGAAAGCAAAAAAAACACTATCAAAAACCCTTGTATAGCATGTCGTCCAGTTTTTAGGTTTCGCCTGCCGTCTGCTGCGCAGCAGCGTTCGCGCAGGCGAAATCTTATGTTGGAACAGTATGTGGCTTCGTCCCGCCTCTCTCTTCCATTGGCTAGCTCCATAAATGGAGGCTAGCCATTGGAAGAGAGATCTGTCCGTCATTGTCCGAGGCGATTCGTGGGCGTTCCGGCGATTTTTTCCCTCTCCGCACCTTGTCATTGCGGCGGTGGGCGGTGGTTTATTTATTTATTTTTTTATGTTTGCTTTGGTCATTTCTCCGAAGATGGCGGCCGGGCAGTATCTTCGTGGCAAAAAGCACCTATTTTGCCGTGTGCATTGACAGGGCTAACAATAATGCGAAGGAAATCTTTGCTATTGTGCAGAGCTTTGTGGCGCCGCGTGCACAGGAGATAGGGGCCACACCCTCAGTCATATGGGCAAATACTCTGTCCAATCATTTTAGGGAGAAAATCAGGGTTATCCAAGACTCTTTTCCAAAAATCCTGACGCCTCCCCGGCCCCAGCGGCGGCTTAGTGTGGCGAAGGACCTAGATCATTCCTTCTCGGCCTTTTGCCCCATTGACCTCTTGGCCTCTCGCAAAATCCTTGGGGCATTGAAATCTGGTTCCCCCAATGATCCTTGCGTGGCTCGGCTGTTGGCTGACCTAGCCGATACGGTTAATCTGGAAGTTAATATTCTGATCAACCAGTCGCTTCGCGAGGCATACGTCCCGCCTGCCTGGAAGCAGGCCCTTTTACTTCCATTACTTAAGAAGCCCACCCTGGACCCCTCGCTTCCCGGTAATTACAGACCCATTTAGCTTTTGCCTAGTTTGGCCTAGGTCTGTGAAAAGGCGGTCACCTTGCAGCTAACCAACTACGTGACGATGTTGGGCGCGCTACATCCTGCGCAATCGGGGTTCTGGGCCGCCGACAGTACAGAGTCGGCACAGTTGGAGGTGGCTGAGTCTATCAGGGACTGTTTGGATGCCGGCGGGAGAGCAGCTCTGGTGATGCTGGATCTCTCGGCGGCATTCAACACGGTTCCCCACTCCCTCCTCTGGTATCGACTTACTGACATCGGCATTGCGGGTTCGGCGTGGAGCTGGCTGCAATCCTTTTTGGAGGATAGGTCACAGCAAGTCTGGCTCCCTCCGTTTGCCTCATCCCCCTCCCCTCTCTCCACTGGTGTCCCTCAGGGCTCCTCCCTTAGCCCCCTTTTGTTTAAAATCTTTGTGACTCCCCTGGTCTGTCTGGCGGATTCACTGGGGGCTAGGGTGATGGCCTATGCGGATGACACGCAGTTATTGTTTAGCTGGAGAAGGGGCGAGGACTTGGTCAACACGGCTCAGCGCTGTCTCTCCGCGGTGTTTCGCTGGTTGGCCAATGCACAACTTAAGTGCAATGAGGAAAAGTCGGAGGTACTCCTGTTTGGAGCTTTTCCTGCGGGTTTCCGATCCAGACTGTGGCCTACTGACTTTCCACCTCCCCAATCAGACATGGGCCTTGCAAAAAACTTGGGTGTCTGGTTCGAGGAAAATTTGAATTTTGCAACACATGTCAAAAAACTTACAGGGACCTGTTTTGGCATACTTAAAACCCTGCGCAAATTCCTCCCCCTTCTCCCGGATGAGGCTAAAGAAACTGTAGTCCGGGCATTGATCCTCTCCCGGCTGGACTACTCCAACGCGCTTTTAGTGGGATGTCCAGGCTATCTGATAAAAAAATTACAGGTAGTTCAAAATGCGGCTGCACGTCTCCTACGTGGTCTTTCTTCCAGGCAGAGCGTGCGGGTCCTTCTCCGCCACCTTCACTGGCACCCTGTCGAGGCCCGTTTGAAATTTAAAATGCTGGTGATTGTCCATCGGGCCTTGTATGGTTTGGGCCCACTATATCTACAGAAGCGCTTCTACTTTTATATTCCTTCCAGGACCTTGCGGTCTTCGGACCAACTTCTTATTCAGAACCCGCGCTTTTTACACCAGAGGCTAGGGGGCTGCTCTTTCACCCGTAAGGCTGGTTTAGCTTGGAATGAGCTTCCTCTTGCTCTTAGGAGGATTGCGGATCCGGCTGTCTTCAAAAAGAACCTAAAAACATTACTATTTTAAGCCCATTTTTCTGTTCAGCTGGTGGTGGGGGTTTAGGGTAGCAGCGCCGGGATACTCTGAGTAGCTGAGCGCTTTAGAAATGCAGTATAACATAACATAACATAACATCTTACTTGAGAAGCTCCGCAGTGCCGTCTTGTTGTACTGGGCTTTTAATGCCTCAAGGAGGAGGGCAGAGCCTCGTCTCCAGTCCTGTGGAGCAGAAAGCAATTGAATCGAAGTGAACGCTCAGGTAACTGCTTCAGTGCCCAGCCTTTCAAAATCATATCGAAGCACTGATCAACACAAGAGGGAGGCAACACCTCAGGGTGGAAAGATCCTTTCTAGACATGTTGGAGCCCTACATAAATCGGCAATTCCAGGCGCCCTGCCTGTCATACAAGGGCAGATAGGGGTCCCGAGGACACCTTCTCTCAAGGACGCAATGCCCGAGTCCTGGGCTTTTCTTTTACAAATCATTCTTTTCAGGCGGGTGAGTTGAATTCTTTTGGAGCAACGGAACTGAACCAGTCCTATAAGCCCCAGAATGCACTGGGGTTTTAAAACACACCACAGGAGTATAGCATTGCGTCCTTGGCGGCATGCTACCACATGGTACACTGCAGTATACAGGACCGGTGTGGTGCCACTCGCCAGGGTGGGGTCAGTATTAAGGAGTCCTTAGGTGTGGGGTGGACCTGTGGCAGACCCTTGCTCTGGTGACCTTGAGAACATTGGGGTCAGGAGTTGTGAGTGCTCGAAGGGCGACACGCCTAGGTCAGAGTCACACTGGGTGGACGTGGCTTGCTGCAGTCCACGCCGGCATCCGTCAGGCCTTCTCCAACCTTACGCCATTAGAAAGAAGAATTGTTCCCAATTAAGAAACGAGAATTAATTGCCGAGGCTGGCAGCGGCAGGTTATATGGAAATCAGGCGCGGTCCTCGTTGCGCAGAGCCTCACGGGTAGTTTACATGCAAATGAGACCGCAGTGGCACTTTAGGGACGGGCAGCGGCGCTGCCTCTAAAAACATTAAGGAGCTGTTCAGAGTCAGCCGGGAAGGAGCGCACCATGAAGGCCAGCAGGGCCGGGGCGCTGGTACTGCCAGGGGTGCCCGTCGACACCTCAGACACCCCAGCCTTTAAAAGGCACCGAACTATAGCAACAAATATGATGAGACGTATCTTTGCCAGCGCTGCGCGAGGAGCACAAGGAGGAGGGGTGAAGGGCACCGAAGATCACTGCTGAGATATGGGGAGATGTGTGGGCCATGGGGAGGGTTCGCCGTGTATGGAGGAACACATAGGGAGCAGCAGGGCTTTAACTGGGATGAAAAACTGGAGGGTCTCTACAAGGGGCGTGGCCAGTGTAATTAAGGGCATGGCTTAAAAACATATACGATAAAAATCTGCCTTAACATAGTGTGCCACCCGACTTGTATGTCGCTGTGCTTGCTTCCCTGCCCCCTCACTGTGCTTGCTTGCCTGCCCCCTCGCTGTGCTTGTTTAAAACTTAACTTTACCTTTTGTTTTAAAAGACATATTGCCCAAAACATTTCAAAGCAGAGATTTAATTTGACTCTCTTTCTGACGTACAATCTCTTACTTTTGAGGTATGCACATAGTGTTCCAACGATCAACAAAGTAAATTCTCATCTTATTGTGCTTTTACTTAACCTCTGCCCACCCATGTAATCTCAGTCCCTTGCGAATGCCCATCAAGTGTGTGCTAAACTACAGGTTGTCTTGAAGGAATCCCAGGATTTTGAAGCAAGATAGCATTTGAAAATCAATATGAGCTGTATTAAGCCTCCCTTGCCTGTCAATGTAAGACCAATAAATATACACGAAACTGACATTTGAGATTTAGAGGTATGTCTCGGGGTACCACTAATAGCTGAATATTCAGTGTTACTTCAAAAGACCACTTCCTGTGACCGCCGACGTTATACACGAGGTGTACTTTTTTTCTAAATATATATAGTGCGTATGGAATGCAGCTGAAGGACTTCCTGTCATTTGAAATGACTCCTGTTTCTGTCATAACGTACCCTGCACCTCAGATAACACTGCCGGGCGTCCAGTACTCTCAGACAGTGCACTTCCTGGCACCTCGTAGTTTCCATTGTTTGCAGCGGCGGCTACCAATATTTAAGACGACTGCTGTTGGACTTGGCCCTTCTGGCAGGTTCACCCCTGAACTTTTTGCTTTTAATGGTGACCTGGTGATAGTGATTTTTGGGTTCTGCGCACTTTCACTGTGTCCCAGTGGAAAGTGTGTGCGCACTCTGAGTGTGTGGAGTGAGGTTGGCCTGCCCTCCCATAGGAATGCATGGGGAATGTTTGTGTCCCTGGTAGTTCCTGATGCGTGAGGTGTGCATGCACGAGTTTGGTATGTGCGAACTCGTGAGAGTGAATGCTACGCAATGGTATGTGTGGCATGTATGTGTCTAGTGGGGAAGTGCCACTTATAGACATGGCTGTGTATGTGCTGTGAAGGTGCTGGCGTGTGATTGGCTGGTGAGCATGGCTCCAGGAAGGCTGGATGGGTCTGCCCGGTGGTGAGTGGGAGATTAGCATGCTGATGGCTGGGGAGGAGTGTACCTGTGGCCTGAATGAGGCTGGGTTTTCCCCAGACAATGCTGGCTCCGCCTCCTGTGGTGCGACTGATGACCCTAGCCCTGCCAGTGAATTAAATGGGTGGTTGAGCCATCAAGAGTGCTCCAAAACCAGCTGCGACTGGTTTCTCCCTCATCCTGCACCCTTAGACAAAGGAATGTGGTGTATAAAAATGGTGCTGTGTCCCCACAGAGGTTGTTCTCTTCCAGGATCCTGCCTGAGGGGGTTGTTGCTGTTGCTGGGCCACCTGGACTGTCTCCCTGCCTGGAGACCCAGTGAGCTGGCTCTGGGCCCAGCCTTGCCCCCTGCCTACCCAGGACCTTTTGCTGGACTTTGCCAAGCGCCTGGAACCGATTCATTCTCCCCTAGCGCCTGGGGGCGCTTTGCTTGGCTTCTAGAGCTTAAGAGCGCTTTATTCTGCCCATTGGCGCTTAGGAGCGCTCTGGGTGCTTTGGCTGGTGCCTACCCGGCATCACTTGCCTGCGTGCTGGTTTTCTGCCCGAGCGAGTGCCCACCTCGCATTTGTGCCGTTCAGGGAACTTCGTTTTATTTAAATTAGAGGGAGCCCACCCCTCGTAGCACCAAGTTCACCGCCGCAGCCCAGGAGTGTTTTGGAACGTTGCCGGGCCGCTGCCTAGTGCGACCCGGAAGTGCCCGCCTCCCTGCTCGGGGCCGCGCTGTCATTGGCGGCCACCCGAGGCAGGTAGTCAGGCAGGTTGCAGCGTGACGGGGCCAGGCCCGCCACGACCAGGAAGCCGGAAGTTGCCTGCCGGGGCTCCCAGATGAAGGGAGAGCCCCGGGGAGAAAGGAGTCCGGCCGCCGCATCGGAGAGCCCCCGAGGAGCGGGAGCTCTCGAGAGAGAGCCACCCCCGCACAGGAGGCCCGGTGAGTGTGGGCGTCTTGGGGCTCAGGGGCACTGCTGGTGTTCGAGCCCATCCAGGCTCGGGCCGTCCGAAGGTCTCCTTGTTCTCCCGGTGAGTGTGCAGAGCAGAGGGGGGGGGGCGTCGGGACACATCGCCGGTGTCCACCCCCCCAGTAGCGCGATCCCAGGGGCAGTTTCCTTTTGTTTCTGAGCGGCCCCGGTTGGCAGAGGGCGGCTCCAACGACCTGAGGGCACATTTGTCGAGAAGCCCATGAGGGGCTCAGGCGCCATTGTTGAGAGCCCAGAAGAGGCTCTAGGTGCCCCAATCTATTTCGAGTCCCCAGAGGGGGGACTCCCACGAAGGGTATATTTTGTTGTTGAGCCACGAGAGGCTCCAAAGCGCCACAGTTGTTTGCAGAGAGCCTCAAGGGGGCCCAGTCATTTGTTCAGAGCCTGCGAGGCTCCCATGTGGCCCCTCCCCATTGTCCCAGCTGCCCAGCACTTCGTGGGCAGCTGCTCCGTTTAGGCCTGACTTTGGACACAGGGCGTCCTAGCCCCAACAAGGCCAGAGAGCCTAGGGACAGTCACAGGTGGTGACTAATGTGAGTTTTGCGCAATTGCTTGTGCTTGCACCTCTGAATGTGTTTTTATACGTCATGTGCCTTGTTCTACACAGCTGAATGTTTTTTATGCATCATGTGTTATTTCAGGGCTCGACAAATCTGAAAAATTGTACTAGTCCTGCAGGTCTAGTAACTTGGAAAATCCCCTCGACCCAACTGCAACCTACTTGACCTCTGTCTTTGAAAACAGAGCAAAAGTGACAAGTTAACAAGATTTAAAGGCATCTTTATTGCTTAGTTCCTTTGTGAGCAATAAAAATGCCTTTAAATCTTGTTATCTTGTCACTTTTGCTCCGTTTTCAAAGGCAGAGGACAAAAGTTAGTTTGTTTCCTACTCGCCAGAAAGGGCGAGTAGGAGCTAAAAATAGCTCGTCCTCATCCATTCTCCCTCGCAAATGCGAGCGGGCGAGTGGATTTGTCGAGCCCTGTATTTGCACCTCTGAATGTGTTTAGGCGTCATGTGTTTCCTCCCTTACACCTCTGAATGTATGTTATGCATCATGTGTTATGTGTTTACCCCCCTACAGGTATTGTGATACTTAGGTGGTTGTTTTTCTCCTAGTGCAGGTGGTGCTAGTGAGGCCCTGGTTACCAGTAGTTACTAGTTGTGTACTACAGTGATTTTACATTTTATGTGCTATGTTCTAAAAGTGTTACTTCTAAAAGTGCTGATTCCTGACAGGGGTCCAGGTGCCCTGTCTTGTACATATCCCCTGTAAATTCTGCCCGTGCCTGTTGGCACATTGTAAAGTGTTTGTTTTATCTAATGTGTTTTCGTGTAATACAAAGGCTATTTTTATATATAACCTTGTGTGGAGTTTCCTTTGTGGTGGGCCTTGGGTGTTGTTGCTGGGGTGCGTGCGCAAATCCTTAACTCATATCGCCTCCAAGTTTAGCCTTGCTGCTCGCGCCACGTTACCTAGAGGGTGAGCAGGGGTTATCTTGGTGTGTAACTCCCTTGCCCTGACTTAGGAGTTGTGGTCTCTGACTGACTTTGGCGCAAGCCCTGGCCAGCCGGGGATCCCATTTCTAACATTGGACGCAGCGGTGAGGATAAGGATTTGTGTTTGCGTTGTACCACAGTGGCAACTGGCCGCACTACAAAACTCTGCATTTTAGATGACCACCTTTGGGGATTATTGTTTTTGAAGTTCCATTATTTTCTTCTCCTGAAGGTATCATTGTGCAATTGTGTCAAGTACATTTGTTCCCCTGCCCTGCGCCCAGAGTTTGGTACCTGTGTCACATGTGGTCAGGTTGAGGAATCAGGGGTGGTAGAAACTGCCTTACCAGTCCGAGGGGGGGGTTGTGTGTGAATGAATGGTGTGTGGCACTAGGCAAGTGAGTGTGAGTTCTCTGGGAGAGGGAACTTGCTGAACCTTTGTGAATTGTGTACTCCTGTGTTAAGCTCAGACCCCTAGGTTCCCTGTGTAATCTTTTCACCAGAACGTCCGCCAGAATGGAGCCTGCTTTTGATTTCTGTGATCTGTTTAGATACAGTATGGGAGAGTTGGTAAGGTTCTGTGAAGAGAGAGACATAGGGGTGGATGAGTCAGACACTCAGTCCGAACTTAGGAGCAGCCTGATCCTATGGCAAAAGGGTCAGTGGGATCTTCCGCGCAGTGAGGAAAGGGCCCGGGCCTCACGCCAGGAGGGTGGTGGGTCTGTGGGGAGCCCTGAAGATTCAGATGAGGAGGGAGAAGATGCCAGTACCTGGATGCCAGTAGAGAGTGAAGACCCCATAGGTAGGGAGTCCCTTGCTGGGTACAGCGTAGGAGGCAGCGCCTCATCCCTTTCCCTGTCCCCAGAGGAGTGGGTAGATAGGAGGGAAGAGAGGGAGCACCAGCTGGCTATGGAGAAGCTCAGGTTAGAGCTTGCCAGGGAGATAGCGCAGCTGGGTGTTCAGGAGAGGATGGCGGAGGCTGAGAGGGCCTTTGCCAGAGAGAGATTAGCTCAGGAGGGTAGATTGTCCCCTGAGTGCAGTTTTAATTGACTGGAGTCCCCAGGGAGGGTTGAGTCCAATGGTGGCAGCTATTTGAATCTCAGTGCAGGAAATCCCACTCCCAGTTCCCAGAATCTGGTACCTGTTTCCCCAGAGGAGGAGTATAGGTTGAGATTCAGGGGCAGTAGGAAACTGTCTCACCAGTCTTGGGGGGAGTTTGTGGATGAATGTCAAGGTGCACTGGCTGATTGGTTAGAGGTTCACATGGAATCTAGGTTTGACAAGCTATTTAATCTGGTTCTAAGAGAGCAGGTGCTTAGTAGTTGTTTGCCAGAGTTGCCCCAACACCTGTTGGAATGTGGGTTGACTGATCCAGACACCCTTGCAGAAGAAGCAGAGCGCTGGGAGAGTGCCATAGGTTCTGTAGAGTCATTGGAGAGTGAGTCCAACAGTAGTGGTACAGGTATCTTCCAGCCCAGCGTGGTGGAAGAGGCTCAGTGTAGCCCAGCTAGGTCCCAGTATAGTGAGAGGGGTGGAGAGGCTGACTACCTGGCTCAGTGGAGCAGGAGTCAGTGGGAGGCTGAGAGTCCCCAGAGGCCCGAAGCCCTATCTCAGAACCTGGGTGGTTTCTTGAGGGAACACCAGGTTAGGGACCTAGGCTGTCCGGTTAGTACACTTGAGGAGGATCTCCTAGTGTCTAGGGAACTTGGAGCATCTGTAACTAGAGCTCCAGGGGTTCCAGTGTCCGGCAGTGCTACTCCAGGAGGGAGGGCACAGAAGTCCGAAGTGAGGAGTGATTGGGGGATGAGTTTCCCAGTGGATGCACAAGTGGACCAGGGACTAGCCAGTTGGGCTAGATCTTCTTGGGGGGGACCCGGGTGGCGCCACTTCTGGTCTGGGGGATCTTCACCCACTGTCAGGTGGACAGGGGATTGGAGATCTGCGCCAGACAGACAGTCACAAGACACATGGGTCATGTGTCAGCCTCAGGGGGATGGTGTGTGAGTTCCCAGAAGTCCTGGAGTGCCAGGCAATTATTCCACCAAAGGTTTTAGAGCGGAGATTGGGAGGCCAGGTTCAGGTTCAGCCTGACCTGAAGGGTGGGACGACTGTAACCAGTGTCCTGACCGGTTCTTCTTCCAGAGGAACCTCTCCAGTTGGGAGAGGGCAGACCTCTGGAAGGGGGTGCAGAGGGTGGGAGAGCCCACCTCTCACCCCGGTGCAACCTAAGGGGTTAAACCCTGGGTTGGAGTGGCATTGTAAGGGTACCCCTCGCAGGAGGAGGAGGAACCCTAGAAAAAGAGGTAGGGGGAGGAGAGCCTTCCCTGAGACTCCTGGTCCACCTGAGGTTGCAGACCCTAGGCTGGGGAACCAGTGGCAGTCTAGACCTGTCTTGCAGACAGGAAGAGTGGAGAATGGCTACTATGTGCCAGGGGTTACTACCCCCCACTCTGTGAATAGGCAAGGACCAGTGGCACCTGGGTGGCCTAGGGCCTGGTCCTGGCCGCGGACAGCTCAGGAGTACCAGTGGGGTAGCCCAGTTGGTCCAGACAGTGTTTTGAGAAGGAATCCCATGGGTTCACCGTGGCGTAGAACAGGAGGGTGTCCCTGCAGTTGCAGGCCCGCGTCCGTGTTCTATCGCCCCAAGCAGGGAAGTCCACCACGGTGGTGATTGGTCTGCCCTGCGTTTTGGCAGGAAGGGGGTTGTGTTGGACTTGGCCCTTCTGGCAGGTTCACCCCTGAACTTTTTGCTTTTAATGGTGACCTGGTGATAGTGATTTTTTGTTTCTGCGCACTTTCACTGTGTCCCAGTGGAAAGTGCGTGCGCACTCTGATCGCGTGGAGTGAGGTTGGCCTGCCCTCCCATAGGAATGCATGGGGAATGTCTGTGTCCCCGGTAGTTCCTGATGCGTGAGGTGTCCATGCGCGAGTTTGGTATGTGCGAACTCGTGAGAGTGAATGCTGCGCAATGGTATGTGTGGCATGTATGTGTCTAGTGGGGAAGTGCCACTTCTAGACATGGCTGTGTATGTGCTGTGAAGGTGCTGGCGTGTGATTGGCTGGAGCTGGCTGGTGAGCCTGGCTCCAGGAAGGCTGGATGGGTCTGCCTGGTGGTGAGTGGGAGATTAGCATGCTGATGGCTGGGGAGGAGTGTACCTGTGGTCTGAATGAGGCTGGGTTTTCCCCAGACAATGCTGGCTCCGCCCCCTGTGGTGCGACTGATGACCCTAGCCCTGCCAGTGAATGAAATGGGTGGTTGAGCCATCAAGAGTGCTCCAAAACCAGCTGCGACTGGTTTCTCCCCCATCCTGCACCCTTAGACAAAGGAATGTGGTGTATAAAAATGGGGCTGTGTCCCCACAGAGGTTGTTCTCTTCCAGGATCCTGCCTGAGGGGGCTGCTGCTGTTGCTGGGCCAGAGGACTGCCACTTGGACTGTCTCCCTGCCTGGAGACCCAGTGAGCTGGCACTGGGCCCAGCCTTGCCCCCTGCCTACCTAGGACCTTTTGCTGGACTTTGCCTAGCGCCTGGAAGCGCTTCATTCTCCCCTAGCGGCTGGGGGCGCTTTGCTTGGCTTCTAGAGCTTAAGAGCGCATTATTCTGCCCATTGGCGCTTAGGAGCGCTCTGGGTGCTTTGGCCGGTGCCTACCCGGCATCACTTGCCTGCGTGCTGGTTTTCTGCCCTAGCGAGTGCCCACCTCGCATTTGTGCCGTTCGGGGCACTTGGCTTTATTTAAATTAGAGGGAGCCCACCCCTCGTAGCACCAAGTTCACCGCCGCAGCCCAGGAGTGTTTTGGAACATTGCCGGTCCGCTGCCTAGTGCGACCCGGAAGTGCCCGCCTCCCTGCTCGGGGCCGCGCTGTCATTGGCGGCCATCCGAGGCAGGAAGTCAGGCAGGTTGCAGCGTGACGGGGCCAGGCCCGCCACGACCAGGAAGCCGGAAGTTGCCTGCCGGGGCTCCCAGGTGAAGGGAGAGCCCCGGGGAGAAAGGAGTCCGGCCGCCGCATCGGAGAGCCCCCGAGGAGCGGGAGCTCGCGAGAGAGCCGCCGCCGCACAGGAGGCCCGGTGAATGTGGACGTCTTGGGGCTCAGGGGCACTGCTGGTGTTCGAGCCCAGCCAGGCTCGGGCCGTCCGAAGGCCTCCTTGTTCTCCCGGTGAGTGTGCAGAGGGGGGGGGGGGCGTCAGGACACATCGCTGGTGTCCAGCCCCCCAGTAGCGCGATCCCAGGGGCAGTTTCCTTTTGTTTCTGAGCGGCCCCGGTTGGCAGAGGGCCGCTCCAACGACCTGAGGGCACATTTGTCGAGAAGCCCACGAGGGACTCAGGCGCCATTGTTGAGAGCCCAGAAGGGGCTCTAGGTGCCCCAATCTATTTCGAGTCCCCAGAGGGGGGACTCCCACGAAGGGCATATTTTGTTGTGGAGCCACGAGAGGCTCCAAAGCGCCACAGTTGTTTGCAGAGAGCCCGGAGAGGCTCAAGGGGGCCCAGTCATTTGTTCAGAGCCTGCGAGGCTCCCACGTGCCCCCCCCCATTGTCCCAGCTGCCCAGCACTTTGTGGGCAGCTGCTCTGTTTAGGCCTGACTTTGGACACAGGGCGTCCTAGCCCCAACAAGGCCAGAGAGCCTAGGGACAGTCACAGGTGGTGACTAATGTGAGTTTTGCGCAATTGCTCGTGCTTGCACCGCTGAATGTTTTTTATGCATCATGTGTTATTTGCACCTCTGAATGTGTTTAGGCGTCATGTGTTTCCTCCCTTACACCTCTGAATGTATTTTATGCATCATGTGTTATGTATTTACACCCCTACAGGTATTGTGATACTTAGGTGGTTGTTTTTCTCCTAGTGCAGGTGGTGCTAGTGAGGCCCTGGTTACCAGTAGTTACTGGTTGTGTACTACAGTGATTTTACATTCTATGTGCATTGTTCTAAAAGTGTTACTTCTAAAAGTGCTGATTCCTGACAGTGGTCCAGGTGGCCCTGTCTTGTACATATCCCCTGTAAATTCTGCCCGTGCCTGTTGGCACATTGTAAAGTGTGTGTTTTATCTAATGTGTTTTGGTGTAATACAAAGGCTATTTTTATATATAACCTTGTGTGGAGTTTCCTTTGTGGTGGGTCTTGCGTGTTGTTGCTGGGGTGCGTGCGCAAATACTTAACTCATATCGCCTCCAAGTTTAGCCTTGCTGCTCGCGCCACGTTACCTAGAGGGTGAGCAGGGGTTATCTTGGCGTGTAACTCCCTTGCCCTGACTTAAGAGTGGTGGTCTCTGACTGACTTTGGGTGTGTGTGGCTCTGGGTGTGTGTGTGTGTGTGGCTCTGGGTGTGTGTGTGTGTGTGTGTGTGTGTGTGTGTGGCTCTGGGTGTGTGTGTGTGTGTGTGTGGCTCTGGGTGTGTGTGTGTGTGTGGCTCTGGGTGCGTGTGTGTGGCTCTGGGTGTGTGTGTGTGTTTGTGTGGCTCTGGGTGTGTGTGTGTGTGGCTCTGGGTGTGTGTGTGTGGCTGGCTCTGAGTGTGTGTGGCTGGCTCTGGGTGTGTGTGTGTGTGGTAGTAATTGCTGTCTGCTGAGCTCGTCCGTAGGGTACAATAGGTCTCACATTTGCGAGAGATTAAGGTAATGGCAATGTAAATGACAATGCCATTTATTTATCTGTTTTCAAAACCAACACATAAATACAAATGTTGTCATTTACAATGCCAATAGCTCTACCTTTTCTAAAGGCGAAACCATTGCATTGTAAATGCTTGTTATTCGTAGTGTGTTGAGTTTTCTTTTTTACTGTAGTCCATTATAGAGGTGAGATACAGGAAAAGTTTAGTTGTGGCTGGCCAGACTCTGTTTTATAGAGGTGAGATACAGTGAAAGGTCAGTCATGGCTAGCCAGACTCTATATTATAGAGGTGAGATACGGGGAAAGGTCAGTGATGGATAACCAGGCTCTGCATTATAGAGATGAGATGCTGGGAAAGGTCAGTTGTGGCTAGCCAGACTCTGTATTATAGAGGCGAGATACAAGGAAAGGTCGGTGATGTCTAGCCAGGTTCTGTATTATAGAAGTGAGATATAGGGAAATGTCAGTGGTGGCTAGCCAGACTCTATATTATAGAGGTGAGATAGCGGTAAAAGTTAGTGATGTCTAGCCAGACTCTGTATTATAGAGGTGAGATACAGGGAAAGGCTAGCTATGGCTAGCCAGACTCTGTATTATAGAGGTGAGATACCGGGAAAGGTCCAGGAATGATTCTAAGGCATATGTAAATGGAAATGGCGCAGTGCGGAGCTGCAACACATTTTGCAGTGGTGCACTGTGTCATTTCCACAATGCAGGGATGCGCCGTACTTGCAAGAATGCGGCGCACACCTGTTTTTTCCCTAGCACTGGTGCTAAAAATGGCTGCATATCGCCAACACAGACACCCTTGTGCCATAGGGAATAATGATGATTTGCTCTTTCTATTTGTTCAGTTTTGAAGGTGGATCCTTTGATATTAATGGGCTGGTCCTACTGTTCAAGCCGTACCCTCTAGGCAGAGCAGTCAAGGCTTCTTAGCTCCATACTAGTACCGGCAATTCTGCAGTGGGACACTGGAGCTGCCTGTTGAGCCACCTGGCAGTGCCCATTGGGCTGGTGTCACAGGTCAGTGTGTGTGCCATTTATTGGCTGTTTAGCCGCCTCTTTTTTGGTCCGATGGGCCGGTTTCTGCTGTTGATTTTCCTGATATTCCCACAAACATTGCCTGCAACAAGCACCATGCACCCAGTCTCTCATACCTTGCAAAACTCCCATACAACAGCTTGTCTTTACAAGTTCAAAACTTCCCCGATTTGCAAATGTGGCTTCTTGTTTAGTTATTATCTGATTCTCTACTTGTGGGCACTTTTGTATTCGTGCCTGGACCTATTTACTGTCCCAGTCCGACCTTGGTGAGGGAGCTTTGGAATCAGTGACTAATTGGCTGCAGCCCAGGAAGGAGTTGGGATTGACCCTTGAAGCTCCGTTGGTACACAAATGATTTCCGGATGTAAACATACTATAATTTGCGGTTATTTTCTGGGGGCCAAAGATTGCTTGCTCCCAGGGAGGGAGAAACAATGCATCATGCCGTCAGGTTATTTGAGGTCGGAGATTAGAGTTCTCAGCGCCTGCGTATCCGCTCCAGCCTGACATAGCCTTAGGACAGGGCAAACATCTGAACGCTTCGGCAGTGCTACTTTCACCCACTGTGACGAGGCCAACCTTGGCCGTACTCTGCCAGAGACGAGTTTTCACTGACTACGGGTTTTGCCCTGAGTGACCCTCACAGACCTAGGCCAGCCTGCCGCAAGGAAGAATACAAAACTGTGGACGGTGGACCACGTAGACTGGAATAGTAAAGAACGCTATTTTCCTGACGTAACCAATCATAGGCCCTGGCACCATGCCAAACTCACACAAACTGAGAACACATGCTTTTTAGCACAAAAAACGGGGCGTCGCCAAGAGGGCAGGAGGAGGATATTAGCTATATTTGAAAAATCCTGGATATTATTAGCGAAAAAATAGATTGTTCACATCTCTCTCTAGTTTTTATTTCTGTTGTTTTAAAGTTATCGTGGAAATTGCATTGTCCAACATTCTACAGTATACCACTGCACTCTGAGCTAGGTGAGTGCTTTTTAAACACTGACTCAGTACAAACATAATAAATCAACAGAGATGACCTCCATAGGCTAAACAAAGACAGATGCTTTTTTTCGTTTTATGACCTTTCTTTTTGGCTCAATATACGTTATTGTTCCTTCCTCCATCCTCCACCAACTAATAAAAATTACAACGACCCTGCGCTCATACAGGAATTTTGGCTTATTCGTTCCATTCACGCATGTGGTTAACAGGGACTCGCTGAGGCATGAACTGTTGGAAAACTCAATGGTAAATAAAGCCTTGTTCCCGCCTGCGGACCCTAGGGAGGGGAATGAGGAGACAGTTGGTTGATCATGAAGCCAGTGTGCTCGCCAGACACTGTGCCAGTGAGATGGCCAGTTATTAGGCCAGGAAGATGGGCAGTGTCCAGGCTGTGACCTGCTCATTAACTGGGCTGTGAGCTGGATGGCTGCTGGACCAGTAAGAAGGCAGGTGGCTTAGCTGTTGAGTTGGCCTCTATCCATGCTGGTGAGATGGCCAATGTCTGGGCTAAGGAGATGGCCAATGATTTGACCGATGAGGTGGCTTGTGTCCAGGCTAGTGAGCTGGCCAGTGACAGACAGTGAGTTGGACAGTGTAAAGGCTGGTGGGGTGGCCAGCAACCAGGATACTGAGATGGATGGAGAGATAGCCAGTGAGGGGCCATTAAACTGTTGCGAACACAAGGGGGAGAGAGAGTCAGTGGATTCAGTCTCCCTGGTCATATGAATAAACAAAGTAGAATCCACTCAGAGTGGTAGTGGGCCCTAAAGTGATGGGGAACACACAGTGTTGTTTAAATGCCCCTCACACACCAACAGGCCCCTTGGTGTCATGCTTCATCATCGGGGCCTTCGCACCCTTCTATGGGATGCGGCGTGCTACGACTCGCGACTACGCAGGAGCACTAAGTAGTGAGCTATGTGAGGGGGTGTGTTGCTAAAGAGGTGAGTGAGGTGAGGTGAAAGTGTAGTTAAAAAACTACCTGGCACGGAGGTGAAAAATAATTTTATTAAATCCTCGGCTGGTATTATTAAAAGAAGTGCAGAGTGGGGTTGTAAAAATACATATTAGGGTATTACAACCACCTCAAGGTGTCAACATGTTTCGGAGCGCGGGGGCTCCTTCTTCAGGACAAGGATAAGCACATATCCTCCCCTTACTCACATGTAAATGTAAAAGTGTATAAAAAGTTTTACAGCAATGTGTAATGTACCTTACAATGTTTATATATATGTGTGTAGGTTCAGTTGCGCCCAATTGGCGTTGGATGAAAACTTATAGTTCTCAAATTCATAACCTCATGAGCCTATGCGTGTTATTGGGGGATCCTTCCATACTGCTCAGTAAAGCAACGGTTACTGCAAAAGCTAGTTGCCTGTCTTCCCTCAACGCGGCACCGATGGGGTGAGCTGGCCAGTGACAGACAGTGAGTTGGCCAGTGTAAAGGCTGGTGGGGTGGCCAGCAACCAGGATACTGAGATGGATGGAGAGATAGCCAGTGAGGTGACATTAAACTGACCAGTGATTGGGCCAGTGTGATGGCCAGTGTCCAGGCCACTGAGATTATTGGTCTTCAGGTCAACAAGGTGGCAGGGAGTAGGTGAAACCAGCATGGAGAGTTCACTATGGAACGTCTTTGAAGTCCAGGCACTCAGTTCTTGGGTCACAAATGCCTCATTTGGCTATAGTTGCCTTCCTCCTGTCGTTACTTGTGAGGTTTTCTGCATAGACCAATGGCCTTTTTAAAGCACTAACAGCCAGCTCTCACTGTGAAACAGCTTGTTTCACATATCAATACACACAAATATGTTTATGCCATGGCAGTGTAAATGTATGTAGCCCAATAAAACTTGGTCGAAAAATGTCTTGTAATGTATGTTCACTCTCCCATTTTTAGGCCTTGCCTACTGAGAGCACATGCCCTGCTACTGCGAGTAGTATTTTTACTGTAAGCAGCTTCTATCACGCCCATCGCTTACCATTTTGTTGCTTTCATTGACACTCTTATTTGCAGCCTCCTAATTGGCAAGTGCTTGTTGATGTCACTTCCTGTTCAGCAGTTCGGAGCAGTACTGATTGATTTACTTTTATTAATGTCCACCCACCATAAGAATGAAAAGCGCAATGACATAGCCAGCACTGGATGCATCATGGCGCTTTTTTTACCGTTTCATTTCCCCTTGCCACCCTCTCTCCCGTTGTCTGTGTAGCCCGCCCCCACCGCCTTTATTGCTTCCCTCTTCCTCCACTCGGTCTGTCAGAACCCCTTTCAATGGGCCACAGAGCAAGCAGGGTTTACTGGGCCCAACTGCATTGGTTAGCAGGCTCAGGTAAAAGCGGCAGGGTGGTGCAGTGGGGGGGGGGATGTCGACAGATAATAGGATAGATAAAATTACATTAAAAAAACAAAACTATTAACTTGTGCAAGCCGCATCGCAGTGTCCTGCACAAGCACCTCGGTCCAGATCGTCACTAGTCTTAGCCCTCCATGAAGTGGTAACTTTACCAGCGGCCCACTCTGGCATAAGGGGTCACCGCAGCACAACGGTACAGGCATAGCAAGAACCCGACGGTGCTCAGTGCACAGCTCAATCTATGGGAGCCCACTTCAAGCAGTATTGTTTTTGGGGGTCACTCAAAACAATTCTGCACATAGGTGATGGCCCGATCGGTGCACAGCCGAACACTCACACCTAGTGCAGGGAGTCCTCATGTTAGGCCTCCCCACCAGAAAATTTGAGAGAAAAAACTGCCTAGGCAATTTTAGGTAGTCAATACATATATCAAGATACAAGTGAGGGAAAAGTAAACAACAAGAATCATATAAAAAAAAAGCATAGTATTTTAAATCATATTAAATAGAGACATGACATTAAAACCATAGTTCATAATACATTAGAAAGACTGATTTCATTACAATTCAATAAAATATACATAAATGTGTAAATGTGGCAATTTTTATCAATTCTATCGACGCACGTTTCGGTGTAGTCAAAACGCCTTCTTCAGGACAAGTGACTGATTTACTTCATTAGCTTTAATAGATCGCGGCTCTATGTGGATAGATTCAACCAAATATCAAACGGATTTTAGGATGAGAGCCTATAATTTCACCAAGTAACTATATAATGATTATAGAGGCACCAATTGCTTTTTGTAGTTGTTATGTTATGAACCCCGAATTGTAAAAAAAGAGAATAAAAATAGTCTTCCAAAGATGACCTGGCAAATGCACACAAGAAGTGAATCGCAGAGAGAATTTGTATGACAGACCTTCTAGGTACGCATCACTTCTGATTCTGATGTAGGAGTATATATAACAGACGATATTCTGCCGCAAGCGTTCAATGGATTTGTTACATGTAAAAAACGGCCTTTCTGAAAGCGATTCTATCACGATGTGGGGCGGACGAGGGCCTCAAGCGTGTAGCGTCTGATAAAGGAAGAACGCGAGACTCAAAGTAGCCGCGTTTAAAACCAGTTTCTTGATGTAAGAACATGTATAGCAGACGATATTTTGCCGCAAGCGTTCAATGGATTTGTTACATTTAAAAAACGATCTGTTGGAAAGCATTTATATTGCGATGTATGGCGGACGAGAGCCTCCGGTGTGTAGCGTCCCCACCAGACCTTGCTACCTCTAATGCTCTCCTCTTCCTCACAGAGGACACAGTGGTCTTGGTAAGCCACCAGGAACGGTTACTTCAGGCTTCTAGGCAGTGCAGGTGATCTTGGTTTCTCTAGGTAATGTCCCTTCACCCATCTGGCTGCTTGGCAGTTGATAAATGTTTGGGGATTCACCATCCTCTTCTTATAGTCCTTTGTCAGACACCAAATATGGTCATTGACATTTTATGTTAGGGTTGTGCTTCTTTTGAAGCAGGCATTTCTCCTTTTCTTCTTTCTTCATGAGATATGTCAGGCATGACTCTGAAGCTGATTGTCCACAATGTAATTCATGGAAGTGACCAGAGTTCACGCCGGGATGTGAGACACAGAGATACGTGCATCAAACAATTAATTCAGATCCCCAGCCCTACTCTATATGATTCTCTTATCAGCCCCATTCCCCTTCCTGAAATGTGTCCAAGGGCCCTTCCTTGTGATCTATCACTGAATCAAAGAACAGTCTTTTGAAGTGTAAAGGGATTTTTTTTCTTCCCTTCAGTTAGTGTCCCCACCAGTGCCTAATTTGAAAACAAATATAAGTACCAGGGCCATCGTCAAGAGGCCACTGCAGCATACTCCACCCATTGCTCCTGCTAGTGCTGTAAGAGTCAGGGCCAACACAACTACAAACCATCAAAATCCTGTAATTGTGATCATTCAGAATAATCCAGGCCCCTGAAGTTATAAGAATGGCTTCGGCACAGGCATTAGTCATTTTTAATGCATGTTGAATTAATAAACAACTGTTGTGTGCTCATTGTTAAATTAGACAACTAGTGCCATCATGTGGCAGGCTGTCATAAGTGCCGGTGTTGCCATTTAAGTTCTGGTGCCCAACACCAGAAATCATTGGCTCAAATTAAGCACTGATCCCCAACCAGCTCTCAATATAGCATCAATACACACATCTGTTGGGGGGATTCTTATCCTCCTCATGTCTTCACCAGGCAAGCCAGGGCTTTCCAAAATGAAACCATTGCAGGCATAATCACACAGGGCCCGATTCACAAAGGACCTCTGCAGTCGTAGCAGAGGCCCAGCAGTCGTGACAGGGGGCTCTCACTCGTGGCTGGACCTCTGCAATGACAAACTGCAGTTCGGAGGGCCTTCCAAGAGTGAGGGCCCCCCCATTATGCGTGTGCAGGCCCTTTGTTAATCAGGCCCACAGTCTACATTCACAGCACACTTTGGGTTCAGCACTGTTACCTCTATGCTTGTACCATTACATGTACACATGCATTCAGTACCACACTCAATCTGCGTGCACTGTTCATCCCTGAAGCTTTTCTTTCTTTAACTAGGGAGTGATATTTACAAATAAATACAACTCCAGCACAAACACTCGCTATGTGCAAGCTGCACAACACTTCACTCTTCATGTATTGTACTTCGCACAAGCATTCATACACCCAGCACATGCTTTCCCTGGGCACGCACTGCACAGCACATCTCTCATGTAATGTATTCCTCCCAGGCATACATACACCTAGTACATGTACTTACCACACAGCATTTCTCCATCTATATACTGTACAATTCCCAGGCACACAAAAACCAACGCAGTGTCGCTACACCTGCGCTGCACCGCACTACAAATCTGCCTGATGTAGACCAAGGGTGAGTTAAGCACACAGCAGTGGAACTTTTAAAAGGTGAGTGAGCCTGTGACAGTGACACAAGGTGAAAAGATCCTCTTCACTACTACTGATCAATTCACGGAATGCCACCCCTGCGCTCGTGCTGCTTAGCTCCTTGTGAAGGCGGTAGCCTTCCTCCGCTTTGAGCATGGCTCATTGGGTGCCCCTCCAAGTCCAACAAGACCGCAATCTGTGAGACAGCCCTATGTCTTGGGGCATACACAGGATCTCTGTTCACCTATGACACAAAATCGGCATTTGGGATCCAGATAACAGTACAGTTGGGCACTTGGGGCAGGTGTACACATCTTTACCATGTAGAGGACATTTCTGTCCCAACACCTTCTTTCTATACTCTCCTATCGCTCCATTTTTTGTGTCCTTCTTCTTTTCTTCATTCTCTCTCCCCCTTCGACTTCCCCTGTGCATCCGCCTCTATTACTTTTTACCTTCTATACTGGTTCTTCCTTCCTCTTATGTCTGTCTCTCATCCTCCCTCCCTCCATTCTCCCCACCCTGCTGTCTCCCCTTTCCCCTTCCTTATGTCTTTTCTCCCCCTCTATTCTTTCTCTGTTGTCTCTCTCTTTCCATTCCCTGCCTGCTAATGTTCACATCTCTGGTCAGGCATTCTCACCACAATCATTCTGTGGGTCTTCGTGTATGCAGTTTGAGGCTGAGTAGATGGTAGAGCATCTCGAACTGGCTGCGAAATGCGCAAAGAGTAAATATCTGAAAATGATTCTAAGACCCCAGAGATTGCAGCACCTATGAGAAGACTTTTTAACCCTTCCCTAAATGTGCTCTCCTCCCCGGTCTAACGTCTGGTAAGCTAATAAGGCCTGCCCCTTAGTGCCATAGATCATGCAAGTCCAGTCTACTGTCCGTTGGTGTGGTTTCTTTCCTCCCACCTCCCGTTGTCTGTCACCTATCACAAGAAAAAGCATTTTTATGGCCAACCCTGGACAATTCATACAGCTTTTTTACTGTCTTGTTGCCCCTTTTCACCCTCCCTCTAGTTATTAATGTTGCCCGCCCCCACCTGTCATGAGAAAGAAAAGTGCTATGACGCGGCAAGCTTTTTTTATAACATGACTTTTAGGCATGCTGCATAGCCACACTGCTGTACAACATGGTTAAAACAATGGCAATGCCAACAGCTTTTGCATAAACAAGCCCCATTGGTTTTGCCAATGCTTGTTAAATATAGTGTAAAGTTCAGATTCCATCCTGTTACTCTAGAAGAACCTAAGTAAAGAGAGAAAAATGTGTTACTCACTACAAAGGTTGAGAGATGGGAGTGACATCAGAATCCACATGGCCTATTGTGAGTCATGGCCCCTCTGTTCCCTAGAAAATGGTAATGAATAACATATTACGCTCTGCGCCTCTGCACATGCAATTTATTAGAGTCCGTGATAGCGACTGAAGCTACAGTTAAGTAGTACTTTCCACTGGAAACAGCTTCTTTGATTTGCTAATAACTTGGGCAAAGTTTAATAAATCTGCTGGAAACTGGATTAGCATCTTGACCTGTCATTTCACTTTCCATGCAGATCATCCAATAGTCAATCATTTTATTTGGGGCATGTTAGAAAATGTCTCTTTTTGTGTGGTCACCCAAAGTTTTTTCCTTACAAATATTGCAGTTTTTTTAAACTTTACTCACTGGGACACTACTATCTAGACCCAGGTACAGGTGCTCTGACCCCTCAAACATGTTAAAATTGGCTAATCCTCAACTGACACATTTAACTTTCATGTAAGGCTCTAGTATATGGTGCAGGATATACACTAAGCGCATGGAAGGTAAATACCACCCGTGGACTGCAGCTCATACTGTGCTACCCATTAGGATGGCAAGGTGACTGAGGTTTAAACCTAAATGAGTAGCCTGACTGCTGCAGCTTTAAAACTACAGGCAGGCCTGTGAAAAGAACTCATTTTTGACCAGTAGGAAAACTACTTTTAAATAATAAGCAAGCACCCCCTCATTAGCTTTTTTTTTTTTTTAGGTCTCGCCTGTCGATGCGCATGCGCATTGAGCTTGCGAGTCTATGGTGGCTTATCCACTCTTTATCCCCAACTTGCAAGGAATCGTGGCGATTCCTTGCAGTGCACGAGAAATTTAAGCTCAATGCGCATGCGCATTGAGCTTAAATGCGCGTGCACATGCCCCCAGCCGCCTGCCTTGCCTACTCTCCCAGCTGGTGCCGCTCCACCCCCTGCGGCATCAAAGGCTTTCACGTCCGGCCGGCCATGCTTTCAGTTTCACGACCGGCCGGCCGTGTGAAGCCCGCTCTCCATGCTCCGCCCCCTGCTCCGGCCGAGACGCATTTCTCCTCCCTCCTCCAGTTAAAGGAGCCTAACCCCAAACCAATCATGCATCGTGGTCGCACCATAATCTGCATTTGTTTTATTTTACCTATAAAATGTAAACCATTAACGAGTCTGAGCATTCTTACAATTAAACGCTCTGATGTGTTCACATCCCCTGCTAAAGCCCTTGGACTCGCTCTTCCTATGGGCTACTTCAAACATGACTCGTTATTTTGCCTTACTTGGTTGCAGTGTTACTAAAGCCATCGAATGCAGCCCAATCTGTAGACTAGTGTAAAAGCATACACCGTGATGTTGAAAAAAGCGATGTCCTGGCGAATGCTTTCCAGTGCCTTATTTATTTCCGTTGTGTTTTCTCTTTGTCCTGAACTTTGACCCGCCTCCTTGCCTGGAGGCTCAGAAAAGAGACAGCGCGCGGGAGCCTCTGTCAGGCACGCAGCATGTCGCGCACTGTTGAGTTCACCGTGAGAGCGCCTACCCCCCTCGCCTCACCACTCGGTTCTTAAGGTTTGTTGTCCAAATGCGGCAATGCCCGAGGCTGGGACCAATTACCATCTGCTGTTGTCATTAACATTAATACCAAGATACAGTTGCACATTTGTGATTGAATTGACGGGAAAATATGACAGGATATTGTGGTATTCCAGTCTCTTAATTTAACGTTCGTTTTCATTGTGTAACGTAGCTTGGACCTAACCATGACGCGTTTCTTCTAGCATGTTCCCAAATCATGTCTCTTTGTTGCTTTAGGTGCGGTACGCTAATGAGAAATGATGATCGTTGTCTGAGAGAAAGCAATTGTTAAATTGTTGTAGCTGGGTATGTTTTCGAATTTGTTCTCGCTAGCCCAGGCTCATTTTTAGCCACCGTTACCAATCACAGTCAGACGGATGTGTTCTCTTTGTGCAGCCCAGTTACATACATAACAATAAATAATAGAAGGGTGTTGTTTTACATACATTCAGATCTGTGGCGCTCACCCTCAACCCCTCACCCTCACTCACCCTCAACCCCTCACCCTCAACCCCTCACCCTCACTCACCCTCAACCCCTCACCCACCCTCACCCTCACTCACCCTCACCCACCCTCAACCCCTCAAACTCACCCTCACTCACCCTCAACCCCTCACCCACCCTCACCCACCCTGACCATCACTCACCCTCAACCCCTCACTCACCCTCAACCCCTCACTCACCCTCACTCTCACTCATCCTCACTCACCCTCACTCTCACTCATCCTCACTCACCCTCACTCTCACTCATCCTCACTCACCCTCAACCCCTCACTCACCCTCACTCACCCTCAACCCCTCACCCTCACTCACCCTCAACCCCTCACCCTCAACCCCTCACCCTCAACCCCTCACCCTCAACCCCTCACTCACCCTCACTCTCACTCATCCTCACTCACCCTCAACCCCTCACCCTCACTCACCCTCACTCACCCTCAACCCCTCACCCTCACTCACTCACCCTCAACCCCTCACCCTCAACCCCTCACTCACCCTCACTCTCACTCATCCTCACTCAACCACCCTCAACCTCACTCACCCTCAACCCCTCACCCTCACTCACCCTCAACCCCTCACCCTCACTCACTCACCCTCAACCCCTCACCCTCAACCCCTCACCCTCACTCACCCACCCTCAACCCCTCACCCTCACTCACCCTCAACCCCTCACCCTCACTCACCCTCAACCCCTCACCCTCAACCCCTCACCCTCAACCCCTCACCCTCATTCACCCTCACCCTCACTCACCCTCAACCCCTCACCCTCACTCACCCTCACCCTCACCCACCCTCAACCCCTCAAACTCACCCTCACTCACCCTCAACCCCTCACACACCCTCACCCTCACTCACCCTGACCATCACTCACCCTCAACCCCTCACTCACCCTCACCCTCACTCACCCTCAACCCCTCACCCTCACTCACCCTCACTCACCCTCAACCCCTCACCCTCACTCACCCTCACCCTCACTCACCCTCAACCCCTCACCCTCAAACCCTCACTCACCCTCAACCCCTCACCCTCAACCCCTCACTCACCCTCACTCTCACTCATCCTCACTCACCCTCAACCCCTCACCCACCCTCACCCTCACTCACCCTCAACCCCTCACCCTCACTCACTCACCCTCAACCCCTCACTCACCCTCAACCCCTCACTCACCCTCACTCTCACTCACCCTCACTCAGCCTCAACTACTCCCCCTCACCCTCACTCACCCAAAACCCCTCACCCTCACTCACCCTCACCCTCAATCACCCTCAACACCTCACTCACCCTCACTCACCCTCACCCTCACTCACCCTCACCCTCACTCACCCTCAACACCTCAACCTCAACCCCTCACCCTCACTCACCCTCACTCACCCTCACTCTCACTCACTCTCACTCACCCTCAACCCCTCACCCTCACTCACCCTCACCCTCACTCACCCTCACTCTCACTCACCCTCAACCCCTCACCCTCACTCACCCTCACTCACCCTCACTCACCCTCACTCACCCTCACCCTCACACAGTGCAATAGTTCTCAGACCATTTCAGTTAGAGCTTTTAGAAATGTTTATGGCTTTTTTTATTTGTAATACTTTAGCATTGGCTACAGGAAACAAAAATGCTAAACATTTACAAAAAAACCCATAAACAATTCTAAAAGCACTAACTCTAATGGTGCGAGACCTATTGCATTTCCAATGCTTGTTTAAATTTGTTTTTATTGCTGAATTAGAAACCATTGCATACAATAAATCAACCAGCACACTCATGGTGTCCCCCTGCACAGTTCGAATAACATAGTGTATACACAGCCATTCAGCCCGTATCCCGGGGGCCGGGCGGCACAATATTCCTGATCGCCAGCAAGACATCACAGTGAGCATCCCTGAGGGACAATGGTCGAAATCTTTTCATGTATCTGCATTTTACCCCTCCAACCCCTAACTCGACCCCAACACCGTCCATCATAAGCTAACAGCCCGGTCTCATGGCGATACTGCAATCCCGCCCCCCAGACCCTGTGAGGACCCTGTTACGACTGTGCCACGTGCCCCCGCTCCTGCTCCGCCATCCGTTCATGCTCCACAAACCGTAAGGCAGTCACAGGCCCGATGGTGCCTGCGCTCCCAATCTGGATCCCGGTGTCCAACCCACCCCTCAACAGCCCTGGAACAACACCCGTAACCTCCTCCCCACCAACCGCTAATGATGTGTGCCATGCCCCTGACTCCGGTATGGGTCCCGCTACAGATCTACCTGTACCTCCACACTCGTAAGCCTCGCAGTGTCCTCATGCCCCATCTATTCAATCCTCATCATCCACCAAGGAGTCACGCAGAGCCTGCACTATCAACTCCCACGCCCGCGCTGATTCCAGGCTCTTTTCGTTGTTAAGCTTGACTGCTTGTCTCATACGGAGTACACTCTCGCATTCAGACCACCTCAGCAATTCATTCGTCCATCTCCTCACCGACGGCCCCTCCCTGGACTTCCAGTGCCAGGTGATCTCCCTCTGCGCCAGTATCAGCCCCAGGTCAATAAATTTGCTTGTCACCTTAGTGTTTTTTGTGTGTAGGAACCAGAGCAACAAGCACGCCGCCATATCAAACTCTACCTCCCTGTCGGTCACTGCATTGAGGAGTCCCCCAACTTCCTCCCAGTAGTCCTCCAGTTTCGGGCAGCCCCATAACAGATGATCCAGATCCGCCTCCAACGCCATGCACCTCGGACACCGCGCCTCCTGTACCTGAAAGTATCGTTTGATCTTCTCCGGCGTCAAGTAGGCCCTATGCAAAACATAAAAATGCACCTGCTGAAAGCACGCGTTCCTCGTGCCCTTCCACGTACGCTTAAGGATATGACCCCACGCCGTGTCCGGGATAGGCATGCCTATGCTCACCTCCCATTTCGCTTTCAGGCCCAGAAGCGGCTCCAACCCCTCATGCAACATCCTATTATGGAGGCAGGTCACCGCTTTAAAGGTGCCGGCGGCCATCACTACATACTGGCAAGCCATAGTCGTGCCCGGCTCAATGAGCCCCTCTCGCCAATGCTTTTGCATGGCCGCCACCACAGCCGCATGCAAGAGGAAGCTCCCCTCTGGCAGCCCAAACTGTTCCTGTAGCGTTTGGAAGGGCACCAACGTTCCATCAATGTACAAGTCCCCCACTACTTGCAGTCCCAGCTCCTCCCACTCCGATAATGGGGACCAGTCGCCCCCATGCGGCAGCGCAGTCAGCATGCCTATCGGTATCTCCTGGGCATACTGCTGGGCCGCCTTCGCCCTCCTCAGACTCCTCTGCCAGCATAACCTGAGCGTCCGCTCCTCCATAGTGAGGCCTCGCAACTCCAGTTTCTGCTGCATAATGATATAGGCCAAGACATGGCGCTGTATCCCCTGCTCTCGGTCGCGGTCCGGCCCTCTATACACCCTAGCCACATGCTGTGTGAGAACCTGAAGCTGCGCGGCCAAATAATACAACTCAAAGTCCGGGACGGCCATCCCCCCCTCAAGCTTAGGACGGAGCAACGTGTTCAGTGCCACTCTACGGCGGCCGTGCCCCCAAAGGAAGTCAATAACCATCGTCCGCAGATCCCTGAAGACCCTCTGGGGAATCCAAATTGGCAGCGTGCGAAAATAGTACAAGAGCCGCGGAAGCGCCACCATCTTCAGCAGAGCAACCCTACCCAACACCGACAGGGGGAGGGGCGCCCAGAAAGACATGCAACCTCTCAGCGCCCGTACGCACCGCCCAATATTGCCCTCTAATAAGTCCGCGACCTCGTGGTAGATACGGACTCCCAGATAAGTGAAGCAAGATGGCTCCCAGACCACACCTATATCACGGGCGGGGCAGGGCGTGGTCGCTCTAAGCGGGAAGACGCACGTCTTCGTCCAGTTAACCCTGAGGCCCGACAACCGACCAAACTCAGACAACATCTCCATCGCCCCTTCCAGAGCCCGTTCCGTATCCTCCATGTACAGTAGTAGATTGTCCGCGTACAATGATATGTAGTGCAGCTGCCCACCTCTTGCAATCCCTGCGTACATGTCTCCCGACCTGGCTCGCACCGCCAGTGGTTCCATCGCCAGTGCAAACAGAAGAGGAGAAAGGGAGCACCCGTGTCTCGTCCCCCTACCAACAGGATAAGCCGCTGACACCAGATTGCCCAATCGTACTCGCGCCGTCGCTGAGGAATACAACACCTGTGTCCATCTGCGAAACCCTTCACCAATGCCGAACCTCACTAGGACTTCATCCAGTAGACCCATTCCAAACTGTCAAAAGCTTTCTCAATGTTCACAGACAACACCGCCTGGGTACCGTCCGTATCCGCTGTGCCATCCAGTATCCCTATCAGACGGCGAATATTTAATGCCGTACTCCTCGTGGGGATAAACCCCGCTTGGTCCCTGTGCACCAGGCTGGTCATATGTGGGGCCAACCTGGTGGCCAAGATCCGGCTTAGTATCTTATAGTCCACCGTCAGCATGGACAGTGGCCTGTAAGACCTCACATCAGTCGCTTCCCTGCCGGGCTTTAGCAACGGTACTATCAATGCCTCCCTCATCGATCCGGGCAGACCCCCCAACCTATGAGCCTCCTCATATACCACCAGTAGTCTGGGCGCCAAGCTATCAGCATACTTCTGGTAGAATTCTATTGGCAGGCCATCCACCCCGGGTGTTTTATTCCTCGCCATATGTTTAATGGCCGCCCTAATCTCGGCCAGCGTAACAGGTCCACCTAAGTCCTTTGCATCGTCGTCATCAAGCGCCGGAAGCTGCACTGACTCTAGATATTCCGCTATTTCGCACGCCTCCACTCCCAACTGACTCTCGTATAACTCAGCATAGTAGGCCCTAAAGCACTCCAGTACCGCCGTTTGGGAGTAGACCGTCTCCCCCATATCATATCAAGACCGGGCAGCCTCTGAGTTCAGGATTAGCGAGTCTAGCCAGTAACGTGCCCACCTTATCCCTCTCAGCATGCGCTCTAATGGCATATTGTCTGTAGTCATAGCTCCGTAGCCATTCCGTTTCGGTGGCCACCACCTCCTTAGCTTCCAGCAGCCGGGTCTGTAGATCCGGTCGGTCCGGCCTACGCCGCTCCAAATCCCTCAATTTCTCCTCCGCACTGGCAAGCGCATTCAGCACAGACATTCGAGCATTCGAGAACCTCCCCAAACATACTCCTCTCACCACCACTTTCATCGCGTCCCATTCAGTGGACCTACAAGAAGCTGACCCCTCATTCTCACCAAAATACTGATCTATGCCCCGTTGGACTGCGTCACTAAACACCGAGTCCTCCAGGGTGTCGGGCCGGAGCCGCCATGTTGGGATCGCGGAGCGCGCTCTCTGCCATTGGACATGCACCAACAAAGGATTATGATCCGATATGGTCCTGGCCAGATACTCCGTATGAGAGACCAATGGGGCTAAGGACCCGCTGCATAGTACCGAGTCAATCCTAACATGCAAGGCGTGGAGGGCTGAAAAAAAGGAATAGTCCCTACCATCCCGGTGCTGTTCCCGCCACACATCCAGCAATCCCCATCTTTCCTGCCAATCCTTCCTGTGTGCGGCTAACTTACGTACAGGGGAATCAATGAGTGGTGGGTGGGATCTATCTAAGGCCACATCTGTGATCGAATTGAAGTCCCCCCCCAGTATCAGAGGCCCCGCTAGGAAAGAGGCCAAGGAGCCAGATAGACCATCAAAGAAGCGGGCCTGATCAACATTAGGAGCGTATATGCAGCTGAAAACCACATCCCGGCCATACAACCTCCCCTCCACCGCCACATATCTGCCCTCAGGATCCACCAATTGATTCAACACCTGGAACGGTACCCCCGCCCGCACCCATATCAGTACCCCTCTAGCAAACGCGGAGTAAGTAGTGCCAAAAACCTGACCCCGCCATCTCTTCTGTAGTGCAATGCATTCCTGTTTCGTTAGATGAGTCTCCTGCAGCATGGCAACCTGAACCCCCCGCCGCACCAAATAAGCATGCACTTTGTGGCGTTTGACCATAGTTCGCAGTCCTCGGACATTCCACGTTAGGCATTTCAAGTTAGGTAACGTCCCCATACCAACATTGAGCAATCCAGTTCGGGTATAGCCATTCAATGCCCACATCACAGCGGTTGCCCTCCCCAAAACAAACCATAAGAAAAACTCCCCAAACCCCACTCCCCAGGACAGAGCCTACAAACCCAGTGTGAGCCCCGATCCAAACCTCATACAAAACACACATCCGACTAACCTGTGGTCGCCACCACAGAAGGCCTTAAGGGCCCTGAGGGGGTGAGTTACCGCCGACCCCGGGCAGGCGGAGCCCGCACCCCGCGCCTTCCATCCCGCAATGCTGATGCTGCACCCTACCAGGCGACCCACCCAGCGCCAACAGGATACCACCCTACCAGAAACAGTGTCCCAAGTCCTATAAAAGAATCAGCCATGAAAAATCTCATCAGACGTTTGGGGGGTGACCACCGGCCCCTTCAAGCTCTCCACCTCCGACAATTCCTCTCCAGTCCTGCCACCATCTTCTCCAGAGTCCGTAGCTGCCAAGTCACTCTCCTGCTGTGATCTCGTAAAGGCCGCCGTCGCTGCCAGCGCCCCTCTTTTGTCCGCAGCCATTTGAGCCTCTCGTTTCTCCCTCTGAAGCTTAGTGCGGGAGCGGATCCTCTGGGATTTCCGGACCTGGGGCGGCTTAGGCTTCGCACGTTGACTCTTGCTATTCCTGTCCGTACCAGCTCGGTATGATTCCAGCCACAACCACACTTCATCCGGAGTTTGAAAGAAATGAGTGGTCCCATCCAGGATTATCCGCAGCTTGGCTGGGAAGAGCAAGGAATACTGGATGCCCTCCTCCCGCAGCTCCTTTTTCACGGCTAAGAAGGATGCTCTATTCTTCTGGACCGCCTGAGTGTAGTCTGGGAAGATCGTGACTCGGCTGTTTTCCACCTCATACGGGCCCGAGGCCCGAGCTTTCTGGATGAGGAGGTCCCGATCTTTGTAGTGAAGGAGCTTCACCACCATCGGTCTGGGAGGGCGACCAAGCGCTGGTGGGCGAGCCGGCACCCTGTGCGCCCGCTCCAACGTAAAGAAGGGAGTGAGTCCCTCCGGTGCCACCACTGTCCGGAACCAGTCCTCCATGTAGGCCACCGCATCCTCCCCTTCAATTCTCTCCGGCAGGCCTACGACCCGCACGTTGTTCCGCCTGTTGCGGCTTTCAGCATCCTCCGCTCGCCGCTCCAACGAGTCCAGCCGGGCCAGAATATCCGTTATCTTATGTTCCGCGGTCACCACCGCCGGCTTCAGGTCCAATAACAGCTGCTCATGGTCCTTAACCTTATCCGCCAACTTGGCATGATCCGCTCTTAGGAGCCCCAGCCCCGCAGCGACCTGCGCAATGTCCTGCTGCAATGCCTCCTTGGTCGAGGTGATGGCATCCAGAATAGCATCCAGGCGCCGATTCAGTCTCTGCTCCTGGTCCATCATCGGCGGGAGGCCTCGCCAACCTGGGATAGCGTGGCCGAATCCTCCCGGCTCTGCTCCGTGATGGCCGCTCCACCCTCAGCCGCCATCTTAAGTGTCTCTGTCGCAGCTACACGGGCAGGCCGGACCTCACCAGGCCCCGATAATCACTACCCAGGGGACGTGCGCCTCAGCAACGAACGTGTTAGAGAGCCTCTGCAGTGCCCGCAACGCCCGGGGCTAAAAGTTCTAGCGCCGTCCGTCCCACTGTCGCCAGAGCCGGGGTGGAGGGTGTGGGGGGGAAGTAGAGACGAGTGCGTGTCCCCAGTTCTGCAATCCAATTGTGGCCACCAATCTCCCCCGCTCCTCAGGTCCGTGCCAGCAGATCCTGCATATCCGATCTCGTACAGGTGGGCCACCCCGCCAGCCGATGCCAATTCCGCTCAGTTTCGGTTCAGAGACCATCGACCCTCGCCGCCGTCATTTTCTTCGCACTCCGGGCAACACCTCGGACGTCGTCTGACTAGGTCTCCGTGGGACTAGCGGACCCCAAAGAGGTCTCCTCCGCTCATCAGTGGTTCCCCAACACTTCGCAAACAAGTTGCGCCGACCAAGGGTCGCCCCAGGTGCGGTTTCCAGGAGAAATAGCGGGACCCTGCGCGGAGCTGCAAGCTCACGCCGCCATCCCGATCGGCGTCCAAACCACGCCCCCCACCCCCTCAATAGCCCTTGTACCACACGAGGTATGGTGTTTAGTATTTGAAAGTGGGGCATGAGAAAAGTTAAGGATGGCATATTTCTGCAGTGACTGGCCACCCAAAAAGCTGTTTCCACTGCATAGATCCTGTGGCTTTTCTCTAAGACAAGTTAAGGGCACGTTAATGTCAACTGCTGTAATTTCATTTTAGAATGAACCACAAAGGCCTTTCCACTATTCTTTTTAATATGTATTAAAAATCAAATTTAATGGTAAAGTTTGATTTGTAATCAATATACAGGAAAAGTGACTTTTGGCAAGCCATCTTTTCCCTGATTGAAGCTTCAGTAGCCTGAGCTGGCCTGCCAATGCTGCCTTTGATTTTTTAACCCATTTTTATTGATTTTTAGGTCATAATATGCACTTCATGCAATACAATCGGGGAAGGACGTTGGTACAGGACGCCCAATGATGTGGGTATCAGTCTGTGGCAAGAGTACATGCTTCAATATGAAATAATACTGGTATCAAACAAACTAAACCAGCTAGCAGCTCACATTAAAAGTGTGCACATTGATAATGTATGCATACATTATTTCTTGCAGTACATCCATGGGTTGTCCTCCACAGTATCAAGCATATAAACTTAATCAGAATCCAATGTATCAAGCATATAAACTTAATCAGAATCCAATGTACACCAGCTCTAATAACCATTACCCATCTGAGGAAACATCTTGTATTTCCTGCAGCCCTTGTAACTTATTCTACCAATACTCAGCAATAGGAACCCTGGGAAGTTGCTTTCCAGTGCATCGCTATGGCATGACGAGTGATAAGTATCGCCAAATCTATGAATCGACTGGTCACTTTTTGGGTCTTTATCAATGCTGCCTCTGTTGTGAATCACTGCTCCCAGAGTAAAGACAACAGCTTGGGCCTGGCAGGATGCCTTGTGTGAGGTATGTGATACAGCTTAACCCAAGAAGGCCAGTTAAGGTGGGTGCAGGAACTACACTAACCTGAAAGAGACCAAGGGCAGACCTTTACTTTTATAGTTTAGAAATAAGGGAAGCCTGGAAAAGAGGGATATTTTGATCCCAGGATATACTTTAGGCCACCCACCTTGGGTCTCAATTGAGACTGGTCCTTGAACCAAAGTGGAGTGGTTGAGTGGAAGCTGACTGCTCATTACCCTGGACACACCCATGGGTGTGTGTAAGCATCCTCCACGGGAAGAGGGGTTCTTCCCTTTTGGAATGCCCAGAGAATAGTACATTGTGGGATAGTGTGCAGAAAGGCAAACAGGGTGACCTTGAATAGAGGTAGTTATTATATTTGGAACGTTTTACTCCTTGGTTAGGGAGTGTCCTGAAGTAACCTCCACCCACTGGCTAATGAATTGCACAAAAATGGCACCTCCACCCAGCCCCTCAGAGCACACCTGGACCTGTAGAAGAACAGAAGAGGATTGGAATTGCTGCCTGTGACCTGTGTGGAGACCTGAAGGGCTATACTTTCTCTTACCTGTACTTAGGACTGAGCAATATAGTCCATGGGTCATATGGCTAAACTCGTATGTGGCTACAAGGACACATAGAATGCTGCAGGGGGCATTTTTCTGGAGTATCCATTTGACCAGTGGCAATTGGACTGTGACTGCACAGTCCTGGTGGCCTCTGCTGGAGTGAGTCCTGGTCTCTGAGTTTTGTCCCTGAGGCCCTGCAAGCCTTAGAAGTGATGAAGAGGAGCTACTCCAAAAAGGTGGAAAAGGCAGGACTTTGAAATTCTTCAACCTCCAGAGGAGTGGGAACAACCACCCAAGGCATGGAATCAGCAAGAGGGAAAATCAGAGTGGGCCTCTTTGGAGCTTTTTTCTGTTAAAAGAAGACTTTGTCAGACCTTCTCAGCTAAAGTATCTGGCTTTGGCTTGCCTGCCCAGCCATAGCTTCCAGGGTTACCCCGCTGAAGGTGTTTGATCTCCAAAAAAAAAGACGTACGTCCTGATTTAGAGTTTGGCTGACAATTTACTCTGTTACAAACACATTGGATATACCTCCCACCTTATTACAAATGCATTATATCCACGGCACTTGTAATAAGGCAGATGGGATACCTGTCAGATTTATGATAGTGTAACCCATCGCCAAACTCAAAATCAAGCCAAATGTCCGTACGTAGAAATCTTGACCAGCAACAAAATCTGAAATTTGCAACTGAGCGCTTTTTCCACCAACATCAATCACTTGTGATAATGCAGACAGAATATGTGTCTCATTTGTCACGGAGGACCCAGCTGCCAAAACCCAAATCAGGCCTTAAGCCAGAAGGTAAATACTTTGACCGGGACAACCTGCAAACTTGGAGCATCAGACTTCTGCTTCATCGCGGTTAGCGGAAACTGCATCTAGACACCGGTGAACCGCAGACAGTTTCTTTTGATTGGAGCGTTACGTTTTACAATTGTTCTTGATTGTGGGATTTTAGTATACTGTATTTTGTTTTTTAAATAATTGTGTTTGGCGCTGCTGAATTTGTCCATACACTGTTTGTTTATTCTGACAAGTTTTGGGGCTTATTACATGAGGGCGACTCACAGCCACTTCAACTAATTACTCATTTTCTTACAGGGTGATTTAAAATTAGCATTTCCTATTCAAAACCCATATTGACGTTCACCCTTAAGCATAGCAGAAAACACTCAGCAGAATTAAACCAAGGTGGCATGCATATATAGTTTTATTTGGTTTTATTTTAATTTTATATGCAGTTTATTTTTAAGCATACAATTTTGATCAGAAATGTTTTACAGTAGAACAATGTCGGGAGCAAAGCGTCTTAGGCAGGTGGGTGTTTAACAGCAAACTCCGGTAGAGAGCATGTCATTTGAGTTATTACTGCGGCTTGTGAGAATTAGCAATGAATACAGATAGACACAGGTTTAATTATGAATATGAACTGAGATGTTATGTACATACACAAGATAAAGAAACTGCCAGTTGTACACAGAAATCAACATGAGTGAAGTAGTGTGGCTCACTGGTTAGAGGCGGCAGACCCGAGAGCAGAGGACGGCCCGGGACCAGGGTTCGATTCCCGGCGTGGCAGGTTTCTGGACCAGGGTCAGTGGACTCGATAATTCTCTCGCCTCTGTGCCCACTCTGATCAGCGATCACACTCGGCACCTCTGGGCATTAGCTTGCCTCTTCTTCACTAACGGCCCCACCAGACCGCCGGGGATGCCTGGTCTCACCCTGGAGATACCCATTAAGGGACCATCTCTCAGGGAAGCCAGGAAGGGTTTCGCAGCGGTCGAAGCGCCTTGGGACCCTACGGGTAAGTAGTGCGCTATATAAATGCCTATACATTTACATTTACAACATATTTGCAAAGACTGTGGGCCAGAGGGTCAAAACTGCATCAATTACTTACTGGTAATTGCATTACTCTGAGTCCTACTCTCTCCTCTGTTCATTACACACGTTGTGAAAATGTGCCTTTTAATGGGCACACCGGTGCAGGGTTCACCCTTCTCTGTCCACGGGTCCGCAGACCAATAAAATACAGAGTGGCACTGAAGCTAGAATTCAAGATAACAAGTTTATTAATCACTCATGAGTGAGACCACGTCCATATAACACCCTTAAGTGTTCCAGGAGTTTTCTGCACTGGTAAGCATGTGGATACAAATAGAAGGTACAGGCCTACACAGGAATAGTTACCGTCAAACATGGGCAGATGAGTAATCACTTAGTCAGCAAAGTGGGAGGGGGAACAGAACTGCTTACAGCAGCACAACATATCCGACAGTTTCATCTTTAACCAGGTGCATTTCAGCAGCTACAGGCCTTTGCTCAGCACAAACATTGCTTTGGCTCAGTACAGAAGGAGTTAACTAAAGTTGACGACTCAAGCAGAATAGAAGGACAAGCAGCAGTGAAGACAGAAGAAATACATTGCTAACAAAATGGTTACCACAAACAATATGGCTTCAGCTTATGCTAATGGAAATTATTACACGTTTTCCACAGTATGAGGCATTCCTGCCTGACCAGACACCCCTACCACATGATGAAAATCCATATAAAAAATCTACCCCTCTCCAACCTCCTGTAATACCACAGAATCTGAAACCATACCAATAGGTTGTCCTGGACTACCATGGAGGGAGGGATGTAATGAATATAAGCAAGGGTGTAGGACTCAGAGTAATGTAATTACCGGTAAGTAATTGATGCTTTACCTTCTTGTCCCTCTCTTGCTTCCATACACACATGAGATGTACAAAGTCAAACAGGACAACCGCCTCAGATATGCACAAAAACAGGTTTATTAGAAAAAATACAGATAACAAGGAAGCACCGTTATTCAGGAACCAAAGCAGAAAGACGTCTGAAACCAAAAACCTCAGACCAGTCAACCTCCTAGCCAATCCAGTAATGAGAGGCAAACGTCAAAGGGCAAGCCCAACAGATCTCAGAAATGAAAGCCCCCTGGTTCTCAGCACAATAGGTCACCATGGACCTACTGGAACGACTCTGAACCCCCAAGGGAGAAACATGCACAGCAGATTTGTAAGCCAGAGAAATCAGGGTTCAAATTCACTTACTCAAGGAAGAAGTGGAAGGATGCAACCCCCTATTCACTGACCCAAAATTCACAAAAAAAGAATAAGAAAGATGAATGGAAGCTACACAGTCTATAAAGCTCAGGAGGGCCCTCCTGACATCCAACGAATGCAGCCACACCTCAGAGTCTGAGGAAGGAGAAACAAAAAAGGAAGGCAAAATCAATTCCTGGTCTTGATGGAACTAGGAATCACCTTAGGATGAAAGGAAAGAACCAGTCATAAAATGATCCTGTCATCAAAAAACGCTATAAAGGGATGCTTGAAAGACAAAGCGTCCAGTTCAGTCAAACGCGAGCCGAAGAAATCGCCACCAAAAAGAAGGTCCTAAAAGCCAGAAGTGCAAATCTACAGGAATCAGAGGCTCAAACAGAGGAAACATCAAGGCCTCCAAAACCAAAGACAGATCCCAAGAAGGAAAGTGCTGCAGAGGGGAAGGAAGAACATTAGTCAACCCCGTGAAAAGCCGCTTAATCAGACCATCAGGATCAGACAGATTATCCTAAGAAATCCAGAAAGCCTTAATTGCAGCCCACTGAAGACGAAGGAAGGCAACGTTCAACCCCAAAGAAATCCCATCCTGTAGAAACAACATCACCTCAAATAAGGTAGAGGAAGCAGGATCCAACCCTTTACCACAACACCACCTACTGAAAGAACGCTAGTGCCTAGCCGCCTGCAGAGTCAAGGTCAAAACAGCTGGAGAGGGAGAGAGAAAGAGAGGGAGAGAGAGAGAGAGAGAGAGAGAGATAAAGGGAGAGAGAGAGAGGGAGAGAGAAAGAGAGAGAGAGAGAGAGAGAGAGAGAGAGAGAGAGAGAGAGAGAGAAAGAGAAAGAGAGAGAGGGAGAGAGAACGAGAGGGAGAGAGAGTACCAACACGGCAGTCCCAGGCCTCACTGCTCACCTGCAGCCACTGGTGTGTCTCCAACCATGTGCTGGTACATACTTCAGTCCCCCCGGTCCCTCATCTGAAACAGGTGCCAGAGACATGAAAGCCAGAGTCCATACGGTAGCACACGCCATCAGAGCTTGCCAGCCTCTGCACGCCCCTGCGCACATAGGCTGCTGCACCCCAGCCCCACCCTCTGCCCAGCGCTGATTGCCCGCCCCTGCGCAACCAGGCCTCCCTGTTCACCTTCCAGGACCGGCATGGCTCCAAGAGGGCCCACCATGTGCCGCTGGGAGCACCAAGCCCAGAATCCGCAACCATGCCACCCTCCACATCATGCAGCCCCACACCACGGGCCACCAGGTCTCACATTTGATTCTGGGTCTTGATTTCGCTATGGCAGAGAACATATCAGTGCTACTAGTTCTGTGAACTGCGAGGCGACTCCTCGTGGCGGTAGGCCCGCACTGCCCCCTGGCTCAGGACTACACTGCGGGCTGGCAGGGCTCCCACCAATGCCACCATTCCGGACCACCTGGACGGGGCATTATCGCAGGCTGCACACCCGCTTAGCACTTACGGTGCCCCTACCTCAGTGGACCGAAAGATACCATCCCATGGAGGTGTGCCTGTGCCTGCCGCAGTGTATCCTGTGCCACCAAGTCTGTGCATCGCAAGCCATGGACCCTTTATGATTGGGTCTCGTGGTGCGGACGCCATGATGTCACCCCTGGCATGGGGCAATATGCTGTGCCCGGGCCCTAGGCCCTCAGACAGAAATGATAACCACACAGAGACACCCAGTTGCAGAGTGGAAATGGCGTCCAGCAAGTGCGCAAGGCCCTTTTTATTGGCAGGGTCACATGTCCTGAGACCTCTGTGCTGGATGGGTGTTGTGGGGGTATAAACCAGCCGTGAGGGAGTGGCTGTGGCATGCTGACAACCAGACCTGTGAGCAGCAGATCCCTACAGGGAAGACCTGGGACATGTAGTGTTGTCTTCCCCCCCCTGTGAGCGTAAGTGGAGTGGGGTGGCCTTGTGTATTCCAGTCCAGCGTAAGGGTGGGAACAATGAACCCGAGGCTCTGTGCGTGGTTCTGTTGTGTGGCGTTTTAGGCTCCGAGTGAATTTTCCCGATTCATGCCTTTATATAGGTACAATTCACATTGCCCTAATATAGGCATAGAATCAAACCCTTATTTAGGCATAGCCCATGCAAACCAAATACAGGCATGGCAAAACGTCACAACGATTTCTTGGAAAATCGGCTTAAGCAGTCAGGGAACTTCCCCTTGCTTGAATATTGATTTCGCCAAGAACTCAGTTATTTTTACAATGAACAATGATTCTCAAGGGGTTCATTATGACCTTATTATGCCCGACTTTACGTCAAACGATGGCATATCTAAACACCTTCAAGGTATAATACCTTCACTTGCTATAGCAAAATACGGTGGTTCGGAGCAGTTTGACTATCTTCTTGCCCGACGCAGCTCGCTGCAGCAAGTGCCGAAAGAAGCAGACTATCCAGCTGATGCACTTATCAGTAAGCTGCCCTTCTCCTGCCGAGAATCCAGCTCCAGTGTATCCGGCTCCCCTTGCGGGGTGTTGGGAAGTCGAGTCCCAAGACAGAGATACCAGACCTTCTTCATTCTAACTAAGGTATGGAGCTGATTAGAGCCTGGAGAAACCTTTGGTAGATTCTTGGCAAAGAAAACTAAACCTATGCTACACAATATTTACTTCTTCCCGCGTACTAGACTTAGATTAGGTACATTGGGGTAGGCGTATTTTAGAAGCACCAGTTCAGTATTTTAGTCTATGTATTTATGTATGTATTTTTATATGGCTTAGAAACCATACAATGCTCTTATAGTATTATTTCATATTACTGTTTACGCTGTACACATTATACTTTGCAGTCTGCATAACAATTATAGCAGTTCACTTCTCTTGCATGAGAAAGAAGACTGTTCAATAAACCCTTTTTATCAGTAGAAACTAAGCATGCACGATTGACTGAGTGAAATACTTATCTATTGTTTACGCGACTCTGAGAGATATATTCTTATTCTTGGGAAACAAAGTTGTCATGTTTATACGGTTGTCAGCACCTAATCCCTTCTTGTGAATTCGAGAAAGTTTCTAGTGACCTCTAAGTTAGCTGGCACACACACAATTAAGTTTAGTATATTCGATAGAGACCTAGTTGACCCTAGTCCTACTTCTAATCTATAGGATATATTATTTCAATGCGCAGAGTCTATTGGGAATATAGGAACTACACTACAGTTCCATTCTGGGCTGGACAAGGAAGTAACTAGTTGGTGTGTCTCCGTTCTAGTGTTGGCGCCACCCGGCACGCATTCGGCAATGTGTCACCCTGTGACCCTAGTACCACAACATGAGCAACATGGACGTAAGGGGAAATCATTGATTCTACATGCATCCATACCGCCACACTTGCAGGAGCATCGACATGACATATCGGTGTGACAAAGAATGTTTAATGCACATTCAGTGGAGTGTTGCAGCTGGAGCAGTACAGAGCCATGCAAACACCATGCAACATTGACAGCCCGTGGAGGGCCATCCAGAGTCCTTCAGGGAATTACAAGTACAACAGATGAGGATGATTCCAGTCCGCAGTCTGATAGCTGTGTCATTGGTGACCAACCAGAATATGGCAGTCCATGTCGAGGTCCAAGGTGAATGTCGCAGAGTGCATCGGGGGACAGTGAAAGGTGATGATGCAGAGGGTATAACCAAGCAGAAACAGGCCATATGGCGGTGATGAATGCCATTGCTTCTTTCTGACCATGAGGACAGATTCATCCGCATCTTCGTCCTCTGCTGTTTCAGGTGCCTCACATATGGGTGGTGGTGTTCTGTCTCCAACACTGTGTGGCAGTGACACCTCAGGGGCCGAAGGTGGAATGTCTGCCACACTGTGTGGCACTGACACATCAGGGGCCGGGGATGTGGATGGAGTGGTGGCAGCAGCATGCATCAGCGCCAAGACTTATGGCAGCAATGCCATGAGGCACTGAGTGTCCCAGTTATGGCACTGAGTGTCCCAGTTACCTCTCGCTTGTGTGCAGCCGTGGCAGTTGATCTTTCCGCCCGTGTCCACTCCATGCTCTCCATGAGCCTTCGCAGGAGTCCCAACTCCCGGGCGAGCTCGCTGGAGCTACTCTGACTAGACAGTCGTGCTTGTCTCAGAGTCTGGCGATGTCAGCCATGGTTCATTGGAGGATACAGAAAGGGGGTGGTGATGAACAGAGTGTCTGAATTAAGCAGACCACTCTTACCCAGTCCAAAGATCAGGGCTTGATCCATCACCGTTATTTATCTCACTGCCCCATCCCAGCTCAGAACCTGGCTATATGCAAATTAGTCTGTCCCTGGCCCAGTGCATCATGGGAACAGGGCAGACCAAACTACCAAGCCAATTCTTCACCAGAAAGGAGACAAGCTACCGGGGACCGGTTTCTGGCATTTCAGCCTCTTCGGCCCGGCTTGCTTGAATCCTGATGGAGCAGTGAGAAAGGGACTCATGTCTGAGTATACCCTGCCACACCTATAGTGGCCAAAAACGATACAGAAAGGGGGTGGTGATGAACAGAGTGTCTGAATTAAGCAGACCACTCTTACCCAGTCCAAAGATCAGGGCTTGATCCATCACCGTTATTTATCTCACTGCCCCATCCTAGCTCAGAACCTGGCTATATGCAAATCAGTCTGTCCCTGGCCCAGTGCCAGAAACCGGTCCCCGGGAGCTTGTTTCCTTCCCAGTGTAAGAATTGGCTTTTGTAGTTTGGTTTGCCCTGTTCCCATCATGCACTGGGACAGGAACAGACTAATTTGCATACAGCCAGGTTCTGAAACTGGGATGGTGCAGTGAGCTAAAAAACGGTGTTGGATCTAGCCCTGATCTCTTGACTGGGTGAGAGCTTTCTGTTTAATTCAGAGACTCTGTCCCTCACCACCCCTTGTTGTAAATATTTTTGTCCACCCTAAGCGTGGAAGGGTATTCTCAGATGTGAGACCCTTGCTCATTGCACCATCAGGATTCAAGCAAACCGGGCCGAAGACGGCTGTAATGCCAGAAACCGGTCCCCGGGAGCTTGTTTCCTTCCCAGTGTAAGAATTGGCTTTTGTAGTTTGTAGTTTGGTTTGCCCTGTTCCCATCATGCACTGGGACAGGAACAGACTAATTTGCATACAGCCAGGTTCTGAAACTGGGATGGTGCAGTGAGCTAAAAAACGGTGTTGGATCTAGCCCTGATCTCTTGACTGGGTGAGAGCTTTCTGTTTAATTCAGAGACTCTGTCCCTCACCACCCCTTGTTGTAAATATATATGGTTCATTGGAGGGCATGGAGTGGACTGTGGGTGTCCGTTAGGGACTGTGAGTGGTTTCTGATGGGACTTAGACACCCACGTATGGTGTCTAGTTTTTCTGCCATGAGGTCAAACATCACCTGCTCCTGTTCAGCCATCTTCTCCTGGCACCCCAACACAAGGTTTAGGAAGACCTTGTGTTCATCGTGGGCATCCTGTGAGGCAGCCGTGGTGGTGGGTACTGCCTGCTGGGTGTTCTGTGCAGGGGATGGGTTCTCCTTGTAGCAGCTGGGCTGCCCTGCTCCTGGTAGTGGGCTGTGGATGCTGTCCACGAGCTGTTGGAGGGTGTTGGAGTCAAATGTGTTGTGGTCCTCTTTGTCATCAGAGAAGAAAGTTTGGGACTTCTCTGCAGGAGGTGTTGAATTTCCCTCTGCAATATGGAGGGGGGATGCAGCTTAACGTTGTGTTCACATGTATGTTGTCGCTTTGTACATGTTTACATTCAGACTGCATGACAGTGTACATTGTCACTGTTTGTGGGGAGCTACCTATTTGATGTGGGACAGTGGACATTTTGGCAACATTACGGATGTGTGTTTGTACTCATACATTGTCAACTCACATTTCCCTGCTATGCCACATGTGATTGGCCAGTGTCTGCACACAAGCAACACCAGTTGTGTCCTATGTTCTGTGGTGGACGTGTTGCGGACTTTGCCTCATCGTTGTCAATGTTGATGTGCTCTACAGGTGATATGTGTTTCCCACATTATGGGCGTGTCACCCCTGCAGCTCTGATTTGGCTTCCCCTTATCCCTTACATGCTGTGTGCCTCTGACTTCTGTGCTTATACAGTGCTGAGATGTTGCATACTTGGGTGCTTTGGTCTCTTGGTGGGAGTTGGGGGTCTGGGGCATGGTTTGTCCGCAGATGTGCTATGCTTACTTGTGCATGTATGCCATTGTGGTCATCTCCCCCCGTCCCCCCAGTCCCTGGTCATTACTCTCTCTGCTGCTGTTGTGTCCGGTCATGTTGAGCAGTGTCCGGGCCCCCAGCTCCTCCCACCGTCTCCCCACTGAGGACTGTGGACACCATTTGTTCCATCTCGTCCAGCTCCTCCTCTGGTGCTGGGCTCCCACCATCAGTCTGCATGGCTTCCTTGCGGTTGTTTGCGAGTATCTGCTTGTTTTTGCGCTTGACATCATTGCAGTGCCTCTTGACCTCTTCCATGGTCATCTTCAGCACTCTGACTGCATTCACCTTGTCCATAATGGTCTGCCATATTCCATTTTTAGTTGCCAGTGACACAGTTGAGGTGACGAAGAGTAGTTGATGTGGACTGAACCTTTTCTTCCTGCTCTTCTTCTCATTACCCTTCATTGACCCCGAGGTCCCAGGCTGGTCCTTCGGTGGGCTTGTGGGGTTCTGGTTGTCCTCTGCACTTGCTCCGGGTGCCTCCATTGTGCTTCGCTGTTGTTTGGCTTTTGTATGTGTTTTTTTTTTTACTTTTGTAGTGCATTGTCCCGCATGTCACGTGTGGATTGCAGGCCTGTGGCTGGTTTTCACTGATTTTTGTATTGCGATTTGCGTAATCGCAACTTTTTTGTGTGTTGATGTTTCACATTTTTGATGCATCGCGTTGATTTTAATGCGTTCGTTTGTAGCATTGTGGTGGGTCTTTTGCATGGTACTGCCGTGTTGTGAATACCACGTTGACACTGTGTTTTTTTCCCGCAAAACACTGCGATGTGAAGAGTTGCGTTAAGCTACTTTTGCAGTAGTTTTCACACCTTCTTCAGAATATCTCCCCTAATCGTCATCATAGAGTTTCTTTTACTCAAGTTTCGTAAGTGGAATTTATTTTTACAACTCTTTATTTTACGTCATGAGGATGTGAGTCTATAATGTGAGTAAAATACCATAACTTCCCGAAGATTTGTAGTGGTTCTGTGTTTTATTTGTATACGTGTGTGTGTCTGCCATCCGATAATGTCCTGTACATATATATATATATATCCCAGTTACCGAAATTAGACGCTATTAGCAAACCAGGGATGCACGGCCTCGTGGCAAAGTGACTCTCACAACATCTGTTCATTGTAGAACATTGTCTGCCCTGAACGGCCTAGACAGCCAAATAAGTTTCATGTGGTGCTCTGTAGTGAGCCGCGTGCCTCCTTTTCTGGCAGACGTCAGAGGCTCTGGGCTGGATGGTAAGGACAATTACTTGTACTTAGCTCCAGTTCCTAATTTGTAAACGTTTGGCTCAGACGTTTCTTCAGAAACACACGGCTGGTGCTATTGAAGGTCGGGTGCCCAACACCAAAGTTCACGTTCCACCTCACGCTTCTTTCATCCTCCACTGGACGCTCCCTGCTCCTTAATCTCTCTCTCTTCTATGTTCTTTTTCACCCCGCTTTCTTTTATGCCACTGTTTTTCCATCTTTCTCTTCCTCTTTTCTTCTCCCTTTTGTGTTTTTCTCTCTTTTGCTCTGGGTCAAAATCTGATGAGGAATAATAAGTACTGGTCCCTAAAATGAGTGCTGGTGGGCCCCAACTGTAACAACCGGCTCAAATTAAGCATGCCTACCTCATACTCCTGTCTATTGGTGTTGGTGGATCGGTTGTGCCCTTCTCCACAGTCCATCAGGGTCCTGGGCTGCTGGGTGAAAATGCAGATGCTGACAGAGCCTTCCATTCATGGTATGTTGCCAGTTTCAGTTAACAGCAGGGTACCGTTTAAGTTTAATCATGGGCGTAAAGAGGTGCAGAGAAGGGAGGGGAGGCATTGAGGTGGCAGAGATGAGATATAGAAATGTGTCATCACCTGTTTTCACACGGTTAGAGAGCAAGAGATTATAAGACCAGTTGCACTCTCCTGGAGTCATCAGTCACACACAAAAACAACTGGAGTATTTCCCTAAAATAATCAGCCATTATTGCAAGAATAGATCCTTTCATAGAACCTCTTGGGAATCCAAAGATATTGAATTAGATGCCTCACTAACTTGTTAGTGACATGCTTCATCATCGGCGCCTATCAACACCCTGGTCGGATGATTCCACCAGAGCAGGGACAACTCCCTGGGAATACAAATGTGAGAATTGTGCTGCCAAATATTCTCAATTTAAATACAACGGTTGGGTGGTTGCCATATCTACAGAGGAATCAAGAATGTATCCTATACTTATGATGTAATTTTCAAAACAACCCTAGTGAACGAACGTTAGGTGACAAGTGTAAGATAAAAACGTTTGAAAAAACACTCTTTCAAGTTGTTATGCTTACCGTCGTTTATGGGTTTTCACAATTCATGCTGTCCTGGAGAGTAACACTGTAGTAACACTCTTCGTAAGTGAATGACATTCCTTAGGATAATGTAACAAACTCCGTTCATATCCCTCAACCATTCCCTATTAATTGTGCCAATTTGTTTCTTCTATTGAGTCTCTAGGGTATTAGTTTTTATTCTGCAAAAAATCAGCCTGATGTTGATGCTTTTATCATGTACATTCTTTTACTATGCTAAAGTTTTCCCAGGCAGTGAGTTGTCATCGCTAGTTTTGACTGGGTGTGAGTGTTTGATTGGGTCAGATGCTCCGTCCATCACCATCCCCTTTTGTACCGCCGATGTTATCACGGCATGCTTTCTCATACCCGCCCTCTCGTGCAAGCTCCTGTTTCAAATCTTTCATCTAGGTTTTCATGCACACACTTACTTAGTCAAAGCTCGAGCACCACCTGGATACCTAAACGCCGAGTGCTGGACTGATTTCAGGAGACAGTCTATGTAGGGGCAGCGAGTGCCTCTGTGCACCCATATTTTTAGTCTTGTTTCTTTTTTTCTTTATTTGTCTTTCCGGATCCAAGTAAAAAATTATGTTAACGATCATCTGTGGACATCTCCTAATTACCAAAGCCCAATTTGTGTAGTGTTTTTAGGTCTCACCTAGCGATGCAGCGCATGCGCTGCTCGCTTGGGGAGATCTATTGTCATCGATTTTTCTCCTGAAGCCGGACAGGTGATGTGCACGCGTATGATCCCGGCGTTTCTGCACAACGCGTGCATGGCACTCTTTTGCTTTCTCTCGGTTACCCCCGTCGGTCTCCTCCTTCTTCCCTCGTCTGCCAGTGCTGCTCAGAGTTCGAAGCGCGGTGCCTGCTCGGACAGGAGACACACACACAAATGCTTCTTTGCAAGCTAGACGTTCCCATCCATTCACGTTGCTCGGCTACTGGATGCCGTATTCGCAGTGGCGCCAGAGACAAGAGGAGAGTGGGCTTCCTTGACTTCAATTCATTTAATCCCGATCGCTTGCGTACATGTTTGTCTGTGGTTGAAGAGAGAGCAGGAGAGACACACCCACAAACGCTTTTTTGCAAGCTGGACGTTACCTTCCATTCGCATTGCTCGGGTCCTGGATGCCGTATTTGCAGTGGTACCAGAGACAAGAGGAGAGTGGGCTTCCTTGACTTCAATTCATTTAATCCCGATGGCTTGCATACATTTTTGTCTGTGGTTGAAGAGAGAGCAGGACGACGCGCTGCTGTCACAGCAGTACAAAGGGTTAAGTTCTCAGGCCTGTCAAGTACCATTCATCAAGTGTTATACATGCATTTTAATGTGGTGGTCCTCATCACCGCAAAAAAATGAATTGTCACGCATTTTTAGCTTCTGTTGTTCACCTGCCCAGGTTGTAAGCTTGGTTAACTATTTGGATTTGCATATTACAATATGGCGGTCGTTGCGTTCAGTTTACATATCGCTCGCTGCAGCACCGTTTCTATTTTTATGGTGTTCCGAAGTAGTCGATAGTCCCCTTTCATTTTAGGTTGCCTTCACTGAAAGAGTTAGGACATGGCTCAAGTAACACAGTAAAAGAATACTGTGCAAAGGGGTTTTTAGAAAATTAGGACTCCGGGGGCGCACTGCCTAGGTTAGAACGTTACAGTGTGTGCAAGGAACATGAAGTATCGTTGTGTAGTGCGTGAAGAGCAGACGGCAAACACCCTTAACCGTCCAAACAAGTCAAAAGACAAGGCAAATTAACAAAACTAGGCTCTCGCAACTACATATGTGTTATCAAAACAAGGTACAATGACCAAAAGGCAAAAGATGCGCAGAAGCAGGTTCTTTGGTGTATATCTTCTTGTCACAGCAAGATGTTTATTTTCTCCAGACTTGAGAATAGTAACAATCGCCGACACGTGTTTCGTCGTGTACGGTTGAGTCAACACGACTCCTCAGGGCTTCCACTCCAAATCCAATGTATGGTCGGAGTAAGTCTGGGTCTTTTAAGCTCAGTTCTGGCACTAGGTATTCTGTATGACTATGATATAGTCGATACTGTTGAGAGAGTGATCGGTAGGAATATAAGGGTTAGCCTCTCGTCTGTTTGGTGATCGCTTCCCACTGGTATTGATGATTTATGAGTATGGCGCTGGGTCTCGCTTTGGTGTAAAGCGGAAAGCCGGGAGGGGATTCTATTGATGTGCCAAAATGAGGAAACGGGTGCGTCACCTCTACGGCGGTATGCCGCTGTAGGCAATCCCTCCTCTGTTGGTTCCCGGCAGTCGTCTCTCGTGTACGAACCAAGTAACACAGTAAGCCGGGAGTGAAGACGATGAGTAACTGAGAATTTTCTACTGTAACTCAGAGTGAGTCACGACTTTTAGGTACATGTTTAATATATTTATAATACTGATATTTAATGCGGCATTGATAAGTGTCCATTAAAGCCCTTCAGGTAATTGGGCTGACCGCTTTAAAGTATTTCCATCGAGCACCCAGCGTTGCTTTTAGTCAACATTAAATGTATTTCAGGCTGGAGATCATGAACGGGCAAGGTCAAAGAGTTCATTTTGTCCACTGTGCGCTGGGTCTGCTGTACCTGGCTTTCCACTCTAAAGTGTAGTAGTGGTGCTTGCAGTGCGAGGAGCAAGCACTGTTTGTTGTGTGTTTCTCATTAGCAGAGGAGTTAAGAAGTGATTTATATCAAAAGGCCCCTAACGCTCTTTCGGGTTACAGAACTACTTCAAGTCTCAGGCTTCCACTGACAAAAGAAAAGCAGGTGAGTGGTTCTCATTCTGTAGTTCTCTTCATCAACTGTTCACCTTGCTTATCTTTAAAGCATCTTATAAGTCTCTGAATAGCTTAATTTCTTTGATTCTGTGACAGCTGTGACGCAATATTTCTGTGAGTGGTAATTTACAAAACAGAATTGAAGAGATGCACAGATCTGTGCTGTGCTGGTTTGCCTCCTTTGGCTATTAGTGCTCAGGTCCCTGTTTCATAAAGGTGTTCTGCGCACTGTAAAGGGTCAGCTAAGCCTAAGTGTGGCCAGCCCCCAAATAAACAAGTAGGAGCTGGGTGCACTCCCAGGCTTCAGAAGTGTTCCCATAAATGTATTTAATGAATTCAGACATGCATACCTACACAGTCTTAAGCTCATACCCTACAGGGCAGCTGTGTAACCTAATGTCAAGGCTGTAAAGCAAGCATTGACAAAGCCAATTGATCTGGTGTTGGCTGTGGATCTTTTGCCTTTACCAATGCTTCATTTGTGAATGTGTGTTTGAGTTCGAGCCTATTAGACACCACATAGGCTCAAGTGGTCAAGAGCTTCTTCTACTTCAAGCTCACAGCTGTACTCAACTGCTGCTATGTAAAAAATATTGTAAATCATTAAGCAATGAATCAAACCCTGTTTGGTACAGTCAGAAACCACAGTGCCCATCCATTTCTGGTGCTATGCAGCAGTCTTAAGATCTTCTTAGAGTTTCTTGCTGGGACAGTGACAGCATCAATACACTACTAATCATCACTCTGTTGAACCTGTGACAATTCCAGGCCCTCAAAGCTACAACACAGTAATGCAATAGGTCTCGCATATATGCAAGTTTAAGCTATTGGCTTTGTAAATGACAATGCCTTTTATTTTGTTTTTAAAACCAAAACATAAATAAAAGGCATTGTCATTTACAATGCAAATAGCTCAAACTTCTGTAAATGCGAGAACTATTGCATTGTAATTGCTTGTTTGGGAATTGAAGTTGCTTAGCCTAACAGTCCCAAGTTTCTGTCTTGATTTTTTTTCAACCCTATTGTGGAGCGTAGGCAACGTGGATTAATTTTTACACATATCTGATGTTTGGGAAACAAAATTCCATTTTCTTTTTCTTTCTTTAGTTCTGTTTCATATAGGACATATCTAGTCGTTTCAAACAAAATAGGGTGAGGTCTCTTTGTATATATTTTATATTTTCTTTAGTATACAAAATTATATTTCTGGGGTCTGTTAGAAAAAGTTGATGACTTGCTACTGATCTGTACTCATCTTAGGGCCCGATTTCGAAGTCGGACGTACCGTGGTCCGTCCGACATCGCTATGGAAATGGAACCAAATGACCTCCTGTCGTCAGTTCCAGCCCATCTAATAGGATGTGACCAAACCCTGTACGGTTGCATTCCTATCTTTGATATGGGAGCCTGCATTACTAACGGAATGCATGCTCTCATAACAAAGAGCAGAGGTGCAGTTCATCTCAGCACCCAGTGGCAGGCACCTGCCACCTGGTGCAGGGATCAACAGGTTGCAGGGATCAACAGGGTGCAGGGATCAAAAGGGGGGCACGGCTGCCATTCAGCAACCTTGCACCCATTGGGGTCCTGCACAGAAAGGCAGTGGTAAACTGCCATTGTAATCCCTAGGCCAGAGAGAGGGGTTACTACAGGCCTTCCGAGTGGCGGGCGGGTTCTCCGCGCCTGAAGTCAGCTATTTGGAACTCCTGTTTGTAATAATTTCTGACTGACTCCATCAAAATGGGTCGGAAATTATTACAAACAGGAGATCACGATGCGGTAAGGATGTCTCCTACCCAGGGTCAGAGCCATACCGCATCGTAATCAGGCCCTTTGTGTTTTTCACTGCATGTCCCAGTTATAACAAATATGGGACATACTGGTCAGAGGAGAAATTGACTAGTTTATTCTGTTTTTCTTTTACCGTGTGTCTGATGTGTTTCACAGACGGGCCAACCATTATCATGACAATTGTGTCTACAGGATCTCCTCATTCAGCCCAAGTGTTGTGTTCGATAGTCTATAGATCCATCTCTGTTCATTTCTTAATAGTTACTTTTCGCTGGCTGTAGGTGGCAACTTCTCTGTAATATGCAAGATATTCAGAGACAGAGGATTCCATCCTGAGAGAATAAATCACATCAGTCGCTGGAGACAGAATATTGTCCTTAGTACAAGAAACACAGTTGATGCCAGATCCCCCGGCACAAAGAGATGACTGGAGATGACTGGAGAAGCAGGAACCTGTTGTTTGACTAAATCTTCACAATCCAAGCTGGAAAAACAGAAACCATCTCCTGAAAAAGTCTCTGCTGTGACGGAACCAGCTCTGATTTTTGCAATTTATGAGAAAGCCATGTTCTTGCAACATAAAGAGAACTCTTAATGTGTGAATCTGAAGGTGCATGAATGAGCTAGTCGTCCTGATATAGATGTACAAAAATGCCCTCCTGGGGACGCAAGGCTCCCAGAGGAGCAAGTACCTTTATCAACACCCGAAAGGAAGGACGGAAAACTGGTAATGGAGTCCACATATGGCAACCTGCAAATAACTTTGATGATGCTGAGCAATAGGAAAACTCAGATAGGCATCTTCTGGTTGTAAGGTGGTTGTGAAATCATCATCCCTTAAAATCTGAATGATGGACTGGAGAGTCACCATCTTGAAATGCACAGTATGAACCCACAAGATCACCTTTATGAGATCTAGAACTGGGTGGCTGAAGGACCCTGACTCCTTCAGAACAAGAAACAAAACGGAATTTGATTTTCTCCCATTCTGCAAGAGGAACCTAGACAATGGCCCTCTGTGATGGTGGGTGTACCGCAGGCTGGAAAAGCAGGCAAGGAGGCCGGATATAGTGGGCTATGCCGGTGTTTATTTAGATACAAGCCAAAAAACAAGAGGGGTGGACATAAGAGCAAAATCTATATGAGAGGGTCCGGGTTACTCTTCGGAGCTTGGGTCCAGTTCCTTTCTTTGAGGTCTTCTGTCGGGTCCGACGTCGGGGAGGAACCTCGGAGGGCAATAAGAGACACAAGAGAACCGTTAGTCCTGCCGGGGTTTCCCAGGAGAATACTTCCACCGTCAACCGGGTAGTGAGGGAGAGAAAGAAAAGACCGTGAGGAAGGGAGGTATCGAGAAGGGAGGGAGGGGACGAGAGCGTGTCAGGTAAGTTTGTGAGGGGGAGGACTTTCTACACAGTGAGGGTGCTTTACAGCTATTATACAGTGTGACTAAGACTACGTTCGTGCCTAAGAGAGAAGATATTTACACAGTTTCTACAACGAGCACCTAGCGAGCTCTGAGGTGGAATTACGGGTACTCACACGGTCCGCCGCAACTCTCTAGTGAGTCGCGGCCGCTCTTCAGCCACCTCCTCGGGTCTCCACCAATCTTCCGTCCACACGTCTTCTTCGGTCGCCTCTTCTCCTTCTTCCGCTCCAGTCCGAGTGTCCTGCCACGATACTCCAACGGCGTTCTTGTCCCAGGTCTTGGCATTTCCCTGTTCTGACACTGCCACAGGGGTGGGACTTCCGGGATTAGAGGGTTGTACTTCCTCTGATCGTAGGTCTCTGGTTGGCTCCTGTAAGAGAGAGGAAGGCGGGGTTCCGTTGGTTATGGTTGCAGCTCTGAATCCTGTTACCGACATGGGGAAGCGTTCGTGGGGATGCAGTCCCAGCGGAAAGGAAGGCGGCACAGGTGTGAGAGGGCGTTCCCTGGGTAGGGGGGGTCCATGTCGCCGTCTCACATCCCCTTCCCCTAGCTGTCCTTCTTGTACGGGTTGGAGGGGTTGGAGTAAGGGGGTAGCGGGAAAGGTAATCGGCATTGCCTTGGTCCGACCCTTTTCGGTGCAATGTCTTGAAGTGGAAGGGCTGTAGGGATAGGAACCAGCGGAGGACCCGGTCGTTCTCCCCTTTGTTCCGGCCCATCCACTCCAAGGGGGCGTGATTGGTGTAGAGGACACAGTCTCTGCCTTCCAGGTAGTATCGTAGACTTTCAACAGCCCACTATATTGCCAGGGCTTCTTTTTCCACTACAACGTAGTTCTTTTCTCTAGGGAATAGTTTTCGGCTCAAATAGAGAACAGGTTTTTCGTTCCCTAGAACATCTTTCTGTGACAACACTGCCCCTAACCCTTGATCGGAAGCATCTGTCTGCAGAATGAAGGGAAGCGAGTAGTCAGGGCTCACCTGGACCGGACTGGAGGTCAGGGCATGTTTTAGGTCCGTGAAAACCTGCCATAATACGGGAGTAGGGTTTTTTTAGTATCTCATCGGATCTGATTGTTTTCTTTAGTATATCGGTGAGGGGTACGAACCGCCGATAATAACCCAGAAGCCCTAAAAAGGCTTGAAGGTCTTTCTTGGTTTGAGGAAAGGGCAGGGATTGGATGCCCTCTGTCTTACTTTCTTGGGGCCTTATCAGGCCATCTCCCAGGAGATTGTCCAGGTATTTGACTGTTTTTGCTGCCAGGGTGGTTTTGGCGGGGTTGAAGGAGCCAAGGGTAGAGACAACATTGAAAAGATGGACCAAGTGTTGGGCCCAGCTATCACTGAAAATGATAATGTCGTCTAAATAGGCTCCGGCATACTGGGAGTGGGGCCGAAAGACGTGGTTCATAGCACGCTGAAAAGTGACAGGGGCACCATGAAGCCCAAAGGGCATGACTATAAACTAGTACAACCCCTCAGGAGTGGAAAAGGCGATTTTCTTTTTGTCTTCTTCCCTGAGGGGAATTTACCAATACCCTTTACAGAGATCAAGGGTGGAGATGTATTTCGCTTTTCCAATCCTCTCGATCATCTCATCCACACGGGGCAAGGGATAGGTGTCAAAGCTGGATACCTTATTGACTTCCCGAAAGTCAATGCAGAACGTGACAGACCCGTCAGGTTTCGGCACAAGGACGATAGGGGAGTTCCATTCGCTTACTGAGGGCTCTATGATCCCCATCCTTTGCATCTCCTCTATCTCCTGTCTTATGACTATCCGGCGAGCCTCAGGGACCCTGTAGGGTCGTAAACGGACAACCTTCCCTGGTTCTGTTTGTATCACATGCTAAGTGATAGAAGTTCTACCAGGGGTAGAGGAGAAGACCCCATTCACAGGTGCTAGGGCTTCACGGAGTTCGTGTGCTTGTACTGTGTTCAGTTCGGGATCAAGACAGGGTTCAAAAGGGAAAGGAGGTGGGAGACAGGTCCCGGATAGTACCGGACGGGGTCCTTCCCATTTTTTTAGGAGGTTCACATGATAAATCTGGGACGTACCCCGAGTGGGGTCCAGCTCTACCTCGTAGGTAACCGGGGTCACCTGCTGTCGGATAGTGTAGGGGCCTTGCCATTGACCCAGGAGCTTCTAGTCTGAGGAGGGCATCATGAGGAGGACCAGATCGCCCATAGCGAAGACACGGTTTTTGGTGCCCTTGTCATACTGCCTCTTCTGGGAGGATTGGGCACTCTCTAGGTTCTGCCGGACTATGTCCCGAATCACCGACATGTGGGTCTTCAGGTTTTCTAGGTATTCTGGGAGCGGACGTGTACGGTCTGGTTCCGCTTCCCAGGCTTCCTGAACCATGTCCAGCAAGGTACGAGGGGGGCGACCATACAACAATTCCGTATGGGAAATATCCCAGGCTAATCTGTGTGTTACACCGAATGGCGAATACGGCCAGTGGTAGCATGTCTTCCCAACGTTTTGCTTCTAAACCCAATAGTTTTTTTAGCGTTTGCTTGATTGTGGCATTATAACGTTCTACCAAACCGTCAGTTTGAGGATGATATGCTGACGTTCTGATTTGTTTGATCCCCAATTGGGAACAAACATTTTTCATGAGAGCAGAAACAAAAGGCGTGCTCTGATCGGTCAGGATTTCCCGGGGGAACCCCACCCGGTAAAATATAGAAATAAGGGCTTTAGCGATGTTTTGGGCTGTGGGTTGGCGCAAGGGTATGGCTTCAGGGAAGCGAGTGGCATAATCGACTATGACCAACGCATAGCGACACCCGCTATGTGAGGGCAAGAGGGATCCTATGATGTCCATCCCTATTCTGCTAAACGGGACGTCAATGATGGGGAGGGGTTGCAAGGGTACCCTAGGGGGTCGATAACGGCTATTTCTTTGACAGACCGTGCATTCGCGGCAGTAGGTTTTAACTCTCTGGTGCACACCAGGCCAGTAAAATTTCTCGAGGACCATCTGACTAGTCTTCTCATCACCGAAATGATCCCCTAATAGGTGGCTGTGAGCTAAGAAGAGGACTTTATCTTGGAAAGGAGCGGGGACTAGTAGCTATGGGTTCTCTTGTGCCCCCCCCTTTTTGGTATAACAACCCGTTCTTTTTGTAGAAGTAGGGACCTACTTGTAAGGGGTCCTCATTCTCTAAGGCCCTTCCCCATGCTTCCTGTAGGAGGGGATCCTCTTGTTGTGCTGCCCTGAATTCCCGGTCTGTCTGCCAGGGGTGGTCTTCCGTGAGAGCGGGATATGCACTTGTATAGTCTTTTTTTTCTTTTCTCTTTTGGCTTTTGGGCTTGTGTGGTATTGGTTCGCTATCCGAGAACGTCTGACCCTGTGTCTAAGGGTCTTCCTTACACCACTCGGCCATAGAGTCGGTGGTGTCCTGGAGGAGCGAAGGCAGTCCGGGGTAATCGCTCCCCAATATAGCTTGTTCCGGAAGAGCAGGCACAAGACCCACTGTGAGGCACGTTCCGGGATCCTTGTGATGTTGAACTCGCACCTGGGTAGTGGGGTAACGTTTGGTGTCTCCATGGACACATTGAATGGCCAGGACACCCGTAGGGTTACCAAGTGGAAGGTCTAGATCTTGAGGTCGGAGAACACTCTGATGGCACCCGGTATCAGCAAGGGCCAAAACTCGTTGTCCATCAATAGACACAGGGCAGTGAAAGGGGGGGGGTGCGGTCCCCGGAGTGGTGCACACATAGTTCCTCACGAGGCCGATCTCCATCGGCTCTTTCTTCTGTGGACATACGCGGGCGATGTGTCCGAAACCCCCACATGAATAACATTGGGGTCTGGGGTTGGGGGGCCGGAACAGGACCGGTGCTGGCAAAAGAGGAGAGGGTTCTGCTCTTCGGGCCAACGGGGGTCGGGGAGGACGAGGAGCCGTCACGTTGTGGGGCCTGTGCAGATGATCCTCCTTGCCCCGCTGGTGTTCTTGAGCTCGGCTGCAGGTACAGGCAATTTCGATGGCTGTGTCCAGTGTGAGGCGGGAATGTTGTCTTACCCAGCGTTGGGTCACCGGGTGTAGGGAATTCAAGAACTGTTCGAGGTATATTTTCTCATGGATGTCTTCCTTTGTGGAGGCCTCAGGTTTGAGCCATCTATTTGCGAGATCCTTAATACGAAAAGAGAGGGCCCTTGGATTCTCTTGGGGTCTCTCTTTCGCTTGTCTCAATTTTACCCTATAGGTGTCGTCGTCTATACCAAGGCGTTCTAGTATGCATTTTTTTATGTCCGCATGCGGTGTATTTCCCTGCACATTGGCCTGTTGATAGGCGGCCTGCAAGTCACCGGTTAAAAGAGGTCCTAGATATTGGCCCCATTGGTCCACCGACCAGTTGGCGGCTTGGGCTAATCTCTCGAAGTTGGTGAAGAAGTAGTCCGCTTCTTTTCCCGGCACGTACTTCTGTAGGACTACGGAAGGGAGTGAGGTCATAGGCCTTTGTTGTCCTAGGGCGTCGGTTAGTTTTCCCATCGCTTGTTCGTGGACTACCCCCTGACCTTTAAGGACATCGTGAAGCTGTCCTCTGTCATCTTCCGTGGTCTTCAAAAATTGCTTCATCAGTTTACCGAACTGCTCCTGTGATTCCGCCATTTTTCTCACAACGGCTTCCATGCTTCCAGCGGATCCCACTTCTGACACCAGATGTGATGGTGGGTGTACCGCAGGCTGGAAAAGCAGGCAAGGCGGCCGGATATAGTGGGCTATGCCGGTGTTTATTTAGATACAAGGCAGAAAACAAGAGGGGTGGACATAAGAGCAAAATCCATATGAGAGGGTCCGGGTTCCTCTTCGGAGCTTGGGTCCAGTTCCTTTCTTCGGGGTCTTCTGGCGGGTCCGACGTCGGGGAGGAACCTCGGAGGGCAATAAGAGACACAAGAGAACCGTTAGTCCTGCCGGGGTTTCCCAGGAGAATACTTCCACCGTCACCTGGGTAGTGAGGGAGAGAAAGAAAAGACCGTGAGGAAGGGAGGTATCGAGAAGGGAGGGAGGGGACGAGAGCGTGTCAGGTAAGCTCGTGAGGGGCAGGACTTTCTACACAGTGAGGGTGCTTTACAGCTATTATACAGTGTGACTACGACTACGTTCGTGCCTAAGAGAGAAGATATTTATACAGTTTCTACAACGAGCACCTAGCGAGCTCTGAGGTGGAATTACGGGTACTCACACGGTCTGCCGCAACTCCAGTGAGTCGCGGCCGCTCTTCAGCCATCTCCTCGGGTCTGCACTAATCTTCCGTCCACACGTCTTCTTCGGTCGCCTCTTCTCCATCTTCCGCTCCAGTCCGAGTGTCCTGCCACAATACTCCAACGGCGTTCTTGTCCCAGGTCTCGGCTTTTCCCTGTTCTGACGCTGCCACGGGGGTGGGACTTCCGGGGTTAGAGGGTTGTACTTCCTCTGATCGTAGATCTCTGGTTGGCTCCTGTAAGAGAGAGGAAGGCGGGGTTCCGTTGGTTATGGTTGCAGCTCCGAATCCCGTTACCGACATGGAGAAGCGTTCGCGGGGATGCAGTCCCGGCGAAAAGGAAGGCGGCACAGGTGTGAGAGGGCGTTCTCTGGGTAGGGGGGGTCCATGTCGCCGTCTCACACCCTCTTTTGTAGAAGATCCATAATACCCAAAAAGAGAGCTTTCCTTTGAGACTATTTTTTGGAACTGGAGTTGAGATCTGACCTGTATCCAGGAGGAGGATTCAGGAAATCTATGTGGTAACCATCTCAAACTACATTCAGAACCCATTTATTGCTGACATCCTGCAGCCAGATGTGAAAGAACTTCTGGATCCTGCCCCATATGCACAACGGAAAGTCTAAAGAGTAAGAATTGTCAGGATCTTCTTTTGGACGACCCCTGTTGGTCTGCAGGATCTTGGGAGATCAATGTGAAGAATGTCCCCAAAACCCTGGATGATAAGCAGAAGATACAGCTTTATCCTTGTAACGAGGAGCGCATTTCCCTCCTTAAAAGCCTTATTGATCATGTTGGTCAACCTCTCCTCAAACAACTGTTTACCATCAAATGGGAGCTTCAATAAAGCAGCCTTTTCTAAAGCCTTTCGCCTTCCATTCTTGTATCCATAGATGATGTTGAGTAGCCATCATAACCCACAAAGCCACTGAAGCTGCCCTAAGGAAGTCTGAAGAAATATCTGCCAGATATTTAGCCTGTTGTTCCATAGATACCAAAATCTCTGAACAGTCAGAATCCTCCTGATTTGCTGTAGACAAACCATCAAAATCTGTAACCAAGGATTGTGCTGAATAAGCTGCATAAGTTGATGCTCTCAATGACAAATTCTGCACAGCGAATGCACTCTTTCAAGTACTGTCCACTTTCTTGCCATTGGCATCAGAGGGAGCGCAACATTCAAGGTTGAGAGAAGTATGCACAAACAGGGTTGCCAATATAGAATCCACCTTAACATTCTGTGGAAGAATGTCCAGAGAATCCTCATCACAATATAATTTCTGAAGAAAATGGGGTATGGCTAACCCTTATGGATCTTTACATTTGGAAAGAAGTAAATCCTTAACTTTGGTTTAAATATTTTTATTGGAACATTTTCAAAACATATTCAGCATTTCTAGGGCGTCATCAAAGCTGTGCACCTACAACCAAAGTGTGCCATAGCCAAGAAATCGGTGCGGTAACACACTGAAGGCAATTGACTAAAACATAACATGGCTCATAAATAAACAGGAATCCCTCCTGGAGTTCTGGACTTTTTTGGTTCCGTCCAGAGGTGTCAGGGTACAACACCCAAAGACCCCGGAGTTCCACCTGCCTTGGTGCACAAATGAACAGAAACACGGGCTTCTCGATGGTGGCGTCAAAGACGAAAGGTTTATTACTGCAGGGACACAGAAGTCACAGAATCTACACACGGGCAGAATTCAGGAGACTGTTCGATTTGTACAAAGTGGGTTGCTCCTTATATACTAAAAATTGTGCTCTAGGCAAATATTTCACATGTCGGTACATTCCCAAACCTTTTGTGTCTCTAAACAATAAATATTTGGCGTTACACAGGAACTGTCGATAATATCTGATACCAAACATCACGAAGAGGGGTTCCCACCAGTCCATCACAATCCCTTGTCAATATTGTATTCAAGAGCCGGACCGCCTCATCGTAAAGTTCGTTACCTCCCCCTAATAAAGGCCCAGAAGGAAAGGAGTAGAGCCAGGTGCAGGAGATAGAAAAGCGGGATAAGAGATGTTTGTGGGTTGTAAATGGGCAAGGCTACCGGCTTCGGCCGCCTAATCATGATCAGGTACAATGGACACGAAGACCAGTTTGGCAGGACTGGCCTCGGGCAGAGGAGGCAGCCTTTGTCGAGTCATGCAGCTACAGCGTGATCTGGTTTAAGGTGCACGTGTCACGTAAGAGGTGAATCTCCGGCTAAGGCTACGTGTCCTTAATCAAAGTGGAGTGAATGAAGTGATCAGAGGCTATTGCATATGTGAGGGCAAGGAAACACAAAATGGCGGCCACGATCTAAGATGGATGCCGTGTGTATATCAGAAATGTGTCAGTGGAAGGAGTGCTCTTGCTCGTAGCGTAGCGAAAACACTAGGATATACTAAATGGATCATTTGCGGTTCACTGATACCATTTTTATGTATTTCCGACAAACTTAAAAACACGGGTTCAAGTCGTCACGGAACCGTCACGGAACCTCAGACCCTCCTTTTGCCCTTACATAGGCAATTACTCAATCTATGTCTGAATCTAGTTCTATGTTCATCAGGTCAGTGACATGCTGTTGTATCATCATCCTTTCTCGTGTCTTTTCTCCAAACGCAGGTGGTTTTCTGAGACAAGTTGCAGCACAAAGACTACACAGAGCAGGACCACACTGGATAATCAGACAACATGAGAATAGGAATACTAAGATGACACCAATGACCATTAGAACCTTCCATCCCCACGCTGAAATCAGAGTCCAAACCCACTCCATGAAGGACCAGTTTCCCTTGTCTACATGTATGGAGTCCGAAATCTTGTGCAACTTAGAGATCGCCTCGTAAACTGTTGGAGCATTATTAGGAATAAAGACACAGCAGCTCGATTGGATCATTCTGCATACCCCACCTCGATCTGCAAGTATAACATCTAGAACCATACGGTTCTGTAATGTCATGAGCCTATCCGCCTGAAGCTCAGCTGTCAGATTGCTAAGGGCACCAGCAGTTTCGGTAATAGTAGATTCAACTACCCGTGTTAGCTGACGTATGTTTCTACTATTGGCCATAGGCCCCCAGAATGGAAGGAAGCCTTTGAAGAAGTCTCCAGCTTCCTGACCAGCGGTATCTTCCTTGCTGAAAACACCTCTTGCTACTCTTGTTCTGTGGTAATCCGGTGAAGCAGTGTATGTCGGAGGCAACAATCGAGCAATGTAACATGATCCTGAGAAGTCGGCAGGCAACCATGTATAAGCTCTGTCTCGACAAATGAAGTAGGTACCCCTAGCAGTGAGGAAGGCAGGGGAGGAGTTAGCCGGAAACACATAAGTCTCTACGCACTCACTTCTCCCTAGCTGAGCTCTCGGATTTCTCCCATTACCTTGCAGACAGACCTGACCTCGGTGAGGTACGACCCAGATTGGAGTTGAGCTTTTACGCTTGCTTTCTCCTAAACTAAGGCGATACTCTGAAGTATTCCAACTTAAATATACTCGCAATTCGTCTCTAGGGTAAGATGGAGTATTATTGACGTCCTTAACCATGTCAATAATTCCCTGGACTAAGGCTTTGTTGGCAGAGTTATATTTAGTGGAACGTGGTGGACGTGGAGGATAGGTTTCAAGGGCATAAGCAAAGATGGTTTGGAAGGCCTGAAATGATCCATTATAGCTGTAAGGCAAAACCAAATAGGGAATACCTTTATCCATAGTGTGAGGTATCAAGCCACACACCCAGCAGTCTGTAGTGTTAACTACCAGTTGGTGTTGATGCAAGAGCTGTACAAAAGTATTATTAATGAATTCTGAGCGTCGAGCTTGCTCATGTTCTGGAAATGAGTGAAAAGAGTGTATAGAAGAAACAGTAGAAATAGCTGGATCAAGGGGAGGCACTGTAGAAACTGGCACAAAAATCAAATTTATGCTAAAGACAATTCCACCCACCAATGTTGCTAAAACAATCAAAAATGTAATGGCACATTGCATCAAGAAACATTTGCTGTGAAGAATTCTATTAAGTTTGTTTCTGCGAACGTAAATCACATTTTCTCGTTGCAGCGCAGGAAGTTCCATCTTCTACAATCCGCTCGCGACCACTGATGATGTGTACGTAGATGAAAATGCCTCTGTCAGCCCTGGGAGTTCCCAAAACTAACAGAAAGATCGACCTTGTGTCAGACCCCTGCAAATTCAAACTAGGCACACAGCCACGACCCTACGGCTACCCAGACGGCAAGGCAATTTTAAAAAAAACAATATACAATAGCAAACTTCCTGGCTGAAAAGCAAAAGTTCAATATATATATATATATATATGTCAAAATCACAATGTGCAGTTGCCTGCTTTATTAGTTCGTTTTGTGGCTTCTAAGGTTGTATCTCTTCTTTGCTGGTACTGTCTGATCGGAAAATAGTGTATCACTAGCAGTTGTTGTAGAGTTTAAGTTCGCAGATGGCAAAGTTTCTTTTGATGCTGGAGACAAATGTTCAATGTTCAAAGCAGTCTTTTCAGGAGGAGAGTCACGTTTCAAAGTGTCAATAATCAAATCGGCATCGCTGAAAGGGACAAATTTCGGAGTTATTTCAGATTCGGAGGCACCAATTCCCTTCTTCACCCAGTCGTCGTAGGGCAGCGGCAGTGGAACACGCTTTACGTGAGAAGCGTGGATCCAGTGCTTGCGGCCAGCAACACGTACAGCTGTCCTCGTTGCCAGTAGGATTTGGAAGGGGCCGATGTAGCGAGGCTGAAGATTCTTTGTCCTCGCGAAGTTCCGGACCACAATGAAGTCACCCGGTTTCAGTTGATGCCCTGGACTCTCCGGAGGCTTTGGTAGTGCATCAAAAACCTGTTGATGAATAAGACTTAATTTAGCAGTCAAGTCGTAAAGGTAGTCTATCAACATAGGATATTCAATGGAGCAAAATTGTTTAGGCCTTGGCACACCCCAGACATTTGCCGGGCGGCCAAACACAATCTCATATGGAGAAAGCCCTATTCTAGAATGCACTGTTGCTCTCGTTGATAACAAAGCCAAGGGAAGTGCGTCTGGCCAAGCCAAACCTGTGGATGCTTGTATTTTGGCTATTTTAAGCTTGAGGGTGCCATTGTAACCCTCGACTAAACCAGCTGACTGGGGATGGTTCGCACTATGAAATTTTTGTTTCAATCCTAGACCAGCACACACACTCTGCATAACTTTCCCTATAAACTCACTTCCGTTATCTGACCATACAATCCGTGGCATTCCGTACCTAGGGAAAAATTCTTTTAGAAGAATTTTGGCAGTAGATAGAGCAGTGTTGTCCTTTAGTGGATATGCTTCTATCCACCTGGAAAAAGCACAAACTACCACCAGGACGTATTTTAAATTGTTGCAGCGTTCCATGTGAATGAAGTCTAATTGAATTACTTCAAAGGGACAGGAAGGAGGAGCAAAATGACCAGCTGGAGTTGGAGTTCCCTTGCCAGGATTATGCATCAAGCACACCATACAATTTTTCACCACTCTCTCTGCACATTTACTGATTCCCTCATTCTTCCAGACCGGAGCTAACATCTTACATATCCCTTTAGAACTTATGTGCGCCACTCCATGCGCCATCGTCACTACTGCAAGCACATACGCATCAGGCAACATCCAACGCTGCTGTTCTGTCAAATCGATCCAACATCCATTCGAGTCCAATTTGCCCGTACTTTCTCTCCATACGCGTTTCTCTTCCTCAGTCGCTTCTTTCTGAATCTCTTTCACACTTTCCATAGTGTCCTCACACATTCCAGACTCAGCAATCCATCTTGCAGACGTAGCAACATACATTCTACTCATCATGTCTCTAGCTGTTTGTTTAGCGGTTTCATCAGCAAAGGCATTTCCCCGACCAACATCATCCGTGATTGCTTTATGAGCACTGCACTTCACAATCGCAACTTCAGTCGGTAAGGTTAGAGATTCCAACAAGTCGTTAACTAGCTGACCATGTTGAATCTTAGTCCCATGGGACGTAATGAAACCCCTTTCTCTCCACAAACGGCCAAAACTATGGGCCACGCCAAATGCGTACTGACTATCTGTAAACACATTCACTCTCTTTCCCTCAGCTAAAACACACGCTCTCGTAAGAGCTATTAATTCTGCTGCTTGGGCAGAATTCTGACTCACTCTTGCAGTCTCCACAATCGTCTTCAAAGTCGTTACCGCGTAGGCAGCAGTCACATCACCATTCTCTAATTTAAAACATGACCCGTCCACATACAGCGTACCATCCGGGTCGGATAGGGGAGTATCCCTCAAGTCGATGCGACCTTTTGTCTCTTCCTCCGTTTTGAAATAACAGTCATGTGGCTCAGAATCACTCGACTCTTGATCAGTCGGCAACAATGTTGCTGGATTCAATACATTGCATCTTTTGATCTGAATATGATTTGCTAATAACGTCAGCTCGTAACCAGATAATCTCGCACTAGTAAGGTGTTGTGTCTTCGTTCGGTTCATGAGTGTATCCACTGCATGAGGAACCATGACCACTAGCATATTGTTCATCACCAAACCAGCAGATTGTCGAATGGAAGCTGCAGCTGCCGCTGTAGCCCTCAAACAACTCGGCAATGCTCTAGCTACCGGATCTAATGTTGATGAGAAATACGCACAAGGGCGTTGTTTGTCACCAAACTTCTGTGTCAGAACACTCAACGCGCAACCTTCTCTTTCGTGAACGTAGAGCGTGAATGGCTTGCTATAATCAGGTGTACCCAATACAGGAGCTGAACACAGTGCTTTTCGTAACTCAATAAAACTCTCTTGACATTCATCAGACCATGGCACCGGACTCGGAACATTTTTCCCAGTCAAAGCTACCAATGGCTTCGCTAAAAGTGAAAAATTTGGAATCCACTGCCTACAGTAGGAGGTAATACCTAGAAAAGCACGTACTTCCCTCTGTGTGCGTGGAACACTCATCTGCATAATTGCTTTTATTCTTTCTGGGGTCAACTTCCTTCCCTCCTTTGATAAGAGGTGACCTAGGTAGGTTACTTCTTGGCAGCAATATTGCATTTTGGAAGGTGACACCTTATGATTCAAATTAGACAAATGATGCAATAGTGAAATTGTAGCTGCTTTGCAAGTTTCCTTGTCATCGGCAGCCACTAAAAGATCGTCTACGTACTGTACTAGGGCAGAGCCTGGAGGAAGGACAAAAGAATCTAGCTGACTTTTTAAAGCTTGACTGTAAATGGATGGACTTTCACAATAGCCTTGTGGAGCGCGTTTAAATCTGAAACTGCGACCTCCTAAACAGAAGCCGAAAATATCCCTACTTTCTTCAGCTATCGGAATGCTGAAAAATGCATTCTTGAGATCTATAACTGAGAACCACGTAGCTGTAGCAGGAATCAATGTTAATAAGGCAGTAATGTCTGGCACTACAGGAAACTGCGGAATTACAATCTTATTAACTTCTCTAAGGTCTATGACAAACCTATAAACTGGAGGCTTTGTAGGATCAGTTCGCTTCAGAATCGGTAAGACAGGACTGTTACAGACATTTCCTCGCGTTTCTTCAACCACATCTTTCTTAATCAAATCTTGCACAATCAATAAGAGTGCACGTTCACCTTCACTCGATATTTTATATTGAGGAATTCTTGGAAATTTTACATTCGCTTTCAAAGTTACTACATATGGTGGAATTTCTAGTAGACCTACATCATTGGGACCAGTCGCCCAAAGAGAATCAGGGAGTGAACGTAGCTCCGACGGGAGTGCGTCCATTGACAAGTACATCGGAGAGGTGAGTCTTTTACCCAAAGTAAGCTGTACTCCTTCCGGAGAACAGTACAATGTCGCATATAGTCGTTTTAACAAATCTAAACCAAGCAGATTTTCATTACAACCTGTAGTCAAAATCAGGGGTGCTTTCAAGTGACACGGTCCAACAGAAATAGACAAAGGACCAGATATCGGGTTGTACACAGGGGCGCCTGAAAAACCTACGGAAACATTTGTTGAGCCAGACAAAGGTGCGCCAGGGAGTTTCGCATGCATGATAGAACTTTTCGCGGCACCAGTATCCAACAGAAACGGTTCGACTACACCTGATGTTGCTACTGCGACATAAGGCCCACTCTGATCCACTGGAACTGATACTACTCCCTCTCTCTGCCCATGGCTGTCCTAGTACCCATTTTGTTGAAATCCCTCTTCAACTTCACAATAATCCTCAACAAGATATTGCTGAGACCTATTTTGTTGAGCTGACTGTACATTTCGTTGATCAAAGTGATTGGAGGGACGATCATTCGTTTGTGGAGGCATAGCACCTCGTCCTCGTCCTCTAGAATTCTGCGCATAACCACCACGACCTCTCTGAGCTGCTGCTGCATTATTTTGCGCTAAGATCGGACATTCATTTTTATAGTGACCCTCTTTCTTACAGTACGCGCACTGATTCCACTGATATTGAGGCCTTGATGTATTATAATCTGTCCTTTGATATGAGTTTTGCTGCGTATTAGTCTGATTCGTACGAGGCGGATACGCCTGCTGCAAAAGAACTTTAGTTTTTAAATCTTTCGTTTTCTTCTCTGATTTCTCCTTTTCCTCTTTATCCCTATTTTCATAGTACTGTGCAGTCGCAAGTATTTGCGCAGTTGTAGATACAGCCCACGCACTTTCTGAGTCTTTCAATTTATTGCATAATTCAGGTAACAAATTATGCACAAATTTATCGACAAACAATCTCTGTCCCCCTTCAGTGCTCATGTCCTGACCACTATGGTCTACAAAAGTCTCTTCGAACCTCGTGAAGAAGTCCGAGACACTTTCGTCTTTCTTCTGTCTACACGCTGACAACTTGTCCCAATTAACACGCAATGCTGGCATCAGAGTCTTCATTAAATCAATTATTCTACCTGGCAGATTAGCAATCAAAGGTTCGGGTTTCGCACCACCTATTTGTTGAGCATCTGCTGCAGTGATAGCTGCCCAATCACCACCTAAAGCAGCCTGATGATCCTCTCTACGAATTTTAGCCCACACTGGTTGTGGAACTACATTACCAAACAACATATCAATGTCGGCTAAGTTCATTATACAAGCCTCAACTGTCTGTGTCAATTCCTTGTAATATCCGGCTGGATTCTTACGTGGATCTGGCAAGGCCTGTTTCACTGCTAACACTTCTGCTCGCTTCCATGGAATATGTATCCATACTCTTTGGAACTGTGCTGGAGCAGCTGCAATGCCCGCAACCGCATCAGCTTGCACGGCTTCGCGCCAAATTGGAGGAACCTCCCTCATAGGATATTGGCGACTTAGCTTCACTTTACCTTTTTCTAAATCTCTCGGTGAACGAAGAGATGGATCATTCCTAAAACTCAAAATGAGTTCCATCGCTTCCTGTATTTTATCACCCACTATCATTCCTGCCGCAAACTCCTTTTGAACTTTAATTAAATCTTCCAAATCTGATTCGACATCGTCTTCTTCTATTTCCTCACGTAACAACGAGCACATCTCATCAAAGACGTACCGTTGCGTTGGCTCTCCCCATTGCATAAATGTCTCTAACACATCTCTCGTACTATATCTTCTAACTTTCGTAATCCATCTGAGAGCCGTGGAGTCTAAAACTCCCCGTTCTTCAGTACTTGGTAGCTGACTCCGTCTCTGAACAGAGTCAGGAGTAGGAGTCTTAATCAAGGTTTTATATATAGGAGACAGCATATTAGTAACAGAATCAGTGATTCTTCGACGAACAGAAAGTGGAGTTAGTACACTCGCAGACATAGAGAATGCAGTAGAGGTAGGAATAGATGACGAAACAATAGGAGTATCGAGAAAAATAGTTTGAGGAACAGTAGGTACAGTGGTAGGTATAGGAGCTGGCAGTGCGGGAAGAGGAGGAGCTGTAGGAACATTTACATTCACCACGGGAAGTATAGGAACTTGATTCTGAGGAACAGGAACACCAGGTTGTCCAGCAACCGGCAATTGAACATTCGGGATCAGTGGAGCCGTAGCACCTTGTGCATACGGTGGAGGCGACCGTAACAGATAAGATAGCAGAGGATCGTTTTCGGAATCCTCCAGTATCTTAGCCATTTTCGATGGCAAGGCAGGATAGCACTTGTCAATCGCTAAGTTATGCTCTCTAATGGCTACATCTATGGCCTTCTCACACTCGTTAGCCTGCAACTGTTTAGTCGCTTGCTCTAGAGTTAACTCTTCTTGTTCTTTTTGCTCTTTCTTCAACCTTTTCATTTCTCTCTGTTTGGATTCTTTCCGCCAATAACGAAAAGAGTCAAACATTGCCGGCCGGGCTTTCTTCCTAAACAATTTCGCTTCTAAGTTGTCGAGAATCTCTTGTTCAAAACTACCATGCAGTGGCCAACTAAGGACACCATCCTTCTTACAATAACGGACCCATATCTCATTATAAGTTATAGGACCCACACCATACTTACAGTATAAATCATATAGGGGAGTCCCAATCGGAGGAACCAGACAAGAGTCCTCTAATTGTGAGTCACTGTTGCAACTAAAACAAGACAACATTTTCCGACTTACCATTTTCAGTCCGGAACACAAAACAAACAAACACGAAACAAATTTGTGCACTTGAACCAAGAACTTAGGCCTACCAAAAACGAACTGATGTATCGATACCCAAATTGAACCAAATAGATTATCGTAACTAGAACAACCAAAGATAATCTTACAAAACCAAACCAAACCAAGAACCGATCAAGGATTTTTAACAATCCTCACAAAAATAACCAGCTAGCTATCACTAAATACTTAACTGAGTCACTGAAGACGTCACCAAGGAGAAACCCGTCACGTTTCGCCGTACTAAGGACTGCACTACTTCGGGTCCAAGACAGGGCGACGGTCAAGGCAACGGCCCACTGCAGCCGTCCTGAACGGGAACCCTCGTGGAAGAGAACTTCAGGGCCACTTTTGCGATATGCCGGGATCGATGAAGTGGGGCGCCTCCCTCAGGAATCTTCACACGAAGCTTCTCGAACTCTTCAGGCTTTTGGACCGGTACCGAATGACGTCGCCCCACGTTGGGCGCCAATTGGAGTTCTGGACTTTTTTGGTTCCGTCCAGAGGTGTCAGGGTACAACACCCAAAGACCCCGGAGTTCCACCTGCCTTGGTGCACAAATGAACAGAAACACGGGCTTCTCGATGGTGGCGTCAAAGACGAAAGGTTTATTACTGCAGGGACACAGAAGTCACAGAATCTACACACGGGCAGAATTCAGGAGACTGTTCGATTTGTACAAAGTGGGTTGCTCCTTATATACTAAAAATTGTGCTCTAGGCAAATATTTCACATGTCGGTACATTCCCAAACCTTTTGTGTCTCTAAACAATAAATATTTGGCGTTACACAGGAACTGTCGATAATATCTGATACCAAACATCACGAAGAGGGGTTCCCACCAGTCCATCACAATCCCTTGTCAATATTGTATTCAAGAGCCGGACCGCCTCATCGTAAAGTTCGTTACCTCCCCCTAATAAAGGCCCAGAAGGAAAGGAGTAGAGCCAGGTGCAGGAGATAGAAAAGCGGGATAAGAGATGTTTGTGGGTTGTAAATGGGCAAGGCTACCGGCTTCGGCCGCCTAATCATGATCAGGTACAATGGACACGAAGACCAGTTTGGCAGGACTGGCCTCGGGCAGAGGAGGCAGCCTTTGTCGAGTCATGCAGCTACAGCGTGATCTGGTTTAAGGTGCACGTGTCACGTAAGAGGTGAATCTCCGGCTAAGGCTACGTGTCCTTAATCAAAGTGGAGTGAATGAAGTGATCAGAGGCTATTGCATATGTGAGGGCAAGGAAACACAAAATGGCGGCCACGATCTAAGATGGATGCCGTGTGTATATCAGAAATGTGTCAGTGGAAGGAGTGCTCTTGCTCGTAGCGTAGCGAAAACACTAGGATATACTAAATGGATCATTTGCGGTTCACTGATACCATTTTTATGTATTTCCGACAAACTTAAAAACACGGGTTCAAGTCGTCACGGAACCGTCACGGAACCTCACTCCCTCCCACCCTTCCTCCATCTCCCCTTGTCCACAAAAAAAACAAAACGAAAAAGAGCATGGCCTAGAGTAAATTAAGCAGAATAGCGCATCAAGACCCCGCTGACTGCTGGTCCGATATACGCAGAAGGCGGAGATACCTGGGGCATGTGATTTTCCTAAATTCAGTAGAAAGGAGGGACAGGAATGGCTGCCATAGATCGTTGAATGCAGGTCCTTTTCCTGCTAAGGTCAGAGTTAACTTCTCCATGCCTAACACATGCCAAAGGCGGTATGCCAACCAGTAAAGTTTGGGATCTGGGGGGTGCACCAGTGTGTCAGGATGATTTGGACTGCAGATCCCAGCGCTATTGCAATAAGTCGGCCTCTGCAGGATTTCAAGGGATAAGTTAATGTGTACGGGAGGCCCAGTCGGACATATGCAGGAAAGCCTGGTATTTGTGTATCCAAGTGCTTATCTACCTCATCAAGTACTTGTGTCCAGTAAGGTTGGAGATGGGGGCACTCCCACAATAGATGCACAAGAGTGCCCCGGCTCCCGCATCCCCGCCAACATTCCGCCCCTTAGAAGAACCCATTGAGTGTAGACGCTCAGGGGTATAATGCCAATAAGTGGCCAATTTGGTAAGAGTTTCAGTCAGTTCCATGTGCTATGTCGAGTGGCGGGCTCTGTAATATATCCCCTCCCATTCTTTATAGCTAAGTGTTCCCAGCGCTCCCGGCTAGCACTGTACATGTGTGTGTTCCTGCATCTTGTAAAGATCTGAAATTAGTTTTTGTCCGAAGTGCGTGTGACAAGCCACTTTTCGTATGTGGTGAGGTGTCTGCTGGCTGAGGGTCTGACCTGGTTGTGTAGGACCCAGTGACGAATCTGGAGGTATCGAAGTCTGTCGGCCTCAGACAACCAATAGTCCAATTTAAGCTGCTGGAATGATATGATCCCATCTACATCAAACAAGTGTCCAAGGGAGCGACACCTTGTGGACCTCCACCGCGCGGAGACAGCTTCGTCTGGGTTTGGATTGAAGTCGGGTTATCGAATAGGGGAGTCAGTGGCTAGGGAAAGGTGGTCAAGTTGTGTTTGACGTTGGTACAGTCCCATGTTTCAAGATTGGCTCGGGTGATAGAGGACGCGTATAAGTTAGGCAGCCTATATGACTTCCGAAGGAAGGGGATCCCCTGTAGGGGCCTACCAGCTACTGCTTGATCTTGAAACAACCAATGTTTCTCGGACTCCAGCCGGCTCTATTACACTAAATAACGCAATTGAGCCACATGGGAGTATAGCTGAAGATCGGAGACACCAAGGCCCCCCCTCTTCAGGGGGGAGCACCATCAGAGCTTTCTTCATCCGCAGCTTGCGACCGTTCCAGATGAAGTGTGCCAGTTCAAACTGGGTTTGCTGTAGCCACCCCTGCGGGGGTCAAAGAGGCAGAGTCTGGAACAGATACAGGAGCTGGAGCAATATAGTCATTTTAACTGCCGCTATCCTACCAAGCCAGGAGAGCGGGTAATGTTTCCACTGGCCCAAATCTTTGCGTATTTTCCCCTGCAGTTGCGCATAATTGAAGGCCACGATATTCGGCAGGCAGAGGGCAAGCTGAATCCCGAGGTAGTGAACTGAGCTTGTCGCCCAATGTACGGGGTGGCATTCTTGAAGATGTGCCCGTATTGAAGATGCCAAGGAAAGGTCGAGTGCCACTGTCTTATCCATGTAAACCCTAAACACAGAGAATTGGGCAAATGTCTCCAATTCCGTGAGACATGCCGGAAGTGCGAGAGTTGGATTAGACAGCGATATCAGGACATCGTCTGCGTATAAACTAATCGTGTGGGTGTCTCCCCCAAATTTAATTCCCATTATCTCTGGGTTGTGCAGAAAGTGGGACGCCAGAGGTTCCATGTATAACGCAAAAAGAAGGGGTAACAAGGGGCACCCCTGTCTCGTGACCCTCTCCATAGGAAACCGTGAAGACATGTGGCCGTTGACAAGCAATGCGGCCGTCGGCAACCGGTAGCAGTTAAAGACGCGTGTACGAAATTTCTCCCCCATCCCCACCCGCTCAAGAACCTGCTCCAGATAGGGCCAGTGGACCCTGTCAAAGACCTTTTCGGCGTCTATGGTGAGTAGCATGTATTCCCCTGGTATCTTAGACGCTTTCTCGATGAGTTGGAACGCCCGCTTTGTATTATCACTGGTTTGTCGCTGGGGTATAAAGCCCGCTTGATCCGAGGCTATCAGATCTGACATATATGGCGCGAGGTGAGCGGCCAAAATCCCAGTATACAGCTTGATATCTATGTTAAGGAGAGATATAGGGCGGTAAGCCCCGCATGTAGTTTTATCTTTGCCTGGTTTTGGGATGACCACTATGGAGGCTTCCAACTTGTCTCCTGGGTTCTGAGAACTTGTAAAAAAGCTTAGTGAGAATTGGTGCTACCAACGCGCAGAAAGTTTTATAGAATGTTGCTGAAAAGCCGTCCGGCCCAGAGGCCTTGGCAGGCTTAAGGCATGAGATGGCCACGACCACCTCTTCTATCCGTATGTCCCCGTCCAATAGATCAGCCTGTGCTTTAGCCAGACTAGACAGGTCTGTGGCTGCTAAGTACTCAGCCCCTTCTGTAGCAGACGGGTGTGTATCAGCATATAAGCGGGCATAAAAACTCGTGGAATGCCTCAGCTATGTCTGAGTCTTCTCTGACCCGGCGACCGTCTCCGACATGAATCCCCTGGACCCCTTGTCTCTCGAATCTCTCGCAATTTATGTGCAAGAAGCCGACTGCACCTGTCTCCCCTGGTGTAGTTAGCATGTCTCAGCCAAAGTGCTGTGTATTCTGCCCTGTCCTGGTCTAGGGCTGCAAACTGTTGTCCCGCGGCTTTCAGTTGATGCCAAATTCGCAGCGCCCCTGTCTGCTGATGCATCTGCTCGAGCTGCTTCATATTTTGGGTGAGATCTGCTCTTTTGCGCTTGCAGTCTGAGTTTTCTGCCGCTGAAATGGCCAATATTTCCCTGCGAAGGACTGTTTTGAGCGCCGTCCATTGTGTGGCCTGGGACGTGTGATTGTTATCGTTATGGGAGAGATAATATTTTATTGTGTGCCGTAGTTGTTCTACCACTGTAGCTTGGTGCAAGAGGGTGTCGCCGAGGCGCCAGTGTCATGGGGATCACTGCATGCGAGGAAGGGCAAAAGTGGCTAGTACTGGTGCATGGTCCGACAAGGAAGCTATTCCTGTTTCTGAGGTCGTTGCATAGGGGCTGAAGTTAGCAGGTAGTCTAGTCTAGCGTACGTTTTGTGCGCATTAGAATAGTAAGAGTATTCCCTAGAGCCGGGATGGAAGCTGCGCCACAAGTCCCCAAAACCCAGGTCTCGCAAGCGCGCCAGTCCCGCGGTTGAAAGATTCAGGTCACCCCCCAGTAGAATCCGTTTTTCCATTGTGGCCGTTGTGTCAGTGAGTGCTGCGTGTAAGAACCGTTCCTGTTCCTCATTGGGGTCGTACACTGAACATACTGTGAATGTGAGGCCACCTAAGGTAAATCGATATGTAAGGAGCCTCCCCTTAATCTCTGCTTCTTTTTGAAGGACCTTCCCTCGAAACCCCTGAGCTACTAGTATGGCGACTCCAGCTCTTTTGGTGGGGCTAGAGGAAAACAATTGGATGGGGAATTTACGTGACCTAAGGCGGTGACAGTCCTTGGGTAAGAGATGCGTTTCCTGCAGGAGACAAATGTCAGCATGAGTATTCTCCAGACAGGACAGTACTGCTTTGCGTTTAACAGGATTTTTGAGTCCCCTCACATTCAAGGAAAGTATCTTAAGTGTGGTGGGGACCATTCATATAGGTGGGAGTGACAAGGGCCATGTGCGGGACCTGGTGTCCGTTGCTATGCGTGTAGAAAGCGGGTTATGGTACTGAAGGGTTCTACCTATATCAGGCCATAGTGTTGATAAAAAGGGGTGGACAAAGGGCCCCAAAACCTCAAAAATAAAAACCCCAACAACTAACAAAGTGCAACTTCCCTGCATAGGACAGAGGTGAAGAAAAAGAACAATGTCTCCAATAAAAAACAAAGGTAGTGAACTAATAAGTTCATGAAAAATGTTTCGAAGTCCACCATCTTGCGATGATCGGAAAAAACTGTCCATGGGGAATTGTCCGTGGTCAGGGACAGTCCTCACATCTCCCGCCGCCCGAATCCGGTTCACATGAACAAGGTCAAACGTGTCAAGTCGCTATAAAGGCGTCAACCTGGCTGTGTCTTCCTGATCCCTGCTGGTAGGGACTCCAGCGCGGCCTTCTGACCTCTGGAGATTTCTGAAGGGTTTGGTCGTTTGATTCGGCGGCGTCTGCCTTGGTGCCTCCAGCGTGGTTTAGCATTGTCTGTGCTAGGTGCCAGGCCTTCATCACTGCTGTCCTCTGTCTGAGGCTCTATGCCCAAGAGACGACATGCTTCCAAAAGGGAGCAGATTTGAAACAGTTTTCCTTCCATTCGAAAGATCAAGCGAAATGGGTGTCCCTAGCTGTATGGAATGTCACGTTGGTGGAGATAGGAGGTGACCGGTCTGAAGGTCCTTCGTTTGTGCAGGGTCAGAGCAGCTAAGTCCTGAAATAAGACCGGGGACTGTCCACAGAAAGATATTAGGTGCATCTGTTGCGCTTTCCGCAGTATCTCCTCTTTGGTACGGAAATCTTGCACACAGACCAAGATGTCGTAAGGCAGGGCTGCGTCCCAACATGGGGGACCCACTCTGTGCGCTCAATCCAGTTTGATGCCTGTACCTGGCGGATTGCTTAGGATCCGAATCCGGATGTTATGGCGTTGTGGTCTGTTCTCCAGGTCTTCGAGATGGACATACCTCTCGAACATGTACATACCTGATCAACAAGATCCACTTGTTGATCAGGTATGCAGATGACTTGTTGTTGCAAAGAGGCCATCTCTACGTCCCGCTTGATAGACTTGTCCTCCAATCCGCGACCCGTTCGCCAATGTTATCCACATCTCTTCGGACTTCTTTGAGGTCTGCCGTGAGGTCGTGTCTAAGCTTTTGTATGTCCTCTCGAAGGGCCACAAACAGAGATTCAAGAAATGCTTTGGTGATCATTTCTCCCCCTTCGGTATTCATGGGGCAAGCCGTCTCTGGGGTCGCTGGGATGCTCCCTGGTTGCTGACTGCTCTCAGCCTTAGCGAAGAGGTCTTTGAGAGTCTTGTCTTTCCGCACCCGGGAGGAGGACATGGTGGATGCGAGCCAGGTGTTGTGTCTTAAATCCTTAACTTTGGAGTGAAGAGGCATGGAGATAACTGAAGGTTTAACATATTGGGGAAACAAAACATACTCATTGTCCTGCACTGGAGAAGGTTGGAACCCTAAATTATATCAGATGCGATCGAAGATCTACAGATTCTCCTCTCTGCTGACATACTTTACCGAAGAGGTAAATGTAGCCTCCTCCTCAGAAAATGAAGCAAAAATAGGAAAGCGAGATTTAGCATAAACCATTTTAACCGTGGGCTTGCTCCCCTTGGCTTTAAGGGCCATATGTATGAAACTTAGGTTTTGCGATTCTCAAATAGCGATTTTTAGAGAATCGCTATTTGAGAATCGCAAAATGCTATGTATGTTTTTTTGCTTATAATTTTGCGAATCCTACATATTCCTTAATTGTGAATCGCAAATTGCAATTCGCAATTAAGGAATACCTCCACGCGTTACGGTGACTTGCCTTCTACTGGGTCACTGTGGGTTCTACATTGTGCACATAATAAACTATGTCCTTTCTCCATGTTGATGACCCTTGATTGACCACTAGAGCGATTCCCTTATTTTGTCAACTATTCCCCACCATTTGTAATTCATCACATCACACTTGTGGCAACATCATTACATAGAATCCAATTAAAATTAAACTGTTTTTATTTTATATAAATAATTTATAAATAATTTGTATAGTTAGGTTACAGTTTTTACATACATATTTATTATATTAGTTTTAATATTTTCATTATGGTATTTTTTTTCTATATTTGTTTATTAAGTTTTGCTTTTACATTATTGTGCATATTTTAATTGTATTGTTAAAACATTATTTAACAATTGATTTTTTAAAGTATGTACATATATTTTATATTATTTAGTTTAAGCTATCATATATATTTTTTAAATTCTTAGAAATCGATATTTTTTAAAAACATTTTGGGGTAATGTTCTCTTCCACAATATTTTTGACACAATATTTATGTCATTTAGATTAGAAGTATAAGAACACAATATTTTGGTCAACAATATTTTTGACATGATAATCATGTCAGTCTATATTGTTGTTGACAATATTTTGCCATATAACCAATTGGAAAAAATCTTGTTAACCTGGCCTGTAATGACTCAGGTTGTATGGAAAAGGTAATACCTCTTCAGGGACAGTGTTCCCAGTAAAATAACAAGCACTAGACAGAATAAATATATTCTTGATTCCCATACTTTATCAGGCTCTTGTACCATGACCCCCCAATTGTGTGTGCACAACACTTTTCATATTTTTCAATCTAAGCCCTCTCCTGCCTAGGCCCACGGTATTGGAATTCCTTTAGATTTAAGGCAATGTTCTAATCATCTTTATTTTAGAAAACTGCTTAGACTACCCTTTTCTGCTTCTAATTTCAGCTGCACTTGCATATATCTATGATGCCCGTCTGAAGCGCAGAGATACTCCTTCGGGAGTCGATTCTGGCGCTATATAAAAAAACAAATAAATAAATCCATACTAATATAATAAAGAGAGAGCCCAAACCTTTGAGGCGGGTAATCTCAGGAACCACAGCACCAATCACAATACCCAATACAGAGTTGGAAAGGGCAGTTGCAGCAGAAGGATATAGACTATGCAGACGCCCACCACATACATTTAAAAGGTAAAAGAACCGTGCCAGCAAAATAGTCCCTTGTGGGCGTATCTGTGTTTTGCTGTGGGCGTGTGCTGGGGGCGTGACAAACGCTGGGGGCGTGTGGTATGTGCCGCCCTTCATGCCATGTCTCATATTGTGTGCTAATCCCACCCTGCTCCCTTTAAATACCCCTGCACCCCATAATCATAACCCACCCTTACTCCTTAAAATACCCCAACACCCTTAAACACTAACCCATCTTAACCCTAAAATATACCCTGTACCCCAAAACCCAAACCTATCCCTAAACCCTAAAAATACCCCTGTACCTCAAAACCCAAACCTAGCCCTGAACCCTATAAATACCCCTGTACCCCAAACCCCAAACCTACCCCTGAATCCTAAAAATACCCCTATACCCCAAAACCCAAACCTAGCTCTGAGCCCTAAAAATACCCCTGTACCCCAAAACCCATACCTACCCCTGAACCCTAAAATACCCCTGTACCTCAAAACCCAAACCTACCCCTGAACCCTAAAAATACCCCTGTACCCCAAAACCCAAACCTAGCCCTGAACCCTAAAAATACCACTGTGCCCCAAAACCCAAACCTTCCCCTGAACCCTAAAATACCCCTGTACCCCAAAACCCAAACCTATCCCTGAACCCTTCAAATACCCCTGTACCCCAAAACACAAACCTACCCCTGAACCCTAAAAATACCCCTGTACCCCAAAACCCAAACCTAGCCCTGAACCCTAAAAATACACCTGTACCCCAAAACCCATACCTACCCCTGAACCCTAAAATACCCCTGTACCCCAAAACCCAAACCTAGCCCTGAACCCTAAAAATACCCCTATACCCCAAAACCCAAACCTAGCCCTGAACCCTAAAAATACCCCTGTACCCCAAAACCCATACCTATCCCTAAACCCTAAAACTACCCCTGTACCCCATAACCCAAAACTGTATCTGAACACTTAAAATACCCAAACACCCCAAAACATATACCTCAGTACCCCAAAACATATACCCCTATACCCATACTTGCCTTATCCAAACATTTAAAAAAAAATGCTTTTACCATTCATGCATTTACACCAAATGTTGGTGTAAATGTATGCGTGGTAAAAGCATATAAAATGTAATGCCATGCGTTATAATGGCATTGCGGAGTCATGGTACTTTCGTAATGAAAGTATGCGGAGTGTTGGTATGCAGAAAGAAAGTTGCGGAAAAATGGTTGTTTACCCTCCCCGGTAAGTAGATTGGTGGCACGGCGGCCCACATCTCCAGCAACATACTCATATTTTTTCACCACCCATTTGAAAAATGCACAGGTCTCTCACATTGATGGCCAGCATGACATACACTTTTAGACACACCTCCCGCCACAAGTTCTAGAATTGAGAACTTTAGAGCTGGGGAGCTACGTTCGAATCTCAACATCAGCTCAACATCCTGTGATTCCAGGCAAATCGCTTTGTCTACCCGTGCCTACCACAAATGAATGTGTTCTTCTGTAATGTAAATTGTGCTCATGCCATGTTGTCGAGTACGCGCTATATGATATTGCAAGGAAAAATAAAGTAGGGAAACTCGAGTTCACACACTACTCCGCGTGCACTCTTAAGTGCATCAGCAGTGCACTGTAAATCGGAGCGTTTCACAGGCCAGTCACAGATAAGAAATGCTATCAAAACGAAATCCTACAAAACAATATACTACTGGCCGGCAGCAATTCATACCCGGACAACGTCGGGACGGGCTGCTAGTAAATATATAAAATGCAACGGACAAGTAAGAGTGATAAACACCATATTACCAAATAACAAATGCCAGCCATGGTTTTGCCAACATACCTTAGAAAATATAAGAAAGGATGGGTGAGGTTGCAAAAACGTGGCAGAATATAGTTACAGCAATAATTACCCCTGCTGAAATGCTGCGTAAGCTGCAGGGATTTTACACAGGGGGGGAGAACTATTTTGTCCACTCCCTGCCTGACCTCCTTGAGCGGTGTGAGCAAAGCTGTACTATATAGAGACAGTCAGTGCCCTTACGAAGAGTTTATTGTGATAAATGCCATATCATTGCTGTCTTATCATTCTGAGATAAACCATTCACCCAAAGGCCAGCTAGAGCACTGTGTTAAAACATGTATAATAAAACGTTAATAGAGATAAATAGCTCAATACCTCAGCACTGTTCTTGAAAGTTACAGCTGTGACTAGCACTCAATTTGTGGTTCTTACATTTTCCACCTCAGTAAGGTGGGAGCAAAGCTTGCCCTGCGGGGATTCAGGTTAATGGCACCTGAATTGGTCAGCACTGAATTTGTCAGCACAAGAAGCTGTTACAGCATTCTGAATATTCCAGTCAGTGATGGGGCGGAGGTAAGCTTGAAACTGTTACAACTCCATGATCCACAGAAATTGCTCTCCTTCCCTACTTGGGGAGTGTGTAACATCTGCAGTTCACACGTGAGCCGGGTGCTTGTACTTTGACACTCCTAGTCCAACAACCCTTGGAGAGGACTGAACCCTTCATGAGCCTTGCATAACATATGACTTACTTAGCAAGAAGAGACTTTGGGTTAATTGGACATTATAAATGGCTTCCTCTTCTCAGCCGTTTTGCTACTACTAGGTCAACATCTCTTGCTTCCGTGGTGGCCGGTGAAACACAGGCTAAGCGAGCCTGCTGATCTTCACACCCCAACCCATCAACTGTATCCGGAAGACAGAGTCGATCCACCCCACTGACACTCCTTCGTCCGGGAAGTTTATCGCTAATGAGTTATTACCAGAGATGCTCATAAGATGCCATTGCCAACCATACATTTGAGCATATATAGAACCTTCTCAAATTCAACCCTCTTGAAGCTAAACTCCTAATGGGTTCCATCAGGAAGGGTGGGATATCTCAAATGTACCCCACTTTGGTCCTTAACGCCTCAGAGCTACTGGGATGATTTAACAGAAATCGGAAGGCTGTGTGGGGACCCTGAATGATGGTCACTGGCGTGAGGCATGTATGGGACCCCAGGAGTTGGTCATATCCTCCCACCTCCGGGTGATCCAGCTCCACAACCTACATTCCGCCTATTTTTCGCCTGACTCCTATGGCACACGGGTCGCGTTGCAAGCCCAACCTTTACACATTGTGACTGGCCTGATTCCGATTCCTTCCATATGGCTTGGCAATGTCCTGATAGCACACTTCTGGAGCTGACTCAGCGGTACCCTACCGAGAGGCTTCGGCCCATGATAGACCTGCCACCTAAGTCTGGTATACCAGTAATCCTTGAATTTGTGGGGGGACTCTCGGGGGGAGGAGCAGAAAAAGCTAGCGGGTATGCCTACCTTGGTGGGCAAAAGAGACATTGCTGGTGATGTACTAGTACATGTCTGGAACTTGCCACTGGTGCAACTAGTTGTGTTATGACTATATTAAATGCAAAAATTCAATTAAATCGGTTATCAAAATAATGTGAGCATATATGTCCCTAGACCTTTGAGAGGACGTGGTAAGGGGTAGTTTGCATTACCTTCACTGGTACACCTCTCTTCATTACTTTGTGTTCCACAAGTCCACTCTGGATGAGTGCATAGGTAGGCTGGGAAAGCTCACAAGTTAAATATATATAACTGCGGCAACCCCTGTGTGAAGTTTACAGGATCGACTCCGAGGAGCATTGGCGGGTAGGAGTACGACTGTGTTGTGCGCAAAGCTATTTGCCCATTGCTACGTACCATGTCCGCGGACACGTTGAGGGGGCGTGTGGAGGCGTCCAGGGGCATGTTCACGGACCCCCCGGCCGGGGAGTCCGTTCCTAACTCTAGTTCCAACAGTGTGCCTGAACGAAGTACTGGTATTAAGGAATTATTTAAGCGGCTCGAAAAATGCAGCAAAAGCGAACAATCCAAGTGGTGGGAGCATACTTCCCTAACGGGTTACTTAGAGGTGGGGCGGGTGCCGCGTGGACTGCGCATCTTAATAGCACCCTCCTATGAAAAACCCGACCCACAAATGCTTGCAGATTGGGCGCAATGTAACCTTGATAATTCCAAACGCCTAATGGGCCTACTCATCCAGTATGCTGAAAGTGACAGAATCAAGCTTTTGGATGAAATTGCTCAAATCAATGCTGAAATTGACAAACTTCCTCCCTCTCCTGAACTCACTAAATATAGAGAGGAAATGAATACACGGCTTAACCGTGAGGAAGAGGTCATCAAAAAGAGGAAGGCGTATAAGTTTCAACGCGAGAGACTGGATTATGAAAACGGCCAGATCTTTACGTTCGCGAAAAGGTACGACAATATTAAGCAGCGGCGTAACAATAACATCACTGTCGCCAACACCAGCACTGGCACCACAGCAACCACAGGACAGACTGAGGTGTCTTCGATCTCAGGAGATAGCTCACAGCCTGAAAGTGAGTCTGACACGGAAGCCAGGCGTCAACTTCGGTCGGGGTTTCGCAAATTTACCCCTGCGCAGGAAATGGAAATGGTCCAGCAGGATCGAAAATTAACCTTGCGCTCAGGAACCCAGGCAGCCGCCGCCAGCGTGCCAACAGGAAACGCGCAGAGAGGCGGAAAAGCAACAAACACCGCAAATGTAGGAGGCAGGCAAAGGAAACCGCGTTCCAGATGGCAGTGGAACAAGGCTTAGCCAGCTCAACCACAGTAGTAAACCCCATCTCTGACTCCAATACTAATGTTCATGCGGTTATAAATTTAACTGATACTGTTCTGACCCCGAAAGAGACATCTATCTTATCTTTAGGACTATCATATAGCCCACGGGGAGACTTCGATTACGCCACAACTAAGATCGATATGTTCAAGTATGTGCGTAAATTAAAACTGCGCAAATATCATGCAACACGAACAGTAGTGGACTCCAACACTACGATTGGGACTCGAGATGCCGCTCTTGTCCACATTACAACCAGTGGCTCTAGCGAATCAGTCACAATAGGAGCAGCCCTAACGCAAGAACTTTTGGAACTCCAGGAGGAGGAGCTCCCTTGTCATACAGAGAGTCAGACAGCATTGGGAGGTGAACCTTTTCCTGCACTTTGTCAGACACCTTTCAAACTCAAATCCAAATTGTACCCCCTGATGATCAAAGACAATGTGGACATATTCCATAAGCGTGTCACTACACAATTGAAGGATTTGCAGATCAAAAATTCTCATGCAACTAAATGATACAACTACAGGGACAGTGAGTACCATAAACTTATAAAAAAGCTCAAGGCAAACAAACACTTGGTTATAAGACAATCTGATAAAGGCGGCAACGTGGTCTTATGGCCACGTAAAATGTACTTGGAAGAAGCCCTCAAACAGCTCAACGACAAGGACTGTTACAGGCGTATCACTATGCAGGATGCTCTTAAAGCTAGGAATGAACTCTATTCCAAACTGTCTGCCTGGAGGAGTAAAGGCTTGCTGACCATGGATGAGTATACATTTTTAAAGAAGGACTACCCAGTGACTCCTTTAATATACTTCATTCCTAAGGTCCACAAGAATTATCAGCAGCCACCAGGCAGGCCCATCATCTCTACATGTAACAGCCTGTTGGAAAATATGAGCAAGTACATCGATTTCTTCTTACAAGACTATGTAAAAAACGTGCCCTCCTTTATCCTCGACACGAGTGATCTACTCAGGAGACTAACTGATTTTAAATGGAATTCTAATTATATTCTGGTGTCCATGGACGTTACTTCATTATACACCAGCATATTCCATCAAGATGGACTGAAAGCCATCCAACATTTTCTTGGGAAGAGGGAAGCCTGCTTCCAGGAACATTCGAAAATGTTGTTAGATATGATCTCCATTTGTTTAGAAAATAATGTTTTCCTATTTGCCAAACAGCTATTTCTTCAGACCAGGGGTGTGGCAATGGGGGCCTGCTTTTCTCCCAGTTACGCCTGTTTGCACATGGGGTACTGGGAGGAGCAGGTCCTGATGATGGAACATACTGCCACCATGAACACCAAAGTGAAACTCTGGTCAAGGTATATTGATGATCTGTTCTTTGTTTGGGACGGGACTGAGAGTGAGGTGAGGGAATTTATACAAGAACTTAATTCAATAACCTTAACATCCAGTTCACCAGCAGCATTAGCACTCAGTCCATTGTGTTCCTGGATGTGGAAATCGTTGTCCAGGACGGTAACCTTCATACCAAACTGTATCATAAGCCCACGGCGGGGAACACTCTGCTGCACGCTGGCAGTCATCATCCAGCGCACCTGATACGGAGCATCCCCTATGGGGAGATGCTCCGTATCAGGAGAATCTGCAGCAGTGAGGATGAATGCCGGCTGGCACAATCCCACTGTAGGGCTCGTTTCCTTCAAAGGGGCTACAAACCTGAGATTATAGATAATGCTACACAAAGGGCCAATAAAATAGAGAGGTCAGTACTCCTGGGCTCAGGAGTTGAAAGCCAGCAGCCTCCCACTAATAGATCATGTGAGGAGACTAGATTAATTATTGGATATAGCAACCAGCATAAAAGCATCCACAAAATCATCAAGGACAATTGGTCCCTGATATCTAGTGACCCTGTCATTGGCCCTGCAATGCCTAAATATCCTAGCATTACCTACCGTAACGCTCGGTCCATGCAAGACAGCCTGGTTTCGAGTAGCCCAGAGGTGATCACAGGCTCATGGTTAGATGATAGCAAGGGATTTTTGAAATGCTCTACCTACTAAGCCTGTAAGCATGGTATTAGCAAGTCGGAGGTTCATACACCACTTTCACCTTTCCCAATCAAAATCAAGCAAAAATTAAATTGCAAATCTGAATTTGCAGTTTACGTTTTCGAATGCCCGTGTGGGCTTAGATATGTGGGCAGTACCAGGCCACAAGTCCATAAGCGAATCCTACAACATCTGCGTGCTATCACTAATGCAGATATGGCATATCCAGTTGCCAGGCATTTTGAGAAAATCCATGGGAAAGATGCCTCCGCTTTGAAATACTATGTGATAGATTGTGTTCCCCAGAGGAGAGGAGGTGATAGAGAGTCCCTACTTCGAAAATTAGAGACTCGTTACATCATATCACTTGACACTAAGGAACTGCAAGGGCTTAATATTGGGGAGGACTGCCACACCTATCTATAGTAACCTGTCTACCTTGCTATATGCACATTGCAATTTTTTCCTCAGTACTGTGATTATCTTGTAAATATGTATTTGAACTAGAGACAAGTTATTATAACATGCATCCTGGACCCTCTTTGACCTTTCTGTAAAAGATCTTTAATAAGATCAATGATTTAACATTTTTTGCACTTTTTCACGGTAGCACTTTAGAGCCATTTGACATGTTTTGCACTAATCATGCGTATTTGCACATAGAAATTAGTACCTTTTTACCTCAGTACCTTTGTACAGCCCACTTGGGCATTATGCTTTCTGAACATATTTGAATCCATAACAACAGGGATTTTTTGTTATTTACCTGCACTCTCCATACATCTGTTTGTTTTAACTTGCACATGGAGTAGTGGCTTGATGGAATTTTAATGGCAATATAATTATTTTTAATTATTTATTGGCTTTTAACTTTTATACTCCTTTTAGAAGTTTTTTTAGCCGTTGCCATGAATTCGTACAATTACATTTGATTACTGAGGTTTTACAAGTTGTGAGTGTTAAAATGTATTTTACCGCAATTTTGTAACACAGGTTATCTACTTGTATACTTTTTGTGCAATACTTGCATTTATGCTGCAATATAATGTTTGTAACACTTTGGAAAGTAAAGCATTTTTTCACTTTCTATAACATGTGATGGCACTCTTGCACTTTAAATGGGTGGTCAGCCCTCATGACGTTGTCATGTGATCAAGGCTATCTTTAACCAAAACGCGTCATGGCGGACTGGTGCTGGGCTAAAAATTAAATAAAAGAAAAACTTGCACCTTCCTGGGTCTCGCTGGTTCCTGTTTGTTTGTGTGGCCGTACGCGCTGCGCTCGCCTGCTTTGGAAACTCAGACATACCTCATATATATATATATATATATATAGAGAGAGAGAGAGAGATATAGATAGATAGATAGATAGATAGATAGATAGATAGATAGATAGATAGATAGATAGATAGAATGCTTGCTAGCAGCGCTGGAACTAACCTGACCCACAAGCGAAATAAATGAAGCGAGTACTAAACCGGCTGCTCATCCGAACAGCTGCTTCTGTCTACCTTTATCCATATACTTTGTGGTACACATTGAACCGTCTTCCTTTCGTTAGATGCTCAGATTTTTTTTTCAAATCAGATTTTTTTTGGAGGCGCTTAATTGATGGCACTCACCCACTTGCCAAAATCCACAACAATGAGGCCATAAGTGCACTTAAATGCAACATTTACATACATATCATCCATGCTAATTACATTGTTCTTTGCTAAGGGCTGCAGCTGATTCTTGCCTCTTCCATGTTTAGAAAATCCTGTCTAAGCATCAGGAAAAGTGCTAACTTTATTGCATTTGTGGGTACAGATGGCTGCAAAATGTCAGCCTCTGGTCTCCTATTCCCAGCTGCATTTTTATTGCGCTAGTTAGTGAGAGTTATTGGTGGTCCAGGGGTGAGTTTCACTTTTTGGATAACTCCCCAAGTAACCATGCATTGCTACCAATCCCTGCTGTATTTATAAATATGTGTATAATTCGAACCTGGCCTAACAAATGTTGAAACAAATAAAGTGCAAAGTTTCTTTGATCATGAGTTCCGTACATGCCATCATTCTTTGTTTGCGTGTCTTTGTCGTCAAGGACAAACCACGCGCTCGTGAATAGAATGGAACAGATGCTTGTGGACCGAGTTTATTGTGACTGCCTTAAACAGCCAGGGAGCTGGTTCAGCGCTGCTTTTTGAAGCCATGTTTCCCCTGCATCTGACTCTGTTTGCTGCTCAAGCCTCATTTTTCAAAGCATGACCTTTGATGACCTCCTGATGAGCAAATGCTGGGTAGTGTTGCAAAACCATACCCTTTGTCCTATATATATATATAGGTAGGCTACTCCCTTTTACAGATCAGATCACAGTCCTTGCTATGGCCTACCTATGTGTTTTTTCTGCTCGTGTGCACTGCTAAAGCAGGGTACGACTAATCCTGCATAAATGTGCTTCTTCCTTCGTTGGTCTGGTGTTAGTACTTCCCAGGGCAACAATCAGTGCAGGATAAATGTTTAAGTGAGTAGCGCCTTGAGTAAGAATCCTTGTGGTTCCTACCATCTGCTGTGTAGAAGAGGAAAAAACACAGGGGCATATTACCAACAACTAGCGATAATTTTTGTCTCTAACTTGTTTAGAGACAAAAATTATCGCCGCACATCGGCGATTTTTATCGCAGATAAACCTTGCTATTAGCAAGGTTTATCGCAAATGCGATAAAAAACGGCCGCAATGCATGAATATCGCTGAAAAGTCCGCGATATTCATGCATTAGCGAGCTAATGCTCTTAGCCATGTTATCCACCTCCCATTGGATAACATGGCTAAGAACTGCTCTGGGCAGGTGTTAGCTTTTGGAGATATTCCCGCTTAGCGCGAATATCTCCAAAAGTTGGTAATAGGAGATAGCGATGTTAGCGACTGTTTTCAGTCTCTAACATCTAGGCACGCCCACTTTGCATCTCATTAGTGATAAATATCACTGACATGCAAAGTGGGGCCCAAGATGATAGCTATCTCCTACTAGCTGTCGCTAACTGATGTTAGCGGCAGCTAGATAATAGGGAGATAATTTTATCTCCGCTTTCTTGGCTTTTAAAGCCAGAAAAGCGGAGATAAACCCCCTTGATAATATGCCCCACAGTTTCTGTAAGCAACAGTGAAGGGCTCCTCTTTGGAGGAAGCCCCTGAACTGCTGGAGATTGAGGAATGGATGAGCCCTCTAGGGCTCTCGCCTCATTGGTTCCTTCTGTGTAACAGAGAGAGATGCATCATGCCCCTAAAGTATCACAGTGAAGTTTTGGATTGTGGTGAACAGTCCCAGCACCCTTCATCCACTCTGTCACTGGACCCTTCAAGTGTGGAGGTTGCATTGAGCTTTTTTGAACCTTTGTGAAAGCTGAGGTTTGGCCTGTGTTGGACAATGCCTACTGTTCAGAAGGGATCCTAGTAGTAGCCAGATTATGGATTCTCAGTAAAATAAACTACAGGGCTGGCTTGAAGATTAACCTCCTTCTATGGCTCAGTTGGGACGGTCTGTGATCTCCCCCAAAACTGCAGATTCCGAGTAGGGTGCCCATTTCCCCAACTTACCAGCCCCTGGAAGGTCACAATGGAACCAGAGGACTTTAAAGGGGTAGCCCCACCCAGCAGAGAGGACGCTATTGCGGGTTAACCACCCTCAGAACGGCAGAGTGATGAGCAAAATGGAGGAAGCGTCGTCCTCCACACAGAATCAAAAGAGGAATGTCAACACCAGCCAACCGGCAGACAAGGATGTAGAAGCCACCCTTGAGAGGAAGATGAGAGAGCGGTCCTTGAAGAAGACGAGAAAGAAAAAGAGCGGTGGGGATGTCCAGCAGCAGGCCATGAGGACAACAGCCAGTCAGAGGTCCACTGTCTGTGGATGGACCAGCACCAGTCATCACCAGGCAAGGCCTGAGGGTATTTCCTTTCTCATTTTAGATAACTCCGAAGTGAAAACAAGGCAATTTCACAGTACCTGAATATGGTATGAGGCTACGATGCCTTCTGTATTCTGAAATGTGACATCTGTCAATCATTCCTAACATTTTGCTTTGTGTTATATTATGGTACTGGATATTTCTATAAGAAAATATTGGCCAATTCTTGACCTCTTAGCATTTTGTCAAAACTTTTTTCTGTGATCATGATTCTTCTGAGTGCAGGTGCTTCCTGAACCATGTCTGATATCGGTTGGTGGGTGGCCTCTCTCTGGATGGCTACTTTTGGGGAGCGGGTTTGTAACCTGCACCATGTCAATACAGAGTACTCAGTAGGTTATTGCTGAGTGAGTGGTAGCTCACAGTGGAGATTCAGGTCGTGGGATATGCCTCTTAATCCACGTCAGCTATTGTTTGGGTCATGATGAACCTCTGGTGAGTGGCAGAGATGTTTTGTCTTCTGATAACTGCGGTTTGAATGCAGACTATGGTGTCACGATTCAACTAGATATTCTAGTCCTAATTTCTAGCCCTATAAATGGTGTTGTAGATTTGTGGATTATAGTCTAAGCAGTTACACAGGTCTGCGGTCCATATGCTCGCTTGATACGTTTCCGCAGTTTTATTCTTAGGTTCATAGCGCCTGAAATTTGCTACACTTCATTGGTTGGGCTCTATCACTTTGTCCACGCATTTCCCTGTCCTTGTATTTCATTTCCTAATTGTCCCTCAATCATAGACGTGGGTGAATTATGTTAACCCCATGTTATGCCAGCTCCTTCTTTGTGATCTGAGAGTAGTTTTGTACCAAGATTATGAAGACACAGAGAGATAGAGCTTAAACGTTTATTGTATGGCGTGGCTCTCCAGGAGACAGCTAGAAAACACATGCACTCTCACAGAGTGCTGCATGACAAAGACAAAGTAGTCCTCTATATGTGAGCAATGCAAGGATACTAATTAATGCAAGCTAATTAATGCTTAATTTGAGTCGATTGGTTGCCGGTGGGCAGCCACCGGCACTCATTTTTGGGGGCCAACACTTATATTTTCTCATCAGACAATTATCGAGAGCAAGAGAGGGAGAAACACACAGATGGGAAAGAAGGAGGAAGAGAAAGATGGAAAAACCGCCACAAAAGAAGAAAGCAGGGACCTGCAGGAGTGAGATAAAGCTGTCAGGGGATCAGGAGGCCTGAGCTCTTTGGCACACTGACAATTAATAGTGCTTGCCGCAGGCTACAGAGCATAGGTTTGGGCACCTGAAGGACTGGGTTCTTTAAGACCCAGCGGTGCCAGGGCACAACACCTGAAACCTTCGTGGGTAACCTGCTCCGGCGTACGAATCACAGAGACACGGGACACTTCCTTCGGCGTCAAAGATTCAAGGTTTATTTGCTGCAGGGAACACAGAAGTCACAACAAGTACACCACGTGCAACTTGGGGAGACTGCTTCAAATTGGTTCTGTGGATCGCTCCTTTTTATACAGTTTTTACCCATAGGACAACATGGTACACAAAAGTTTACAACCTGGTTCCCACCATCATCCCCCAGAGGGGTCGCTTTGGTCACTTTGAAACACATGAGGTCCGGAACATTAGTGCGGAAACATTTGGCGGTTCCCGACTGTAAAAACCCATCTTCCCACCATTAGCAAATTCCAATCAGCAGTAAAACAGATCGAAATAGGAACAAAGACAGGTGCAGAGGAAGACGGAGCCAGTGGGGAGATCGGAAAGGGTGTAAAAGGGGAGGTATCGGGAAACACGAGATACAGGCATCAAAGGGACGTGCCTAATGAGATGCACGGCTGAGACAATAAGTCCGTGCGGCAAGATGAGCTTTGAGCGGCGCCATCTGCCTTACAGTAACATCCCCCTCGTCATAAAGACACTTACAAAGAACATGTGTCTTCCGCAAATATCTTGGGAGTCCCAGGGTCGCGAAGCGGACAGCGTCCGTTCGCTGGCTACTTGAGGGCAAGAGACAAAAATGGATGCCGTATCTAAGATGGAACCCGTGGGTACAGATGAAAAACCCACATAACAAACGAACGGTTTAAGTTAGCACAGCGAAACTGCGCACACTTACTAAACTCGTCATTTGCGGTTCATAGATACCAGACTCGACCATATTCGTGCGAGTCGGAAACACCACTTACAATTGTCACGGAACCTCAGACGCTCCTTTTGCCCTCATGTAGGCAAGCACTAGTCGGAATCATATTCGATATTCATCAGACCATCGAGATGTCGCTGTAGCATAGCTCTGTCCAATCGAGTCCCCCTTGGTAACAGGTGGTTGTCTTATACACGTTGTAGCACAGAGGCCACATAAGGCAGGACCACACTGCACACAAAGGCAACACGTGAACAGGAACACTACAACGATTCCGATGATCATCAGAATCTTCCAACCCCAAGTCGACATCAGGCCCCAAAACCATCCAAGTAGCGTCCAATCCCCTACATCCACGTGTATGGATTCGGAGATCTTATGCAACCTCGAGATGGCTTGATAGACAGTAGGAGCATTATCTGGAATAAAAATGCAGCAGCTCGAATGGATCACCTTACATACCCCACCTCGATCTGCTAAGATGACATCTAAAACCATACGGTTTTGTAACGTCATAAGTCTCTCCGCCTGAAGTTCTGAGGTGATATTACCAAGGGCACTGGCAGTAATATTAGCTGTCGATTCTACCACTCGAGTCAACTGTCTCAGGTTCCTACTATTAACCATAGGTCCCCAAAACGGGAGGAAACCCTTGAAAAAGTCTCCTGCCTCTTGACCGGCAGTATCCTCTTCGCTAATTACGCCTCTCACAACTCTAGTCTTGTGATAATCGGCGTCTACAGTGAACGTCGGAGGCAACAGATTTGCAATGAAGCATGAGCCCATGAAGTCAGCGGGCAACCATGCATATGCACGATCATAGCAGATAAAGTATGTACCCTTGGCAGCCAGAAACACAGGGGACGAGAACATTGGCAGAATGTAATTTTCAGTGCAAGCACTTGCTCCAAGCCGGGCTTGCGATCGTCGGCCACGACCCATGAGACAAAAATTACCAGTGTGGGGTACGACCCATATCGAAGGCGAGCTTTTAAGCTGCTTTTCGCTAGTGAACGCACTATATTCACCTCTACTTAGAACCCTATAGGCTTGTATCTCTTCTTCAGGAATAAGCGAGGGATCATAGATATCACTATCTAAATCCTCTATTGCTATCGACAAAGGTTTTTGATACGAGGTAGGACCAGAGTAGGGGGAACGTGGTTCTCGAATGGGGTGGAAACCCAGTGCGCTTCGAAACATTGTTTGAAATGCTCGAGCTGACCCTTGGGAACTATACGGTAACACCAGATATGGAATTCCCTTATCCGTAGTATGCGGCATCAACCCACACACCCAACAATTAGTAGTGTTAACCACTAACTGATGCTGATGAAGGAGCTGAATAAAGGAATTATTGCGGAATTCTACACGTCTAGCCTGCTCGTGTTCCGGTAACATATGAAAGGAATGGGGAGAAACAGTAGAGGTAAGTTTAGGGTCAGGAGTAGGAGTAGGTGTAGCAGAAGGTAAGAAGTAAGACATCGTGTAATACACCCCGCCCGCTAATAATGCTGAAACAGTCAAAAACAATACAAACAGTTGGAATATGAAACATTTGGTGCGACTGAGTTGCTGCAGCTTGAATCGATGAACCTGAGCTCCCTCCACATCATTCAGCTTCGAGAATGCCATTCCCTACGACCGTCCGCAACGTTTCTTGACGCACTTCGTTCTGTGTAGCAATAGTCAATCCCTAGGAGTTCCCAGGAACCGACGGCCTTTAACCTAGCGTCAAGACCTACTATCCAGAAGGAAGTACGCGCGCGGCCCTACGGCCTTCAATGCACAATATGTATGTATGCAAAAACAAAGTCTCTCAGCTGTGGAAGCAAAAAGTACAAGGAATGAAGCTCAATATATATATATATACAAGAATATTTACAGTAATACGAAGGTTCAAAACTGATCACAGAAAATGGGATTATGCAGTTGTTAATACAACAAAACAGAATCTTTTATTTGTCCTTAGTGCGAGATCGCAAAAAGTATCGGGTTTTCCCAAGACGTGTCTGCTCGTCAAACAAAGGATCCGTTGAAGAGACAGCTTCCTGCTGATCAGTTGAGTGTTCTGGTCTTGAGTCTTTCGATGCTAATTGCTCAACAGTGTCTTTCTGCTGCGCTGGGGATTCTCCAACAGGCTGTGCGTCGCTAAAAGGTACAAACGCCGGCAATGTTTCTGTTTCCGTTGACGCAATGCCTCTCCTTATCCACGGGTCTGCCGGCAAAGGAATAGGGACTCGTTTAGTGTGGGTGGCATGCACCCAATTCTTACGTCCCTCGAGACGAACGGCAGTCCTCGTGGCCAGGAGCACTTGATAGGGTCCGGTGAACCTCGGGTCTAGGTTATTTTTGCGTGAAAAATTTCTCGTCACCACCCAGTCTCCGGGCTGGAGCTGGTGGCCTGGACCCTCCGTCTGCGTCGGCAGTGCGTCGTAAACCTGTTGGTGAATTAACCTCGTTTAGCAGTCAAGTCATGTAGATAATCGATCAACATTGGGTACTCAAGATCAGAAAACATTCCTGGCCTAGGAACCCCCCACACATTCGCAGGACGGCCGAACACTATTTCATAGGGACTAAGCCCTACTCGGGAGTGTACAGTCGCCCTAGTTGACAGTAATGCTAAAGGTAAAGCGTCAGGCCACGAAAGACCAGTCGTAGCCTGAATCTTCGCTAGTTTTAGTTTAAGGGTGCCGTTGTACCCTTCAACCAAACCAGCTGACTGGGGATGATTGGCGCTATGGAATTTCTGATTAATTCCAAGGCCCTTACACACACTCTTCATCACACTACCCACAAACTCACTTCCGTTATCTGACCACACGACTCTAGGCATTCCATACCGAGGAAAATATTCCTTCAGTAGGATTTTTGCAGTAGACAAAGCAGTATTGTCTTTGAGAGGATAGGCCTCGATCCATCGAGAGAATGCGCAAACCACAACTAAAACGTATTTCAGGTTGTTGCATCTCTCCATATGGATGAAGTCCAATTGAATCACCTCAAAGGGATACGAAGGGGGAGCAAAACTGCCAGGAGGAGTTGGGGTTCCTTTGCCAGGATTGTACATCATGCACACCATACAATTCTTCACCAAACGTTCAGCACATTTCGTGATACCATCATTCTTCCATACAGGAGATAACAATTTACAAATACCTTTCACGCTAATATGTGCTAACCCATGCGCCATTGTCACAACGGCCAGCACATACGCATCAGGCAACAACCATCTTTTCTGATCCGACAAATCAATCCAACAACCATTCGCATCCAACTTTCCCGTACTTTCTTTCCACTTCGCCTTTTCAGTCTCGGTGGCTTCATTCTGAATTTCTTTCACACTTTGGATAGTGTCCTCACACATACTCGATTCTGTAGGCCACCTAACCGAACTCGTCACATACATTCGAGTGCTAAGGTTCCGGGCAGTCTCCTTAGCGATCTCGTCTGCAAACGCATTACCACGACCAACATCATCCGTCACCTTACGATGCGCACTACATTTAACAATCGCTACTTGCTTAGGCAACGTCAATGCATCCAAAAGATCATTCACAAGCTGGCCATGCTGAATCTTCGTACCATGCGACGTCAAGAAACCTCTCTCTCTCCACAATCGTCCAAAGCTGTGAGCAACTCCAAACGCATATTGGCTATCAGTAAACACATTCACACGTTTCCCTTTCGCTAACACACATGCTCTAGTGAGGGCAATCAATTCTGCAGCTTGGGCAGAATTCTGATTCAACCTTGCAGTCTCAACAACAGTATTCAACGTTACAACAGCATAAGCAGTAGTCACATCGCCATTCGGCAACTTAAAACATGACCCATCCACATACAGTGTGCCATCCGGATCTTCCAATGGGGTGTTTTTAAGGTCCACTCGACCTTTTGTTTCCTCTTCAGTCCTCAAGTAGCAATCATGTTCTGCTACTTCATCTGACTCTGTGCTAATTGGTAACAAAGTTGCCGGGTTCAGAACATTACAACGTTTTATCTGAATATGACTTGCCAATAGCGTCAACTCGTACCCAGACAACCTCGCACTCGTCAAGTGCTGAGTTTTCGTTCGATTCAAAAGAGTATCGACTGCATGCGGAACCATCACCGTAAGCATATTATCCATGACCAATCCTGCTGATTGTCGGATGGAGACCGCAGCTGCCGCAGTTGCTCTTAAACAACTCGGCAATGCTCTAGCTACTGGGTCCAAGGTCGAGGAAAAATATGCGCATGGACGCTGCTTACCACCAAAAGGTTGCGTCAAAACACTCAAAGCACAACCTTCCCTCTCGTGAACATATAAGGTAAACGGCTTACTGTAGTCAGGGGTACCCAACACAGGAGCCGAACACAATGAATCACGCAGTTCAGAAAAACTTTTCTGACATTCTTCCGTCCATGGTAAAGGAGTTGAAACATCCTTGCACGTAAGAGCCACCAATGGTTTCGCTAGCAATGAAAAATTAGGAATCCATTGCCTGCAGTACGACGTGATACCTAGAAAGGCACGCACATCTCTTTGGGTTGTTGGCACAGCCATTCGTGCAATCGCTGCAATTCTCTCTGGGGTCAACCTCCTTCCCTCCTTTGACAATAAGTGACCTAGATAGGTTACTTCTTGACAACAATATTGGAGTTTAGTAGGTGACACCTTGTGATTCAACTCACAGAGATGTTGCAGCAACGACACCGTAGCAATTTTGCAAATGTCCTGAGTATCGGCAGCCACCAATAAGTCATCGACGTATTGGATTAAGGCCGCACCAACCGGCAACCGAAACGCATCCAGTTGACCCTTCAAGGCTTGACTGTAAATCGATGGACTTTCACAGTAGCCCTGAGGAGCGCGCTTGAACCGGAAGCTACGTCCACCGAGAGAGAAACCGAAAAGGTCCCTGCTCTCTTCGGCAATCGGGATGCTGAAAAACGCATTTTTCAAATCAATCACCGAAAACCACGATGCAGAAGCCGGAATCAGAGTCAGTAGCGCCGTGATGTCAGGCACAACAGGGAATTGAGGAACCACAATTTTATTCACCTCCCGTAAATCGATAACAAAACGATAAACAGGTGGTTTTGAAGGATCAGTACGTTTAAGAACAGGCAGCACAGGGCTGTTGCACACGTTTCCCCGAGTCTCTTCAATAACATCTTTCTCAATCAGATCATAAATGATCGCTAACAATGCTCGCTCACCATCAAGGGAGATACGATACTGGGGAATACGTGGCAAACGCACATTAGATTTCAACTGAACAACATAGGGCGAGATATCAAGTAGGCCCACGTCATTCGGACCCGTTGCCCACAAAGACGCGGGAAGAGAACTCAATTCCGGTGGGAGCTTGTCGAGAGACAAGTACATGGGAGAGACAACCCTTTCTCCTAACGTAAGCTTTACACCCGCAGGAGAACAATACAAAGTTGCGTACAAACGTTTAAGCAAATCCAGGCCCAAAAGATTTTCACCACAACCTGTGGTTAGAATCAATGGAGCTTCTAGCTCACGTGGCCCAATTTTAAGGGGCAAAGGGCGTGAAACTGGATTGCTAACGGGGGCGCCAGAGAATCCAACGGAAACATTTGTTAAGCCAGACAAAGGTGCGCCAGGGAGTTTCGAATGCATGATAGAACTTTTCGCTGCACCAGTGTCCAACAGAAAAGGCTCAACGACGCCCGATGTAGCAACTGCGACGTAAGGCCCTCTCTGATCAACCGGAACTGATACCACTCCCTCTCCTTGTCTTTGGCTGTCCTAGTAATTACTGTCGTCAGTCCCCTGATCGACGTAATAATCGTCTACATTGTACTGCGCAGATCGCCCTTGCGATGATCCACGTTGATCAAAACAATTATTAGAATTAGATGAGTTATCTGAGCGATCGTTCTGAGCACCACGACCTCTACCACGTGATGCCTGCTGCGAACCACCACGACCTCCTCTAGATGAGTTACCATTGTTACGTTCATTCAAAACAGGGCAATTGAATTTAATGTGTCCCTCCTGTCTACAATAAGCACATTGATTGTACCCTAACGAGGATCTTTGGGAGGAGGAGTCATTACGCGGCTGCGATCGATTCGATTGCGACTGCGATCTATTCTGCGGGGACGCATTCTGATTTGAACGCGGAGGATACGCCTGTTGCAACAACACTTTAGTTTTGAGCTCTTTCGTCTTTTTATCAGCACGGTCGCTCTCTTCTTTCTCTCTATTCTCATAATATTGCGCCGTAGCCAATATCTGAGCTGAAGTGGAAACGGCCCATGCACTTTCCGAATTCTTTAATTTATTGCTCAAATCGGGCAATAAGTTTGAAACAAATTTATCCACAAACAATCTCTGTCCACCCTCGGTACCCATATCCTGTCCACTATGGTCAATGAATGCTTCCTCGAACCTCGTAAAGAAGTCGGAAACACTCTCATCTTTCTTTTGCTTGCAAGCTGACAATTTATCCCAATTTACCCTCATAGCTGGCATAAGAGTTTTCATTAATGTAATTATTCGCTGGGGAAGAGCAGCAATCAACTGCTCAGGCTTAGCACCACCAACTTGCAACCCATCTGCCGCTACAATGGCCGCCCAATCACCACCTAGCTCGGTCGCGTGATTTTCCTGACGAATCTTAGCCCATACCGGTTGCGGTACAACATTGCCAAACAACATATCGATATCGGCAAGATTCATTACCGTAGCATCTACGAGCTGCGATAATTCTTTGTAATACCCTGCAGGATTTTTGCGAGGGTCAGGCAAAGATTGCTTCACCTGTAACACTTCCGATCTTTTCCATGGGAGATGTATCCATACTCTCTGAAAATATGGCGGGACCGGAGGGGCAGCTGCGGGGTTACCTGGCATCCAAACCGGTGGAACTTCACGCATGGGATATTGGCCAGACTCATCTGGTTGTCCTTCAATATCCTCAACAAACAAGGCATGGGGTATCGGAGCGGGACGAAAAGATAGCAACCGCTCAATAGCACGTCGAACGTTAGTATCTACTATCAGTCCATTTGCGAACTGAAGCTGAAGCTCAGACAGGGCGGTCAGCACCTCGTCAGGCGCATCGGCCACTATCTGATCATGAAGGAACTTACACATTTCATTAAACACATATCTCTGGGTTGGTATATTAAACTGACAGAACGTTTCGAGGACAACACGAGGTGGATTTCTAAGAGGGTTTACCATCCAACCCATCGCCATAGTATATAACGCAACACGTTCTCTGTTTCCAGGAAGCTGACTACGTCTCTGAGGACCATCAGAACTAGCGGACCCATGAACAGGTCCGAGCGAATGAAAGAAACTAGCAGCAAGGGGAGAATTACGACTACGAGTAGAAGGAGAAGCATACGATACAGGACTAACAAGAGAAGGAGTAGAAACAGTAGCAACAGCAGGGGTTAACAAAACAGGAGCAGCAGCGGCAGCAGGAGTATGTGGAAGTGGAGGAGCAGTAGGGATAGAAACAGGCAAAGGAGCAGGAACAGTCGGAAGAGCGGGTGCAGGTTGAGGAACAGGCTGAGGAACAGGCGGAAGAAGAATAGGCGGAAGAATAGGTACGGCAGGAACCACAGGAGCTGCAGCTGGGGTACCCTGTACGTACGGAGGTGGCGACTTCATAAGATAAGACATTAAAGGATCCTCAACTGGCTCTTCCTTCTTTTCCGACTCCGTAGGCAAAGCGGGATAACATTTATCTACGGTCATACGCTGTAGTCTGTCAAACACTTCCTTATCCTTAACCTCCTTATCATGCTGAAATTGCTCTGCTTTCTTCACTATGGTAGCAACATTATCTCGCTGAGTACGTTTATTTTGTCTGATTTCTTTCTGTCGGGCTTCTTTGCGCCACAACCGAAAGGCATCAAACATGGCCGGCCTTGATTTTCTTTCGAACAGTTTAATTTCTAGATTATCTAAGATCGGGGCCTCGAAGCTACCATGAGGTGGCCAACGAAGGTCGCCATCCTTCTTTGTATATTTAATCCAATAATCATTAAAGGTAATCGGACCTAGTCCATGTTTACTATATAGTTCATAAGTGGGAGTTCCAACCGGAGGTATCGGACACGAGTCCTCCAGTCGGGAATCCGTACCACAAGGTCTGAAACAACTAAACAAAGTACTACGACCAGGCATCTTGCACACTAGCCGAGTTTCACAAACTTCAAGGGTTACGGGATTTACCAAGTCCCAGCAAAGAACAAAACCCTCGGTCTTTGGCGGCTGCAGTCGTCAAACAACACAACAAAGTACGCTAGCAAAGTGTCACCGACAAAAACACTCACACAGCGTTAACAACAAAAACACTCGCTAAAGTGTCAACAACCAAGAACTCTGGGAGCGACCCACAAATACTTAACTCAAAGATCAATGGCGTCACCAGGAAGGCCCGTCTATCGTCTCGCTATACCAAGGTCTACGCCAGGCGCCAAAACAGGTCTACAGTCAGGGCAGCAGTCCGTCGCAGCCGTCCGGAGGCGGGAATCTTCGCGGGAAAAGTCTTCGGGCCACTTATTTCGACAACAGGATCGATGAAGCGGAGTGCACCTTCCCTCGGAGATTTCACACGAAGTTCCTCACGATCGTCGGGCTTGGACCGGTACCACTGATGCAGCCCCACGTTGGGCGCCAACTGAAGGACTGGGTTCTTTAAGACCCAGCGGTGCCAGGGCACAACACCTGAAACCTTCGTGGGTAACCTGCTCCGGCGTACGAATCACAGAGACACGGGACACTTCCTTCGGCGTCAAAGATTCAAGGTTTATTTGCTGCAGGGAACACAGAAGTCACAACAAGTACACCACGTGCAACTTGGGGAGACTGCTTCAAATTGGTTCTGTGGATCGCTCCTTTTTATACAGTTTTTACCCATAGGACAACATGGTACACAAAAGTTTACAACCTGGTTCCCACCATCATCCCCCAGAGGGGTCGCTTGGGTCACTTTGAAACACATGAGGTCCGGAACATTAGTGCGGAAACATTTGGCGGTTCCCGACTGTAAAAACCCATCTTCCCACCATTAGCAAATTCCAATCAGCAGTAAAACAGATCGAAATAGGAACAAAGACAGGTGCAGAGGAAGACGGAGCCAGTGGGGAGATCGGAAAGGGTGTAAAAGGGGAGGTATCGGGAAACACGAGATACAGGCATCAAAGGGACGTGCCTAATGAGATGCACGGCTGAGACAATAAGTCCGTGCGGCAAGATGAGCTTTGAGCGGCGCCATCTGCCTTACAGTAACATCCCCCTCGTCATAAAGACACTTACAAAGAACATGTGTCTTCCGCAAATATCTTGGGAGTCCCAGGGTCGCGAAGCGGACAGCGTCCGTTCGCTGGCTACTTGAGGGCAAGAGACAAAAATGGATGCCGTATCTAAGATGGAACCCGTGGGTACAGATGAAAAACCCACATAACAAACGAACGGTTTAAGTTAGCACAGCGAAACTGCGCACACTTACTAAACTCGTCATTTGCGGTTCATAGATACCAGACTCGACCATATTCGTGCGAGTCGGAAACACCACTTACAATTGTCACGGAACCTCACACCAGCACTCATTCTTTTACAAAATAAGCACTGCATCCAATCATATGGATCGTAAAGAGGCTATGCTACATCGGAGGGACAAACACAAGAAGAGGAATGCAAGCCATTAAGGAAGAATCAAGCAAATCACTGTGACAATTAAGTCAACAGTGGTAAATTCAAAGTAGGTCTTTTGGAACCAGACGGCTCGTGCAATCTGGTAGGCAAGCCCTAAAAATCATGGATGTCTACCCTGCCCTAAATAGGTTGCGCAATCCCTATTATGACCCAGGGGTGCAGTGGTGAATCAACAGTCGAAGATGAGGGAAACTTAATAAAAAATAAAAAAAAACACTTACCTTGAGCTCGCCATATCACTGACTCTGCGATGCGGCGAGTGCAAGGTAAGTAGTTTCTTCTTTTTTAATTTAAGTTTCCCTCCTCATTGAATGTCGACTCCGCCCTCCCTCCCCCCACCCCACTGCTCCTACCTGCACGGACTGCGCCTGTATGTATTAGCTCAATAGTGGACACAATTCACAAATTGACAGAGATTTCCAAAGAAACCATTTTTTATCTCTCCAATGTATGCCTTGCATACCTTTATATACAGCAGCCCTTAGAGCATTCTCTTCCTTATAAGTCTGTCTGCCTCTCCTTCAGCAAGAAAGGAGAGTGGATAAGTATGCAGTGCCAAACAACCACCCTGTTCCTGACTCTCAAAATATTCAAGACCACACTTGGAAAATTGCATAACATGGAGCAAAGCTGCCAAAAGTTCCCATAAGCCAAACCACTTTGCGAAGACATGTTGCTTCAGATAAAAATCTGGATATCTTAGTCACGCTTCTGAGTAGGGGTGGGTTCAATTACGATGTGTAGCGATATCTTTACACCCACAATGAAATGGCACATGAACTATTGTCATGACTGAAGTTTTCACAGCTGAAAAGCGCTATGTCATTATAAATTAATATTGCGCTAAGAATGATGGAGTGAGATAAATTGGTTTAGGTTAGCACATCTGTCCTACTGATGATCCTTAAAATGATGCACTGGACCGAAACTAGACTTTCAGCCATCAATTGGGCAGTTATATATGAACCAACCAGATATTAATGGTTATGAGATGTGCTTGCAGGTCCAACAATGTGTGAACATTCTAGGCTTCTTTATTGTATATATTGCATTGTATTGTATTGTACTGTTTTGCATTTATGTAGTGCTTACTACCCCTGGCGAGGTGTCAAAGCACTTTTTTGGGGGAAACATCCTTTACAACGAAACTTTTTCCACACAGTACCTTTACAACGCAGGAATTACAATGCAAGTCGTTACAACGACTTGCGCTTGAGGGTGCTGTAGGATAGGGAATAGTTTAATTTACTATCCAAAACCTTCCCTACTATCCACGGGGACTGGAGTTGGAATAGTAAATTAAACTATTCACTATCCAGCGCCCCCAACGCAAGTCGTTGTAACGACTTGCGTTGTAAAACCTGCGTTGTAAAGGCTTGCGCGGAAAAAGCATGCGTTGTAACGACATACATCCCTTTTTTGGTCAGTAGCAAAGGATTAGTGATGAATCAGTATAGTGAAATATGAAAATGTATTTGAGTGCTGGATATGTTGGTCAGTTATTTTGATTGTGAAGGATAGTGGAGGGATAGAAGAGGGAAAAAGGTTTGCTACCCTTGATGGGGTGTTGAAGCACTTTTTTGGCGAGTAGCATGCTACTTAGAAACCCGTAAAGGACTCACTGCATCTAATTTATGGTTGTCTTTTACTACGCAACCAGGAGCTGACAGACAACATTTTATTAGGGCCACTCCAGGTAGGAGAGTCAGACATTAACAGTCTAATATGAGAAAGAGGTTTGCGAAGGAGCCTTGGTGTAATCCCGGCCCCCTGATTCACCTTTGTAAAAAAAATGTTGTCCAGAGATTTTAATTTTTGATTTTGGTGTTTAGAGTCATCAGAGAAGGAATTTAACTTGGGTAAGCAATGCTGATTTGGGCAGAATTTTTCTGGATGACATTTTTAGAAATGGGAGATGTATTGCAGTGATGGACAACAATTTTTTATGGAGGTATGTCAAGGGGTGGGCTAGTGCGCTAATTATGTGTATTCATCTTACTTTTATGAATGAATAATGCATTTATCATGTCTTGCCATGTGTTAGAAATAGGGGTCTCTAGTTGTCCAAATAGAGACCCTTGCTTCTAGTCAGGGTAAGGGGGATCCACACTTTAGATAACCCCTGCTCATCCCCTGGGTAGCTTGACACGAGCGGACAGGCTTATCCCAAAGGCAATGTGTAAAGTATTTGTACTTAAAACACACAGTAATACAGTGAAAATGCCACAAATGGACACCACAACAGTTCAAGAAAAATTAAGTATCTTTATCTAAACTTAACAAGATCTAAATGGCAACAATCCAACATAAGATATGACTTCCGAACAATTATTGAAAAAAATAAACCTTGTCTAAAATAAATACCTCCACCTGGTGCTGTTGCCACGTTGTGACAGCAATAAATCCAAAGGGGCCGAATCACAGAACTAATCTGAGAAAAAATCCTAAAGTTACTACTTTTGGTATTCACAGAATGAATTTAGTAGTAATAAAGTTAGTAATTTGTCTTAAATTAGGATTTTGTCTTAAATTAGGATTTTTTTGTCATAAATTAGTATTTTGTCTTCAATTAGTATTTTGTCTTCTGTAAGTATTTTGTCTTAAGTTAGGATTTTGTCATAAATTCGTATTTTGTCTTAAGTTAGTATTTTGTCTTAGGTTAGGATTTTGTCTTAAAACCAAAACTTAAAACAAAATCCTACTTAAGAAAAAATCCTAACTTAAGAAAAAATCCTAATTTAAGACAAAATCCTAACTTGAGGCAAAATCCTAACTTAAGACAAAATACTAATTTGAGACAAAATCCTAACTTGAGACAAAATTATAACTTAAGACAAAATACTAACTCAAGACAAAATACTAACTTTACTACTACTAAATGCCTTTTGTGAATACCAAAAGTAGTAAGTTTAGGATTTTGTCTCAGATTAGTTCTGTGAATCGGGGCCAAAGTACGGCGCCGACCACGGGGTGTGCGACATCGGGCATGGAGTCACATGGACCCCAAGCAAACTACTTTGGAAACAAAGTCTACGACGATGCACAGCGTCGTGGAGGTGAGGCGGCTGTGCCAAGGTCAAGGACGCCTTCCACGGGGGAGGCGAGGTGTCGTGTTTGCAAGGAGGCGACGTGTCGTCTCCAAGACAGGGGAAGACGTTTCATCGGTAGTGAGGCGTCGGTTCCAGTGACAATGCAAAGTCATCGAGTTTGTGGAGTCAACCTCGGCGGTTATCGGCACCGCGATAATAGGATGCAGGCACTGGCGATGACAGAGTTGTTGCGAGCGCTGGCATTGGGCACGCCCGATAACTGCAGTCATCGGCGGGCGTCGAAGGGCATCTGAGCTGCGGTTAATTTATTGAACGCGCGTTCAACAAATTAAGCTGCAGAATACTTACCTTTTGTTTGCCTTTTTTCTTCACGTGAGGCTCTTGATAAAGGACGTTGTTCTGAAACGCGTTGAGGAATGCCATGAGATGGCTCAGGCTGAGCGAGTGTTTCTTTCATCAACCCACTATGGTCGAAGAATGCACTAGAATCAGGAAAAAGACAAGCACCCACATGGGTACATGGTACAAGTAAGGACTGCAAATACCACAGTGCCTAGTGGCATACACCCACTGGGGTTGGGCATACGCCCACCGGGGCTTGTTCAATAAATTAAGATTAAGGTGCAGAATACTTGCCTGTTGTGTGCCTTTTTCCTTTGTGTGAGGCTATTGACAAAGGACGTTGGTCTGAAACTAGTTGAGCCTTGCCATGAGATGAAAGGGCAGAGCTGTTTTATCTGCACTTTACAGTAACATGAGAGTAACCTTCTGAGAATGCTCCCCCACAGAGGCTACCTTTCTTTGTTGGATGTATATGTATACCGAGCCTCTGATGATGAGTAATGAACTCAGAAACGTGGCAGGCTTTTAATGATCGGCACAAGAATTGTAAATCTTATCGGAAGACGCATTCCAACGTCACCTGACTGAACGCCTATGTGCGAGCTGCTGGTCGTATGTGCCTTTGCCTGTGGGCATTCAGGAGCAGTGAGATTATACGCAGCAGCCCAGCAGCGAAAGGTGCACCACTCCGCGATGACTGGGGGTCCTGGGGCTCGGAATCTTCTGAGTCCCACAAGGAACAGGCGGCTGATGGAATTGTGTGTTGGAACGTGCTGCCGTGGCCCATTCAGGGCTTTCATGGACATTATTAATTATCGTGTATCCATCTGAGGAATCATGGGTATGACACAGACTACAAGGCCCAGAGAACATTGCGTTCAAGCCCATCTGAGGGTAGTTAATTATTTTAAATATGGTCGTGCCATACAACACAAACCTTTGCCGAGCCTCTGATGAAGAGTAATGAACTCAGAAACATGTCAGGCTTTTAATGATCGGCTCAAGAACTGTACATCCCATCGGAAGACGAAATCCAACCTCACCTAACTGAACGCCTCTGTGCGAGCTGCTGGTCGTGTGCGCCTTTGCCTGTGGGCATTCAGGAGCAGTGAGATTATACGCGGCAGCACAGCTGCGAAAGGCGCACCACTCCGCAATGACTGGGGATCCTGGTGCTCGGAATCTTCTGAATCCCACAAGGAACGGGCGGCTGATGGGATTGTGTGTTGGAACGTGCTGCCGCGGCCCATTCAGGGCTTTCATGGACAATATTAATTATTGTGTATTCATCTAAGGAATCATGGGTATGACACAGACTACAAGGCCCAGTAAACATTGCGTTCAAGCCCATCTGAGGGTAGTTCATTATTTTAAATATGGGCATGCCATACAATACAAACTTTTGCCGAGCCTCTGATGAAGCGTAATGAACTCAGAAATGCGTCAGGCTTTTAATGATCGGCATAAGAACTGTAAATCCTATCGGAAGACAAAATCCAACCTCACTTGACTGAACGCCTCTTTGCGAGCTGCTGGTCGTTTGTGCCTTTGCCTGTGATCTTTCAGGAGCAGTGATATATATATATATTCACTGAAAAAAACATAGGTTTCACACCAGTTATAGTTAGCTGGAAATTTTACTGACATAAAACCATTGAAATTCCCACATTATAGTTAGTTGGACTCACTATAACTTGCGCACCTGCAATGCACTGCTGATGACGTCACATATTACATCACTCATGACATGGTCAGTGACATCACTCATGACATCACTAATGACACCATCCAGTGAATGTGTGTCTTTCTGAAAAATAAATATGTTTTATATATGTATTTGTAAAGGTCGATGGAAGAATAAATGTTTAAATAAGTGTGTAAATGGATGTTTTTTTAATAAAATATTGATTGGTTAACTGGCTTATTAAGTGTATCTTAGTGAATACATATATTAGCGAGTAATTTTTAAATATTTAAATATATGTATTAGTGTTTCACTTTGTGTATAAGTGGCTGCATGGGTTGGTAACTGACTCACTGTTTGTATGTGTTTTGAAGACAGCATATGTGCAGGACTGTATGGGTGGATGAGTGTGTATATGTGTGTGTTAGTGAGTGAATGCCTGCCTCACTAGTGTCTTTATGAGTAACTACATATGTTTTAATCTAGTATATGTGAGTATTGATGTATATAAGTGTTTAACTAAGTATGTGTTTCTATAAGTGATTGTTTAAGAGAGTAAGTATGTGTAAGTTTCCTTAGAAGTAATGTGCTAGTGTGTGTATAGTTGTATATACAAATAAATGGATGTTCAATAGTTTATTTGCATGTGTGAGTATGTGTGTGAGTAACTTTTGGATGACTGTCGGTGTGTAACAGGATATATATGTGTATCACTACGTATGATGAGTGAGTATATGTATGAGTGACTATATGGAACTGTTGCTGAATGAGTGGATGTGTATATAGATGGTGGAATTACTGAATTGGTTGTTGTAACTGGTATGGGGTATCTCAATTTTTTTGAAAATGTTAGTTTCTATTTTTGAATATGTGTTTCAAGGGTTACATTACATTGAAAGGAGGTCTGTCAGTCTGTCACAAGGATGGTGTCATCAGTGATGTCATGAGTGATGTCACTGACCATGTCATGAGTGGTGTAATATGTGACGTCATCAGCAGTGCATTGCAGGCGCGCAAGTTATAGTGAGTCCAACTAACTATAACGTGGGAATTTCAATGGTTTTATGTCAGTAAAATGTCCAGCTAACTATAACTGGTGTGAAACCTATGGTTTTTTCAGTGAATTTAATAGGTTTTTTAAATGCTAATTCCTAACTATAACTGGTGTGAAACCTATGGTTTTTTCAGTGAATTTCATAGGTTTTTTAAATGCTAATTCTTAACTATATATAGGGCCTCAAACCTATGTTTTTTTCAGTGAATTTCAAAGGTTTTTCAATAGCAAATTTCTATAGCTATGAAATGTAATATTATTTATAATGAATCCTATATTGTATATTTATGAAATACTATTTTTTTATGCATATTGTTCATGGTTTTATTTTTTTTGCCCTGGAGCGCTCCCGGTGCGCGTCCCGGTGAGCACACGGTAAGCGCAGTCTTGCGGCGCGCCCCGGGGCGCCTACCGGTGAGCATCCCGTTAGCGCTATTGCCGCGAACGAAAACATCATTGTGACGTATCGCGTAGCCGCGTCCGCGTGATACGCACGGCGTAAGCACACCCGGAAGCACTGGAGCGCATACGATTGCGCTACGTAACCATCCGACGCGCTTACGCGACGTGCCCCTGGCGTAAGCGCGTCGGGTCATGTGACCTAAAAATAACACTTTTTATTGGTTCAGGACAGTTTTGGTTTCCAAATGATGAAAGCCCTGGTCATGTGACCTCAAAATAACACTTTTCATTGGTTTAGGACAGTTTTTTTCCTAATGATGAAAGCCTCCACCTTTTTTCCTCATTCTCACTTTGTACTTTGAGTGAGGAAGACCTGTTTCCAGAGCTATTATTAATTTGTACTCAGAAATGGCTTCAGTAGCAGCATCAGCAGGAGCATCTAAGCCACCACCACCACCACCACCACCAAGAGGACCACCACAACACCACAGTGGTGGAGATGAAGAAGAGGAGGAGGAGGAGGAGGAGGAGGACGAGAGGAGGAGGTTCCTGCCAGAAGATAATGCCCCATATAGGCCAAAGCAGCACATTATCTGGGAGTTTTTTCAATCTCAAAGGACCTCAAAAAAGTAAATGCGCCAAGGGTTACTTGCCTAATCTGTGGCACTGAACTTTCAAGGGGGAACCCTAACAAAAAGTACTCTTTTGGCAATAACACAATGATTCGCCACATGCAACGCCGGCACCCTAACAACTATGCTGCGGCAGAGGTCAGAGAACTGGCCAGAAACCCTCCTCAATCTTCACCCAGCACCTCCAAAAGTAAGCAACCCACTCCATCGGGTCCAGAGACAAGGGAGATGGTCCCAAACATACAACCCCAGTTTGGACAATACAAAATCAGTTGTATATTTTGTGGTAAAACAATTACCTATGGTGAGCAAAGCGTAAAACTCATCAACCGTGCTGGTGACAACCACAATTGCCCCAAAAACCTTACATTTTTCCTGATTTTTTTTTGCTCCAGTTGAGCCGTTTACAATTCCCTGTTTTTTGTTTCTCCCCATAAAAATAACAAAAAAAATATAAAATTGTTCATAAAAGCCAAAAAAAGTACAAAATGTTCAAAAAAACATTAAAAAAAAATAAAACAACAAAAAGAAGAAGAAAACAGTTCTTTTTAGAACTACCTCCAATTTATAGTAATTTTTCCTTTTTTTTTACGGTCATTCTTCTTTCATATGTGGCTTTTGTCGGCCATGTGTATAAACAGTAAGTTTTCTAAGGCTCATCACATCAGGTACAATAATTAATTTTGAGCACTTTGTTTAATTGTTTGAGACCCCAGGAAAGCTCTGCTCTTGGGATGGTGGCCAAAGGTTCACCGGACTGACATTGCCGAAATTTTGTCAACACCGCTCATGGTATCATGATAAGTGATAATCAACCTGAACATGAGAATAACTTTTTGTGGCCATGACAAACAGCCCGATTCATCAAGCGAAATTGCGCTCGCAAATGGCCAGATTCTGAGAATCTGGCCCTTTGCAAGTGCAATTTTTGCATTTGGGATTCATCATCCCAAATGCAAAATTTGCTATTTAAGAACTCGCAAATTTGCGAAGAATAGCATTTAAGGAATCTCTGTTAGAGATTCCTGAAATGCTATTCTTGAAACATTTAAAAATTGTGAATTCGCTATTTAGAACCGCTATTTACCACGAAGTCAAACCTCGTGGTAAATAGCGAAAACTCAGAAAAATGCATTTAAATGCATTTTTCTAAGTTGCATGTTACACACACACACGTCCTTTGGACATGTGTGTGTGTAACATCTGTGTAACTTCACATTTCAGGGGTGTTACAGGGTGTCCTTTGGACACCCCTGCACCATGAAATCGCAATCTCATTTGCGATTAGCTAATTGCTAATTGCAAATAAGGATTAACTCCCCATTCATTCCTATGGGCCTTTAGGTTATTCCTTATTTGCGATTAGCAATTTGCTAATCGCAAATAAGGAATGTGTAGGAATCGCATTTTATTTTGCGATTCCTACATGAATCCCGTTTTGCAAGTCTGAAACAGCGATCCCTTATGAATCGCTATTAAAGACTCGAAAAATGGGTCTTTGATAAATCTGGCTGAAAGTCTTTAAATCCGCTGTATTATATATGCCCAGATTTGAAATCATGCCTTTTTTGTTTTGCACTCCAGTCTGCATTAAGCACTGTGTTGGATCACTGATGTATTTAATGTTACTGGAAATCGATTGTGATCATGGCATACCTGTTACTACATAAATATACAATTTTATGTTTTCTTTGTCCATTTCATTTCCTTCTAATATTGCAAATGTGTAATGGTTGAAAGTACATTTCATGAAATGAAGTTCCTTTGCATTAAAAAAATGCTTAAATCGAGCAGTTGTTATTTAGTAACTTCCTATGTACACAGGTTCTATATTGGATTATAAAGGTTTTTTATTCAAAAGCATCCTGTGTTTGGGAGTAGCATGGGGGGCTGGGAGACAAACATACAAGGGAGACAGATGGATACAACATGCATTCTCATGATGTGCTTCAGTAAAAGGAGTTCTGGGAAAGTAAACACCCCAGGAAGAAATGAAGAAGCCACTCAGAGAGGTGGCAAAGAGGCTATGGTCCACATGAGGAAAAAATACATGGGGTGAGCGACCACAAAGAAAGCCAGCAAACAGAAAGAAAGCAACTGTGAATGACAAAACAAAAAGTTAATGACAAATCAGTGGGGGTAATGCATTCTTAGGTCAGCTTTCTGTTTGTCCGCAATATGACTTTGCAAACAGACAGGTGTGCTGCCTGGTGGTATTCTACCTAACATGTTGTACTAACAGTGATATTTTAAATCACACAATTTTATTTTGAGCTGAAAGTGGATCAGTGCTTAATTTGAGACTGTGGTTTCTGGTGCTAGGCACCAGCACTTAATTTTCAACTCCGGCACTTATGACTGCCTGCCACGTGGTGGCGCTGTTTGACTAATTTAGTGATGAGTAGAACAACAGTTGTTTATTAATTTAATATACATTAATATGGTTAAAACCTGCCTCCCAAGCCATTCTTATAGCGTTTGAGGACTGGATTAGTCTGGTTGTGGGAGTGTGATGGTTAGTCGTTGAGTTGGTGGATGCATTTTGCAGCGCTGTCAGGGGCAATAGATGGTAAAAGCTGCAGTGGCCTTCTGACGAGGGCCCTGGCACTTCCTTTTTAACAAATTAAGTACTGAAGTGGATGACAAATGGTTTCTTTTAAAGCATCCTAGTCAAAAATAAACTTAGTTAAAAGGCTTCCCAAAAGGAGGGAACTCAGCGAGTCAGCTACATTGCATGTGTGGATTTGGAAAGCCAAGGCGGCTGGCTGGTGCAGCCGGAAGTCTGGGATGCGTAAAGCAGAGCCAGTCACATTCCAAACTGCTTTTGGGAAGCCAGTGGCTGTTGCAGAGGAGACTACATGACAGGAATGCTTCTGAATGTTTTATGGCAATAGTGCAGTATGCCAGGATCATAAATGAGAGGGCATGGGTTTGTGCAGAGGTCGAAGGGAGCGGGATCAGAGGGGTACGGATGTGCCCATACTTTTTTAATTTCTGAAAAAACGTTCCCCTACTTTTAGCAAAAAGACAACGTCATGGGACGGTTAATTCCGATAGTTTAAATGCTTCCGCAGAAGTGTCATTCAGTGAGTCTCCTGTGTTGTGTAACCGAAGCCCGGCAGCCAGTTAGACAAGCCTTCTTGCCAGGGTGCCTGCTTGCCTGAAAGAAATGCAAATGTGCACAACGAGTTAATCTGCAAATGTAAAGGGTAATCTGCAAATGTAAAAGATGCTTGGGAACCGGTACTGCCTTTAATTGATGGAAACATTCGAGGCTCTGTGATGACAAAGCTTTATTCTTTTTGAGTGGTAGTGAAAGAGTTAACAACTGAGCTTTGAAGTGCCTGCTTTTAATTGTAATTGTTTTCATGTAGTGCTTACTACCCATGGAGGTGTTGGAGGGACAGTTATGTAAATATGTTTAAAAATTACAGTACATACAGTCTGGGAATGACTAAAATCTATATTTTGGAAGCATCCTTTTATCTTAAAACCTTTTCACAATGTGTAGCTCCCTATCCACTGGCGTAACAAAACTTGAGGGGGCCCCCATGCAAGGTACGTGGAGGGACCCCCTCCGGGCTCATGAACTCTCCAGCAAGAGTATTGTTCTGAGGGTGCCACTTGGAGCATGAAGCTCCCCTGCACTGCGGGGGCTGCGGTGGCCTGTGTTACGCCACTGTCTCTATCTTATACTGAGTGTAACACAAGTTTAAAATTCATATTCACAGTGCTTTCTGTCACAGGCTCTGACCTCGTAGCACTAAAAATACACATCACTATTCTAGACAAATAGAGGTTTCATAATGTACTGTAGTGCATGTACCACTGAGTAACATGTTTTATTTTATTTATTTTTCTTAAGGTGCACGTGATTTTATTCGTAACCATCTGACAGTAAAAGGTAAAAAAAACTACTGAATATTTTATTTTTTAGCCACACCTTTGACCCTTCCCCCACACTCAGTGACCCCGCTCACAGTGCAGCATCAAAGTGCCAATATTTTTTTATGCACTTCGACAGCTGGGTTTGTGACAAGTTCACTATCTGCCACGAGACTGGGGTTGTGCAGTCCTCTCGTTCTTTAGGAACACTGAAAGAACAGAAGTCAGTCCACTACGCCACAATGCTTTCAGTGCCCCTTATCAAGGTTTTTGGGTATCTTCTGAAAACATTGGGATTCGTGGCCCTCCGTGCAGTAGGCCTGGCCCTCCATCACTTGCCAGGATCTGGGTGTGACCAGAACCGGACTGGCCTAAAGGGCAACCTGGCAGTGCCAGAGAGCTGGTCTGACAGGTCAGTGTGTGAGGCGGTGTTTTGGCATTTTATGGTCCTGTTTTATGGTCTGTCAGTGCCGGTTTCTTCTGTTAATTTCCCTGATGTTCCCACACACATGGCCCGCACCAAGCACACAAGCATGCAATCTCCCTTACGTTCCAAAACACACCAGGTTCTTTACACCTTTACAAGATCAAAACTTCCCCGATTTACAAAAATGGGCCCATTTTTAACAACTAGGGTAAGGGGGCACTTTTGTTTTTATTTCCTATTTCTAGTCCAGCCCAGCCCTCGATGTGGTCAGTGCAAGTTAATTACCGTGCTTGGGGCTGAACAGTGGAGCACGATTTTAGGGTAATAAAAAAGTTATAACTTCTCTCGTTTCTAAGTCTGTTTTCTAGATCATGTGGGTCACGCTGCATCCCACCGCCTCGCGGCATCCGGCGGGGTGTGGGCGGATGAGATCCCCGAGACGGAAGTGAAGTCAGGAGCCAGGTGTCTTGTAACAAGGCACTGAGCATCCCTGGCGCGAGAGGTGGGAGCGCTGGTTTCTTGCTTGCACCAGAGTCCACGGCATCCTTGCTGGCTACTGCAGCAAACAGGACACGCTTGGGGACACACACGATGCAAACGCTGCCTTGCAGACACTTTACATACACGTTGGAGTCAACAAGCAGGCACTGCTTTGTGCTAATCAGAAGCAGTGGCTGCTCCATTCAGACACCCACTGGCTCTCAATAAAATTCTGAATGTGAACATTTTGCATCGTGCTTAGCTCACTCTGAAGCAATAGTTCTGGATGCAGACAACAGCTGGCACCCCATTATGTACCAGCCCTGACCCTGTGAATGGCACTGCCTCAGATGATCCAAAAGTGCCCCTTCAAGAGACTAACAAGCATTGGCACAGCCAATAGGTCTGGCATTGTCCACCAGTCATTGGGCAACTCCTGTTTTGTCATGGTTTTTGCAAAACTTAACTGTTCTGGAAGCTGCTGGGTGTTTGTCCTTCTAACAAAAAACATTGACTAATGGCAAAAATGTTTTTTTATCTAAAAAAAGCACACATTGCCATAGTAATCCCTGGCACTTAAGGGAACTACCTAGAGTAGATGTGTGCTCGCTGTGAACGGACAGCATGGTGTAACTCACAGTGAAGTGTGCCAGTGGCTGAAGTGGGCTGATGTATTGCCCCTTGATGCATGCCTGGGTGGTTGAAGGAAAATGTCAATGACAAAACCACAGACAAATAGATGAAATGTGACTGAAAACCGATGTAAGTAACTATGCCATACACATAATTTTAGTAAAATCCAAAGGGAATAGCTAGCACAGAACTAAAAAGGCCAATCATTTTGCTATTAGCTGACAGCCTGTTGCCTTTGAGAAAAGGTAGAAAAAACGTAGAAAAAGAGAAGGTTAGAAAGTTGGTGCAAAAGAAGGAAGGAAAGATCATGAAATAAATCAAGAAAGAAGGAAGGAAAGAATAAACAAAGACATGTAAGAAAAAACAAAGGAAGAAAAGAAAGAAAGAAAGGTAGAAGGGAAGAATGCAAGAAATCAGGTAAGAAGGAAACAAGAAAGGAAAAAAGAAGGAAAGAAACAAGGAGAAAAAGAAGGAAATAAAGAATGACAGAAAGAAAAAATGAAGATTGAAGAGAACATTTAAAGGAACTAAAGATACAATGAGTCCAAAAGATAGAAAGAGAAAGAAAAAAAGAAAATGAAGAAAGGAAAGCAGCAACGAAAGAGAGTGAAAGAAAAAAGTTAAGAAAGAAAAAGAAAGAAAGAAGGGGATCATGTTTTTTCAGTTTAAGTGTTACAAATGCTGCAAATTAAACATGATGAAGGCTTATTTTCTTCTTGGCGAAAGTTTATTAAAGAACCATTAGTGAAATTGAGTCAGAATAAACGTGTTCTGAAGAATTGTCCGCTTATAAATTCACCCGAATAATGTTGGAGCTTTTGGTTTGTGTACAGCATGCATAGTTAAAAGAGGATCATTTAATATAGAACAATTTCAAATGGACGCAATCTGTTACGCTGTGAAATATTAGCAGTCAGATAAACAAAGGACATTCAAAAGGAATTTACAACAGCACTGCGAAAGAGCAAAATGCAGCCGTTTGAAGGAAAGTTAACCAGTGGCTAAAGTAGGGTAGGCTGACCAATTATCCATACTGTATTCTGTATTGGGGTGTGTCTAGGGCTAGGAGATCAAGGCCGAAATTGTGAGCTACTCCCAGACCCTGGTTCCTGCTACAGGCAGCAAAAATCAGGACACTCCTGAAAATAGAACTGTTCCAGCTATGCAGAATCTATGCATGTTCTATGCATGTGTTTTTTAATTTTTTATTGGCATTTGATCTTACGTACAGCATATATTATTTCACCTTAAATCAGTTCACAGTGCTTTTCTTGATTTCAGTTACATCTTAGTCAATTGAAGCTGTTTACATCCATTTGTGTTCCCTCCCCCATATTATAATAACAGTGGGTTAACACTTCTAAACACGTTGTGGTGCGCTCCACTTTTGCTGCCAATAATTCGTATAACCTCAAAAACCTGAAAATCACCCCCCCCCCCTTTTCCGGTCTATGCATGTGTTATAATGATACTAAGTAGACGCTATGCAAATACTGTGGTGAAATTAAGAAACCATGTAGCCGCTACTCTGCAAATTAGAAAAAATTAGCAGAAAGGTGAACACTGCCTTTAAAGGCTTCATAAGATAATTATATAAATGCTCTTGTGACTGGTTCTTTATTCCAAGATCCTACTTTAAATGGAAATATGCAAGGGTGGGCACATCAGTAAGGTATTGGACTGCAGTTTTGTCAGCTGTTAAACAACATTGTCTTACTGCTACCCAAGTACTACTTCATGTTTTACATAGAGGCGAGCAAGCAAGACAGTTCTTGGAAGAGCCGAGCCAGAGCCCAGCCAGGGGCCTGGCTTGGCTCTAGGAGCTCAAGTACGAGCCAAGCCAAGCCCGCAAAACAAAATATTCAGCAGCAGCCAGAAAATGACATAACATGGAGAGCAACTAGGAGACTGGTGGAGGAGGATAAAGTCAGTGTGCCTTGCTGGTGTGTGATGCTGCAGTGCTCCCCTCCCTCTGGACAAGGATTCAAGGACGGTGCTGCAGAGTTTGGTGAACGTATATCCCAGTCCTTGCCTTCCTCTCACCCCTCCATCTCCTCCTTCCCATTACCGGTGCGCCATTGGGGGACACCCTCTTTAAGTTTCCTGCTAAGCCAAGTGCTCTGCACAAGCCAGCATATCTTTTGTCTTTAAGTTCCTTTAGGGAAAATATAATTGCTCTTTTAAGGCCTCTTACTGACAACTTTCACACTATCCAGACCTGAGAGGGTGGGAATTGAGGAGGTACCTGCTAATTCAAAGGGCCCCCGCATTTACACTTGGCTTCCAAGAGTTGCCACCTTTCCAAAAGAACAATACTGGCCATTTGTTCATGTTTTTAAAGTCTGGGTGTTATATTTAAAGAAAATGTCATATAAAGTTTTCTGTATTCATTTTTTAACGTTAACAAGATCTTTCTACCTTTATTAACTTTACTTATCAGCCAGGGATCAGTATGGCAGCTCTAGAGCACGTTTTAAAGTGTTTTCTTCTTATTTTTTTTGTTTAAAGTATGTACTGATAAGCTGCAAAAATACCGGCTTTCAGTGATTTTACAAATTTTCCGACCAACATCCACATTAAAAATGCCAGTAGAAAACCAACCATGTGTCAACACTACTTCCAGCCAGCAAGATCATTTAACGACTAAGCACTCTTTGCTTCTCACCCTCTCCCTTATTTTTGTCAGTCAAAAAAGGGTTATTATCGGTTAAAAACCATGAAAGCAGAGAATACATGATTTGTCTTAAAACATACCTTTGGACAACATTTCAGTGTGCTCATAATTAAACAGTACTCCATATACAGTATATAAATAAGGCTTTAAAAACAAGAGATAAAAACCAGTCCTTTCACAATTTAAAATTAAATAATTCCTAAAAGGTTGCGGAGGTGTGCTAGCACAGTTTTAGCAGCTTAGCATTTTTGATTTTGGCTCTTCTAGTACACCACATGGAGAACAGGTATCTGGAGGTCGCAAACACAATCAAGGGGGTGGTGTCGTATTTCAATATTCTAAATACTTCCCTATAATCCCTGAGACCCATAGACTTACACAGTTGAATGATCCATTTGGCTCTAGCCTTTGTGTAGAAAGGGCAGAAGAGCAGAACGTACAGACCCATCTCTTCGCGGTTTTCACACCCTGGGCATAGACTGGGTGTGTGAAGAGCCGTTGACCACTTGTTTGTCACTGCCCTCACTGGGAGTGTTCCGTGTCTAAATTGGACATATAATTTCTTCGCCAGTGGGGGCTAGATATCGTCCAAGAATTTCTGCCCAAAGATGGGTTTGATGCTATCTGAACCATTTGATATTGTTTGAGATCTTTGACCAGCATCCACCTGGGGTCAGGGCGGAAGTATGAACAGGAGAGAGCCACAAGTCCCCTTCCCGAGTGCATAACTAAGCTGTTTAACATGCTTTAGCCAGGGGATTTTTCCCACTCCCCTTATGGTTAATAGATCCCGAAGGTCCTCCCTATAACTTAGGAGCTAAGGTGTAGACCAGAGTCTCCTCCAGTACAGTGAAGGACGATTAGAGATCACCTCCTGTATGGGGACCAAACCCAAGTCTAGCCATAGCGGGATCAAAGGTGTACTCTGCGGGAGTCTCAGTAGGCGCCTGGTAAAGCTGTTCTCAGTGTTACACAACGAGGACCCCATAGCTCTACGCCATAGAGCGCCCCACCTCTTGCCTGTGCTTTTTTGCAGTGTTATATAGTGCAAACTCGACCTGAAGGTACTGGAGCTCTTTCGATGAGCACCAGTTTTATATCACACAACATCACATTAATTTTTAGGTCGAGCCTAGGTACGTATGCGCTCCTCTGTATGGCATGCTGTGTTTGAGTATGGACTTGATGCCCCGCCCACTCTGTGCCCATATGTTTTATCGATTTGTGTCAGGATTTTTAGTCCCTCCTTAGTACCACCTTGTCTTCATTTGTAACTGCCCATGAGGACTGGCCCTTTTACTTCTGTTGTTACAGGGTAGGTCTTCTTTAGTAGGTAAGCACTATTTTTTTAATGAGTTTCTCCTACTGCAGGCACAACATGCTTTCCTGCAACAACAGCTGCTCTTTCGCTCTTTGGCTAAGTTCCACCGCTTCACCCCTCATAGTTTGCCGCCTCTACCACCTCTCCGAGGTCTGTTTATTTAGTTCTTTTCATTTCTCTTCCCCCTCCCACAACCCCACTTGACCACGCTGTATTTTTAAAAAGTTTACATTTGTAGAGAGATTAAGGGATTTGATGGTGAGTCAATACCAAAGCTCGAACACTGGTCTCCAGCTCCTGAATCGGTAGCTCTGGCCACTGAGCCGTATCCTCTCCCTGTGGAGGCAGCACAACATTATATTTATTTACTTGTTGAAGCGTTCTGCCATGTTTGGAGTAATGAGGCGCAAGGACTATTTCTAGATGGAAAGGACATTATGACTGCATGGTACTTTTGTATCTATCAAGGATTTCTGTATAGCGCTATGCGTCGCCTTTCTGCTGCTTCGGAGCGAGCGCTGTCATTGGTGTGACATAGTGTGCTGCTAGGAGGTCTCTAGTATGATAAAAACATGAGCCCACTGTGTTACATTCATTCAGAAGGGGACGAAAGTATGATGTTACTACGCATACATTTACAACGCAGTACTTTACATCGCAGGCATTACAATGCAAGTCGTTACAATGACTTGCGCTGGAGCGCGCTGGATTTAGGAATAGTATGATTTACTATTCCAGTCTACATACAGTAGGGAAGGTTTTGGAATAGCAAATCATACTATTCGTTAGGTTACAGCGCCATCCAGCGCAAGTCGTTGCAACAACTTGCATTGTAATGCCCGCGATGTAAAGGCATTGCGATGCAATGCCTGCGTTGTGAAGGATGTTTCCAGAAGGGGGCGGTGTCATTGGTTGGTGGTGTCAAGAGGGCCTCCAGCGAGCGCTTTCACATTAATAGAGGTTTGCCCTTTTCTTCAGACGAGCCGTGTCTAAAGAAAGGTCCATGGCCGCTATTAAAATGAAAACGTGGCATGGAGCGCTTTTACCCAAAAAAGCAATTTTTTTTCAACTTGACAATCAAATGCTTTTTTTTGCTAAAACTGTCCCATATCGCACTTTCACTTTAATTGTGACCACTGATCTTGCCAAAGCTGGCCGGGGGGCCCCATAGGGGACCCTCCAACAGGGCGGCCGACTTAGTGCCACAGGAAGGCACAGAAGTTGGCTGCCCAGGCTCCCTGGGTGAGTGACCAAAGGGGTCTGCTGGCCCCGTCACGTCCGGCATTGGGAGGGGGGACAAGGGTACAAAACCTTCCCCCCGCCCACTGAGCAGTCTCTTGACCGCTGCCCGCCGCGCTGTTTCCCGCCCTACCGCTTACCCTGCGGACGAAAAAAAAAGGGGTACGGGGAAGGGGAAAATCTAACTTATTGTTTTGTGTTGCAGGAGGAGTTACAGGGCGAGAGTCTGCAAGGTACAGAAGGGTATTATACTGCAGCAGCACAACAAGGATGCTAAGCCAAGGATACCCAGGGATGTCTTAGCGTGCCCCCTGGAAGAACTACGGCGCCCTGTTAGTCCTACGGGCGGTTGTGGGTCTGAGCAACCGTGGGCTGCCTGGAATGCTCCGCCTACCTTTTAGGGGGCGTGAGCAAGGGAGTGGACTGGCGGTCCACTGATGGGAAGGGTTGCCCCTCCCAATGATTGGTAATCACCGATTGGCGACGGCCTCGGTGCAATTTGGCTCATCAGGCGGATAGGCAGCATAGGGGCTGGCCTGCCCTGGGATCGCCCGTAAGATAACCCACCATGTTGGCATATTGGTTATGCAAACCTGCAGCAAATTTCTCCACTAAGAAGGTGTTGTGTGGTTTATTTATGTATGTTCGCACTAATCTTTAGACATGGCTCGTCAGAAGAAAACAAATATTTTTGAACAAGCACAACGTTCTGTTGTATAAGATACTTATGTGCTAGATCCTTTGACCAAACAGTCCCATATACCAATCTTGAATGTCCCCACAGGTAGGGGTCCACAAGAAACTGTCCAGTACCATAGAGAACTTTTGGCTGGCAAATGACTAAGATAAGGATTACTTCTTTAAGCGCGCGTGCAGCGCATAATCCCTTGTTAAGTTTAAAATTGCTTTCTTTCTCTCCTTCTTTTACAGGTACCCGGCAAAGTAAACCTTGCGGATCACAAGAAGGGCAGCCACACTGCAGAATCCAAGGACACGACTGCCGGTAGACTCCTGACGTGGCGGGGATGCCGCAAAGGACCAGTAGAAAGTGCCAGGAGAGCAGGAACATGAATACGATGTAAGGTACGTATAGAGCACAAAGCTGCAGGCCGATGAACACTAGAATGGCAAGTAACTTCCTGTGGTGTAGCACATAGCTTTATATGCTACTCGCTCCACTCTTCGTCTAAGTACAACCAGCCAAGCTGAGCGCCAGGAAAGCCCGACAGAGTTTCAACAATTTTTGATAAAGTGATCTCACAGTCCCGTAGGGTTTGTGATTGTGGGATTAATTTTCAGTTTGGCAAACACAGTTCCTTGCAGTCACATTTCAGCTCTCGCAGAGAAAGAAAAGGAACATTTAAGAAAATATTTAGACAAACATTTGGAAATATGTTTTATCCATCTCTTCTTAACCTCTCTTTTTTGCCTAGGAAGAATGAAGAGCTAAAAACATGTTTTGACTTTAGAACCCTGAATGAAATCATCATAACAAATCATTATCCCTTACCATTAATTTTAAAACTATTCAATCAAGAAGATCGAAATGTCGTAATTTATACCAGGTTAGATCTGCCTGGAGCTTATCATCTGATTTGGGTAAGGGGTTTGGGGGGGAAGATGGAGCTTAGAATGAAGTTTGAGTTGTTTTAGTATTTGCAGATGCCATTTGGGATATGTAATATCCTGAAAGCCTTTTATTTTTTATGAATTGAGGGGCATATTATCAAGGGGGTTTATCTCCGCTTTTTTGGCTTTAAAAGCCAAGAAAGTGGAGATAAAATTATCTCCCTATTACCTAGCTGTCGCTAACACCAGTTAGCGACAGCTAGTAGGATATAGCGACCATTTTGGGCCCCACTTTGCATGTCAGTGATATTTATCACTAATGACATGCAAAGTGGGCGTGCCAAGATGTTAGCGACTGGAAACAGTCGCTAACATCGCTATCTCCTATTACCAACTTTTGGAGATATTCGAACTAAGCTCGAATATCTCCAAAAGCTAACACCTGCCCTGAGCAGTTCTTAGCCATGTTATCCAATGGGAGGTGGACACGTGGCTAAGAGCATTAGCTCGCTAATGCATGAATATTGCTGACTTTTCAGCGATATTCATGCATTGCGGACGATTTTTATCGCATTTGCGATAAACCTTGGTAATACCAAGGTTTATCTGCAATAAAAATCGCCGCAGCTCGGCGATAATTTTTTCACGCTAACCAAGCAATAGCGATAATTATCGCTATTGCCTGGTAATATGCCCCTAAATGTTGCCAGAATACATAGAGATCTGTGCAATGGTTTACACTGATAACATTTTTTTTTAATTCTAATTCAGAAGAGGAATATAATATTTAGCATGTCAAATCAATCCTGCAATGTTTGTGAGACAATCGTTTGTATGCAAAATTAGAAAAATTGTTTTTCATGTATACATAGTGGAGTTGTTGAGCTATGTGTTTTCATCAAACTGTTATTGACCCTGAGAAGGTCTATAAGAAATTGAAAGTCCCCTAGTTCTAACAAGGAGGATCAGAGCTTTTTAGGGTTTGCAAACCTTTACAGGTGATTTATTGATCATTTTCTGCAGTTGTTTCTCCCATAACCAAGTTGCTAAAGAAGGTGTCATGATTTGTTTTAACAGATGAGGCTGGGAAAGCTTCCCAAATGTTAACCCCTTCGAAGCTAATGACGAGCTGGGCTCGTCATGGCACTTACCTGCCGTGCGCGGATGACAAGGCCAGCTCGTCATGATTTATGGTGTTTTAGATTTTTTAGCGCAGGACGGGAAAACGCCTAGCAGCCATGTGGTTAAAAGACAGCTTTACTCGTATACTTCTTTTACATCATTCAGATACAAGTAATTATTGTCCAGTGTAGGCTGGCGTATCTCTGGTGGCAATAGGAGGAATCCTGTCCCAAATGGATTTAGGGACAGGAACACTGCACCTAGTACTTTTGATTTCCTCAAGAAAGTTGTCTCATGCTGAAAGTAACTATTCAATGGCTGACAGAGAATAATTGGCCATTATGGTGGCTTTTGAAGAATGGAAACATTACTCACAGGGGTCTTTGCATAGTATGACCATTGCAATGGTTAATCTTAATCTAAAATACTTAAAATATGAAGGAGCTCTTCCTACCTACAGTTACAGTGGTCTTACTCCTTTATACAATTCTGACTAGAGTGCTACAACAGGAAGGCTGACGCCTTGTTGGTTATGTTGTTGAAGATTGTCCTCCTGTTCCACCTTTGATCTTTACACCAGATATAGTAAATCAAGTCTTGGATAAAGATGGATTGTTATTTCAGGGAGGACAATTTGTGAATGATATGCACTTAGTCCAGGGGGGTGTTTACATGGAAACTGAGGAATTACACAAAAAAACCTTATTTTGGTGTCATTCCTCACCATTAGGTTTACATCCTGATGTTAATACCATTCAACAGCTAAAAAGATACTTTTGGTGACATCCGTGAACAAAGATGTAAAGTTTTTGTTACTAAATGAGAAGTGTGTGCCCAGAGTAACTGTTCTCATCAGTTTCCTATGGTACTCCATTGCTTCTCAGCTTATAATTTGACTCGATTTTGTTGTGAAATTGTCCATATCTAAAGGTGGTTATAATGCCATCCTGGTGGTAGTGGAAATGTTTTATAAGATGGATTACTTTAGTGTGTTAAAGTGAATTCCTTCAACGTCTGATCTAGCTGCCTATTTTTTACAGGATATTTCTCATAATCTTAGATTGCTGTCAATATTGATCTCTGATAGAAGGTCAAAGTTTATGTCCTGATTTTGCAGAGCGCTCTGTAATCTATTAGGGATTGACGCATGTTCTGAGAGACTGAGTCAGTGTTTGGAACAATGTTTGCATTGTGTATTAATAGGTGAGAATAGCCATTGGTAAACTCTCTCTTGCTGGTCGAGTTTGCATATAACATTCTCTACTCTCATCTTTGGGGTTCCCCTCTGTTTCTGCTCAATGAGAATTCATCCTAGGATGAGTGGATAGTTGGATTTGCTTCTCAAAATATCCCTACTGTCCAAGAACATGTTGAAAATATTTCAAAAACATTTATAAAGAAGCACAAAGAATTTGGAGCACGCTGACAAACAATATAAAGAAAGAAAGGAAAGACAATGGAGACCTGCCTCTGATTAGAAAGTAGCAGATATAATCATCAACAAGAAATATCAAATTGAAGGGAGGTACAAAATTCCAACCCTGATATATTGGCCCATGTTCAATTAGCAATAGCAAAATTATGAATCGAGTTGCAATTAAACTTGATGTTCCATCTGCTCCACATATTCATCCTATATTTTATGTATCATTGTTAAAACCAATTACCAGTGTGTGCTTGTCATCAGAAGTCTGTGCTCTGAGTTCAAGTACACTGGGCGCCAAGCCAGCTTCTTCAGAAGTTTTCTTTTGTCTCCTACTTGCTGTGTACTTATCTGGATTTCCTCCTTGTTGTAAGTTTGGGTGCTTTATCTTTTGGAATGGGATTCTCGACCTGCAGAAAACCACAAGTTATTGGAACCTGAACATTGTTCTTACTGATTAGAGAACTGGTATTATGCTTGAAATTACTCTACGATTTATTTAGGGAGATCTTGTGTGGATAGTAACACATTATTGGATGACCGCCTTTAAAAACACCTCAAGATCACCGTACTAGCGTGGGACTAAATTGTGTATTGTAGGAGGCAACCAGTATTTCGCAAAACAAACCACAGCCATCATAACTGTTTAAAACGTTATTAATTTTGTGTACTACTATCTTCTAGTCATAAGTCATGTTAATATAGTTTGACCTACATTTACACTGCCTGATTGGTCAGCATAGAATTGTTGGTGAGATTACTTTATCTTATATTTGTGTTTTTTAGGAATAATTGCTTATCGTGACCAGAAATAAAGCAGTTTGGTTACAGAAATGTATATAACGCCCAGGTACAAGCCTAGGAACACTAGGACTGGAATTATGCAAAACACTCCAGTATATAATGGTAACTAACCACACAGTCCTTTAAACAGGCTGAACAATGTAGCAGGAGTGAATCCAGTAACTACAGGCATAGAAGATTCAAGAGTCCAGTGTTTCTCTTTCTCTACATCCATTCTCTCTTTCCACAATTGGTGAGGTTGACCATCATATTTAAGTTTTGATGAGCGCGTGGCTCAACAGTGTTGGTGACAGAAGAAACAAGTTTCAGTTGTGGAATCCATACCAACTTCTCATGATCTGTTCCGTGGTAGTGATAGGAAAGTTGTATAACGTTTACAGGTAAGATTCAATGAAGTTCTTCATGACTGTGCGCATTGTGGTTAGTCTGAATCATAGCCTTGTCATGAACCCTACGTCTGGAAGCAGGGCTTCACAACTGAAAACTTGAAACATTGAAGGTTTGAGAGAACCTTGTAGTTTTCTGATCCAAGCTCATCCTGAGGAAGTGAATTCAAAGAGTCATCACACTGGGTCATTCAAAGCACAACATGAATGGGTTCTGATAAGCAAAGAATGCCCAAGGTGGGTTGCTATTCAGCGTGGTTCTTACTGACCTTGCTGCTTATCACAACTTACTCGTTTTGAATTTCTGTTCGTGAAGCAACAGGATTGTGCCAGCCCTCCCTTTTTCAGCAGCTCCACAACAACTAGTAGATATTGGTGAAACAACAATCATGCCTCAGGAACTTATTCATGGATTGTATCTCTACCTCCAAAATGACCAAGCTAGCTGCCTACACTCTGATATGGTGGCGGCCATCATTACATTTACTGCCTGAAGATGGTGTCTTTGAGACTGGACTTTCCTCCCAAAAGGTAGTGCTTTCTGGGAAGTGCTTCCCATCTGTAATATGGCCATGTTGTACAAGATCCTAATTCACTGATAATGTCAAACAGGAACTAATTCCGAGGATGGGAGGGGATTCAAGGCAGGACTTCTGTACATACAATGATTGAGGTTTGACTTAGGCCCATCTAGTGCAGAGGAAAGATTATATATACACAATGTGGTGTCCTGTAGAGCATAGCCCAGAAGGGTTAAGATTAGGGTGCATTGATTAAGCAAAATGGAACTGTGATTAAACTAGAAAGAGTGCAGCAACCTGTTACTTTAAACATGCTGATGAGTCAACTGTGTGTTCTCCACTACACTCTTTCTGTCACTCACTAACTCCCATTATCACTGCCATATTTCTTCTCACAACATCATGTATTCTTCATATTCATTTCATATCTCACCTCAAACTTATATTTCTTTTCTAAATCACTTCCAGGCCACCTGTGCACATTTATATCACCTTTCATTTTTTTCCACCACACCTCCTTTATCACATCCATAGCTTCTACTTCACCATTACATCTTCAGTGTTACTTCCAGAGCTCTCGCTCGCATCCATACCTTTTCTCACTCACCACCATATTTTCACTCTTGCTTCTGTAGTTCTTCACTCACATTTACATCCTTTCTCTTACCATCATATCTTCACTCTTATCTTCAGAGAAGTGTATTCAACTCCATATCTTCTCCCTCACCGCCACTTCTTTACTCAAACCTCTGCAGCTCTTCACTTATTTCCTTATCTTATCTCTCATTGTCATATATTCACTCTTACCTCTGTTGCGCTTTCCTCACTTTAAATGTCAGGCAGGTAGCTCAGTCTGTCAGGGAGCAGACCACCCTGTTACTGGTAACTGAGCCTGGTACCTACTAGTGCTACGTCAAGGACTGTGTGGTGTATGTTGCTCAGGTCCTCAAGTGTATGCAGAAGAATGTGACAGAAAAGAGTTTCTTCTGAGTGGCTTCAATAGACGTTTAAACCGGGTATTTAACGCTGATGTCCTCTGCGGCCAACATCAAATTCCCGGATACTACTAATTTCACTTTGATCGCTTCTGGGAATTCATCCTTAAAGCCCTCCAATAAGTACAGGCTGTTCTGGTATTTGGAAAGTGTTGCCTCAACATCCTGCCAGTCTTTCACAATGAGCTCCTTCCAGCCTTTATGCAACAGAAGAGCCGGAGCCGTGGCTGGCTTATATGCTGGTTCCAGAATAAAAGATTATTTACATCATGTAACAATCTTTGTGGAAGATAAAAATATTTGTCCCCCAGATTCCTCACTCAATGAATATTTTGCGTGCACCAAACCGAAACCAATACCATGGCAATAGCTCTCAAGCCTTGCCAGCTGGCACCTACCATCTTCAGTTGCAATCTCACCCAAAACAAAATGTGGCAGCATGGGGATATATATATATATATATATATATATATATATATATATATATATATATATATATATATATATATATATATATATATATATATATATATATATATATATATATATATATATATATATATATATATTGGTCTGTGGAGCCCTGGCGTCAGTTCCTGTAGATTTTTCATGTCCCATCGCGGCATATAAACAGAAACAATAACTCATGCGGTGCTGAGGGAGATGGCGATGTGGACTCTGCTGGAAGATGTAGTATCAACCAGAACGATTGTTACCAAAGGTAATTCACTTTTTCTTCTGATGGATAATTCCTCCCACAGACTCCTCACTTTATGAATGAGCCCCAAATCAACATATCATGGAGGTGGGATTTAGCAGTGCCTATAATCCAAGGAAGTCATGCATCGCAACCTTAACAAAGTATTCAATGCTGCATGCCTGGAAGGTGAGACAATGAAATGTATGCAAGAATAGCCAAGCGGCCGCTGGCATGAATAGTGGAAGCAGCCACAGCCCTGGTGGAAGGATCACAAGTGCTACCCTGAGGGTCTTTCTTGTCCAAGGCATAGCAGTTGTTTATGCAGTGTTACACAAAATGAAATTGCCCACTTGGTCAACTCTTGCCCTTCTTTGCTCTAGCAAATTCCACACAGAACTGATCATCCACTCTGTACTGATGTGTGTGATCAATGTAAGAAATCAACAAATACCTGGAATCTAATCCATTTTGTTTCTCCTCCTCAGTGTGATGCAGAGGAGGTAAAGAAGGATGGAAGAGTGCTGGCCTGGCCCATATTCAAGACAGATACTTCTTTCAGTAGGAGCTTCGGACAGGTGCAAAGAGCAGGTTTATCTGAGTAGGATACTAATAATAATAATAATAATAAAGTTTGTAAAGCGCCTGGTTACACTTAAATCAGTGTGACCCCGCGCTGCAGATACAGACCATAAAAGAGCTTCAACAACTGTCAGGCAGGGAGGAGAAGAGGGGGCCAAATGGACATCAGGCCTAAGTACTTGGGAGATAGGTGAGTCTTCAATTTCTGACAGAACCTCACTTCAGACAGTTCGATACGGAGCTCAATAGGAAGTGTGTTCCATTGTTTAATGGCTAGGTATCTAAAAGAGCGGCCGCCCATCCGTGCTCTGTAAATACACGGAACCTGGAATTGCATACTTCCTAGGGATCTCAGTAGCCGCTTAGGACGATACATGGTCAGCATATTTTGTAAGTATATAGGTCCCTTTCCCTGCGCAATGCGCTGTGCCATACACATAGTTTTGAAAAGAATACGTTCCCGGATGGGAAGCCAATGCAAGGTGGCTAAGGCACGGCTCCCAGACGAATTCCGGGGGAGATTCAATGCTAACCTAGCGGCCGCATTCTGAACACATTGAAGTTGATGCAGTCCTTTCTTACTCAAACCAATATACAGTGAGTTCCCATGGTCCAGATGGGAGGTGACTAGGGTGTGATTAGCGTTTTCCACACAGTAACAGGGAGTAGGTCCAAGGTTTTGCGAAAACTTTTCAGAATGCTGTAGCACTTGCCTGCAACCCCTCTAATATGATATTCAAAGGAGAGATTGGCATCCAATCGTACACCAAGGTTTTTCACCTGTTCGGAGGGGTTGGGAGTGGGCCCTAGTTCGGGTGACCACCAAGCTGAAGACCAAATTGATGGTGTTTTCCCCATCACTAGAAGCTCAGTTTTGCTCCCATTGAGGCAGGGGCAATTATTATTCATCCAGCCTGCTAATTCCGCTAGACAGGCGGAGACGTTAGCCGCCGCCTCTTCTGGGAGTTGAGATAGGGTCACCACCAGCTGAGTGTCGTCAGCGTAGGACACAATCTCAACCCCGTGGGTTTCCACAATCTTCGCAAGGGGTTCCATGTAGAGATTGAATAAAGTAGGGCTCAGAATAGAACCCTGCTGAACCCCCTGCTTTAGGGACCGAGATTCCGATTTAAAGAGGGGACAGTAGACTTGGAACCCCACAACCCCTGCCTCCCTTAGACGGGCAAGTAGAAAAGGATGCGAGACGGTATCAAATGCCGCACTAAGGTCCAGCAACAGCAAAGCTGCCGTCCATCCATCATCTACTTTCCTTCGAGGCAGCTCTGTAGAAAAAAGCAGAGCCGATTCCGTGAAGTGGTTGGCTCTAAAGCCTGACTTTGAGGGGTGGAGAAGTTGACATTCATCCATATATTTCATTATCTGGGCATTGACAATTTTCTCCACCACTTTAGCACAGAAAGGTAAGAGAGAAATAGGGCGACAATTGTCCAAATGGGACAGGTTCAGATTGGCCTTTTTTTTAATCGGAATTACCTGAGCTATTTTCCAACCAAGTGGCACATAACTTGCCTGAAAGGATAGCTCTGCCAAACGTTTTATATGAGTTCTAAGGAGTTCCAACTGGTTCCTAAAGATCTCATGCGGAGCAGCATCCGTTGGGGAGCCTGACGGGATACTCAGCACTATTTTCATCAGTTCCGATTGGACAGGGACCACAAACTGGTTTAGGCACTTATCCTCCATCAGCCTCATTCTTCCAGCTCATCCTGCTTTTACCTCACCGGCCCCCGTCGGAAAAGACAGATATATGGTCTCAACCTTCTTCACAAAGTAGTCAGCGAGACCCTCGCAAACCTCCTTGGAGTAGGTATCCGGAGCCAGTGTTCTGTTAAGTAAAGTAAGCTCCTTATATATGGAGAAAAGTTCCTTGGAGGAATTCTCTGCTAGCTCAATTTTCTTATTTAAAAATTATCTTCTTGTTTTCCTTATCAGACCATGGTACTCTTTCAGACTGTTCTTATATTCCAGCTTAAAAGTCGTACCGTAGTTTTTGCGCCAAGCGCGCTCTAAACATTTGCATGCAGACTTGGCTGCTCTTAAATCATCATTGAACCACGGCGCCGTCTTAGTGCGTCTCGCTGGGGCACTGTTCGTCCACGGCGCCACACTATCTAGTGCCCAGGTCAGCCAGTCCTCATACTCCTTCCAAGCTTCATCTAAGTTCTCTCTCATCAGGGGACGACCTTGCCTCAAGGCAAGCTCCAGGGCTGCCTGATTAAGTTTCCCCCATTTCCTTCGTTTGTACGCCACCAGTCTAGTTTGTGTAGACCTTTTTGACATACCTAATGTAGAGAACTGAATCAGATAATGATCTGACCAAGGTACCCTGATAGGGGACTGTACCATCACTCCATCCCAGTTAGCAAAAATAGGATCGAGAAGGTGGCTCGCTTGGTGGGTAGGCGTCAAAGATTGAAGTTTCAGCATGAATGACTCCAGAGTGGCAATCACCCCTTGTGCTTCCTTATTTCCTGCCGCCTCCAAGTGCAAGTTAAGGTCCCCTAAAATTAGGAGCCTATTGTAACATAGAGCAGGTTGAACCACCACCTCCACCAGACTATCTAAGAATTGCGACGCCACCCCTGTGAGCAATAGATAAGATAGCCATTTATAGTCAGATTGGGAGAGGTTTTAATTAAAAGAAACCTGCTTCACTATTAGTGATGCTCACTGATTCCAGGGTGCATATCACCTCCAGTTTATGCACCAATGCGACCCCCCCCCCCCTCGTTGTATACCACGATCTAATCTCAGCAGACCATATTCATGGGGGAGTGCTTCCAGGATTTCCGGGGCAGACTCCCCGTCCAACCAGGTCTCCGTTAAGAAGAGCACATCCGGCTGGTGATCGACTAATAGGCCAAAGATTTCTAATCTATGTTTTTTAGGGAGCGGCAGTTCATCTGAATCATGGTTAGTGTCTCATCCTCCCTCTCAAGACCCTGGATTTCCAGTGGATTATAGAGGCAGACCTTACACCGGTGAGGCATCAATTCCGCCTGCAGTCTATGCTTACAGGCCTCCTTCATAGGTGGACATAGGTGTTCCATCTGTTCTTTAGAGTACTGGAGTCTATTTAGTTCATCTGGGGGCTTTTAGGCAGAGGTTCTGGCCCCTGGCCCCGTCCGGCCGCAGTCGGCCGCAGACAGGCTTGCCTTTGGCGCACCTTTGGTGCGCCCGCTGCACGCGTCCACTGCGCGGCCGTTGTCCTCCCCTCATACAGTAGGGGCCAGGACGGCGAGACTAGACCGCTAACCTCCTTCCTGCTGACCCGGAAGTGATGGGCTCCTCACCCTCTGCAACAAACGCCTACAATGGATACTGTGAAGGTAAGCTGGACTAAGATGGCTTGAGGTTTTCGGTGACAGAAGTGGAACTGGTTGAATGCATTTGCTTGAAATGGGATGCCATAAGGAACGCTAACTAACAGTAAATTCAAATCACACTTTGGAGAAAGCTAGTAAACCTTTCAGAAAATGCAAGACTTAAACAAGGAAGACTGACCAGGAAGACTCATGAAGACAGACACAACAGCCAAATAACCTTTCACAGATGCAATTGCAAAGGCCTACTGGCATGATGTAGTGCAAAGCACAGAACACTGGAAAAGCAGGTCTAACAGGGGTTCAGACATTCCGACTTGTACCACTGAACAAACTTCTTCCAGCGGCCAACCTAAATAGATTTTGAACAAAATATATCCTGAGCTCCAAGTTCCAGTAAAGAGTTCTTTAAAACAAGGTGGTCTACCAAAGCTTCTTCTTTATTTCAATACTTTCTTTGTAAACAAAAGATCTAGCAGAAAATATTGAAATAAAGAAAAAGTTTGGAAGAGCACCTTGTTTTAAAGACCTCTTTACTGGAACTGGAACTTGGAGCTCAGGATATATTTTGTGTTTGATTTCATGGTTTGGTTTACCATGCCATCTGGTGAATGCTGAATGGCCATCGCCTTATCCTTTGAGCCGTAATTATTTGTACTAAACTTACTATCTTACAACTGTGCGCAAGTGTCACCCAGCCATTCTTTCTAAATAGATTTTGTACTGGGGTACAAGATGGCAAGCAGAACGCCTCTCGTTGGCACTCCCAATCTCCATGTGTGCTGCCCCAGTATCGACAGATTAGGTTGGAGGACCCAACCATCTTGTTGTGAAAACAGGTTCATCCTGTGGAGAAAAGGACAATGGGACAGAGTGCTAAGTTGCGATAGAGTGAGAGAACCAAATATTCCTTGCCCAGTTTAAAACTATCAGCACCTGTTGTGCTTAGTCCTCTTACACCACCTGTAAGTTCTTTGAAAGAGTACCTATGTGGGACTGCATAAAGCAGACCTTGTGAGCAACTGAACCTGAAGGTGTCACCTGGGGAACCATTCAAGGGAAGAGTATGGCAAGAAAGCCTTATGACACTTCTTCTGTAGGCCATAGTGAAGAGATCTACCTCTGAACACTGCAATTTGGAGAAGAACATTTCTGGCACTTCAGGATGAAGTTTCTATGCCTGGAACTTTAGGTTGAGGCAAACCAAATGATCAGTCCTCATGCTGAGGTTGGCAACAAAGTGGATCCACACTGGAAAAATACCCCATTGCTGGGTCCACAGCCATAGCTTGGCCACCACCCAACACAGTGTCTAAGACCCCACACTATAATGCCTGTTGATATAATGTACGGTGGTTGTTTTGCCTGACAGATCTTAGATGGTGCTTGCTGATTTGCAAGGGAGAAAGATTTGTGGGTAAGACAAACCACTCACACCGCTAACAGTTTTATGTGTAGCTGCTGCTCTGATGTTTGCAACTGTGGAAGACAGAAGGAACAACCCACCATCAGTTTGGAGGGGGAAATCTACCAGTGCAGATCTGGAAAGACAGAATCATAGCTTTTCACTTGAGCCAAGGGACTCATCTGAAGCTGGAACCACGTCACAGCGAATGGGTCCTCCTTCACTATCTGACTTGCAGAGCTAACAGAAAGCATGACAATATCAGGCCTAACAGATGCAGAACTGGGTCCTGTGTCTGAGTCGGAAACATTGTACTCATGCCCCAAGTATTTGGAGCCCTCTAAGAAGGCTGAAAAGCCTTCAAACAAGTTGTGTCTAGCACCACAACTGTGAATGCCAACCTCTCTATGTGGGCCAGATACAATTCCTGGGTGTTGATTGTGAAACACAAATTGTGCTGTAAGGTCGTGGTTTGATGACGATTTTGAATGGCCAGTACAGTACACCTTCACAAGACAGTTGTCAATCTACAGAAATACATTCGCTTCTGACTTTAGAATTACAGCTGCTACCACAGCTGTCACCTTGGTAAAAACCTGTGGTGCAGTCATTGCAGTGGGATCTAAGTAAACGGATAATGATAAAGCCCCACAGTCAACCTTAGGTTACACCTGTGAGTGGGAATGCTTGGCAGGTAAAAGTAGGCATCCTGGAGGTGCAGGGACGCCAATCAGTACCCTACACTGAGGGGCAACAATGCCATGCTGAAGGAGAGCTGTTTGAGCTTGTACTGACAAATGAATACATTCAAGAGGAAATGGACCAGGATGGGTCTCAACCTTCTGTCTTTCCTGGGGAACAAGAAGTGAAGGGAGTAGAACCCGTGGCTCTTTTTGCCACAGGCACCACGTCTATGGACCCTTTGTTTATAAGAGCAAGGACTTCCACCTCAAAGCTTCAGGCATATGGCGTGGAGCATGTCCTAGCAGAGTAAGGAGAGTCCAGGGGATGGGGGATGCAAGAACGGTAGGGTGTAGCTATTTGGATGAGCTGGGTCATCCAGTGATCCTTTGTGGACCTCTCTCAGTTGGTGAAGCTGTGGGAGAGCTTCCCCCAACTGCAAGATAGTGATGAAGAGGAGGGATTCAAAGTGACTTTGAGGCAAGCGGGGCAATTTAGGATGACCAGAGTGATACATTTGTTTGGAGGCTATTGTGCCCTTGAATAGAGGGGAGGCCACACCATTGCTCGTCTAGTTTTTAAATGCTCTTGATGGAGTTAGCCTTCTCTCCAAATAGTTGCTTGCTGTTAAAGAGCATGTCCATGAAAGGCCACGTATGCCCAGATGTGGGTCCTTTGCTCGTGTGCCACAGTTTCAAGCTGTATTTTATTGACAAGGCATAACAAGGCTAACCTGGTCTGGGGTTTCTTGTGTTCCTTTATGGAGGAGACTGCACCTGTCAGTTTGGTATGGAATGATCCCATGAGGAGCAGAGTCAGTCATTAGCTGCACAAGACAGGTTTATTTCTAAAGTTGCAGAGTGGGGGGAAATGATTGGTTTAAATACTACCCAAAGTGATTGGCAGTGGTTTAGATCATTTACAAGCATTCCTTGAACCACATTATGTGTGTTTGATGTAACGTCCTAAGTGGACGTGCGTCCATTGCTTCTAGTGCCATAGGATCCAAGCTATGCATCACTGACAAGAGCTAACAAAGCCAAAACCAGAGTGGGGTTGCCTGTGTTTCCTTCTGGAGGGCGCTGTGTCTGGCTATTTGGGATGGGCAGTTCCTATGAGGAACAGGGTCAGTTCTGATGTGTATAAGGCAGGCATCTCCCTAGAGTGCCACTGTGGGTGAAAAACAACAGGTTCAAATGCTGCCAGAGTGAGCGACATTGGATTAGACTTTTTGCAATCTTTCCTTTCATCAGCTTGTGTCATGTGTGCTTCATGAGTGTCACTTGGACATCTCCTGAAAAGCCAAGGGATCACATCAAAGTATGGCCACATATAGTGATGGCCATGCCATGAATTGAGCCACAATGTCCACAAAGTCCAGACTGCACTTCAAGATGTAATTCGAGGCATCCAGAACATTGTTGGCTAGATCTTACAAGGGCTCATGTGGTCAGGGAGACTGACAGCTGTCATTTTTGCCAACTCCCTTAGAGACTTGATATAATGGTTAAGAAGGCATGTGGTGTTCTTAGTGTGGAGTGTAGACTGCCAGAGGTAAAAACGTTTTGGGCCCATAGAGTTAAGCCTCTTGGACTCTCGGTCTGGAGGGGGCCATTGGGAATACCAGATTCTCCAGAGAAGGATAAGAAGACAAAACACTTTGGATCACAAGTCAATGCTCTGTGCTACCAAATAATTTGTCTGTGGGCTGTGGGCCCTGAGAAGTGTTTCTCTTATGGGGTCAACAGTGGCTACAACAATACCTGGTAGTTAAACAGCAACAGAGGTTTTGAGGCTGAAGTGCAGGGTAAAAGGACTTTGGTTAATATGTTTGATTCTGCACCACTATTTGTCAAGGGCAATTTCAGCGTCTCATCTGCTTTTTGTACTACTGGAGTGAACGAAGATACTTCATCCGAAGGAGGCCAATGTGGTTAAATGGTGCTCCCTTCTGTAGATGTGCCACGGCCATTTGAGTTTTATAAGTGCAGAAAGAGGCCAGCACCCATACTTAAAGAGGGAAGAAGATTGCCAGTCTCCAAAGCTTCATCTTCTGCGTGGCCATAGCTGTTGTGAGGCATTGTGAGAGAATCTGAATCTGGTCTAAAAAGTGCCTCCAGTTGTGTGCTTTTACATCCATATGCTATGGACGGAAAAAATACACAATGAAGACAGACGGTAACACTCATTCCTCGCAGTATGAAATGCAAAGAATACTTGTGTAGTTCGGATCTGTCCATGACCAAGCAAAGTAATTGGTTTAATGGTAACTAACTGCTTTAAGTTAGGGGGAGGAAGTGGCACAACGGCTCGGGCGCTCGACCTCGGACCTGGGGAACTGTGTTCGAATCTCGGTAATGACGCTAAAACATCCTGTGATTCTGGGCAAACCACTTAATCTCCCCGTGCCTAACAACAATGAATGTGGGTGCACATGTAACGTAACTGGTGCTATGTAAAGCGATCTGATGCCCGATTCGGGTCAAGTTCGCGCTATATAAAAGTCTGCAAAAAAAAAAAAGTTCATTATCATTCACGAACTTATATTGCCTGGTCCCTGGCAAGGAAGAGTCAGAGGGAAGGGTTTAGAAAGGCTTGTTTGGGAGATCTGAATAGTAAAAGAGGTTTGATGCAAGGGAGGGGTAGAGGAACAAAGAGTTATTTTGGGGATCAGAGTAAGGGTAGAGTAGGGAAGAGTCTAGAAAAGGTTATTTTGGGGATCAGAGAGTTGAGGTTGAGGATATATTGAGAGGTATAGGGTAAGAAATAAGGTAGTGCACTGGAGAGAGTAGTAGATTGATGTTAGAGATAAGTCAGAAAGATGAGCTAGAGGACATATTGAGAGAGGTATGGGGTGAGATATAGGGTAGTGCAACGGAATGCTGAATCAGGAGTAAAGTAATAAATATAAAGATACATAAGTACATGGAAGGTATGTGTGTATAAGTAAGGTAATGTAGATGTCATTTGTATTGAATAAACTCATAGTTTCAAGTGTTGCTCTACTTTAAGCTAATTTATTTGTTTATATATATCTATCTATATATATATATATATATATCTATGTATGTATGTGTGTGTGTATATATATATATATATATATATATATATATATATATATATATATATATAAATTCAGATTTTCTCCTTGCGGGGAAGTTTGTTCCTCGTGCACTCCCGTGTAACAATTAAAGTTCAAAACCACACCGGGTTTAAGTCGATTGTAAGTTGTTTATTCAGCAACCAGCAACACCTTACGCGTTTCGGTCTCTACGGAGACCTTGCTCACAGGTTAACTGAGTCGACATTATTTTCACAGTTAAATAAAGAAAAAACTCTTTGAAGTTACATCACTTCCTGTATCTCATACAGGCATTCTGGGACATGTAGTTTAAGATCACTGACATTTTTTGTTCAACCATAAATGCATAAGATTCAATTTTGTGTCAAAATTAATACTATTTGAAATCATATGAACCATTCAAAACATAAATTGTAGCCCTCTAGTGGGCATTTTAAATTGTCCAACAGGTAAATGCCTGAATTTATCACCCATTTATGTGCAATTGTAGATTTACAATGCTATAACGTTAAACAACCCCAAAGAATAAAGCCCTCCAGTGGGCATAACCGTTCAGCAACAGTTCCATTCATGAATCTTTAAAATTAACAGTGCTAATGAATTTAACGATATTCAAACATGTCCTAAATGAAGAAAAATTTGTGAGAAATACATGTGTGAATTAAGGCAGGGTAGGCATCAGTTATTTCTGATGAAAGTGTAAGTACAATTTTACAGGTGGCAGTGTAGTTCTTCGTCCTGATTATGCCCAAAAGGGCTCAGAGTTCGAAAGTTCATGATGTGTTTGGATTCTTTTTGCCTCATCACCAATTCACGGTCTCCACCTCTTTGATTTGGTCCAACACTTTCAATTCCATAGAAGATTAGAGATTTCCAATCCCCTTTGTGTTCCTTCTCCATATGTTTTGCCATGGCATTACTGCGGTCAGAGTTAATGGTAGCTCGAACATGCTCCAAAAGGCGAAGTTTTAGTTCTTTTTTGGTGCTTCCGATGTACTTTAAGGAGCACGGACATTCTAAGGCATATACAACGAATTGTGTTTTACAGTTAATTAGTTGCTCAATTCTCCATGTTTTTTTATTTGCCATCTGTATCTCCTTGGTTGTTTTGGCAATACAACAGACTTTGCATCCAGAGCATTTATAAAATCCTCTGGGTCTCCGCCATACTTCTGGTTTTTTTTGTTCTTGAAAATGGCTGTGAATCAATTTGTCTTTCAAATTTTTTGCCCTTTGATAAGTCACATTTGGATGATCTCCCACAATTTGAGCCACTGTCGGGTCCATATGGAGAATATGCCAGTTTTTTCTAAGAATTTTAGTGATTGCTTGGTTGGCCGTTGAGTGTGTAGTGATGAAGCGAATTTTATCTGATTCCTCATCCTCTGATTTTTGTTTGTCTGTGAGTAAATCAGTTCTGTTTATGTCGGCAGAGCGGTTAGAAGCTGTTTGAATCCATGCTGGATTGTATTTCCTTTTCTCAAATCTGTTTTTGGCTAAATTTTTGTGTTTTTGCCAGTCATCTTCGTTTGAGCAAATCCTTTTAATTCGGAGAAACTCTCCGTATGGTATGTTCTGTATGAGGCTTGGTTGGTGAAAGCTCTGAGCATTTAGGACCGCATTTGTTGCGGTGCTTTTGCGATGTAGTGTTGTATGTAGTACATTGTCTTTGACGAAGATCTCCGTATTTAGAAACACAACCCTTGAGTCACTGATTGTGTAGGTGAAATTTAAACCAAAGTTGGAATTGTTCAGAATTTTGAAATAGGTTTCGAATTCTTCATTTGTTCCCTCCCAAGTTAACAACAAATCATCTATGTATCTTAACCATGCTATGGTTTTTTGTACCGCTTCATTATTTTCTGATCTCCATGCCCATGTTTTTTCCCATTGTCCCATTGTAAGGCATGCGTACGACGGGCTAAAGGAAAAACCCATCGCTGTGCCTTTGGATTGACGATAGATTTCATTGCCAAATAGAAAGATATTTTGCTCCAGACACATAGAGATCATCTCCATCAGCATATTGTTATGATCCATGAATTGTATGCTTCTATCCATGAGGAAAGATTTGCAAGCTTCCATGCCAATTTTGTTTTGAATATTGGAATATAAAGATACAACATCCATCGTGATCAGCTTATATGTGGGTTGCCATGGAGTGTCTTGTAGTCTTCTCAACATGTCGCCTGTATCTTTTACGTATGAGGTTAAGCCTTTTACATAAGGAAGTAGAAATACATCAATGTAGTTTGCAATGGGTTCTAATAATGCTCCTTTGGCAGAGATTATTGGTCTTGCTGGCGGTCTAGTGGCATGTTTATGAATCTTTGGTAAAAAGTATATTGTTGCCATTTTGGGATATTTGGTTTGAAGGTATTTGTACTCATCATTGTCAATCAGTTTTTGATTGAGCCACAAATCCAATTTTTTATCTAAGTCTTCTTTTAATTTTGGTAGTGGGTTGGTTTTTAATTTTTCATAGTATTCCCTGTTCTGTAGTTGTGAATGGGCTTCCCGCATGTATGCCTCCTTGTCTAGAACAACGACATTGCCACCCTTATCAGCAATTTTGATTTCAATGGTGTCATCCTTTTGAAGTAAGTTAAGGGCCTGGCGTTCTTGTTTGGATAAATTGTCTTTAGTGGACGGTGTCTTTAGTTGGTAAAGATCCTTTACGACACATTCTTGAAAAAAGTCTATTTTATTACCAGGTGGTAATTGTGGGTAAAATCTAGACTGTGGTTTCATTTTGGAGATTCCTGCTCCCAGTTGTACACAGTGTGTCTGCACTTGTCCGCCCCCTTCTCGAGGGGTCTGGCTTAGTTCCATCAGGTTTACACAATGTTCAGCATCCTGTATTGGTGTTTGCAAAGTTGGTTGGATTATTTTTCTTCTGTAACTTGCCATATCTGGTTTATCAATGAATAGTTTTGCAAGTTTGATTTTTCTCACGAATTTATAAAGATCTATTCGTGTTTCAGCCAAATTCATGCCACTGGTGGGGCAAAAGTTCATGCCCCGTTTGAGAACCTGTAATTCCAATTCACTTAAATGTTTAGGTGATAAGTTGATAACTTGTAATTCTTGGTCATTGGACGTGTCGTCTTGTCTTTCATTTGAAAATGCCATTTCTTGATCTTTCTCTGGATATATATATGGATATATATATATATATATATATATATATATATATATATATATATATATATATATGAATACAAAGGTCACCTCTGTGGAGTATCCCTCGTCTTATGGGGGTGGCACGCTGCCGGTGAGGCATCCGGTAATCAATATGCAATCCAAAGCGGCGTTCCAAGCGTGCACTCAGGTACAAAATGATCCACACTTACACTGCAACTCTGTTCAAAAGGTAGGGTTTATTCACGCCATAAGCACTACGTGACGCGTTTCGCACTCCATGACACGCAAATTCGTGAAGCGAAAGGTGTGAGCAAGCACTCATGGAGTGCGAAACGCGTCACGTAGGGCTTATGGCGTGAATAAACCCTACCTTTTGGACAGAGTTGCAGTGTAAGTGTGGATCATTTTGTACCTGAGTGCACGCTTGAGACGCCGCTTTGGATTGCATATATATATATATATATATATATATATATACATATATATATATATATATATATATATATGTATATATATATATATAGTTATTATAAAACTTTAGTTATTTATATTACGTGTATTTTGGTCATACACACGTCCTATCGTATTCTATTTATAATATGCACACGTCCTAGCTCATTTTAAAAGAGGTGTATACAAAGTAGTCTGCTTGCTTGAACTCGAAGTGTTCTTTGGAGTCTACTATTCAAAAGAAAATCTATCAGTGTGGGCAGGTCTCCCTGACTACCATAGAAAACAGACTCCTGAAACCGTACGCCGGGGGATTTACTGTTTATTTTTTACTAGAACTGTGAAGCCCTTAATCCCAGCTCAGCACAGTCTCTACTGAATGTCGTCACTTTGCTAAATTGTTAGGAAAAAATAGATCTCGAACGGAAAAAAAAATCGACAAGAAAAAAATCAGATGTGGCAAGGAATGCACGTTCTTCGCAAGTTTTCTCACCACGTCGCGTTCCAGAGTCTGAGGTCAGCCTAGATTCTGGATCGGTGGAAAGAGAAATGCGCAGACCCCTGGATGAGTCAGGACTTAATAGCAGGTTTGGGTGGCTGTCAAGGGAGCCTGGCCTTCCAGACTACCGCTTTTAACCGTTTCTGTGACAGGGCTTTGGCAGCGTGCTCCGGTGCAGAGGCCGGAGAGGGGGAGCGCGCGCCTGCCAGGGTCAGCCCTAGCCTGGAAATGCCAAAGCCTGTAGTACAGAGCCCTGGCTGGTGACAGGTAGAACGAGTGCACTGGGCAGGCAAGTGGGCATAGTGGACTGCAATGGACATCAGTGTCCTTCAGTGGGCACCTGAGGGTTGGTAAGGCTGCCATGGGCTTGCGATTGCAACCATTGCCTAAAATGAGCAGTCGTGGCCCGGGATAGTTTGTTGGAAAGGGCGATTGGCAGCCAAGGCTTTGAGTGGACCGCCCTGCCATAGTTTGTGTAACCAGTGACTGAAAGGCAGGATTGGGCAGCTGGGGCCAGGAGTGTGTGGCAGAGGAGTGTAATGCCACGGAATGAGCAGCCTGAGAGTAGGTAAGAGACATGTCTACGAATAAGAAGTAGTGTCATGGATTGGGATGATACAGATGCTCATCCATGGAAAGAAATGTGCAGCTGTGGTCAGGAATGAGCAGTCGTGGTCAGGAATGAGCCCCCGGGGATAGGAATAATCAGCGCTGGTCAGGGAGGGCTATCAATGGCCTTCAAAGGTCAGCCATGCACTGGAATGGCCAGATGAACCTTGAAACAGGCAGCCGCAGCCTGGCGGCCATCACTAAGGAGGTATTTACTGCATCTATATTGCCTAGCACCTCTCAGATGCTGAGTGTGATGTGTGACTGCTCTTCACAAAGGATGTTTTGTTGTGTGCTTTACATCTGCTGTGTTCCGTATACCCTCCTCTCCACACTGACTCTTTGCCAAAGTGATGCTGGTAGAAAGTAAAGCAGACAAATGTGATTAAGGGGCCGTCCAGTGAATGCTGTCAGAATAGGTCTCAAACCCCAAGTCGACATTGTGACTGTCTGGGGGATATTTTGTTGGCGGTACAGGACAAGCCAAAGAGAACTTGAAATCCAGCCGCCAAGATAGAGCTATTCTGACACACACTTAACAAATTAGCAAGTTACACCATTCCTCTTTTACTAACAGTATTAGTACTTCAACATGGTGGAAAGGGTGTGACCATGTTTCCGTTATAGTGCTTGTAGTGAAAATCCACAAGTAATCAGCCAGAATCTGACTTCTTCCAACATCTCCAAAGCTCTCCCAGAGTGGTGACATAAGAAAGGGCCTGGAAAGTATGTTCAGTATGGCGCATGTACTGCAGAAAATCCAGAGGTCAGGAATTGAAAAATGACACAACTAAGACGTGGTCTAATTGGGGGCATTAAAAATGTGTTTAATAATATCATATTAGCAGGAAGCTAAGAAATGCATGTTAATAAGTTATGTTCTTAACAAATTATAAAAATCTACCTTCCTATAAATTCTCTAAACCTCTGTGAAATGGTGTAGTGATAAGGGTTGAGAAAAATGTGTTCAATATGGACTGTAATGTCCAAGTAAATCTTTTAAAAATATTCTGCAAAAAGAACTGTTAATTGGTAAAAATTCTCAAGAACTACCACCCACTTTCCTTCAGATGCTGATGGAACCAAGCACTCCTTGATATATCTTGGTGCATTTCCATATAGGGCTTTGTGTGTAATACAAAGACCCTTAAACATTATTCTTTGCCTAATTGGCAGCCAGTGGAGCTCACGCAACAAAGGTGTGACATGTGTCTGCCAGTCTGGCTGCATCATTCATAACTGTTTGTAGCCTAGTCAGCTGTTGTTGGGGGAGGCCAGCATACACCGAGTTATCATAATCACAATCTGAGTGTCATCTGCCTAATTATAAATTTGGCTTTCCATCTGATTTAGTGGCGAAATCAACGGTTGCAAATAAACGTTGAAAAGAAGAGGCGAGAGCGCCGAGCCTTGGGGAACTCCACAAGAAATACTGGCTGACGATGACACCAGGTCTGCCAGTTGTACTCTCTGGGAGCAATTTTGACGAAAAGAAGTTAACCAGGCGTGTGCAGTTCCCTGGATGCCGAAGTACCCCACCCGTGACAACAGTTGTTCATGGTTAACCATGTTGAATGCCGCAGAGAGGTCTAACAGCACCAGGGCGGCCGGGATCTTCTTATCTGCTCTGCATTTCAAATCATTAAGTACGGACAGCCTAACCAGCTCCGTACCATGATGCGCCCTAAAGCCGCCTGGTTCTGTTCTAGCAGCCGATTATTTTCAAGGTGGCAAGAAAGATGTGTAAGAACATGTTGTTCAAGAATTTTAGCTAAGAAAGGCAGCTGTGAGATAGGCCTAAAATGTTTCAAAATCATAGCATCTGCAACCGGCTTCTTCAATAGTGGAATCAGGCGTGCCTCCTTAAAGTTAGTGGGGACCTGTCCTGTTTCCAGGGAGCTATTGAGGAGAAAGAGGACATCGTCCTCTATTCCTGGTAATGCTAGCTTGAATATCCTGGGAGGGCACGGGTCCACTAATGACCCTGACTTTACTCGCCCCATTAGGCTCGACAATAGTTCCTTTGTGATCGGGGACAGTGTACTCAGGGGGTGGGCAATCAAAGGGGCTATCGGGGTAGGTTGAACAGAACAATCAAGTCTTGGGGTATGAGATATTCCTGTTAAGAGATCCAATATTTTATTAGAGAAGAAAACCTGAAATTTTTGGCAGTCATCCTGCGTGAACGAAGGAATCTGCTCTTTATTTTTCCTTAATTCTGTCAGGACTTTAAAGATTTCCTTCTGGGGGTCTCTTGCCGCCGCAATTCTGCCCTCATAGAATTCCGCTATCCTAGACATAATTGCCTGTTTATAGAGAGCAAATTCCTGCACATACAGAGCCTGTGGACTAGGTTCGTACTCTTTACGCCAGACTCTCTCAGTTTTACGCAAGGCTCGCTTCCTTAACCTAAGAGTATCATTGAACCATGGGGCCCCTATCCCCTTATCCACAATTTTCACCCTACGCGCCGGTGCAGTAACTTCAATGGCTCTCTCGAGTTTCGTCATCAAATTGTGGCAGGTGACCTCTAAGTTGGCCTCCGGCTGCTTAGGAGGGGACGAGGTCGTTAAATTAGCTATCAGATCCTCAGCTCCGATCTTATTCCAGCTCCTTAAGACTTTCCATCTTGAAGATGGCTTTCCCCTTGCCCGAGAACAGTAAAATGGCCCTGCAATAAATGGTGATCTGACCATGAGCAAGGTGAAATATCAATTGGGCTCAGCCACGGAGTAGCCATCCAGATTAAATCTAAAGTATGACCTTTCTTGTGTGTCGGGCCCACTACCTGTTGATCGAGGCCTAATGAGGTCATCGCCTTATCCAGCTGGTTTGCCTGGCAGTCTTTAGGAGATTTCTCCCGATGAAAGTTGAAGTCTCCCATTACCACCAATCTTTTATAACGTGAACTAGTTCCAGGAAGGAGTCAACAAAGCCTGGTGAAGTACATGGGGGAGGTAGACTAGGAGTATTACCAAACATTCGGTAGCAGAATGGAATTTAACCCCCAGAACATCCGCGCCCCCCAGACTTTCTGCACCGATCCTTTCCCCTTTAATGCGGCGGTTATATAAAAAAGCAACTCCCGTTCCCCCCTTCATGGTGCCAGATCGATTTTTATGAATGGCCACAAAATTTGGTGGTAAAGATGCCACCAAGTCAGGAGTAGAGAATTCTTCAAGCCATGTTTCAGTGACTCCTAGAATATCAAGTTCATCTTTCTGAAGTAGCGAAAAGAACTCCAAATTATGTTTTTGCAGAGAACGAGTGTTAAGCAATGCGAAATTATGCCTATATGATGGGGACTTTTTTTCTGATCTTATATTAGTCTCACATTCCGGGGCGGTACATAAAGGGTTGAGCAGCCCTTCCCGCCGTAAGTCCGTGATAGTTCGATGGCTGAGCTATAGGGCGCCCTGATTTAATGCCATAAGCTCCAGCCTAGAGTACAGGATGTAAGGGCCAGAGGTTGTGGCCCCTGGACCCGGCTGGGCGCGGACGGGAGCAGACGGGCTTGCCTCTGGCGCGTGCGCTGCGCGCTTAGGTTGGTATATAACTGAAGAATCTTGCCCTACCACTATGAACACAGGGAGAATTCATTTATGGGGCCCTACTGGCACTTTTGCGCCACCAGAATGTCACTTTTATGACGTTCAGGTGGTGCAATGTGCCAATGGCATATTTATAAGGCCAAGTAAAGCCACGTTACGTGGCTTTTCTAGGCGTTATAAATATATGTCCCTTTTACGCTCAAAACTGCATGAAAGGGGCATTCCATGGGTGTTGCTTGGGGGTTTCCCAGCAACATCTATGGCTTTTTGACACTGCCCCAGATTTATGAGAAAGTGTATGTCTTAGGCAGCGCCAAAAATTACGCCTCCTCTGGAGGCACAACGGAAAGAAATATCTTTATTTATCCCCGTTTTTCCTCGTTTGATTGTTTTTGTGCAGGAAGGTGTCCCTTCCTAAACAAAAATAATCATCCCAGCAATGCAGGCACCCTTGCACCATGGTGCAAAGGTGCCTGTGTTGGCGCACTGCAGGCCATGGTGTGCCGGTGCAGGGGAAAAGGACATGAATCTGCTGTATCTAATAGATAAACGGTGCATTCCTGCCCTTTTCTTTTGCCGTAGGGCTAGCGCAGCAGAGGCCTGCTGCGCCTCCCTACTGCAAAAAACCCCATAAATGAGCCCCCGGGTCTGCTGTCTGAATCTTTAAGATCTGCCTATGGCGAGGGATAGTTCAATCTTTGTGACTCTTTGTGAAATCTTCCATTGGGAGATCTGGGTAATGATTCATTTTCTCACCCAATTCCACCCAAGTAGGTTTTCAGGTATGTTATGTAAATGAGTATCTTCTTACAAAATCATAGACGAGGTAAAAGAAAGAATGAATGAATAGCAGGATTTATAAAGTGCGCAGCTACTCCCTGGCGTGCCCTGGTGCTAGTGGAAAAGTAAGAGAAGAGATGAAGAGTTGCAGTTAGAGAGAGAAAAGCCAGGTCTTCAACGTTTTTTAAAAAGAGCGTTTATTACCTACTTGACGTTACTTGGATGGCAAGCTATTCCAAACTTGTGAGCCTAGGAGTGAAAATGATCTGCCTCCCGTTTTTGCTCGCTTTACTCAAGGAATTTTGGCAAAGTGGACAGAAGATGACCACAAAGTTATAACGCATGAATTAAATTGAACCCTACCTGACAGGTACTCTGGACCCGATGGGTGGAGAGCCCTGAGCATGAGTGTCACAGTTTTGACCATAAATCTTTTTTTGACAGGTAATGTAAGTTGTAATTGAGTAGTGTAACTGTGAAGAAATGCAGCAGGTTGGCTCAGGTTGGCTTACCGATGACATGTGCAGTGATTGACGGGTCATAACTTCAACCCACGCAAGACTGACTCAACCTTCCATCCTTTTGAGATAAGTCAATTTATTATTATTATAATAGGTAATAGTAACACATTTATGTACAGTATTACAAAAAGATACAAGTGAGGCATGAACCAATGCATAGAGTGCAGTGGCTTAGAGTGTATTGGTTTTGAGTAAAGTGTTGTAGAGTGCAGTGGCGCAGAGTGCAGTGGCATGGAGTGGCGTAGAGTGGAGTGGCACAGAGTGGAACAGAGTGGAATAGACTGCAGTGGCATAGAGTAGATTGTTTCAGAGTAGAGTGACGTGGCGTAGAGTGATGCAATGCAAAGTAGAGTGGATTGGCATAGAGTGGAGTGATGCAGAGTAGAGTGGCGTAGAATGCATTGGCATAGAGTAGGGTGGTGCAGTGGCATAGAGTGCAGTGGCGTAGAGTGTAGTGGCATAGAGTGCAGTAGAGTGCAGAAGAGTGGCAGAGGGTGCACTGGTGTAGAGAGCAGTAGAGTGGCATAGAGTGCATTGGCATATAGTTCAATAGAATGGCGTAGAGTGGTGCAGAGTAGAGTGCAATGGTGCAGAGTGGAGTGGCCTAGACTGGAGTGGTGTAGAGTGCAGAAGTGAAGAGTGCAGTGGTACATAGTAGAGTGGGGTAGAGTGCACTGGCATAGAGTAGAGTGGTGCAGAGTAGAGTGGAGAGGCGTAGCGTGAAGTGGCATAGAGTACAGAGGCATAGAGTGCAGAGGCATAGAGTGCAGTGGCATAGAGTGCAGTGGTGTGTGAAGTGACGCAGAATGGAGTGGCACAGAGGGGAACAGAGTGGCATAGACAGTAGTGGCATAGAGTAGATTATTTCAGAGTAGAGTAATGTGGCAAAGAGTGGTGTGATGCAAAGTAGAGTGGCATAGAGTTCAGTGGCGGAGAGAGCAAAGTTTTAGAGTAGAGTGAAGTAGCATAGAGTGGAGTTGTGCAGAGTAGAGTGGAGTGATGCAGGAAAGAGAGCAGTGGCATAGAGTGGAGTGATGCAGAGTAGAGTGGCGTAGAATGCATTGCATAGAGTAGAGTGGTGCAGCTGCATAGAGTGCAGTGGCTTAGAGTGTAGTGGCATAGAGTGTAGAAGAGTAGCGTAGAGTGCCCTGACATAGAGTGCTGTAGAGTGGCATAGAGTTCACTGGTGTAGAGTGCAGTGTTGTAGAGTGCAGTTATGTAGAGTAGAGTGTCAGAGTGCAGTGGCGTAGAGTGGTGCAGAGAGCAGTAACGTAGAGTAAAGTGGTGCAGAGTACAGTGGCATTGAGTTGAGTGGCTTAAAGTTCAATGCTGCAGAGTAAAGTGTTGTAGAGTGCAGTGCTGTGGAGTAGAGTGACGTAGAATGCATTGGTGTACATTGCAGTGGTGTACAGTGGTGCAGAGTAAAGTGACATAGTTCATTGATGTGGAGTAGAGTGGCATAGAGTAGGATATGGTGGCATACAGTGCAGTGGTGCAGAGTAGTTTGGCATACAGTGCAGTAGTGTATAGTGTATTGGTTTTGAGTAAATGATATAGAGTGCAATGGTGCAGAGTGCAGTGGCTTAGATTGCAGTGGTGTTTTATGGAGTGCCGTGGTGCAAAGTAGAATAGATTGGCGTAGACTGCAGTGGCATGCAGTAAATTGTTTCGGAGTAGAGTGAAGTGGCATAGAGTGCAGCGGTGTAGAGTAGAGTGTCGTAGACTTTAGTGGTGCAGAGTAGATAGGCGTAGAGTGCATTGGCTATAAGTAAAGCGATGTAACATAACATGTATTTGTATTGAGCACGTTCACCCATGGGCATCTTAGCGCTGAATAACAGATGTTTTTTGTTGCCCAGCTCAATGGTATTCATTTTATCAACCTCAGAAGGATGAAAGGCTGAGTGGACCCGCCGAGATTTAAACCTGTGACCATTAAATCCAACACAGGCCCCTACAGTAGACACGTTAGTCCACTAAGCCACGAGACCCAGCTAGAAAGCATTGGCTTAGAGTGCAGTGGTTTAGAGTGGTGGAGAGTAGAGTGGAGTGGAGTGGCGCTGAGTGAAGTGATGCCAAGTCCAGTTGTGTAGAGTAGATTGTTTCAGAGTAGAGTACAGTGGCACAGAGTAGAGTGGCATAGAGTACAGTGGCGCAGAGTACAGTGATGCAGAGTAGAATAGAGTGGCATAGAGTGCAACAATACAGAGTAGAATAGAGTGCAATTGAGTGCAGTGACAGATTACAATGGCATATAGTGGAGTGGCGTAGAGTATAGTATTGTAGAGTGCAGTGGTGCAGTGTAGATTTGTGTAGAGTGCATTGGCTTTGAGTAAAGTTGATGTAGGCTGCATTGGCATAGAGTGCAGTGGCGTAGAATGGTACAGAATAGGGTGGAGTGGCATTGAGCGCAGTGGCTTGGAGTGCAGTGGCACTGGGTCCAGTGGTGTAGAGTAGATTGTTTCAGAGTAGAGTGCAGTGGTGCAGAGAAGATTAGAGAGGTCTAGAGGGGATTGGCTTAGAGTGCACTGATGTACAGTGGAGTGGTACAGAGTGCATTGGCATAGAGTGCAGTGGTGTAGAGTGCAGTGTTGCAGAGTAGGGTGCCATAGCTTGGAGTGGCATGGAGTCATGTCGGGTGCAGTGGCGCATAGTAGAGTACTGTGGGGTAGAGTGTATTGGCATAGAGTAGAGTGGAGTGGTGTACAGAGGAGAGGCTTAGGGTGGAGTGCTGCAGAGAAGATTGCCGTGACACAGTGTGGAGTGGAGTGGCATAGAGTGGAGTGGTGCAGAGGGGAGTGGGGTAACGTGAACATAAAGTATGCATGGAATGGTAGTGTATTGCCATTACAGACAACACATCGTCAAATTGAAATGACAATTACATTTGCACTCACATAGGGGCACATGCATCAACCTATTTAGGAAGTGCAAACGGTGCGAATCAGTAAGGCCCACATGCATCAAGCATTTTTGTAGTCGCAAACGGTGCGATTACTTAAAATCGGCCGTTTGCGAATGCAAAAGTGCTTTTTGGGATGCACGAAGCAATTTTAGAATTCGTAACATTGTTGCGAGTTCTAAAATTGCGGGTGCTTTTAAGAAGTCGCAGATGTGCGATTTCTTAAAAGCAATGCATCATTACTTTCACAAGTGCAAAGTCGCAATTAGGGTGCCAAATTTACCGAGTGGTTGAACCACTCGGTAAATTTGGAAAAAGTGTTTAAAATGCTGCAAATGTTTTTTTTTCTACATTCATGTTTCACACACACATGTCCTTAGGACATGTGTGTGTGAAACATGATGCGAAAAATACATTTCAGGGGTGCTTGGGGGGGTCCTTTGGACCCCCCCCTGCACCCATGAAATTTTCAAAGTGCCACTCGCAATTTGCTGATGCCTTCCCATTGACTCCTATGGGCCTTTTGGCCCATAGGAAGCAATAGGAATTGCGAAAATGCACTTAAGAATTCGGTATTCATTTGGGATTCGGTAAAAATTGCGATTTTTACCGAATCCCAAATGAATACCGAAAACAATGATGCATAGCATTTTGCACTTCTTAATTTGCGATTCCTTATTTTTCGCAAATTAGGAAGTGCAAAATGTAACAATGATGCATGTGGGCCTAAATTCGGCCGTTTGCGCTTCCTAAATACGTTTTTGGGATGCATGAAACATTTTTTCAAAAATCGTTTTTTTTTGCATTTCCTAAAAATGAGAATGCATTTAAGGAATCGCATTTGTGCGATTCCTTAAATGCAATGCATCATTTTTTTTAAAAATTCGAATTTTGAAATAGGAAGTGCAAATTAACACGAGGTTGACCCTCGTGCTAATTTGCGAAATTGTTTCAAAAAGCACAAAAATTCATTTTGAAAAGTGTCATGTTACAGACACACATGTCCTTAGGACATGTGTGTGTGAAACATGCACTTTAAAATACATTTCAGGGGTGCAGGGGGGGGGTCATTTGGACCCCCCTCTGCACCCTTGCAATGCATCAACAAATTGTGATTTCCTAAAAAAAGAAATGCAAAACGGCATTGATTCCTATGGGCCTCTAGGCCCATAGGAATCAATGTAATGCCATTCCTTAATTGCGATTCGCAATTAAGGAATCACAAATTCCGAAATGTAAGAAATCCTAAAAAAATTTAGGATTTCTTGATGCATAGGATTTTGCAATTCCTAAATAGCGATTCCTTAATTTTCGCTATTTAGGAAATGCAAAATCCTAGATTGATGCATGTGCCCCATACAGTTTTAATGATTTTAGTTTACAGCGCACAAATGATAATGTGTGGAAATGACATCACCAATTTCATTGATTTGATTGCCAGCACCGTTCATTTACAGACATTCAAAATGTATTGTGTGCTTGAAAAAAAATAATATTGTACAGCCTTCCTTAAGCAGACCCCCAGTAGTCTGCATGATTGTCACATAAATACTCTCACGATGAAGTCCGAGAAAGAAAAATAAGCTTCAAGCTTCCCGGAAGACACAGCCTGTTATTTGACGTCTGTCTTTGAATGCAAAGCAAATATGGTAAGTTACGAACAAGATTTAAAGGCTTGTTTACACGAAGCGAGTTTGTGGAAGAATACAGTAAACAAGATTTGGACAACGAGAGGGACAACCTCGAGCTGAACATCCTAAAGCAAATGAAGCCAGCAAATACAAAGCCAGAAAATATGAGTTACAAACAACAAAACCAATGGTAAGCAACGGAGGGGAATGCATTTCTAGGTCAACTTTCTGAATGGCCCCATGAAGCCTTTAGCAAACCAGACAGCTGTGCTGTCTGGTAGGCTGCAACCTAGAAAAACAGGCAAATGGAGGAAATGGTGAAGAACAGGGACAAGTGGTTAAAAGCGGGGCTCCTCCCTTAAAAATAGGAGTAGGAAATATGTGAAGTAAAATAAAAAGAAAGCAAATTCAAGGAGGAGCCCCTCAGAGGAAGAGATGAATTAGGGGAAAACCAACTGAGACCAAATGATTTATCATCAAGAATGACATTGACCAGGTGGGTTTCATCAGTCTGGTGAAAGCCATTCTTAGTGAAAAATTAATTAAAAGAAGTTTTAAAAAAGCATGTCGCCAGAACCAGTATAGTCAGATTTAAATTTCTCCAAATTCACATACAACCTATTTCTCTAGTTTTCTCTAACAGCAAAATTGGCCTTTTGAGGTGTTGGACAGGCCACATGAAGGGCTCGCTCCCTCCCCGCATGACAGAGCCCGGACATCAGCTCTCCAGGTGCTACCCACAGAAGCAACCCACACTCCGTCCCCTACGGGACTCCTACTCCCGGACATCTCTGTATCCCGGGCCCGGGCCACCGTCAGCACCATTGCCCAGCCCGGCCGCCATCTTGGACACTGCACCACGAGGCCGCACGGCCTCAGCTCGACCCCAACCCTGGGCCTGGCCAGGCCCCGACATCCCGGCACCACCATCCACCCAGGAGGTGAACGGACCACTTGGCAGGTCAATGGGAGAAAGAAGTGTCGATGGCTCTCCCCCGCCAGGTGCCGATCGCCCCCAGCCTCCCCGGGCGCTGGCTCCACCCCCCTGCTGGGTGTCTGGACTCCCTCATCCCGGACCTCCCGACCTCCAAGTGCGAGGGTCCGGACATCAAAGGCCGCCAGACCTATAACTGGGGCAGCTCCAGAGCAGGAAGGCAGTTGTATCCTGGAGTCGAGAGACACCGAGAAGAACTCATCCTTGACGGACTGCTGGTGCTGCCGCAGCCCTGCCTTGTGAACTGTCGTCCTGCCGCTGGCGCTGCCGCGGCCCTCTGCAACCTTCATCCTCGTCGGGACCTGCTGGCGCTGCCGCGGCCCGTTGTAACTACCATCTTCGTCGGGACCTGCTGGCGCTGCCGCGGACCGTTGCCACCTTCGACCACTCCGGGACCTGCTGGCGCTGCCGCGGCCCGTCCTTCAAGAACGCCGAGCTCGAGGATTGTGAGCTACCCATCATCTCATCGCAACTACCAGATTGGTAATAAGACTGTCCCGCTACCCCCATTCCCATCCTAGAGACTAGAATCGAGGGGACCCCTGAGTCCAGACTTGTCTGTACGATCGCTGGAGACGCTGGAGCTGGAGACGGCTCTCCCCGGAGACCTCTCCCCTTGTCCTCGGCCGACCCTCCAGGTCCCGTCTAACATTGGTGGCCAGCGGCGCGATCCGAACCAACGCGTAATCGTACAGAAAGCAACTCACCCCACGACTAAACCACAATGCCGGCCCAAGAGAGCGGGTCTACAGAGAAATTCCAAATGGACAAGCTGGAGGAGTACAACCATCGAGAATTAAAACAATTTTGTATGGAACTGGGCATTGCTACCACGGGTCTGAGCACAAAAGATGACTTTAAACACGCCCTAGAATCATGGGCAGAGGCAAACACCGCTGGTCCCCGGGACCAACGCATCGAAGCACCGGAAACCAACCCCGCTCCTTCCGAGGAAAGGAGAACGGGTCTCTCCCGGGAAGAGATCCAAGAGCGAGAGAAAAACAGACTGCATGAACTAGAGTTGGCACGGCTCAAAATGGATGGAGAACTAAAACTAGCGGAACAAAAATTTAACCTAGAACACTTACGGCTCCGAGAAGAGCGGGAGGAAAAACAAAGACAAAGAGAGCTTGAAGAAAAAAGACTGGCATATGAACACGAGCGCAAACTAGCAGAAATAGAACTACGTAAGCAAGGCAAGGACCTGGGGGTGCCCGAGCAACCACGCACCCCAGGAACTTCAGAACCAAAGGTCCACATTCCCAAAGATGTCGTCCGAGAGTTCTACCGAAACGACGACATACAGCAGTGGTTCAAGGCCTATGAGATCGCCATGTCCTCTCACCGGATCGATCGAAGTGACTGGGGAGCCGGTCTATGGGGGAGGTTCGTCAATGAAGGCCGTGATGCCCTGTTACAGCTCCCGGATCACCAAATGACGTCCTATGATCACATGAAGGCCGCCCTCCTCACTCGATATGGGCTGACACCTGAAATGTACCGCCAGAGGTTCCGCGACTGTACCCGAATCCCCGGTACAACTTGGGTGGAATATGTGAACTATTTCAGCCGAGCCCTTGAGGGATGGATCAAGGGGAGCAACGTAACGACCTACGAGCAGCTTTTTAACCTTGTTGTGTGGGAGCACCTCTCCAACAACTGCTTTGTCGAGCTCAGGCAGCACCTCCTCGACAGTAAATTGACTGATCCACGGCAGCTCGCCGCCGAGGCTGACCGATGGGAAAGCACCCGAGTGGGCCGGGGTGGCCCGAACGAGCAGAGCCGGAACAACCAAGGCCATCACCGTCCCCGAGGAGGAGGAGGAGGCCAGGGCCGGGGGAAAGACACCGTCCCGGCCGCTCCCGCTACCAGCACCCCGCCCCCGGCCAGCAGGGGCAACCCCCTGATGCGCCCGGGGTTCAGAGCCAATGTCACGTGTCATCGGTGCCAGCGAGTCGGTCACTACGCCAATTACCCGAACTGCCCACAGAACCAGACTCCGAGGCCCCGCCAGGTAGCTGCCGCCGCCCTAGGAGAAGAGCAAGTCTCTGAGGAGCAGGAAGAATACGAACAAGAGCAACAAGAGTGGGAACCGGCAGCCATGGTCCTGGCGTGCCTGGGGGGGAGAGACATGGTCCCGCGGGCTCCCCTACCCGCCAACACCAGAAAGTACAGTCAGTGGGTGAGCATAAATGGGCGCAAGGCCGAAGCCCTACGTGACACGGGGGCCAGTGTGACGGCCGTCCGCTGTCACCTGGTGACCCCCGAGCAAATAATACCGAACGTTCTCTGCCCCGTCCGTTCAGCCGACAATTCGGAGAGCATGTGTCGGATGGCCTGCGTCCCCTTCGAGTGGGGAGGAGTATCCGGCATGCTGCAGGTGACGGTCCGCGATGATGCCCCCGTGGACTGTCTCCTGGGGAACGATCTCGAGAGTTCCCCGTGGGCCGCCGTGGAAAGAAGAGAGCACCTGGGGATGTTGGGCCTCCCGGACTGGGCGTGCGTAACCACCCGGTCCATGGCGGCCCGCGCCATCCCCCGACCAGAAGAACCCGAATGGCCAGCACCTCCTCCCCCGATCACTCCAGTGGGGGACGCCGACACCGCCGACCTCCCGGAACAAACCCAAGAAGAACCCGCTCAGCCCCAGGATCTCCCAGACCTGGCTCAGTGGCGTCAAGAAGGGGGACCCACCCAGGAACAATTCCGTCAAGAGCAAAAGACATGTCCCTCCCTCGAGGGACTACGACAACAAGCCCTCGCCCAGAGCGCGGGAGATACCGCCGGGGCCCACTGGATCTATTGGGACAATGATCTATTGTACAGCGAACAAAGAATCGCCGAGTTGGGGGCCAGTCGAGTGTTGGTAGTGCCCCTCCGTTTTAGAGACTTCCTGCTGAACTTGGCCCACGACGTCCCCCTGGCCGGACACTTGGGTCAGGACAAAACCTACAACCGCCTGGTGACCCACTTTTACTGGCCCAAAATGAGAAATGACGTACTCAACCACTGCCGGTCTTGTCCCACTTGTCAGGCCAGCGGGAAGAGCGGCCGCAAACTCAAGGCGCCCCTGCAGCCCTTTCCGGTGGTTACCACCCCGTTCGAAAAGGTGGGAATAGACATTGTGGGGCCCCTGGACCCCCGAACAGCACAAGGGCATCGTTTCATCCTGGTACTGGTGGACCATGCCACCCGCTATCCCGAGGCCATCCCCCTTCGAACTGTAACAGCACCGGTGGTCGGCCGAGCCTTAATGGGGATCTTCTCCCGGGTGGGCTTCCCCCGGGAAGTCGTCAGCGACAGAGGCACGAACTTCATTTCAAAATACATGAAATCCCTCTGGCAGCAGTGCGGGGTCACCTACCGATTCACAACCCCCTATCACCCACAAGGAAACGGACTGGTTGAGCGGTTCAACCGTACACTCAAGGGAATGATTATGGGGTTGGAAGAGCCCCTCCGCCGCCAGTGGGATGTGCTCCTCCCGTGCCTCCTCTTCGCCTACCGAGAAGTCTCTCAGAAGTCCCTCGGCTTCAGCCCCTTCGAACTCTTGTACGGGCACCCTGTTCGAGGGCCCCTCAGCCTAGTCAAGGAAGGTTGGGAGATGGCCCCCCTGAAAACCCCTCCAGACGTCTACAAGTACCTCCTGACCCTCCGCAATCAGACCAGGCGGTTCCGAGAAATCGCCAAAGCCAATCTTGAAGCCAATCAGGAGGACATGAAGAAATGGTACGATCAGAACGCCTCCTCCATAGAGTTCGTACCTGGCCAGCAAGTATGGATGATGTCCCCCACCGAACCTTGTGCCCTGCAAGATAAGTGGACGGGGCCCTTCAAGGTGATCGAGCGCAAGAGCCCCGTCACCTATCTCATCAACATGGAATCTTCCCAGAACCCCCTCCGGGTCCTCCACGCCAACAGACTCAAACCCCACTTTGTGCGCTCGGAGCTCAGCCTACTGATGGCTACAGACAGTGGAGCGGAAGAAGACTCCGAGCCCCTCCCTGACTTACTGAGGACCCGTGAAAAAGATGGTTCGGTAGACGGGGTCCGACTGTCAGATGCCCTGACCTCAGAGCAGCGCCAAGACTGTCGGGCTCTCCTGCTGCAGTTCGCAGCCCTATTTTCCCTCACCCCAGGGGTCACCCCCTGGTGCCTGCACGACGTGGACACTGGGGACAGTCCCCCCATCAGACATCGGGCGTACCGCGTGCCAGATCGGGTACGTGCCTGCATCCAAGAAGAAGTCTCCAAGATGCTCACACTCGGGGTCATCGAACCCTCGGACAGCCCCTGGGCCAGCCCAGTCGTACTGGTCCCCAAAGCTGCTGCCCCCGGCACCACCCCTGAGCTCCGATTCTGCGTTGACTATCGGGGCCTGAACGCTGTCACCCGGACCGACGCTCACCCCATTCCCCGAGCCGATGAACTGATCGACCGCATGGGGGCGGCCCGCTACCTCAGCATCTTCGACCTAACAGCGGGCTACTGGAAGATCGGCCTCACCCCCAGGGCGCAAGAACGGTCCGCTTTCTCCACCCCGGATGGCCACTACCATTTCAAAGTGATGCCATTCGGCATGAAAAACGCTCCAGCAACCTTTCAACGCCTGGTGAACCAGGTATTGGCTGGCCTCGAAGAGTTCAGCGCCGCCTACCTGGACGATATCGCGGTTTACAGCCGCCACTGGTCAGACCACCTCCGCCACCTCCGAGAGGTCCTGCAGGCCCTCCAACAGGCCGGCCTCACAATCAAGGCCAGCAAATGCCAGATTGGCCAGGGGTCCGTGACCTACCTCGGACACCAAGTGGGGAGCGGTCTGGTGGCCCCCCTCCAACTCAAGATCGCTGCCATCCAGTCCTGGCAACCACCCGTAACGCAAACCGAGGTCCGGGCCTTCTTGGGGCTCACCGGATACTACCGGCGGTTTGTGAAGGACTATGGCAGCATTGTGGGGCCCCTCACGGCACTTACATCTAAGAACCAGCCAAAAAGAGTCGACTGGACTCCCGATTGTCAAGCGGCCTTCGAGAAGCTGAAGGTCGCCATGTGCACCGCCCCGGTACTCCAGGCTCCCGACTACAGCCGGGAGTTCATCGTCCAGACTGATGCCTCCGACCATGGCATTGGGGCCGTCCTCTCCCAACTGAACACCGAGGGAGTCGACCAACCAGTGGCCTTCATCAGCCGACGTCTGTTGGCCCGAGAACAGCGCTGGAGCACCATCGAGAGGGAGGCCTTCGCAGTGGTATGGGCCCTCAAGAAGCTCTGGCCCTACCTCTTCGGCACCCACTTTCGGGTACAAACAGATCATCGCCCCCTGCAATGGCTAATGCAGATGCGGGGGAGAATCCCAAGCTCTTGCGATGGTCCATATCCCTGCAAGGGATGGACTTCACTGTGGAACATCGCCCTGGCCAGGATCACGCCAACGCAGATGGCCTGTCACGATTTTTCCGCCTCGACGAGGAGAGTCCCCAAGAAGATGGGTGACTCTCCCCGCCTTCAGCTGGGGGGGACGCATGTTGGACAGGCCACATGAAGGGCTCGCTCCCTCCCCGCATGACAGAGCCCGGACATCAGCTCTCCAGGTGCTACCCACAGAAGCAACCCACACTCCGTCCCCTACGGGACTCCTACTCCCGGACATCTCTGTATCCCGGGCCCGGGCCACCGTCAGCACCATTGCCCAGCCCGGCCGCCATCTTGGACACTGCACCACGAGGCCGCACGGCCTCAGCTCGACCCCAACCCTGGGCCTGGCCAGGCCCCGACATCCCGGCACCACCATCCACCCAGGAGGTGAACGGACCACTTGGCAGGTCAATGGGAGAAAGAAGTGTCGATGGCTCTCCCCCGCCAGGTGCCGATCGCCCCCAGCCTCCCCGGGCGCTGGCTCCACCCCCCTGATGGGTGTCTGGACTCCCTCATCCCGGACCTCCCGACCTCCAAGTGCGAGGGTCCGGACATCAAAGGCCGCCAGACCTATAACTGGGGCAGCTCCAGAGCAGGAAGGCAGTTGTATCCTGGAGTCGAGAGACACCGAGAAGAACTCATCCTTGACGGACTGCTGGCACTGCCGCAGCCCTGCCTTGTGAACTGTCGTCCTGCCGCTGGCGCTGCCGCGGCCCTCTGCAACCTTCATCCTCGTCGGGACCTACTGGCGCTGCCGCGGCCCGTTGTAACTACCATCTTCGTCGGGACCTGCTGGCGCTGCCGCGGACCGTTGCCACCTTCGACCACCCCGGGACCTGCTGGCGCTGCCGCGGCCCGTCCTTCAAGAACGCCGAGCTCGAGGATTGTGAGCTACCCATCATCTCATCGCAACTACCAGATTGGTAATAAGACTGTCCCGCTACCCCCATTCCCATCCTAGAGACTAGAATCGAGGGGACCCCTGAGTCCAGACCTCCTTGTACCATTCTACCGTACCTCAAGATTGCTTATAAAGAACGTTAAATCTTATCCTTGTGTGGTGTCTATCTGTGGGGGGGAAGTTACTTGTCTGTACGATCGCTGGAGACGGCTCTCCCTGGAGACCTCTCCCCTTGTCCTCGGCCGACCCTCCAGGTCCCGTCTAACATGAGGTTTGTAATGTATTCAGAAGAGCCAATAGTTTTTGGGTTACAGTAGCTAATGCGAAGACAAAACTAAAACTATTGATGTGAGATAACTATAATGGATCGGGATTCTTATACCATTTTACGTCAGAAGCTCAGAGACCTGTGCAAAGAGAGTGGCATTATAAAAGGCTCTTTAATTAAAAACGAACATGTGATTGCTAGCAATGGAAGCCGCAAAGAAGCATGCAGACTCATCAGTTCACATATGGATCCTTCTAACAAGGTGCGCAGATCCGCAAGAGAGATGATAAGGAAGAAGTAACCTAGGTGAAACTCTTAATCTCTATCTCAAGTAGCCCTCCCGGTCAGCAGAGATGGCCTCTTCCAAGACACAGATTGGCGCCATCACAGCGCCAATAGGAAACTAGACATGAGAAGGAGAAACTGCACATCAAGGAATATAATGAACTAGACTAAGAAGAGAGGCTGGACTTTCAGAAAAATTTTGGGTGAAGGATAAAAAAGCGTGGAATATAAGGCTATGCGCCCCAGGTCATTTTAGTGAGGATTAGGCAAGTGTGCACCCTAACCAGGTGTATTTCTGCCCTAATCTCTACAGAGCCACCTTTGTTTGATGTCCCTGCAGAGGTGATATATTAATATGAACTGAGGTTTTTAGGTCTCGCCTGAGCGCATGCGCTGCTCTGGCGAGACTTTTAGTTAGTGGAAACATCCGACCACACGCTTTGTGTGGCCTAGTGCTTGCGGTTACGCACACAGGCACCATCTGGCTGCACCTTTACAGCACGCGATATTACTTTCACAGCCACGTCACTTCCACTGCTGCGCTGCCAATGCTTGTTTCTCCTTCCTCCCTTGCTCAGTCCCCTTTCTTTCTTTCATTTAGTATTATCTGCCCTCCTCTAAGCTCCTTCGTACTACGATTCCCTTCCCCTCTTAAAATTTCTTCCATATGTTTCTGCTGTGTTTGCATTTCCTCTGTTACGTCCTAGTTCTTCCGCCCTGGTCCCCTGTTTACCTATTTCACTCTCACCCTGCCCTGTTGTTATTCTGTTATTTCACTCCGCCCCCTTTACTTCTCTACAATTATTCTTTGTCTCTCTCCTGTTTCCCCCTCACCCATCCAGTTCATACGGTCTTCTCACATTTCTACCCTTTCCCTCTGCAGTTCTTCCTCTTTCCTCCTCCAACTTCTCTAGTTTCTCTTTCCCACTTTCCATTTAGCATGCTTCCCATTTCTCCTCCCTCCCCCTCTGTGGTATTCACCCCTCCCATCCCATGCAGTTGTTGTACCTTGCCCTCTTCCTGTCCTGCCCCCTGCGGCAGGTTGGTTCACTCACTCTGTGTTACCTTGCCTCTCCTTGCACTGCCCTTGTGCTACATTGCCTCCAATGCAGAGAAGGGGGTGTGCTTTGCTTTGGAGCCTGGTGTGGCTCTGCTTGGTCCGCTTCTTGCCGTGGACCAGAGTCCACAATGTTGGTGGGAGGCCGCTGGCATGAACAGGTGAGTGCGTCCTAAACCTGGGGGGCAGTGCAAGCAGGCCTCGCAGGACCCACGAAGTACACAAGAGCCCAGCGCTGGCGTAATACGCGCGCACTTGTGCGTTTCCTACCACTGCACAGCAGGACTTCCTCACAGAGAGCCACACACTGGACTGTTTATCAACCCAGAAGCATCTTCACTACTTAACTACCACATATTGTGCTCTGTAGCTTGTATAATTTAATCTTCTTCGCTTTCCATATTTCAATATATGGTGTATTTTTATTTAGTTCAATAAATGATTAGTAATTTTGCTTTATGTTTTTTTCACTTTTTTAGGTGGTGTGCATCTCCCATATGTGGTGTTCATCTTCCATTATTAGATTTGTTGTTGTACATTTTCTGGTTTGTAGGGCTTTACACTTAAAGCATTTATTGTTGCTTCTCCTTGGGTGAATGCAGGATTGTGTAGGAGGTTTTTGTATGTGTTTTGTCCTAGGACGCCTGGAATATTCTTACCTACCATCAATGATTGCTTGCAGAGCAGCTTGTGCATGTTTTGCGATGAGCTGCAGTCCCACTTCGTGGAATTGTTGGCTCAGACGAGCCCAAAACGTAACCATGAGCGCTGGTTACCAAACACCATCAAATAGTTTCCAGTACACACTTTCACAGGGGTTCATTCTGTGGAGCTTCATGCACGTGAGTTGGACCTCATGTGTGCTCTTCTCTTGGAGACCCTGCTGGGGTGGAGGCTTCTTGGTTTGCTTAAGGTTATTGCAAAAAACGGGGAACTTTGCTGTCTGTTGACATTTTTTCTTATTTCTCATTAATTGTTATTGTTTGGGCCATTCTTTGGGATTGTTTAAGATGCTAATAAGTGTGGCTTTTGTGTTTCTTCCTACAGGAGGATACCATAGTTTCGCAATATGTTTACGCTTTGTTCTAGTCCTCTATCTTAGGAGACAGGCGAACTGGTCCCTACACTTAGAAAGCTCACAGCTAAATTATGTGTCGTCCAGGAGTAAAGGGAGGGCGGGGGGAGTGATTCTTTTAACCCCTTCGATGCGGCCGCGATTTTTCCCGTGTGCGGCCACCGGACGAACACGGGCGGGCCATGACGAACCCCAGCCGTCATCAGCACACGAGCACCGTAGTGCATGACGGCTGGGGTTCGTCACCAGCATGGAAGGGGTTAAAGTGATTGCGAAGTGTTCAATATATGTGTTAATCCGCACTGGGCTAATTCAGCGTTCCTGCAGCAATTTATGCTATTGTTTTGGATTACCCTACTTTGGTAATCCCCTTGGTATGTCTTCTCCATACTACTTTCAAGGAGCTTTCTGAAGAGCTCATGCACCACACAGATTCACATGTCTTTCAGAAAACTACAACGCTTTCACATATTTTTCTTCTCTGTACTACCTGGACCTCCTAATGCCACAGTTGTTAGTGCTGCCACCATGCGCCGTGCCTTCAACTTCTTTACTTGTGTTTCCTTTTTTAGCTTTTTTGCAATATCCAAACCACACCACAGAATTCCACACCATGCCACAAAATTTAACAGCACATCACATAATTAAACTCAACTACATTATATTCCATAACACAAAATACCAATGCAACCTTCCACATTCAATACCACAAAATTACAATCCACACAAATCCACTCCACACCACACTATTTGTCAATTCTGTGCAGCTCTCAGCCCTATCTATCCACCATGCCACTTAATTCCACTAAACAAATCCATTCCAAAGCACACAATTCCACAACTAACAATTCCAATCAGCATCAGAGCAGCACCACCCCAGCACAACAAGTCAGCATCACTCAGCACAGCCTTTGCACCAGCTCAGCGCCACCTGAGCACCAATGCAGCACCACCACCTCAGCATGAGTCAGAACCACCCCAGCATCACTCAGCACCACCACAGCATTACTCAACACCACCAAGGTATCCCTCAGCGCTACCACGGCATCCCTCAGAACCTCCTCAGCATCAGCACAGCATCACCTTTGATCCACCTCAGCATCAGCACAGCACCATCTCTGCATCAGAACAACACCACCTCTGTATCAGTCCACCACCATCACCAGTGCAACCCCACCTCAGCAGCAGCGCAACCGCACCTTGGCAGCAACTCAGCACCAACTCAGCTGCACTTCAGCATCACTCAGCAGCACCTCAGCACAACCTAAGCACCAACGCAGCACCACCACCTCAGCACCACACATCATAATTAAACTCCCCATAATAACACTCAGAGCAACATAATTAAACTCCACATATTTACACTCAACTCAATATAACATAAAAACATCACAAAAATACACTCTATACCACATGCCAGCAAATCACATAAATGCACTACACACCATAACACATATTTCACATAAGCAAAATTAACTCAAGGCCACACAGTTACATACCACATAATTCCGCACCACACTACATACCTACAATACACCCCACAAATTCCCACATTATGCCATAAAATTCCACAGCACATACTTCTAGCCCACAGCATGCCACTACACAACACACAATACATTTCAACATCTTCAACTCCATAACACAAAACCACACTATACATAATTCCTTTACAATTAATTCCATTTAATTACTATCCATATACTTCCAAAGCACATCATACTACATATTTCCACTACTCAACTCTGCAATACAACAAATAATTCCAAAACAACACATATCAAACTTGCACTTCCACCAACCCTATCGTCTCTACCCTACACAACTCCTACCCCTCTCATCTCTCTTGCATTGCCACTACCCACTCTTATCTCACAATTCCACTATCCCGTCTCATCCCTCCCTCACACTCTGTCTCCTCTCTATAATGCCTGGTCACATATACCACCTTCTTGTACCACCTTGTGCTGTGCAAAAGTACACCTCTCACCCTCCATGCTCTGGGTGCTCTCTCTCTCTCTCTCACTCTCTCTCTCTCTCTCTCTCTCTCTCTCTCTCTCTCTCTCTCTCTCTCTCTCTCTCACACCTCCCTCACTCTCTTACGCACTCTTCCTGACACTCTCTCATATTAGTTCATTTCTGGTCTCCAAGCACTATTTCTTTTCCGTGCCTCATCAACATTTCCGTCCCTCAAAGCCATGCTCTCCTCCTCTTCTTAAGCTCTCTTCTGCATACACAAGCCCTCCCTATTTATTTGACTATAGCCTGCTCCCCTTCATTCTCTTTTTCTCACACACTTTTCCTGCTCCGGTTTCTAGAGTTTATTCAGCACTTTGTGCACAAACCTCCTATCCCTCTTTATCTTTCTTTCCATCTATTCTGTGCAGCTCCCACACCTATATATTCACCATATCACATAATTCGCAAAAAAAATACACTAGACATCACACAATTTCACCCCACACCATTCCACGACTAACAGTTGCAATTCAACCCACACAATTCCACTTCAAACTATATGCACCTACTCCACTACAAAACACATAAATAAAATACATTGTCATTTGCAATACCAAAAGCTCTAACTCTTGCAAATGCGATACCTATAACATTGTAAATGCTTGTTCAGTCTTGGTGTGATAGAAATGTAATTTTAAAATGAGCAATGGGCTGCTGCTTAAGCATATGTGATACAGGCCCTGGTGTGATGCTGCTTCGTGTCTTTGATAATTTCCCAAGGTTCATAGGCACAGCCGTAAAGTGCAAAGAACTCTGAGAAGCCTATGTTTCTACTCTTGTTCTGTGGCACAAAGGGGGCTCTGTTAAGCAGCTCTGAATCACACCCACATGTGGTAGAGAGCTGACCTAGGCCACTGATATTTACATGTATGATTGTATGTGCTTGGAGTGTCTCACTGAGTGTTCTCGGCAGCAGGTTCAGCCCTGGATGGTAGTCAGTAGACCCAAGGGAAGAAAGAGAAACCCCAGTGGGTTCATTGGTTCACGCTTTTCTAGGGTAATTAAGCCTAAAGTTGATGTTGGGATTAATCAAAGGCAACACATATTTTGAGAGGTCTTAAATATCCCAAGAAAAAACCTAGATATCTATTCCTAAACTTCAGATAGCAAGGGGACAATCAGAAAAGAGGGTGTATAGTGTTCTTTTATTTCCATGGGGTTTGGAGACTTGGAAAAGAGCCAATCGTCCCGGCTATACCTACAGAGTGTTTACCTGACCCACACTCTAAAGAGCCAGCCATTCCACACGGGCACGCTTTATTTCTCCCACATGGCCAAGACTGTTTAAAGGGCCACTCCTAGAGATATGACTAGCTGCTTCCCTCTTTGTGATCTTAGGGATTTCTCTCTGAGCCATGGGAGACTCAATAATATTACCCCAGGGCCCAGTGAGAGGCGGATTGGGAACATGATGTCAACACCTGATAGAACTATATCCTAGAAGTTGGTAACTTAAATACTGTGCCACAAGTGCGCTGCAGCTTCTCGTACACCTGTTGGGTTTGATTGTTTCCCACTCATGCGGCTTCAAATATGTTTGATAACTACACATGGCTAATTTACATAGCATTTCCCATCTCCTCATGTTGCGATCGTTTTGTGTGATCTGAAGTGGATTCCATTTAAATACTCTACTGGATGCACCCACGCCAGATCTCTCTCGCAACACCTTTGACCTAGTGTCTTGCCCAGGGAATGTTGTGAAAGAATAACATTGTAATAGTTTGAGATGAGATGTTAGCTATTGACACATTTCAGAACCCATTCTTAGAAGCTCGTGAGATCCCCCTAGGCACTTAGGCTTATGGATCGGTGCCTTACCCAGTGCCATGCCTGGAGGGATTGAAAGGTCCTTCGCTTGGTGGAAAATGTCTAGAGGACGCACAAAATGCTGTTCTTCCTTTGCTAAATCTGGAAAAGACATTTGATCATTTCAAAAGGTCTCATATGAGGGCAGCTCATGAAGTTTTTAGACTTGGTCCATGGCTCATTAAATGGTTCTTTGCAACTTGCCATCACCCCATGATGAACTACAGCATCAATGGATGATGGGGTTGTTCTGTCTCATCCTTCTTGTTCCCTTTTACCCTGGAGGCAATTGCGGAACGTGTCCACAGTAACAAATACAATCAAGGTTCCAGAATAGGGGGGGAGGAATTCAAGTTGACTCTGTGTTTGTTCGTGATATCATGGTCTCAACTGTAGAGAAAATACACTCTTTCCTTCCCATGCTAGAAGAAATAAGGCAATTTCAGATGGCTTTATGATTTAGAAGAAATATTACCAAATCAGAAGCTTGGTGTTGCATGATGCCCTGACATCAACCCGGAACAAAAAAGAATGGGTGGCCTGGCTCTTTCTAACCTGACCTTCAATTATCAGGCAGCCCAACTGTACTCTATGGTGGAATGATGAAAACCAGAGTCAAATAAGCACCAATGCATAATGGACCAGTTTATAATGGGTGTCCCTCTATGGACAGCCAAGCAGCTAGCTTAAAAGCACAGAAGTTGAGACCTCTACTTTTCCCCTATTTCTATCGTGATGCTTAATACCTTTGACCAACTTAGGTTGGCTAAGACATTACCACTTACCGTCACCCTTTACATCAATTTGAACCAATTCAGTTTTCACCCCAAGACACAAGGGAGGAGGGTTCAAGAGTCATTTTTTCATGAATGGGAAACTGATTCTTTTGACTTTCATGGATTCCAGCGATTTAACAGAAGTCTTCACATAACTGAGGTGTCTCTTGAATTAAAGAAAGTCACTACAGCGGGGAGGGTGGAGCTGTGTTCAGAGTACAAATGGGTTCCATCTTTGGCATACACTTCCGGGGTAGCACTAGTAGCGGGGGACTCTATCACAGCTGACTACTTAGGTAGCCTGCACAGAGAGATCTCTGTGACATATTTCACTGCAGACCTGCGCGCCTGAAGCAGGAAGCTGGCTAAGTCTAAAGTGGAGAGTGCAGAGATGCCTTGGGAATCTCTCTGCTTCACTCCCCTTCCACCGCCTCCTTCCTGGTGTATATTGTAAGCAAAGCAGTTTAAAGAAATGTCCAGAAATGTTGCAGCAAGCCCACAAGAATGCTGCGAATGAGCGGCTCGCTGGGCGCTGCGCCCCTTCCCAGGGGAGATCTCTGGACTCTGGACTTCCGGGGTTTCCCAGTCCTCAGCTATGCTGCTCTGACGTAACAAAGAAGACAAACGGTCACCAGAGGAAAAGGCACCAACGGCACGAGCCCCTGCAGACTCCAACTGCTAACATTCTCACGCCTCCCGCTGACCTCATGTGCAGATCTGTGCGACGATAAAAAATTGTAGACTAGTTTGTGACTGGCGGTGGCCCTGGAGCCAGGATTCACTTGAAGCACAATGTCATCTTGGGCTGCCAAATGGACAGGAAGAGTGCCCAAATGGGTGAGATGCAAATCCGTTGCTGTTGTAGATCAAGTGTCGTCATTTTCCCTAAAAAGTCACAACCTAACCTTGGACCTCAACTATTAGCATAGACTTTACGGGAAAAGGGCTGCTGTTTCGGGTACTCTCTATGGGCTTCATTTACAATATATTGGACGCACGGAAGGGTAGCAAATCTTCCTGCTGCTCTGCTGTGCGTCAAAATAAGAGGGCAGGAATGCGCCGTATCTACGAGATATGGCGCATTCCTGTCCTTCTCCCCTGCGCCAGCGCACAAACAGCAGCCATGCGCCAGCACAGAAACCCTTAGCAATTTTTGTCAGGTGACCGCGCTGAGGAGATGATTGGTATTGTGCAGGAAGTGACATCTTCCTGCACAAAAATAATCATTAACGGCATTTTCCTCTTTTATTTTCCCGGCAGCACAATGGCCTTCCCTGTATTTACAAGGCCATGTAAAGTCACCCTTTGTGACTTTTCATGGCCTTGTAAATATGTTTTCCCTTTCACTCATAACTGCGTGAATGGGCGTTTCATGGGTGTTGCCAGGGCTTTAAGTGGGCCGGGTCTCACCGGTGCTGAGCACCGGGAGTTTTTTAAAGAAGGCCTCAAAACAGGTACCTATCGGGCTCTGCTTTGTGCACTGGCACAGGCTGTTTGTTTTGTTCGGACTGCAGTGACAGCAGGCACATCATGTGCCCTTGCTCACACTGCTCACTTCTCACAAGTGGAGAAGTTACGCATAGTCATTTTCTCTCTGGATTTCTCTTCTCTTTTTGTAACTCAGGAGCAGCAACATTGTCGTGGTGTCACCAGTGCTTTCAGTGGAAGCTTTTTCAATATTATATACAAGCCATAGTTGCTCCTTATTTATTTTATGCAACTAACCATTGACAAAGCCAATAGTCGTGAATTTTTGTAGGTATGATGTTACTTGTTGTATCATATATCTGGATGCAATGACAGAAACAGCAAAATTCAGGGGCATATTACCAACAACTAGCGATAATTATCGCTATGTTGGCTTAGCGGCAATATCTTTATCGCCGAGCTGCGGCGATTTTATCGCTTAGGAACCTTGCTATTATCAAGGTTTATCTCCTAAGCGATAAAAATCGGCCGAAATGCATGAATATCGCTGAAAAGTCAGCGATATTCATGCATTACCGAGCTAACGCTCTTAGCCATGTTATCCACCTCCCATTGAATAACATGGCTAAGAACTGCTCAGGGCAGGTGTTAGCTTTTGGAGATATTCGCGCTTGGCGCGAATATCTCCAAAAGTTGGTAATAGGAGATAGCGATGTTAGCGACTGTTTCCAGTCGCTAACATCTTGGCACGCCCACTTTGCATGTCATTAGTGATACATTTCACTGACATGCAAAGTGGGGCCCAAGATGGTCGCTATCTCCTACTAGCTGTCGCTAACTGGTTTTAGCGAAAGCTAGGTAATAGGGAGATAATTTTATCTCCGCTTTCTTGGCTTTTAAAGCCAAAAAAGCGGAGATAAACCCCCTTGATAATATGCCCCACAATTCAGGCGGCACACCATGCTAAGCACAGATTTTCAGTGTAAGTGTTTTTAAGCCACGCCCTTAATTACATCGACCATGCCCCTTTGAGAGACCCCCCAGTTTTTCATCCCACTTAAAGCCCTGGGTGTTGCTGTGGGTCCGCCCCAGTAATTGCTGTGACAGATCAACTACCTTTGACACTCTGTTCTGGCTCACTTAGTCGGTACCACATCCCACCTAGATTGACAACATGGAGGATGTCCCGGGTTTAAGTTTCAACGAAGATACCATAGCTGAAGCTCTGAGAAACACGCCATCACTACTGAACGCTCCTCCAGCGTCGACTTCTGGCGCATCTTCTGATGAATGGACCACATTAACAGAAATGAAGAAAGAACTAATAAGAATAACTATCCATGGGATCATGATGACAGAGTACTTAAGAAGCAATATAGCACCACAAGGCTTAATTGTTAACATCATTCCCAGACTGTTTCTAGATGACAAACGCTTCAAAGTAGACTGGTGCCAGGTCTCCTGGAAATGCACCAAAGACCTGCTATTTCTGATCAGCCAGACTGCGAAACGCCTCTCTGAAGCACTACAGGAGAAAATCTCTGCCCTCAAAGCTACCATGAAGAATGCAATCTCAAAGAACAATAAAACAGCCTTCACGACTAAACTATCCGAGATCAACCAGGAAATGGCTGACCATCACGAATTCTTACTTAAACAGAAAACAACCAAATTGGAGAAGGATATTAGTAAATTCGAAAAAGAAAAAGTATACCCCTATCTTAAAGATGACTTCAAAGGGAAGAAGAGTAATTATTCGTCAGATGAAAATTCAAGCGGTGACAACAGACGCGGCTCCACAAGCAGTGACTCGAGTGGCGGCTACCCCGCAAGGAATACAAGACCAACACGTTCCTGGCAACATGGTTATCACCAGGGACCGGTGTTCCATGGACCACCCAATATGACGCCACAATGGCAATACCCTTTCTTTCCACAAGGCCCCCCGCAGTTCTACCCCTTCAATCCGCCACCTTTTCAGGGCAGAGGCTGGGGCAGAGGAAGAGGGCGAAAGCGAGGCGGGCAAATGGGAGTCCAGTGGCAGGACCAGACGTTGGCACCGACAGCAATGGAGACCAGGAGCTCAACATCCAGAGGGAGACGAGCCTGATCGTCAATCTATCGAAAAGATCTCTTTCCCCAATGGAGGTAAACGTCCTGGAAAGAGGCCTTGGCTTCGTCCCTACCCCTACACCGGACACCTTCCAGGAAATGTTTGAGCTAAAGCAGTTCTTTAGGAAGATACGCCTTCGAGCATTTTTTGCCAATCATCCTGAACCCCCCAGTGAGGATACAGGTCTCAGGAAACCTTCTACTTTTACTCCCACTGATGGGATGATACCACCCGAAGTTCTGACCTTTGAGAGAGCGGTCCTTAGGAACTTGCAGAACAAACCGATCATCAAACCCTTCAATAATCTTTCAAATGCGGAAAGACTGGCAGCCAATACTTTGGGCAAGGATGCCTCGATTGTCATAAAGCAGGCAGATAAAGGGGAGCCACGGTCATACAAAACTACGACGACTATGACCGAGAATGTAAACGCCAATTGGCCAATACTACACACTACAGACCTCTGATGGAGGACCCCACTAAACGACTGATCACCACCATTATGGCTCTGGTCATCGAAGCTGAAACAAATGAGTGGATCAGCAGGAAAGAAGCAGAATTTCTAGTGACAACAGACCCGGTTACTCCATACTTTTACACCCTCCCAAAAATACATAAGGGCACCACCCCGGTCCCTGGGAGACCAATTGTGTCGGGCATTGGTTCAGTGTTGGAGCCCCTTTCCCAATTCTGCTACGCCTTCTTTCAACCCTTGGTTAAACTCATCCCGTCTTATTTACAAGACACCAGAGATGTGTTACGTCTGATCGCCGACATGGATGGAAGAGAAGACATCGACCTCCTCCTGACACTTGACGTGGAAGCGTTGTATACAAACATCCCTCAACAAGCAACACTAGAGGCGGTCGACTCTCTGCTTCGACAAGAGGAATGGGTGTCACCTACCCCGATAGCCTTCATTATGGAGCTGGCACACATTGCACTCACTGAGAACTTTTTCAGATATGAGTCCAGTCTATACCATCAAGTACGTGGAACGTCGATGGGCTCGACTTTTGCACCGAGCCTAGCATGCATCTACATGGCGACATTTGAGAAGAATTGTATCTACCCCCCAGAACAGAATCCATTTCGTGACAATCTAACCTGTTGGCGTCGATACATCGATGATATTTTGGTATTTTGGAAGGGAGACCGGCCTTCCTGCGAGGCCTTCTGTGTCTGGATTAATCAACAAGATCCATTCTTGAAATTTACGGGCACCATTTCCGAAAAATCTATACCATTCCTGGATCTGACCATCTCCCTTGAGCCGACAACCATCAGCACTACCCTATTTAAAAAGGAGACTGATAGGAACAGTCTACTACCTTACAATAGCCACCACACGAGGGCCCTTAGGGACAATTTACCCTTCGGCCAATTCCTTCGCCTCCGGCGAAATTGCAGTTCCATTGAAAACTTCAAGCAAGAAGCAAAGACCCTACAACACAAGCTAAGGGACAGGGGTTATCCTACACGATTATTAAAAACATCAACCAAAAGAGCACTAAATAACAACAGAGAAGCTCTGCTTGAGGTTCACCCTAAAGAACAAGATGAGACGATCACGTGTGTAACCTCCTTTACCAGGCACTCTACATTCATAAAAAAGACTATCAATTCTCACTGGGGCATTCTCAACTCTGCAGGGCTGGAGCTCCCACGCCCACGCTTTGCATTCAAAAGGACAGCTAACTTAAAGGACACTCTGATCCATACCCGCCCCAAGAAGACTAGTACCCAACCAGGAAATACCCTTTGGGACCTCCCTCCGGTCACCGGGCATTACCGGTGTGGCTCCTGCGTGGTGTGCCCCCAGACCATTCAAGGAAAAACGATCGTACTGCAAAGAGATTTCACGTGGACATTTAACAGGCACACCAATTGCAACAGCTCCAAATGTATCTATGCTCTCATATGTCCATGTGAGAAGCTTTACATTGGGATGACAATGCGCCCTGTTAAACAGCGCATAATGGAGCACAACAGTAATATACGTTGCCTGAAAACTCACACCAAACTCTATGAACACTGCAAAGAGCAAAACCACTCCATAGAGAATATCCGGTGGACTGTCATTGAAAGCCAACCATCAGTCAACCAACAAACTCTCTTCAGACTTGAACAAAGATGGATACACCGTCTACATACAGATGAACTGGGTCTTAACGATGCGGTGCCATGGACGAGCTTAGCCAGATAGTATCCGACTCGGACTATATTGTCCTTTCTCCAGTTATGTTCATTATATCTTTAATGTTCATGATCCCTTCTCCAAGATGGCGCCCATGTTTACCAATCTGACCTAACATAGACCTCTTCGCTTTCTATCATTGTTGCTGGGAATCTAATCACCCAGCATTTATTATTGTACCTCCAACTTCCAGAAGTCCCTATCTAAGATGGCGCCCATTTTTAACACACGAGCACAGCGCAGGCTTCTTCGCTTTCTACTATTTTTTGACCCGTGTTTGAAGTTGCCTAGTAACTTGAAAGACACGCCCCTCTGGGCGAGCGCGTAGCTCACGTTTATGTGCCTCACCGGGACACCCATCCTGATACCGGCTGTCCTGCAATCGGCAGAGACGTGGGAGGGGTAGGTGCCTAGAGGCTCTCTTCTAGCAACTTTCGAGGTAAGACGGGGAGAAACAATCCTCCGACGCTCTCTCTCTTTCCCTCCCTTCCCTCCCTCCTCGCCCTGTTCCTTGACCCCGGCGAGCGCTAAGCTGTGCTTTCGGCGCCCGGTCTCTGACACGGCAATCCTGCCCCCAGTTAGCGGCGCTGCTTAGAAATTCACTTTTGTCCCGCTTTCCCTTTGATTTATTTACAGGCTCTCCTCGCTGGTTGCTGGCCCCACCAGGTCAGCCGAGGGGATCTATATCACGGGATTAGCGGGTAAGTGTACTGTTTGTGCCAGCTTCCACTCGGCGAGCATGACCATCCGGCGCCAATGATGTAAACACACCTCGGCACTAGTCAGTATTTACGTTTTCCACAGAGTGTCAAACGGTCACGGTTTTTTCTGTGCTCTAGCTAATTACTCAATGTGTCATCTTTGACAATATTCCCTTCACTTTACTCAAATGCTGGGGGGCTCTAAACACTGATTTTTAACAGTGTTACTGACACACCATTTTTGAACTCTAGATCGGACATGGTATATGTTGACACCATGAAGCATGCCACCTATTAAGTAAGCATGCCACTCACAGGACGCAGCAACCCTCGTTCTGTCTTTTAAACTTTACTTTCTCTCACTTACGGACACACCATACACGAACGGGGTTTGTCTATCTTTCACACCCCTTGACCACTCATTTGACACCCCACTCTTTGGACCGCTTGTTGTCCCCAGGCCTTAGAGTGAACAATGTTAGTAACCACTTGTTTTGTTTCCTTCCCAGTTCCTGATAGGTCCCCAAGGAATACATTAATTCTGCGACACCATTCAGGTCGTATCTTCGATTCCTCTGAATCCAGAGGGACCGTTAGCAATTTTATGAGCTTTATAGGTCCTGATGAATTGCCTTCAAGGCAAGAAACATGTTGACCAACTTCACACTAAGGGTTGAACAAGGATTGATCAGATAACCCATCACTCCTTAATACCCCTTATTCCCTTTTAACAAAGCAGTGAGCCACACTATTAAAAATGCTTAATGGACTCCACTGACTTTTTTTAGAAATCACACTCACGCTCACAATTGCACTTTATTTAGGCCCCTTACATTCACACACCCGTTGGCAAAAAGGAAAAAAAGATCTCCATTAAAGTGTAGCCCTCCTGGGCTGCCCGACGGGCATTGCACCGCCAGCCTGCCGTAGGAGCAGGATGCCAATGATGACGCTGGACGGTCACCGGATGGGATGACAGTTGTCGTCCAACCGGTTACTTGTGTGAGGTATCCTAAATTTTCCGACAAGGGTTCACACCATGCACTTGCCCGTTCTTAACTAGTGAGAGAAATGTCATTTTGAGCCACTTCTTTGGCCCCCTCTGGGAACTCTGCACATTTTTTTGTTTACTACTGTTGCTGTGGGTATCCCACGCAACATCCATGGAACTTGGCACATTCCCAGATTTACAATATTTTGTAAACCTGGGAATGCAACAGAATCCTACGCCTCCCTAGGGGAGATGTAAGGAGGCACAACGAGGAGTAATACTTTTATTTCTCCTTGTTTTTTCCTCTTTATATACGTGCTGCAGAATAGAAAGAGGAAAATGTCTTTAATGATTGTTTTTGCACAGAAAGGTGTCCCTTCCTGCACAAAAACAACTATCCATCAGTCCAGACACCCTTGCAAAATGATGCAAGGGTGTCTGTGCTGGTGCACAGCTGCTGTTTGGGCGCCGGTGCAGGGGAGAAGGACAGGAAAGCACAGTGTCTTGTAGATACGGCACATTCCTGCCCTTTTGTTTTGACGCACAGCAGAAAGGCTTGCTGCCTGCTGTGCATCAAAATATTGTGTATGAAGCCCTGTGATTGTAGTAACATATTAATGGGTATTTTCAACAAATAACAATTTCACTTGTATAAGATTCATGCACAACCAGCCTTCTGTCTAATAGCCAGACTCAACAAATCAGAGAAACGCCCCAAAGCTTGCTGGTTGTAGGCATCGTCCTAGAGCTTTAATTGGCACTCTGCCCATTGGAACCTCAACCTGCCTAACATTAAGCTGAGTTATTTAAGCTTCACGTCTGTGATGCAGCGATGGCAGGGCATGACTAACCTATTGGGATCATAGGGAGCGCCCTTATTAGATAGTGTAAATGGTAATAAAGTTAACTGGGCTGAAGTAGTTGCTGCAGCGCTCTGCGCACATAAAGGTCTTACAATTTTTATGGTGGTGGATGCAGCTCAGCTTTGGCATATTTTTTGGGTTGAGGAAACAAGTATATTGTCTTTTAAGTAGAAGTTGTACATCACAAACTTTGGTAGGGTGCCTACACACACCAGGGAGTACTGTGTTTGCACAAATGTATAGTAGTTGGTAGTTATTTTGGTCAAGGAGGAGCACCGTAGGGGGCTGGGGGACCTACCATAGGAACGGGGAGAAATACTCAACATCTCGCTAGGTTCCCAGCCTTACTCCTCTGTCACTCCTTTCTTGTTCAGCCTTTCTTTCTTCATTCTTACAATCTATTCTTTTACTTTTGTTGGTTTATGGGGCCATCACCCTCGTTCCATCTTTAAAAGCTCAAAGCTCGAGAGTTAAGTATATTCAAGACAGGAAGTGAGAGGAAACTCATGGGGAAGAGATTATGTTATTTATGTAACAGACAAGTACTGTAAAGAGAGAGAAATACAGAAAGGAAGGCTGGAAAGGTGAAGAAGACAGCGATAGACGAGGACATCATGTTGATATACTGTTGCTTTGAAATACTTGAAGCATAAGTGAGACAAGCAGGGTGTGTGTGTCTCTCACTCTTGCTAAAAGTGACGTTCTGGTGGCGCTATCCCCTTGTAAATATACCCCTTAGTGTGGTAGCATACCGGCCAGCTCACCCACATCTGGTAACTGTCACCATCTTTTTATTCCTCTCACCCACTTAAGAAACAAAATGCCTGTATGGGCGTTAATGGTGGTCATCCACTTTGGGACCCTCCTAAACAGTTTGCATTCTCCATTCGCCCAAATTCACTCGCAGTTTTGAGTCGAGGTTGAAAGGTATGATGGAGTAACAACCTGCACATCAGAACCACAACACTGGTATAGAGTCCTCTACAAATGCCGCAATGCACCAGAATACAGAAATATCCGTGCAAACACACTTCTATAGGAGGAGAAAGTCTGACAGAGCGGAGAAACAGGATTCACTTGAGCGCAAATCCAAATCAATGAAAGAGAGATCAAATGTCTGCAGAGGAAGTCAGAAAAGCAAGAAATCTCACGGCACGAGCCAGAGGAGAAGTGATGCACAGCCTGTGAGGAAATGATGCAGCCTGAGGGGAACACTTCTTTCTCATGCTGTTGAGAGCATCGAGTTGAGTGGTTACTACACCAAGAAACCTAATGAAGAACAGAAGGCATCTCAGAAAAGGATATGACAAACCCACCACAGTGAGAGAGAGAAATATACACACACTCAGAACTCATCAAATACATGTGACCAGTCACCCACTCACTGAACAGGACACAGAGCAGCCTCACAGCAGAGGAAGTGGCATGCAGGTAAAACAGGAAGGAGAAAGCCGCACAGAAGGGAAGTGATGGCTAACTAGAAGGCATGTGAGAGCAGGAGAGAAAAAAGTCACAGTATCCCTAATGTCACCCAGATGATCTTCACCTGTGGAGGATCACCTGAAACAACATACCACCCAGTTACAGGGTGAACAGGCATTGTTTATGTTTATGGGCTTTATAAAGCGCATGACTACCTGAGGGCTTCCCAGCTTTCCATTAACCCCCAGCTATTTAATGTACCTTCCCAAGAGACATAAGAACAGGATATCATTTCCCAGAATGAAACCTCTGTTCTGGGTATCCAGGAGGCGCCTGCTCCTCAGAGTCGTGGACTCATGGGTCTCTTTAGTGGCAGCTCTGTACATTTGAACGGCTTGACATCATATCGCCTACATTGTTTTATAATTATCCTTTCATCTCTACCCGGCTTTCTTTTTCCCACCGATCTAGCGAAGAGCAGCAGGATGGCTTGTGGGAGAAAAATGAACTCGATGCATTAATATAAAGAATAAAATCCATATAAAGTGTACTGCCGCCCCAAGGCACACGAGAACAGCGGATCAGCAGATGCTTCAAATGCTAATTCCTTGCAGATGGCAGCCTCTCTTTTAAGTGCCCTGGGCTTTTGGCTGCCCACAACTTTCCAGGGTGAGAAAGAGGATGCAATATGATCTCTAACGAAAATATGCACATTCGCTGTAAAAATGCTTCCTTTGTAAAATTATTTTCCCCCCTAGTAGTTTTTTTTCCCCTACTTGGTGATGTTACTTACAGGCTGTGAAATTCGACCACTTAACCATGTCGTGGGTCTGTGGGGTGGTCACAGCTCACCCACACTGCCCTTGTGTGCCTCTTGCCCGGGGCCTGATAAAGACTCAGTGGAAGTAACTTGGCATAGATGTGGGGTACTGCCAGGACGCCATGGCAGTGGCGGTGCAATACCTCAGTGAGGTTGTGGAGAGATCACAATAGAGTTCTGGCTACGACAACTTAAAGATTTGGGCGGTCTATGGTTCCAGATAAGTATGTTTGCCTCAAACTGTGTCTAAGAGAAAGTGGGTACATATACAAGAACCTCAATGCTTGCTGCAACTTGGCTTTAATCTGCCTGTGAGAATCATTCTAAGGGTCGAAATGGCATAAAGAGCAATCAGGCAGTGTCTGATGGGCTGGTCTGGTAGATCAGTGTGTACGCTGGTTTTTTAGCAGTTAGTCGACCTGTTTTATGGCCAGGTGGACCGGTTTTTACTGTTTATTTCCCTGACATTGCCCACAGGAAAAACAAATGTGTGCAGTCTTCCATACCTTGTGAGAGAGCGCAATTTGAATGAAACGTATGTATACGTCATATGTACAAGCCTGTGGCGTAAAGTTAGCTAAAGTAACTAGAGAAATGAAGAAATGTATCCGTATGTACTCATGAGTGTTTTATTAGAAATAGAAAGCCCCTATAGAGTATGGGCTATAATAGAAATGTGTGGAAATGCTTAGAAATGTTAAATGTGTTAATCAGGTTCCATGTTATGTAGCTGCTAAATGAAGAAGGATGTAAATGTAAAATGAAGAAACGTGCAGACCACATGGCACTGTGTAAGAACTAAATGTATCATTGCATCTTTCATGTAGCATGGATCAATATTATTCAATGATTTTTGCTTACATTTATGTTAAAGGCTGTATTTTATATGAGTGTTTTTATAACGAGGGTGGTGTGTAAGCATATTATTTTAAGCTAAGAAATAAGGGTTCATGGAGTGCAAACTACTGCACATAATTTAGTAAGCCAGGAGAGATAAAGGGTCGTCTTTGATCTGCACGTGTGAGCTAAAAGTCAAGCCTCGTTAAAATAAATTGCCAATGCTGGTCGAAGTTTTACGGCCTAGTCCGATAAGGGGAGCCTGGAATTTGGGGCCCTGCTTCGAAGTGTCTGTTTGCAGGTGCGAGGGGGGTACCAATCAAAAGCTTGATGAATAGAGCTCTGTTTGAGGAGATAGGCTCGGGTCCGGAGGAGTCTACTGGAATGTAATGGGGGTACCGGCACGCTGGAGACGGAGCCTGGGAAGCAAGGTCAACTTAACAGAAGATCCAAAGAAACGAAACTATGGAAAAAAAACAGAAACCAGACCACGTGAATTGTGTACGTGGTGGGCGTCTCAAAGGGGCGTTCCACCCATACTGTGATTTTGTATTAGGGACAGCACCCTGGGGAGGAGGTAGAGCAGATGGCCTGAGGACCCTTAGAGAGCGGATGGGTAGGCAGAAAGGGTACTGCTACACGACATAGGTTTTCCATCTGAGACTAAGAGAGAGGTTGAACTTCTTTGGAAGTCCAACGGCTGACAACTTTTTAGGGAAAGAACTTGCTAAGTAGGGACGTCATCTAGTCTAGTGTAGGGTCAGTTTAACCTGATTTGTTTTCTCTTCTGTAAATGACGCTTAAGATTCATCTTGTGTCAATGATATTTAACCTACTGATTTTTGAACTAGTTTTGGTAGTTTTCTTCTGTCGATTGAGATCTCTCAGAGAGTTTATGTTCATCCTATTACCTGTATATCTTTTGAACCTTATACTGAGGTGTTTGTACTTACAACTGGTTATGGTTTTATAATAAACCTTTAAAACTTTTCCGTGGTAAGTGGTTCTTTAGAGTTGCGTCAGTCTTTGGGGTTGATTTGATCTATGTAAGGTTTGCCTTTTACTCAATGACAGTCAATAATCGATCCAAAGGGACTTAAGTGAGATAAGCATTAGGGTGATCAGATAATCGATCAAAATCTCACGTCCGCACTTGCAAAACAGCTATTCAGCATGTCTTTCCAAGTTTAAAACTTGCTTAATTTGCAAATGAGGGCAACTTGTTTAGCTATCTAGTGTGCCAATGGGGGGGGAGGTAATGGGGGGGGCTGCTTTTATTTTGGTGCCCGGGTCTATTTTTTGTCCTAGCCCTTCTCTGCCCATTCTCCTGGGCTTACTGAATGATTCAGAGAAGACCTGGATGATTGACAGTGGAAACTCCATGGTAGTACTGGTGCTATTGGTGTGCAGTCTGTGTTCATGCTTCCGTTGCATGAAAGAGTGAAAAGACAGTATTTAGCTTGACCAATAGGGGCCCCAAAAACAGAGGCCAATGGCACCTTTGCACTAATATTCTGTCAGTTGAGTGTAAGGATATGTTCATGTGCCTGTGTGAACTGCTCTGCCTCCAACCTGCCACCATGTTAGCATAATAGAAACAGTGAGTAATAATGGGCCCATTAAGAGTTGAATGTGCATAGGTCATTTATTGTTTAGGCCTTGTGGTGATGGTCTTCATTCAATGATTGTCTTGGAACATGAGAGGACGTTTTGAGAGAGATGTATGTGAGTTTGGAGCTTGAGAGGAGACTTGTAACCAGGTACTGCTGCATGAAGCATGTGGTATGGCGCAGTCTCAAGTAGTTGGAGGTACTGCACGAGGAGCAGATATTTTCAACTCAGTAAACCAGTCTACTTTGCCTACTGACACAAGTACAACACAGACCCAGTAGAAAACTCAGCCATGTGACATCATTCACATCTAGGGATCAGCCACACACAAGAGAAAAGAAATCACATGTAAAACTTTTATTAGGTTCATTTGTTAGGAGCAGCCCCAGACCCCGCAGGAGAGAGACAGAGCGGGGGATACAGCTTAATAGTCCTACTCACTAAGCCCTACCTTTCATTGATGTTCCTTCACATCAGCTGCCTCACCACAGGGCTGGTGGGGTTACAGAAGGTGCTATTTTCTAACAGGTGTGGGGAATCCACAAGCTCTATCGTATCACCCACATGTTCCCAAGCTCCTCTTGACAATATCTGTAGGAGAGATTAATGAATGGTGGTATCCAGCACTATTTTGTTTCCCCAAGCATGATTTAAAGCTGGTTCAGGCAATGTTAACCGAGCCTTTAACTTTTATCGACAATGATTAAGACAGAGCCTAATTTATATTTTTGGGGGCCGCCCGCCTTCCACCAGGGCAACAGAGTAATTTACTCTAGCGCCCTGGGAGAGGTGCAGATGGCTAAATGTATAAATGTCCACAAGTCCATCGGACATTTTTAGCATTGGCAGGAACCGCCATCACATCACAGCGGTTCCTGTCAATGCATTGCAATATGTACACACAGCTCCTTTAACATGACTGAGCCTCATGACAAACTTACAAAGACTTTTTATTTTCAAAAAGAAAATCCCAAAACAGTATTTTCAATTTGAAAAAAAAAACAATTCCCCACCTTGCCACAGGAGTTTCCTCTCATGTCGAGGGGGTCATTGAGCACTTTTCAGTGCTCATCAGAGGTGGGCATTGAAAAACGTCTATATGTCCGTCCTTCTAAACGAGATGGGTGACATATAGTCAAACCTCCAACAGCTGTTACTCTGTCGGCCATCTGAGAAGTTTGACCACTGTGGAGATGGAGTTGTCTCTGCCATGTCAAACTGTGGTCCGCCCACATTTAAATCAGGTGGACCATAGTCTTGGTGGGGAGGAAAAACAGAAGCCACTTATATGGAGTTCTTTTCTGCTAAGATTTAAACTGGGCCAAAGGTTGTTCATTGACTTAGAAGTCCATGTTCTGGTGTGAACATGGGCTTCTATTGGAATTCTACAGGGCATAATATCAAGCTCATTATCGCCGCTGTAGCGGCAGTTTTCTGCTGCTAAACCGGCAATAATTTTAACGCCGTTCTTGACAATATGCCCCAGGTTCTTTTTCTGGCAGCACTGGTAGAGGAGCTGCACTGTATAGTCCAATGTTTTTCTTACAGGTGACCTTTGCTCTTCTTAGACCTGGACCTTGCAATGTAATTCATTAGGGCCTGATTTAGAGCTCGGCAGATGCGGGTGGCCTGCCAAAACTCGCTGTTTATCTGTCCTCCACCATGGAGACCCACCCATCAGGCGAAAGTTTGGTAACCATCCACCATCTCAACTGCATTTCCCATCCTCCATTGACAGGCGTATGACCTAAACGCAATGGAGGGAGCGTCGGAAGCCACTACTCTGTCCACTGACTTAAGAGTATAATTTCCTTCGAAGGAAACATGGCAGTTCAGCCTTCTCACATTGTGTTGGAGAAAAAATAACACAAAAAGGCAAACCCTGCCCACTACAACCAGAACATCTACTCAATCAAAATGTACCTGCTGCTCAAAGGCCTGGAACACTATCTGCTAGTGCTGGAGCAACAACAATACAACGCATAACAAAAAACAAAAGGTAAGTAGAACTTTTTTAAATGCACTATGTTAACTATCAGTGGCACTGAACATAACTTTATGAACACCAAACGATATCTAATATCAATTTACTGTGTCTGACTATATGCCTCACACTATAGATCCATAATTAATAGTCAACTAGTAAACCTTTACTACCTCCCCACACCTTAAGTCATTAAGTGATAGCACATTTGTAGCACAACTATGTGGGTACAGACACATATGATGCAAACACTCTATAACATCTTTTTTAATGCTTTACATAATATATGTATACTGATAATATTTCCAGATTGGAGTGTTTAACATAAATGACACAACTATTCTGAGACCAACTGTTAATGCGTTCTCTAGTTGGCAGTGCTTTGCACCCTGTCCGAGTAGGGGCCCTCACTCTAGTCAGAGTAAGGGAGTCACACAGCTAAGATAACCCCTTCACCCCCTTGGTAGCTTGGCACGAGCAGCCAGACTTATCTCAGAGGCAATGTGTGAAGCATTTGTACATACACAGACAGTAACACAATAAAAACATGTAAAAATGAGTACTCATGAGTTTAGAAGAATAGCCATTTATCTGAATAAAACAAAACAAAAATGACAAAAATCCAACATACACAAGTAATGATATCCCTTTTCAAAGGTTAAGTAAGACTGGCCACAGTTGTAGATAGATTGTCTGCCAGTACTGCAAGATCACTAATATTGATAGAAGGGGAGATGCAATTGATAAGGGCAATGGTCCTTTAGAACCGTCTTGCTTTAGACGTTCTGTTAGCAAAAGAGGGCAGAGTCTGTAAGGCTTTGAAGGTCCAGGAATGTTGCACTTACATTCCAGACAATTCAAAACCTCTTGAGAAGGCTATACAGAATATTACTAAGATACACCAAGAGATTGAAGACCTAACGAGAGTAAATGTCTGGGAAAAGGTAGGTCATGGGATGGGTAAAGTTGGAGGTTGGTTTGCCAATCTCGGGAAGAGTTTTGTCTGGTATATCCTGAAGCCTATCTTCATAATTGTAATTTGCATAATCATATTGTGGGGTCTAGTAAGACTGTACAAATGGTATAGGTCAAACAGGTTGCAAAGGTCTATGAGAGAACAGGAGCGGAGATTAGCTGCTATGCAAGATCATCAGTATAGGAGTCTGAGAGCTCTAGAAACGATCAAAAGAGGGAGCCTTGCAACAAGTTCTGTGTGACACATTCAAATTGATGTACTAGTGATGACCCCTAGAGGTCATCAAAGGGTGGAACTGAGAGAGCGCAATTTGAATGAAACGTATGTATACGTCATATGTACAAGCCTGTGGCGTAAAGTTAGCTAAAGTAACTAGAGAAATGAAGAAATGTATCCGTATGTACTCATGAGTGTTTTATTAGAAATAGAAAGCCCCTATAGAGTATGGGCTATAATAGAAATGTGTGGAAATGCTTAGAAATGTTAAATGTGTTAATCAGGTTCCATGTTATGTAGCTGCTAAATGAAGAAGGATGTAAATGTAAAATGAAGAAACGTGCAGACCACATGGCACTGTGTAAGAACTAAATGTATCATTGCATCTTTCATGTAGCATGGATCAATATTATTCAATGATTTTTGCTTACATTTATGTTAAAGGCTGTATTTTATATGAGTGTTTTTATAACGAGGGTGGTGTGTAAGCATATTATTTTAAGCTAAGAAATAAGGGTTCATGGAGTGCAAACTACTGCACATAATTTAGTAAGCCAGGAGAGATAAAGGGTCGTCTTTGATCTGCACGTGTGAGCTAAAAGTCAAGCCTCGTTAAAATAAATTGCCAATGCTGGTCGAAGTTTTACGGCCTAGTCCGATAAGGGGAGCCTGGAATTTGGGGCCCTGCTTCGAAGTGTCTGTTTGCAGGTGCGAGGGGGGTACCAATCAAAAGCTTGATGAATAGAGCTCTGTTTGAGGAGATAGGCTCGGGTCCGGAGGAGTCTACTGGAATGTAATGGGGGTACCGGCACGCTGGAGACGGAGCCTGGGAAGCAAGGTCAACTTAACAGAAGATCCAAAGAAACAAAACTATGGAAAAAACCAGAAACCAGACCACGTGAATTGTGTACGTGGTGGGCGTCTCAAAGGGGCGTTCCACCCATACTGTGATTTTGTATTAGGGACAGCACCCTGGGGAGGAGGTAGAGCAGATGGCCTGAGGACCCTTAGAGAGCGGATGGGTAGGCAGAAAGGGTACTGCTACACGACATAGGTTTTCCATCTGAGACTAAGAGAGAGGTTGAACTTCTTTGGAAGTCCAACGGCTGACACTTTTTTAGGTAAAGAACTTGCTAAGTAGGGACGTCATCTAGTCTAGTGTAGGGTCAGTTTAACCTGATTTGTTTTCTCTTCTGTAAATGACGCTTAAGATTCATCTTGTGTCAATGATATTTAACCTACTGATTTTTGAACTAGTTTTGGTAGTTTTCTTCTGTCGATTGAGATCTCTCAGAGAGTTTATGTTCATCCTATTACCTGTATATCTTTTGAACCTTATACTGAGGTGTTTGTACTTACAACTGGTTATGGTTTTATAATAAACCTTTAAAACTTTTCCGTGGTAAGTGGTTCTTTAGAGTTGCGTCAGTCTTTGGGGTTGATTTGATCTATGTAAGGTTTGCCTTTTACTCAATGACAGTCAATAATCGATCCAAAGGGACTTAAGTGAGATAAGCATTAGGGTGATCAGATAATCGATCAAAATCTCACGTCCGCACTTGCAAAACAGCTATTCAGCATGTCTTTCCAAGTTTAAAACTTGCTTAATTTGCAAATGAGGGCAACTTGTTTAGCTATCTAGTGTGCCAATGGGGGGGGAGGTAATGGGGGGGGCTGCTTTTATTTTGGTGCCCGGGTCTATTTTTTGTCCTAGCCCTTCTCTGCCCATTCTCCTGGGCTTACTGAATGATTCAGAGAAGACCTGGATGATTGACAGTGGAAACTCCATGGTAGTACTGGTGCTATTGGTGTGCAGTCTGTGTTCATGCTTCCGTTGCATGAAAGAGTGAAAAGACAGTATTTAGCTTGACCAATAGGGGCCCCAAAAACAGAGGCCAATGGCACCTTTGCACTAATATTCTGTCAGTTGAGTGTAAGGATATGTTCATGTGCCTGTGTGAACTGCTCTGCCTCCAACCTGCCACCATGTTAGCATAATAGAAACAGTGAGTAATAATGGGCCCATTAAGAGTTGAATGTGCATAGGTCATTTATTGTTTAGGCCTTGTGGTGATGGTCTTCATTCAATGATTGTCTTGGAACATGAGAGGACGTTTTGAGAGAGATGTATGTGAGTTTGGAGCTTGAGAGGAGACTTGTAACCAGGTACTGCTGCATGAAGCATGTGGTATGGCGCAGTCTCAAGTAGTTGGAGGTACTGCACGAGGAGCAGATATTTTCAACTCAGTAAACCAGTCTACTTTGCCTACTGACACAAGTACAACACAGACCCAGTAGAAAACTCAGCCATGTGACATCATTCACATCTAGGGATCAGCCACACACAAGAGAAAAGAAATCACATGTAAAACTTTTATTAGGTTCATTTGTTAGGAGCAGCCCCAGACCCCGCAGGAGAGAGACAGAGCGGGGGATACAGCTTAATAGTCCTACTCACTAAGCCCTACCTTTCATTGATGTTCCTTCACATCAGCTGCCTCACCACAGGGCTGGTGGGGTTACAGAAGGTGCTATTTTCTAACAGGTGTGGGGAATCCACAAGCTCTATCGTATCACCCACATGTTCCCAAGCTCCTCTTGACAATATCTGTAGGAGAGATTAATGAATGGTGGTATCCAGCACTATTTTGTTTCCCCAAGCATGATTTAAAGCTGGTTCAGGCAATGTTAACCGAGCCTTTAACTTTTATCGACAATGATTAAGACAGAGCCTAATTTATATTTTTGGGGGCCGCCCGCCTTCCACCAGGGCAACAGAGTAATTTACTCTAGCGCCCTGGGAGAGGTGCAGATGGCTAAATGTATAAATGTCCACAAGTCCATCGGACATTTTTAGCATTGGCAGGAACCGCCATCACATCACAGCGGTTCCTGTCAATGCATTGCAATATGTACACACAGCTCCTTTAACATGACTGAGCCTCATGACAAACTTACAAAGACTTTTTATTTTCAAAAAGAAAATCCCAAAACAGTATTTTCAATTTGAAAAAAAAAACAATTCCCCACCTTGCCACAGGAGTTTCCTCTCATGTCGAGGGGGTCATTGAGCACTTTTCAGTGCTCATCAGAGGTGGGCATTGAAAAACGTCTATATGTCCGTCCTTCTAAACGAGATGGGTGACATATAGTCAAACCTCCAACAGCTGTTACTCTGTCGGCCATCTGAGAAGTTTGACCACTGTGGAGATGGAGTTGTCTCTGCCATGTCAAACTGTGGTCCGCCCACATTTAAATCAGGTGGACCATAGTCTTGGTGGGGAGGAAAAACAGAAGCCACTTATATGGAGTTCTTTTCTGCTAAGATTTAAACTGGGCCAAAGGTTGTTCATTGACTTAGAAGTCCATGTTCTGGTGTGAACATGGGCTTCTATTGGAATTCTACAGGGCATAATATCAAGCTCATTATCGCCGCTGTAGCGGCAGTTTTCTGCTGCTAAACCGGCAATAATTTTAACGCCGTTCTTGACAATATGCCCCAGGTTCTTTTTCTGGCAGCACTGGTAGAGGAGCTGCACTGTATAGTCCAATGTTTTTCTTACAGGTGACCTTTGCTCTTCTTAGACCTGGACCTTGCAATGTAATTCATTAGGGCCTGATTTAGAGCTCGGCAGATGCGGGTGGCCTGCCAAAACTCGCTGTTTATCTGTCCTCCACCATGGAGACCCACCCATCAGGCGAAAGTTTGGTAACCATCCACCATCTCAACTGCATTTCCCATCCTCCATTGACAGGAGTATGACCTAAACGCAATGGAGGGAGCGTCGGAAGCCACTACTCTGTCCACTGACTTAAGAGTATAATTTCCTTCGAAGGAAACATGGCAGTTCAGCCTTCTCACATTGTGTTGGAGAAAAAATAACACAAAAAGGCAAACCCTGCCCACTACAACCAGAACATCTACTCAATCAAAATGTACCTGCTGCTCAAAGGCCTGGAACACTATCTGCTAGTGCTGGAGCAACAACAATACAACGCATAACAAAAAACAAAAGGTAAGTAGAACTTTTTTAAATGCACTATGTTAACTATCAGTGGCACTGAACATAACTTTATGAACACCAAACGATATCTAATATCAATTTACTGTGTCTGACTATATGCCTCACACTATAGATCCATAATTAATAGTCAACTAGTAAACCTTTACTACCTCCCCACACCTTAAGTCATTAAGTGATAGCACATTTGTAGCACAACTATGTGGGTACAGACACATATGATGCAAACACTCTATAACATCTTTTTTAATGCTTTACATAATATATGTATACTGATAATATTTCCAGATTGGAGTGTTTAACATAAATGACACAACTATTCTGAGACCAACTGTTAATGCGTTCTCTAGTTGGCAGTGCTTTGCACCCTGTCCGAGTAGGGGCCCTCACTCTAGTCAGAGTAAGGGAGTCACACAGCTAAGATAACCCCTTCACCCCCTTGGTAGCTTGGCACGAGCAGCCAGACTTATCTCAGAGGCAATGTGTGAAGCATTTGTACATACACAGACAGTAACACAATAAAAACATGTAAAAATGAGTACTCATGAGTTTAGAAGAATAGCCATTTATCTGAATAAAACAAAACAAAAATGACAAAAATCCAACATACACAAGTAATGATATCCCTTTTCAAAGGTTAAGTAAATGTAGTCCATAGAAATCTAAGGATTAAGTGTGAGCGGGAAATCCGTTACGCTCGCGGATTTTGCGGATTTTTGGGAAATCCGCAATCCGCGAATTTTCCGGATTTCCCGCAAAATCCACAAAAAAAATCCGCGAACGTAACGGGTTCAAAAGTTGAACCCCCACTCATGCAACTATTTTACAATGTCGCCAGCAAGCTGCCAGCGCCGTTGTAAAATAGTTACAAAGTTAGCTTGCACAGACCACTAGATAAAACGAAGCAGGTGCTGCTTTATTTTATCTAAGTGCTTCCTGTGCAAGCTAACTTTGTAACTATTTTACAACGGTGCTGGCAGCTTGCTGGCGCCATTGTAAAATAGTTGCATGGCTGGGCACAGGTCTGCAGCTCACTCAAGGGACCCCTGCGCCCTTCGGGGCGATTGCATAGTAACACACACATGGTCGCTCGAACTAGTTGATGCTCAAATTCAGTGACTCATTCATTAGCCCAAAAACAATCGTGAGCGTCGTCGAGGCTGGACAGATGTGCCTTCTTCCCAAATCTACCGTGGAAAATCAGCTGTGATGCTGGATAGGCTTTGCATCCTTGACTTTCACGAGCGCAATACCCGTGCTGTTCCTGTGACCAGGAGCTTCTTTCTCTTCATCTGCTGAACTGATCTTTCTCTGACCTTTTATTTACACAAGAGGCACATACCCTACTGGGCACATTGTGTTTGCACGGGTTTCTGCAAGTTCGCACGCGTTTTGTACAATTTCGCAATTTGCAAAATTGTACAAAACCCTCGCGAACTTGCAGAAACCCGTGCAAACATTAAAAAAAAAATCGCGGGAATTCGCGGATTTTGCGGATTGCGAGTTCGCAAATCTGCAAAATTCGCGAACGCGAGATTCGCAAAATTCGCCCATACTTACTAAGGATGTGTCACTTTTAGCACAAAGTACCTGGGAGGTGTTAACATTCAAAGACGAAAACAGGCACACAGGAGGGGAGGCACCAGAAAAATCAAAGTGATGCATCAGTTCCTAAATCCCTGGGGATGTGATGCTTCAGTTCCTTACTGCCAGGGAAAGTGATACGTCGGTTCCTTACTTCTTACTACACATGGGAGGTGATGCATCGGTTCCTTACTGTCAGGGGAAGCGATATGCCTGTTCCTTACTAGAAGGTGAGCTTATGCGTCGATCTCTGGACACGGGACCTCGGTTCCTTACTGCCGGACAACATCGATGAAGAGACAGCGTCAAGGTACGACGCGTCTAAAATCCAAATGCGCTGTGTCGATGCGGCACCCGACACGTCAGTTTCACTGCTGCAAAGCAGGTGATGCGTCAATTCTTCAGCAGCAAAGCAGGGGCTACATCTGAGTCAGAGCGGATGCCACAAATGTTGGCGATACGTGCTTGGGACTAGGACTGTAGTGATTTTTCAGCCGCACAGCAGGTGCTGCACTGATTTCCTGGCCGCACAGCGGTGATGCATTATTTATTTTTTAGTCGCACAGCGATGCTGTGTCAAGAAAACGGGCGCTGCGAATTGGTGCTTGGTTGTTCTCACCAGTTTTCACTTCCAAGAGCCCTGGAACTGGATTTGTTACCACGTGGCAAGTCCGGGCTCTCAGCAAAAGAGCTGAGGCACTGGTAGTTGAAGTCTTTGATGGCCTGAGACTTCTTAACAGGAGGCAAGCATGCACAAACCCTTTTAGAACATTGGAAGCAGGACTCAGTAAGCAAAGTCTAGTCCTTTCACTCCCAGACAGAAGCGGTATGCAGCAGGCCAGCGCAACAAAGCAACAGGCAAAGTGTCAGTCCCTCCTACAGCATGCAGTTCTTCTTCCTAGCAGAATGTCCTTTGTCTAGTAGTGTTCTGATTTGGTGGTCCAATACTTATTCCCCTTTCTGCCTTTGAAGTAGGCAAACTTCAAAGGAAAGTCTTTGTAGTGCACAAGACCCTGCCTTTCCCTGACCTGGTTCCAGACACACTACAGAGGAGTGGAGATAACTTTGTGTGAGGACAGGCACAGCCCTATTAAGGTGTCAGTGATAAATCCTTCCACTGCTCTAGCTCAGGAAGGCTCATCAGCCTTGTGATGGCCCATTGGATTATGCAAGGCACACCTCAGCTCTCTTTGTGTGACTGTCTAGCATGAATACACAAGAGCTCTACTGTCATCCTAACTCAGACGTCGATTCTACAGACAGACTGAGACACAGAATGGTTACGCAAGAAAATGCCCACGTTCTAAAAGTATTAAAGATAATGGGGTAACCCTGTGTCCCTCAGAACCTGGGTATTGGTAATACAAGCTGCAATAGGTTCTGTAGGATAAACCAATTACTTAGTATTCGATGAATGATAAAGCAGAAAAGAAAATGAATTATGGAAATATTCCTTAGGCACCAAATGGAACACACCAAAGATACTTATTCATTTGTTCATATGTATTATTTACTCCTTTAGTATATGGGTGTCACATATACAAATTCAAAATTTTATTCGTATACGTGACAGCCATATACTGAAGGAGTAAATAATATATATGAGCAAATTAATAAGTATCTTTGGTGTCCATATTGTCTTTGTCTGGAATGGCAAAACTCATATGGTCCACAGACCACCAGAGTCTGCGGCGATTTTGGGGTTAAAGCTGGAACAAGGGGCTTCATTGCATCAGAAAAGCTTTCAGGTGTCCTCGCGGGAGCCCCGCCACCAGAGGCACTCTAAGACTCGACCACAACAGCAGCTAAGCACGACAAGACAAAAAGCATCGGAGAGCGATCAACACTATTAAAACAACTCACAGAGCATGACCAATCCCCAGAAAGAGAAGTTGAGTGAATAGTGTTGGGTTGAATTCTGAAATGGGAAAGCTGATCGCCACAGAATGTTGAACATTATAGAGATGGTGATGCTGGCCCTTCGGCGGGACCTGCTCAACTGGCGCCGGAGGGGGTGCTTCTGAGTCTGCCTCCAAATAGCTGATAATTCACTGGCAGCGGCAGAAGCTACTGTACTTCCTACACTCCTTTTTAAAGCGAAAGCGCTGTCGCCAGCGAGATCTATTGTTATCCACTTGCCTCCCAAGTGGTACAGATCGGGGCACGCGCCGACTGTGGTCGCGCTTCTAAGACGCACTTGCGCAGACGCGCTTACACACACACAGCCAGCCAGCCCCACCCCCGCTTTCGCTTCACTTAGGAGAGACACACACGCGCGCGCCCCCTCCTTCCCCTTGTTTTCGCTCCGTCTCGACCCACTCTCACCTGTTGTGCTTCATCAACGCCATTAGGTGACACAGCCTGTCCATTTCGCTGTGTTAGTGGGCAGCGGGCGGCAGGCGGCCTGGGGCAGCAGAACGGCAGAGGCGGTGACCGAGTAGAACGGGGAGAGTCGAGTCCGCCTCTGCAGGTGCAGCGCATCTGGCACCGGAAGCTACCCCGGTCGTGTGTGCGTCACTTCCTGCAGTGCTCTCCGCCTGGCTCTACCGGTACAGTGGTTGCTGGACGTGGCACTTGAGCTCCGGGGCTGCTGCGAGGGCGGTGAGTAGAACTCTCCGGGGGTCTGCATCCTCCACAGAGGTGGGGCTGGTTCCTCCCCTTGTTATTAATCTGACTATCCAAGTGGCCCCAAGTCTAGTCAAATGAGGATTCTTTTTCACTTTGTATGTCCCTGATTTTGCAAAATAGAAACATTACAGCATAAAAAAAAGGGCTTTTCTTGTTGACCTTCTGTCATCTGTGTTCCGGAGTTCTGGGCAAGGATTTCGGGCAGGGCAGGGCGGAGCACAGGAGCGGAGGAAGACAGGTGGGTGTTACATGCTTCAGGGCTATGAGCCCTACCGCTCTCTGTGTTCTGCGCTTTGTGCTACAAGAGGGCCGGAGTCTGTGTGCCTGCTTAGTGCCCGAATTCTGTCTTCGCAGAGGAGTTCCCGTGAGGTGCCATGCCCAGTCTTCTGGCGGGTTGAAGCTCTTTTGGCCCCTAGAGAAGAGGGACCCCTGCTTGCCCTTGATGAGCAGTGCAGTCCTTGAGCCTACGAGCCACATGCCATGAGCCACAAGCTTGCAAACCACAAGCCAGCTAGCCTCAGCATACGGTTCACTTTCTCAGCGCCCAGTTGCGGCACTCTCTTTCCCGGATCCGGAAGGCAAGAGGCTGAGGCTGGAGCAGTACAGCAGTACAGAAGGCAGTATTGGTGTATGTGACGCAGGAGGGCTTCGCCCCCCCCCATCGTGTGCGGCAGCCCGGGATGAGCCAGCTTCCTGGGCCTCACTCTATCTATCACCCTCACTCTATCTATCTATCTATCGCTCTCACTCTATCTATCGATCTATCGCTCTCTATCTATCTATCTATTGCATCTATCTATCTATCTATCTATCTATCTATCTATCTATCTATCTATCTATCTATCTATCTATCTATCTATCTATCTATCTATCTATCTATCTATCTATCTATCGCCCTCACTCTATCCAACTATCGCCCTCACTCTATCTATCTATTGCCCTCCCTCTATCTATCTATTGCCCTCTATCTATCTATCTATCTCCCTCACTCTATCTATCGACCTCACTTTATCTATCTGTCTATCGCCCTCACTCAATCTGTCAATCTATCGCGATCACTCTATCTATCACCATTACTCTATCTATCTATCTATCTATCTATCTATCTATCTATCTATCTATCTATCTATCTATCTATCTATCTATCTATCTATCTATCTATCTATCTATCTATCTATCTATCTATCTATCTATCTATCTATCTATCTATCTATCTATCCATCTATCCATCTATCTATCGCCCTCACTCTATCTGTCTATCTATTGCCATCACTCTAGCTACCTATCTATCGCCCTCCATCTATCTATCGCCCTTCCTCTATCTATCTGTCGCCCTTACTTATCTATCGCCCTCACTCTATCTATATATCGCACTCACTCTATCTATCTATCGCATCACCACAGCATCACTCAGCACCACCACAGCATCACCTAGGGGCACCACAGCCTCACTGAACGCCACAGCATCACTGAACGCCACAGCATCACTCGTCACCACCACAACATCACCCGGCGCCACCACAGCATCAAGCTGTACAACCATTCAACAACAACTGGTTCAAATATGTTGTCTCAATGTTTCAAGCTTTATTATAAATGTCACAAAAAGATGTTAATATTTCACTTCTGTTCTTGGATTTTCGTCACAATAAAATGCACTGAACATAATCGTCACAAAAGTTATTTACAAAATTTTAAGCTATTGCCATTATAAATTACAATAACTTTTATTTAAGTATTAAATATTAAAATGCATTTAAAAAGCCATTGTTATTTGTAATATCAATACATCTAAGTCACGTAAATAAAACACATATTGCATTACAAATGCTATAGGTGTCACATTTGCGAAAAAAGTTAAAACTATTGGCATTGTAAATGACAAATCTATTAATTTCGCTATTTTCAAAACCAACACAAAAAGAAAAAAAATTGTCATTTCAAAAACGGAGGTGTTTCATTGCTCCCTGGATCGCATCCCTCGGCCTTTGCCGGTGGACTTTTGGCCTACCACCTTCCAGGGTACAGTTGCAGCGGCAGACTCAGCCTGCAACTTGGGTGTGATGCTGGGATCTAATCTGCAACTGGATGTTTTTGTAAATCAAACCATCGCCACCTGTATGATGCTGCTTCGCAATCTGCGCAAAATTCTCCCTATGCTCCCGTCCCAAACTAGACAGGAAGTTGTGGGAAGCATTATCCTCAGTAAGTTGGATTATTGCAACGCACTGCTTCTGGCTGCCCCTGGGACTCTGATCAGTAAATTACAGCGTATCCAGAATATGGCAGCCAAACTGGCCCTCTCTCATCTGAGCTCGTCCTCCTCATCCCAGGCGCTTAAGGACCTTCATTGGCTACTAGTCTATCAGCGCATCTGCTTTAAATCGCTATGTTAGTTTTCAAGGCCCTCCACAATCAGGGCCCTGTCCCGTTACAAGAGCTCTTCTCCTGGTATTCGACCTCCAGAACCCTTCGTTCTTCATCCGCCTGCTTGGCCACAGTTCCTAAGATCCGGAGGATTCGGATGGGAGGCCGTTCCTTTGGATACACTGCGGCCAAACTATGGAACTCCCTGCCAATGACTCTAAGGAGCATGGGGGAACTCTGCTTATTTAAAAAAGGTCTGAAGTCTCATCTGTTCCCCAGAGCAGTGTAGTGAGGCGTCTGCGTTTGGTCTGGATAAGTCAAAGCGCCAGGATACCCTTTGGGTGACAGTTTTGCGCTATAAAAGTAGGCAATACATTTACAATACCAATAGCTCAAACTTTCCTAATGCGAGACCTATTGCATTGTAAATGCTTGTTGAGCACTGTCATGAGTGACCGACTACATGGACCCCCTACCACATAATTACTAGTTTTGACCCATTTGGTGCTCTTGTTTCTCTTGTTTTAATGTTAACTATCAGTCCTGGTCTGCGGGCCGGGGAAGAAGGTGGGTGTTGCCATTCTTGTTGCCACCCATTTCCAGGGACAAGTCCTCCGAACACACTCCACACAGACTACATTCTCCTGGTGATCATTGGGTCTGTAAATACATGCTACCGTATAAGTGTAATTATAGAGAGACATCTCTACTCCAGATTGTGACACAAACAGACATCAAGGTAGCTTCCATTATGAACCATGCTTACAAAGTCCATGCATACTGCAATTATAACAGTTCTGCCAAAGACAGGGAAGGACCCCAGCTCTGTGTGTCCTACAGTCCCATATCACTACTTAATTTAGATGCTAAGATTTTTACTGGGATATTGGAACATAGATTAGGGCAATATATGCCTGGATTAGTGGATCCTGACCATTCACGGTTTATACCCGGCCATACCTGTGGAGACAAGTACACCAAGCGCCTTTTCCACCTTACTGCCAGGGGAAGTGATACGTCGGTTAGATAAGACTCAGCGGTCTCAGACAACAACACTATTCCTGTTGATAGATGCCAAAAAGGCATTCGACTGGGTACACTTGCATGTAGTTCTGGAACCTTTTGGTCGTCCCTTGTTTTCGGCAGTGAATCTTGGCCAATTATGTAAACATGCTAGCGATGGTTGAAGTTAATAATTCACGCTCTCCCGCTTTCCCTATCTCTGGAGGAACGCAGCGGGGATGTCCAGTCTCCCCACTCCTGTTCGCGTTATATATGGAACCACTAGCGGAGCGCATTCGAAGGCATCCGCTCATTGAAGGAGTCTAGATGGGTGGCCAATCCCACAAGACAGCCTTATATGCAGATGACTTATTCCAAGCTATCTCTAAGCCTTGACAGTCACTACCTCCACTGCTGGAGGAACTCACAACATTTGGTGAAGTCTCTGGCTTCAAGGTAAATAACAACAAATCCAAAGCACCTAATATCACCATTCCACAAGGTGAACAAACACGCCTTGCAACAGAATTTCCTTTCATAGGGGCCACACAGGGAATTCCATACTTGAGCATACACATACTACCTACCATCGACAAATTGGTATCGCACAATTACTCAGAATTATTGAGTAAGGTGCGATCCCTAATCCAGTCCAGGCACGGGGGCCCCATCTCCTGGTTGGGCTGAATAGCAGCATTGAAGATATCCCTCCTTCCTAAAATCCTATACCTCATGCAGGTGATGCCACTACACCACCCATCTCTATGATCAAAAACCTACAGTCCAACATAGATTCCTTGATCTGAGGTGGTAGGCATGCCAGAATGGCCAAGGATCACGCATACCTCCTGCTGGCCAAGGGAAGACTAGGCATACCATATTTAGCATGTTATTAGCAGTCCGCCCAATTGCATTTCATGGTGGAGTGACAACGCCCACTTACAGAGAAGCACTGGTGTTTTCTAGACCAGGCAGTAGCTGGAATACATATAAGGAAAATACCATGGCTCCAATGTAGAAATTGTCCGACTAGAGTATATATTTCCCCAGTGGTTTGGGCCACAACAGGAGTTTGGGATGAGACTTGCTCTCTCAAAGAGCTCTCCACCCCGATTTCTCCCCTTAGCCCAAACATGGAAAACCTAGATTTCCAGCAGGCACTGTATGGACAGATATACTCACAATGGCAAGAAGCAAATTCAAACGCATTGGTGACCTGTTTGATGAACAGAGCCTGCTAGACTTTCCGAGGATACAACAGAACGTCAGGCTTCCGGACTCTAAGCATTGGCGCTACATTGCAGTACGGCACTGGGTAACACTTCAGTTGATAAGGGCCCATGCACGTAAGCCGCTAACCCCATTCAAAAGCTGGCTCCTGTTCAGACGAGATGACCATAGCTTGCTGTCAGACATACACACATTAGCTAATCCCTTAAGCTCACACACCAGGAAAAGATGGGAGACAGAATGTTGATAAGCATGGCTCAAATCCCCCTAGTGACTTACCGCACTCACCTATAATTACCAGGTAAGAAGTCAGCCGGACAGTGGAGAAGAATAAACAAAGGATTTTATTAGGCCACAAACTCCCATATGAGAGGGCCCTGTCCGACCTCACCCCTAGGAGTGCGCCGAGAGGACTGACTCATCTCATCACAGCAATACATTATAACATGGTACAGCAAAGTAAAACATGCCCATACTGGAAAAGTACTCGACCCTGGAGAGGGTGAACAATGGCCTCACACAAGAGGCATCTGCACCTGCAATAGCAACATTTGGTTATCTCTGCCCAAGGCCGCGGAGCCGGGCCTCAGCATCTCCAGCGCATGAGAACATTACTGATTAGGTTTTTGTTATTAGTTTCGGTCACAGTTAGCTAAGAAACGAAAACTGCTGCTTTCAGGGTTTTTCCTATTCCTACGGGAGGGGGGAATGAGCGAGTGCGATGACGCGACAGGCTCCACCCCTATCAGCAAGAATGACGTCAAGCACCATCCTATTCTGAATCGTAAATAATCTCATAGCCTGCATCTCAACAGACATATTAGCTGCAATGTCTGCCTCAGTATTCACTACTTTCTCCATCACCCTTGACAGTCTCCGAATAGCCCTACTGTTAAATATGGGACCCCAGAACGGCAGTAGACCCTTAGAAAAGTCTGTCCATTGTTGCAAAGAAGTATCAGTCTGATCCACATCCTCAACTTGGAGTGCCCTCCTATTACGCTGTCCAGGCATTATAGCAAACCGACGATGAGTCTTATGATAGTCTGAGGGTGCTACATAGACAGGAGGACAATGGTTCCTGTGGCATATCACTTTATCAATTACTTAATAGACTGAGACTTGATAACAATCCAAGTATTAGAGAAAGGGTGGCAACAAGGAGAGAGAAACACAATTATACCAGTTTCAAACCATTTTTTTATGTTTCAAATAACAAAATGAATAAAATTGATTTGACTGCGACATACAATACAATATACAAAGTGCAATGTGTCCCCAGTGTTTTGTGAAGTAACCAAAAAACAACGTGTGTACAGTTAAGTGAACTATACAGGTTACAATGGTGGCTATTTACAAGAGGGAGACATGACTCTGAGCAATTATTTAAATCAATTGTGGAACAGCCGCTATATAATCATAGGCACTGTGTGAGTCTTATTCCCCTCCAAGTACGTCAACGGCGTTTCGACCCTTAGAATGAGGGTCTCATCAGGACTGGGAATGAGGGACGTCTATAAAACATAATGTATAGTGTGAAATTGTAAATATATACGTAGTCGCCATGCATATATAAATATTCTTGGAGAAGGTTAAAGAATTTACCTTATACTGGGGTAATGGAAAGTGTAACCCATGCGCTTAAAAGCAAAATGAATTTACTTACAGTGAACCCAGCCGGGTACTGTCGAGGGGCAGACGAAGAAAGGGCATAGAATTAGCCACATACGGAAAAATATAGTTTATATTTGGTGTAGTGCCGTTAAAGCAATAGTACAACTTACCACTGTCATGGACTACTTGGTAATTGTAGTCTATCTGTATGTAACGGTCGATGCCGTCACTGCGCGAAATGAACAGGGAATACCTGTGATATAGAAAAACGATGTCTCAATAGTTGTGGGCTGCGAGTGGCATTGGGGCTACAGGAGCTAAGTAATCATGACAAATTATTCCGTACCTGGGCGCGTTTCCAACCAGCCCGATCGCTGCCTTCAGGGAAATGTTTGGTATCTGGCGGGTGACGTCACCGCGATTAAGACGTGCGACGTTGCGCAAGTAATCGCTACAAAGAAAGGACTACAATGCATTGTTTACAAGTACGGAGAAGTGTAAACCCATATCGTATTGCGCAAGGGTATAAGATGGTATAAAATTATCACTCGAGGTGTGAAAATATCTCGATCGGATGCGGACATATTTATATTGTGGAGATAGAGTTACAATCAAGGAAGGACATATTTCTTACAAGTACAGGTTTAGGAAGGGAGATAGTGTGCAATATTTACATTTGTGTGAATGTACATATACTGTTCCTATTTTTCATAGACACATTTGCTGTTAATGTTTTCACAAGGTACGCATAATATTAAACAGAATCACCTGTTCAAATAAACATTGTGTAATCAATACATGTGTATACAGTGTCACAACTTATTTACATTGATGGTATATAAATGTTCATGATGTCTTCTCATAAGAATGACACACAGTTAACTACTTTTTGGACCATAGTTATTAGACCAATATATACTTGTAACAGTGAGCTCTAATTATAGTATCATTAGTAAACATGCTATCTATTATCACAAGAAGACACCTAGATCACTATAAACGATCTTTACAATATAGTACACAGTTTATGACATTCAAAGTTATGAACTGCCCGGTACAAACAGAACATCTGACAATGTCTTTTCACGGTATAGAGACGATACCGATAGACACAAGGGGTGGAAACCGTGAGCTCAAATTAAGACAACTGGAGGCACGTTGGATAATGAGGGCTCATGCAGTAGAGAGGGGTTTGAACTTTGATGAGGAGTTGCAATACTTCCTGGTTTGAATTATGAAGCATGAATATTCCCTCTCTCGAACTAAATTTGGGAATCAAGGAACATGACTGTATGATGAATCTGTGAAGCTGAATATGTTCCCTGTTTTGGACTAACTATGGGAAAGTATACATACATAAAAAAGAAAAAGTTTCTTTTTGTATGATATCTACTAACTGTATCAATAGGACTATCGGATGTGTTTTGAATACAATCAATTATGAAATTATGTGATTGTTGCATATGCGTTTCTCTCTTCTTAGGATAGCTACCTTTCGCTTCCTGCTCTACCTATTGAATTTTTTCCTTACTGTTGCTAATGATCGAATATCATCCTACTAATCTTTACTCTTGTCCCTGGTATGTCTTGTCTAAATTTATGCATGTAATTAATACATTGTATTTATATTTTTTGTCCCATTGTAAAATTATTACTTTTTATGTCCAGGACGGATTTAGCATCCTCTTCATATTATATAGTCATTTAATTCCTGTGAGCTCTAATTTTGGGCTCCAAACGTTTTGATACAAAGATAAACTACAGGACGCACTTACTTCTATTTAGGACTTTGCGCTGTTCACTTGGATTGGAGGGACTGTTAGGATAGAATACTTTGCTCCCTTCGTAGGTATCAGGATAATCGCAAATATTACGATGTGGTGGCCTTCTGCCATTGGCATTATTAATTGTATTTTATATTTTTTTACTGAGGGTGTGTTCCTAATATACATTCTTATCTGATTGCGGCTTTTCACTCACGGTTACACTACTATTTGTGCCACTACAAGATGGCGATACATTGGAATCGTAAATTTGGTAGTCCGTTTTTAGTCTCTTGGAGCAGGGAAACCACAGTGATAAGAAGGTCTCCAATATGGCGCATTACCTGCACTCCGCCTTGCACTGCGAGACTGCTGATTCTGCTCCGTACTCGGAGGTATGTTAATCATGACTTCGTTATTGGACTTTCCGTCCGGGATATTTAGTATAATTGGTACATTTATACGTGAGTGGCTTTTGGCCTTGTTATATATGCTATTTTACGTATAATTTGGGGACTTTCGTCCCTTGGGTTGATATGTTACTATATATCAATAAGAACTAGTTCTCTACTATTGTGGGCCCTTTTTTTCAGACATAGGAGGAAGATAATATACTGATTGCTTATCACATAGTTTATGTTACCGGTCGCTATTTAAACGGAGATTGTTCTTCTCTTACTTTCAGGACAGGAGTGAACTTTTTATTTCCATTGTATTGACCCAGATATGGCTTGGGTTTCTTTTCTTCGCTATCGACTTTAAAGGACTGGGCTTTTGAGCCATGTACATATGAGACGACCTGGAGAATACTTTCTATCGAGTGAGTGCTGGACATACTTATCACTTCATTGGGGCATTCCTATTATTGTTTGCCCTCATGTTTGGATTACTTGGTGTTTGTAGATGTGAGGCTCTCACCCATATACTTACTAGTGATTATTTTATCTATTATCTTTTTAGTTTATGGGTGGATGTAGTTAATGGACGGAGGCAATTCCCTCTTGTTTTGATTAAACACCTTCCTCTTCTACTTACATGGTGAGCTACTTTTAATATACATGCGCTCAACTCGTTTACGTGTTCGTGATCTTTGTGCAACTTTATCACAATGGGGTTATTATTGACTGCCTTAATTTCCGGTATCCACAACCTCTCTTTTCATTTCCTTTGATCAGCTCTTTCACTTGAAACTCGGGTGCCTTTAATGATTTGGTGTCAATTGTCACGGTCCTTCAATCTTTTCTGCTCACGTCCTTTAGGGACCTACGAAAGCTTTATCTTATCATAATGGTTATTGGACTAAACGATCTATGTTTTTCTTACCTACTGATACATCTTGTCTGTTTCTCTTTTTCCTTATGTTCTTCTATTCTGACAACAGAACATATGAAGTTATAACATAACCCATAGGTTTAAAGGACAACAGTATGTAATATTGCTGTAAAATTGCTC